>NC_064630.1:580864501-581484223 GCF_023864275.1 Schistocerca cancellata | reverse complement strand
GGCACGCAAGCCTCCCCACCAACGGCAAGATCCATGGTTCATGGGGGGGGGGGGGGGGGGGGGGAATAAAATAATTTTTAAATTAATGGTAACATTATTATTCACAACTATCTCCGAGCTAAGTCATGAAGACAGAAGAAGGAGCAAGTTGCAAGAATTATAAAGCACTTCTTTCATTTTCACACAAAATTACAACGTTATCATTCGATCGAATCTAAAACAATGAGTTTAAAGACATACATATTTCACAATATAGCTACTTAAGTTAACGACAAAATTTAATTTATTACATAGCCTATTGAATGGCCACGATAAGTGTTGGAACAACTTGGAATAGCCGTTCAACTGCACTGTCAGTTTTTTTTTCTTTTTTAGACAGAATTTATGTATTGTTTGTAGCATCATAATTGCTATTAGTTTGAAGGAAGTTGCATTGTTCAGTTGTTCAACAAGTGCTCCTTAGTGGATGGTTATCAGGGATTCACCTTTGTGTCGTCGTTCCAAATAATTGCGATACTCAGTACTATTTTCTACTATGATTAGTTAAATAGATAAAACAATTATTAAATTTTTGTTTGAACGTCTTTCGGACAAGACATCTGCAAACAGTAACAGTGACTGTTTACTATGAAGTATGGAAAAGACTTGAACCACTGATCACAGTTGGTTTTTGAGAATATTTTATAATCAATGGCGTAGTACAATCAATTCCACATCACAGTTTAAAAGTCTTACTATTAATTCCTTTTTTTGTGCTACAAATACTTTCAATGTTTCGTTATTACTTTTGGTGTTTTTCAGTTTTGCACGGATTGTGAATAACACGAAGTTATGGTAACAAAACACAAAATGATTATAATTCATACCTGGTTAATGTTCTCTTGTAGTGCTGACAACAGGTGTTGTAGCTCGTGAGATCGTGAGGCGTGGGATTACACGAGCGGACAGATTTCGCGGCAGACGATGTCCACGAGAGTTGGAACCTAAAGTAATGGTACAGGCGATGTCATTCGTCTGTCGTAGGAACCACCCTGGTACTCGGCCTCTTGATAAAAGGTCATCCGTGACAACAATAGACAGGAAACCTCCGTTCAGTTTGTCTGGCGTCTCAAAGTTACCTCAGTCACTTCAGCGTTTTTTATTTGCATGAAACAATTGTGCAACAAAATTGCGTGTGTCTGCCTAGCAGTCATTCCTTGCCAGGTAACGCTGCTATCGTCTGGACATGTTTATATCGATAGTAGATCGGTGGTCATTATATTAAAGCTTACAGTCAATCATCACAAAATTAGTCATTCTGTTCTGCTTTTTTTTTAACAAATAATTGTTTCCTGTATGCCTCAAATTCACCACGTATAGGTTTCTACCCCTTAGGAGCAACAGAATACACGGGTATTTCGTCTGTAAATTTTACTTCTATGTTTTCTTTTTAATACTTACGGGGATAGCAGTTGCAGACTTTGACACTGATGAACACATGAATTTATACACGCTAAAAGTGTCCATTTACTTGATTATGTCTCTCAATTGAGTATAGCCTAGCAACTAGATACGATATTTTATCGTTTTCATATGCCATCTTTATTTTTTTCTACTCGGACCTGTGCCTACAGAAAGTGCCCTGTGGGGTATGTGTTTTACTTAATCCTGATTTTCTCATTATGACCAGCAGCGTCTGTTTCATGAACACTCCCTGTCGTGCATGAAATCCATTCTCTTATTTTGATGGCGCGCTAAGAAGAATTTCCTGCTCCCTGCAAGCAGAAAGCTGAACCGTCTGAATGCACAGGACAGTACCAGGGGGAGAAGTCGCAGAACAAGGAGAGAGATATCTGAATGGTGCGAAAATTGGCAGTTGACCCTAAATAACGAAAAGTGTGAAGTCATCCACATGAGTGCTAAAAGGAATTCGTTAAACTTCGGTTACACGATAAATCAGTCTAATCTAAAGGCCGTTAATTCAACTAAATACCTAGGAATTACAATTGGGAACAACTTAAATTGGAAGGAACACAGAAAATGTTGCGGGGAAGGCTAACCAAAGACTGCGTTTTATTGGCAGGACACTTAGAAAATGTAACAGATCTACTAAGGAGACTGCCTACACTACGCTTGTCCATCCTCTTTTAGACTGCTGCGTGGTGTGCGATCCTTACCAGATGGGACTGACGGAGTACTTCGAAAAAGTTCAAAGAAGAACAGCAGTTTTTGTATTAGCACGAAGTATGGGAGAGAGTGTCAGTGAAATGATACAGGATTTGGGCTGGACATCTTTAAAAGAAAGGCGTTTTTCATTGCGACGGAATCTTCTCACGAAATTTCAATCACCAACTTTCTCCTTCGAATGCGAAAATATTTTGTTGACACCGACCTATATAGGGAGAAACGATCACCACAATAAAATAAGGGAAATCAGAGCTCTTATGGAAAGGTATAGGTGTTCGTTCTTTCCGCGCGTCATACGAGACTGGAATAATAGATAATTTTGAAGGTGGTTCGATGAACCCTCTGTCAGACACTTAAATGTGATTTTCAGAATATCCATTTAGATGTAGATGTAGATGAGATGGTGGCAGAGGACATTAGACCTCTCTCTCTTGGCATATATAACTTGCGGCACGTAGATGGAACGATCATTTCCGCCGAATTCGTGTGTTTCGACTCGAGAAGTTTCGAGAACTCTCGAGAGAGTCTGCCGTTAAAATGGGTGAAAAAGGCATGCCGTACTTTGTATAGGGGCCGATTGGGTCGACATGTTGCACCCAGAACCTAGAGCTGTGATTGGCTGGAAAGGTACAGCCTCTCGTAGGGGTAGAGGAGCGAATGAGGTCGGTTAAAGACAAGAAGTGGTACAAGCCGCAGGCGTTGGATTTGCTGTCGGCTGCTGAGGACATGTCGTGCAGCTGTACCACAAGGTCAAGAGACACAAAGCAGCTGCTTGCAGCTACGCAGAAAATAAATGACATCATTGAGTCAGAGGCAGACCGACCTGAGACCACTGAAGAGCTACTGCAGCGCTTTCATGGAGTGAAAGTGGTATCTTCAGTGGATATCAGGCCCAGTTACTGACAAATCAAACTTCACCCTGAAAGCTGCAGGTATACATCCTTTTTATGATTTACTTGCTGTTATCAGTTCCCTAAGTTCTCGTTCGGGCACAACGTATCATCTGTAGCCTTTATGAGGACTCTGGACCAGGTTACTCGTGCCGATCTTAAGGGAAAGATCACTGTCTACGTAGAATATGTACTAATTGAACGAAAATTGTGGGAGACTCATAATGAAAAGCTACAGCAATTTCTTGAAGTCTTTAAAATAAATAGTGTTACAAAAACCTCTCTCAGTCGGACTTCAGTTACTCTGAGGTGGAATTTCTCGGACACGTTATCTGTCCATTGAGAATTCGACCACACACTGATAAGTTAACTGCAATAAGGGAGTGTCCAGTTCTGAGGACGAAGCGCCAAGTACGAGCGTGTCTTGGTCTCATAAACTACTATAAACGATTTATTGCCGGCCGGAGTGGCCGTGCGGTTCTAGGCGCTACAGTCTGGAAGTGCGAGACCGCTCCGGTCGCAGGTTCGAATCCTGCCTCGGGCATGGATGTATGTGATGTCCTTAGGTTAGTTATGTTTAAGTAGTTCTAAGTTGTAGGGGCTGATGACCTCAGAAGTTGAGTCCCATAGTGCTCAGAGCCATTTGAACCATTTTTTTGCGAAGAGAAAAATACAGTGTGGGAATAGAGTGAAAGGCTCACAAAGAGTAAGGCACACGCTTTTAGACGCGCCCATTCTCTCCCAACCGGATTTAATCAAGGGGTCGCTGCTTGACTACTGACAGTTCGCGCGTTGGTCTCGCTGTGCATCTGTTCTAAGAAGAGGATAGAGTTGGGTGGATCATTCAGAAGGCGATCGCTTTTGCTAGTCGATTGTTAAACAAGGCGGAAAGAAATTATCTGTGACTTAACTCGAAGCACTCGCAATATTCTGGGCATTCAAAAGCTTTCGATATTTTCTCTTTGGGAGAACGACGAAGATCTACAACGATCATCACGTGCTGCAGTTCCTTACGTCAGCAAAATTGTCACATGGAAGGGTAAGGAAATTTCGGTTCACTGTACATTACATCACAAGTAAAGAAAACATAGTCGGGAGCCCCTACGGGTCTCATGTCTGAAGGTTCTCATGACTAGAGAGACAACTACGTGGATGGCACGTACCTCTAGTCACATTCGAGAACTTTGTCGGGACAACACTTAGGAATATTTCGAAAGAGCAAGAAAAGGATCCCATCCTGACGGATGTAAAGCACAAGTGGTACGCCCACAGTCAGGTAACTCTCATGAGTTTCTATAAAGTAAAGAATGGAATTCTGTACCGAAGGAGAGACATTGCGAGTGATGAGTGGCCGGCCGGGGTGATCGAGCGGTTTTAGGCGCTACAGTCTGGAACCGAGTGACCGCTACGGTCGCAGGTTCGAATCCTGCCTCAGGCATGGATGTGTGTGAAGTCCTTATGTTAGTTAGGTTTAAGTAGTTCTAAGTTCTAGGGGACTGATGATCTCAGATGTTAAGTCCCATAGTGCTCAGAGCCATTCTTTTTTTTTTATTGAGAAGTGGGTGCTGTGCATATCAGAGGAATTCGTAAACAAACTCGTATGGTATGTGCACCTCGGTCATGCACACTTCGGTTCAAGGTTCAATAAAGTGTTTTCAGAAATTAAGGGAATCAGCGAATTTTTATAACATGGAGAAAAGGATACACAGTTCTTGCATTGTGCAAGGCTCGCCAGTTGACGAAACCTTCTGTGGAGTCACACAAGATCGAATTGTACCCTACAGTACCACCCAGGCTAAAAGAATTAGCCGCAGTTGACTTCTTTTGACCAGTGGCTTGTACAGAACATAGGTTTCGATACGTCCTGGTGCCAGTCAAGCTCACGTCTATATCTCACGTTTCCCCTTCGAGATTCGTGAGGACACGGTCAGTGGCTAAGGCACTCGTGAACAGTTTTCTTAAGGAAGTCAGTCACGTAGAAAATATTATATCGGAGAATGGAAGGAATTTCAGATGTAGAGGTGAAAAGAAATGCTGCAGCGAAAGAGAATCACCATGGTATTCACGTCCCGCTTTTACTCCAGTTTGAATCCGGCAGAGGTTCTTATTAAGGAACTAGCAAAGCTGTGCCCGATCTACTGCAACAAACAACATCGGAGGTAGGATTTGTATGTCTAAGTCTTTCAAAAGTTCATAAATAATCTGCCCCGTGGATCTACGACGATGGTTCCGACTCATGTGCTTAAGAACAAGTCACCATCTGATAGACTCAGGGAAGAAACAGAGTATGCACTGTGTTGTCCCACTATGTAGAGTGGCATGACGAGACGTGACTAATCTGTGTACTGACACTAGCTCTGCTTACAAGACTAGACATACCTCTTCCCAATACTTATATAAATAGTTAAATTTTACTCTAAGATGTATAATCGTAATAGGAACTGTGCACAAACCACGCATCCGATTAAAACAGAAGTACACACGTTACATGCCCCTGTTATACCGCATACACTATGTTAATATACACTCATCAATAGTATTTAAGTGCGTTGAAGTGGTGAATGGTCAACACACTTTAGTGTTAGTACTTCCCGTTATGGTAATTAGGATCTGGTTAAATCTTTTGCACACTGCACGTCACCTGAAACGTAAATACGTTCGTTCGATGAGCCGTAACGTGGGTTGCTACTGACAACAACAGTTCAACAACTCTCAGTAAAATTGCATCTTTTATGACCCGTAACTTGCGCCGACTATGGTATTATTTTTCACAATTTAAATGATTAAAACCTCTTAATGCCAACAAACAACATTGTAATCCGAAACAACCACAAATATTGCTGGTTATGTACATTATTCACGCTGACGATCAGGATAGTTTATTACGTGGAAATCTTTCACTCACTACTACAAAACAAAATTACATAAAAACGCATAATAAATATTTACCGTGACCAGCGTTTCACTTACGGTAAATCTCTTTATCGTATACCCTTGTTCAGTTAAACTGAATAAACAGTTTCTTATTACGATAATTCCGAACGTAGCAAACCAGCGATATAGCAATAGCTATCTCTGCGATACTATGAACTCTCTTACAGTCTGTAAATGTTATTTATTATTGTCCCTTTTCCTTATTTCTTTCTCTTTAAATCCTGTAAATAACCGTTAAGTGAATAAAGAAGTTAATGCCTTAGCCTTTTCTTAATTGAAATCTAATTAAATCTTTTTTCTCTAATTATTAATTTTAAATCGTAATGAAATTTCAATAATACATTAATTCTTACAGTCTACCTCTTTGAAACCTGGAATAACAGACTTATCTTTGCAAGACTAGCTTTTGACTTCTTTGCCGCAATGTAGCTCTTTACTGTTTCTCCACTTGAGTATCTTTCGGTGGGGATTCAATCCTTTGCACTGTAAAATTAGACTCCGAACTTAGAATCAAGTTTGACTTTTCTTTATTGGATCAAATTAAAATCTCACAAACAACTTTCACGTGAACGAGTGACTTTCAAAAAATCTAAGCCCCACACAAATCGGGATAGGACAGAAAAAACAAAAATTAAAACAAAAATCGTTAGTGCCACCACCACTTTTGTACTAACTTTAATACAGCATCCACTTCAGGTGTTGGAAATGGCGTTTCCTTTAACAGTCCCGAAGTTAAATTTACCACTCGTCACCCGACCAAGCAATCGTCGAGTAATATTAATTGGTTCAGCTAGGGTACGAAATCTATCTCCAAAGATTAGGGTCACAAAATCTACGAGCAACAGCACCTACGTCTTCTTTTATATACGACCTGCAGATCGTGGTTCCTGGCTTTACACAAAACCAAGTGAGACGTAAACTCAGTGGTAGACAAAATCCCAATTATTACGCCACTAACCCTGTAGTACGTATTCAAAGTGTACACTAACATAAACAGCTCAACACTCACTGCCATAGACTGGGCGTCCAAAATCACACAAATACCGCAACCTCCCAATTACCTGAGAGCGTGAGTGAATATAACGTTCACCAACTTAAACCACGACTTCTAGAGCCTTGTGAGCGCAAGGAATACCACGAATCGCACTCAAACTCCAGTTCGATAACTGACTAACACTTTCAGCTATCAACTTCTCCAAATATGGAACACAGTTTCATCAAAATTAGAGCGTAACTTCATAAAGGCACGCTAGCCCGTTCTCTAATAAACCTTATCCATGCTGTTGCAGTTAGTTAAACAATTCACCCACATATACGATCGTAGTAAAAATGGTTTACTAATCACTTTCCCACCTATGTCCGCGATCTAATGCGTTGCCGGTGAGTGTTAGACACGCTGATTAATTAAGGCCTGCACTTACAAGCTCTAGCTTAGGCTTCCCAAGCAAGAATCAAATCAGAACTGAACTTCTAAATCCCAGAAACCATACGGGACCCAATTTAGACAATCACTTCAAATTGCATTGCTTTTAACAATTAAATGTAAGTTCTTCAGCGGCCTTCGTCTCGTTGAATAGCGACCAGCTCGATTTGATGATATCTCTGGCTCGGACAGCCGATGTCTGCTGCTGCTGGCGAAAGGATACTCTGCCGTGTTGGAATTGTGTGAACAATATATTTCGTGTGTGACGGCGCAAAGTGCACTGTGTAAAATAGACCTCTTTGGCATTGTCTAACACTCTTTGTGTGCGCTGATTATTCTGTTGTGTTCGCTGTAAATTTTTTTGTTCTTGAATGTGCAAATATAGTTATTAGTAAAATGTCCTTTTTTTCTCATTAATACTTATTCATCTGTGCAAATTCCAATAGGTTATGGGCCCAGACTGCATTTGGAATAAGTATATCAATAAAATAGTAGGGAGAAAGTATTGGAAAAGTTCCAATTTACGTGAAGTGCGAGTTATCCTTACAAGACGATCGCAATTTTTTTCCGCATTATTTTTCGGTGTTCTTTACGGCAATAAAAAGCAAGTTACCGTTAAGAATGAGTGCGGCACAAATTTCACCGATTGAAAGACTTATAGGTCGCGAAAACTATGCAACCTGGAAGTTCGCAGTATAAGCGTATTTACGTTTAGACGACCTATGGGACTTGGTAGATGGAACAATGAAATCCACAGATCGGAATTATTCAATCAAGGATAGGAAAGCAAAATCAAAATTGATATTACTGATTGATTCGGTGAATTATGTTCACGTTGAAAAAGCTGCTACAGCGAAAGAAGTCTGGGACAATTTACGAAGTGCATTCGAGGATGGTGGTCTTACGAGAAAAGTAGGATTATTACGCGAGTTAATTACCACTCGTCTGGACAAATGTAAGAGTGTAGACGAATACGTTAACAAAATAAAAACTACGTCGAACCGACTGAGAAACATCAGATTCGAGATCGCTGACGAATGGATAGGAACATTGCTGTTGGCAGGACTGCCCGAAAGGTATGCACCAGTGATTATGGGACTTGAAAGCTCGGGTATACCAATCACAGGCGACAGTACTAAGGTGAAAATCCTGCAGGACGTAAAGAGTGCTCCAAGCTGTTGTACATTGGAGAAGGAAGGTGCGTCTGCTCTCTACTCAAAAAACAAAAAGAAGAAATTGGTGAGGTGCTATAAATGTCAGAAGATGGGACATATTGCGTCTCAGTGCAAAGAAAAAGTAAGCCCAAGATCAGACACACAGCAAAAGAGGTATGTTACTGATAGCCCAGAGAGAAGGACCAATAACAAGTTAAGGCACTCTCATGTTTTTATTCTTTTGGTGGGATGAGTAATCGTGAAATGGAATGGATTTTAGACTCAGGTGCATCTGTGCATATTGTTAAAGATAAATCACTTCTTTAAGACATCAAAGATAAGACTCATATGGGAATATCTACTGTTGATGTCAACAAGCTCCAGTGTCACCTGGCTGGGAAACTAGATCTACATGTATGTGTAAATGGTGAATCAGATATGGTTACAGCACACAATGTTCATTATGTGAAAAATGTGGCAACTAACCTGCTGTCTGTAGGGGAAATTGTCAAGAAAGGAAATACAGTCACGTTTGACATGCAGGGTGCAAGAGTAATCAGTGAAAGTGGTGAAGTTATAGCTACAGCAAGTAACGAAAGGGGTATTTTTATGTTGGATACCATTGACAGTAAACATAAAAATGTTAGTGATTCAGTATATTCAGCAGAAGGTTTTTTATGACACCGGAGACTTGGACATCTAAATAGAAAGATTATGTCTATAATAAAGGATATGGTAAAGGGAATACAGAATTTTAGTGTGTCCAAGGATCCTTGTGAGACATGTATAAAGGGAAAACAAGCAAGGTTACCCTTCAAGACTAGTAAGAGTAAATCCACAGAAGTCTTACAGTTAATCCACACAGATGTATGTGGCCCGATGGAGTGTGAATCCATAGGTGGGAGTAATTATTTTCTTACGTTTATTGATGATTACTCACGATATACTCATGTTTATTTTCTTAGTTCTAAAGACCAAGTGAGTGATATCTTTGAGGAATATTGCAATATGGTTGAAAGGTGGACGGGAAAGAAGATCAAGATCATCAGGTCTGATAATGGGAGAGAATATATTAACCAAAAATTGAAGAAACGTCTGGCAGAAAAGGGAATCAGGCATCAAACTACCATAAGGTACAGCCCATCTCAAAATGGGGTAGCTGAGAGGGCTAATAGGACCATTGTTGAGAAAGCAAGGAGCATGATGACTGACGCTGAATTATCCAAAGATTTTTGGGCAGAGGCAGTGTCAACAGCTGTATATTTGAACAATAGATCACGTACAAAAGCATTAAAGAATAGAACCCCTTATGAGATATGGATAGGAAAGAAACCTGATCTAAGCAATATAAGGGTTTTTGAGTGTGATGCAATGGCACATATTCCAAAACAGCTAAGAGGAAAATGGGATCCGAAAGCTAAAAAGTATATTTTTGTAGGCTATTGTGAAAATTCGAAGGGCTACCGATTAATGGATCCATTGACTAAAAAGATTGTCACAAGTAGAGATGTAATATTCTTTGAAAATAGAAAGGACTCAAAAGAGAGCAAAACCATTAAGTCAACTGCACCTAGTTCAGAAGGTGAAACCTTGTGTGAGGAAATAGAAAGTGAAGAAGAGGAAGACGACAGCCAAGGACAAATGGATACAATTTGTGATGACAATGACTTAGAGGATGAAAAAATGAAAAAAACAATGTAAGGCGTTCTTCTCGTGTACCAAAACCGAAGGAATATCCGGATTTTGAGATGTATACAGCACAGTCTTTTAATGATGAGCCAAGAACAGCAAAAGAAGCAATGAGTGGCCCAAACTCTCAAGAATGGAAAGAAGCGATGAAGAGAGAATTAGAATCTTTATATCAGAACGAAACCTTTGAATGGGTAGATATGCCAGGAGATAAGAAACCACTGTAGGCAAGATGGGTATTCAATTTGAAGAACCCTGAAAGCTCATCACCAAAATACAAAGCAAGACTTGTGGTAAAAGGATATTCACAAAAACAAGGGGTAGATTACGAAGAAATTTTTTCACCTGTAGTCAAGTATGCATCATTGAGATATCTTTTAGCCTTGGCAGTAAAACGAAATTTAATAATTCATCATATGGATGTTAAAACGGCATATTTAAATGGGAAATTGGAGGAGGAGGTATATGTCATTCCACCAAGGGAAGCCATAAAAACCAGATCAGAAAGTAAAAAGATTTGGCGTTTGAGAAAAAGTATTTATGGACTTAAACAAAGTGGACGTTGCTGGAATCGCTGACTACATGAAATTCTAATAAATATGAATATGAAGCAATCCAAGGCAGATCCCAGCATTTACTATAAAGAGAGAAAAGAAGAAATAATAATAATGGCGATATGGGTGGACGATTTCTTTATCCTGACTGAAAGTGAAGGCCAAATGAGAATTTTCAAGAAACAGCTGCAAACTAAGTTTCAGGTGCATGATTTGGGAGAAGTCAAACGTTATTTAGGTACGTAGATTACTAAGGATGAAGAAAGACAAGAATTGAGCATAAGTCAATCATCATACACGGAAAAAATATTAAAGAAATTTGGCATGAGTGATTGCAAACCCATAAGTACTCCAATGGAAGTAGGAGTGAAGTTAAATGTAAATGAGACTGATGTGGAATGTGACAAGAATGTTCCTTATTTAGAAGCAGTAGGAAGTCTGTTATATTTGTCTCAAACGTCACGACCCGACATTGCTTTTGCTACCAATGCAGTGAGCAGATATTTCAGAGACCCAAAGGAAAAGCACTGGAAAGCTGTAAAGAGGATATTCCGATACCTAAGAGGAACCTCAAACTATGAGTTAAAATACCATAGAGATGGTAACGCAAAACTAGAGGGATATAGCGATGCGGACTGGGGGAGTGAATTGGGAGACAGATACTCCACCACTGGCTGCTGTTTTAAATTAATGGGGGGCCTCACATCATGGTCCTGTCAAAAGCAAAAAACTGTTGCATTGAGCACCGTAGAGGCCGAGTATATGGCACTATCTTACACCACACAGGAAGCATTATGGCTACGAACATTAATAAGTGAAATAGAACCCAATTTAATTGAGGAACCTACAAACATCTTCTGTGACAATAAGGGAGCCATAAACCTAGCGAAAAATGATGTTACTAGTGCTAGGACAAAGCATATTGATATATGGCACCATTTCATTCGGGACCACATAGAGCGACAGAACATTGCCGTGGACTATCTACGCACAGAAGCCATGTTAGCTGACCTTCTGACCAAACCCTTGGAAAGGGAGAAGTCTGAGAAGATTTGGGACTACTTAGTTTATTTTGTGGAAGCAACACACAAAATATAAGTTCAAGGAGGGGTGTTGGAATTGTGTGAACAATATATTTCGTGTGTGACGGCGCAAAGTGCACTGTGTAAAATAGACCTCTTTGGCATTGTGTAACACTCTTTGTGTGCGCTAATTATTCTGTTGTGTTCGCTGTAAATTTTTTTGTTCTTGAATGTGCAAATATAGTTATTAGTAAAACGTCCTTTTTTTCTCCTTAATACTTATTCAGCTGCACAAATTCTAATATGCCGCAACTTGTTCGTTCTGTCAAACGGAATCGAAAGCCCGGTTTTTTACAACTGTTGCACACATATAGAATTTAGTGACAAAACATACATACATTTATAAGCATTCATCACGTATTTAATATATGTAAACCGCTGAGTTAATATGCTGAAGCGAATCAAAGTCCTGGACGGTACCCAAAAGCTTTTGCCCCGTCACAATCTTCATAAAAATGCAAAATTGCTATTAAATATAAAGAATTATAAAACTGTGATGCAATAATACTAACCGCTGTTTCTATTCAGGCATCGTACTTCAGAACTGGAACAGTTGAGAATGCTTGGTTTATGCATGCAAGAAATGTAATATAAAAAATTAGTTCTAGTTAAAATATTATTAGATGATCAGTATATTTAGTTTTTTCGACTACACTCTCACCCTCAGCTTAAATTTAAAAAAAAAGAAAAAAACTGAGATGTGCGGAAACCGGCGATCCTTTGTCGCGTCCTGGGAATCCTACCCCTGGGAGTCATTAGTGAGAATAGATAAAATTACGTAAACAAAGGGACAAAGCATAAGTAAAAATAGTATTGTTAAAGACACCGAATTTTGCCACCAAAGAAACATAGGATGATACTATAGAGTTCAATGACGATGTTCACTATGGTCTCTAGCGTTCGCAGTCTGCATCGGTAAGTTTGCTTCTTGTTATTACTTTCATTTAGAGTGCAGCTAATA
The DNA here is from genome assembly GCF_023864275.1 of Schistocerca cancellata. Classification (NCBI taxonomy): domain Eukaryota; kingdom Metazoa; phylum Arthropoda; class Insecta; order Orthoptera; family Acrididae; genus Schistocerca; species Schistocerca cancellata. The sequence goes on along the minus strand of NC_064630.1, from coordinate 581,471,370 downwards.
CTAAGAAGGGCAAGGAGAAACGAAGGTACAAGTCAGGACCGCTGCGTCAGCCCTTGCACGTAATGGATATAATTACGATGCACTAAATTATATGACCCGGTGAACATACTGGGCACATGGTATCATCAGGAAATCAAACATTCAAAAATAATAAAAGAACGTTTTGGCTGAATCCTTTTTGTTCATCTATGATCCAGTCCAGATTTTCTGTGTTTACTGCTGGAAATCTCTGCTTCGCCAGCACGCCGAGAAGCCTTCCTTTCGGTCCACTGTCCAAAATATGCATGTGGCGTCCCATGTTCGTCGCTGAGTGACTTTGGAACTTAAAATTCTCGCTTGTTCTGCGAACAGTTATGTCCTCTGTGTAAAATTTCAAAAGTCCGGACAGTTTAGCGTATATAGTAGCTATTTCTTTCGTTGCAATTAATTCAGCGGACACAGCTCGTTAATTTGTCACAGAAATCTGATTTCGACGGTTGACATTCTAAAACACGTTTTAGTTTTTTTGTGCCATATTACAACTGATTGTAATGGTAACATATTTAGTTCTTTGTCGTCGTTTTAGAGTGACTTGTTTTTACTTATGGCCAACGTTTATTTTTGTTTTTAAACCTTTCTGTATATGTTTGACTTCTGTATTCTTAGTTAGTGAGGAAGAACTGTTTAACGTGGCAGCCGACACCTGAGGAGAGAGTAAGCCCTGATCAATTCTAGAACACCTGACAGCTTTTGCACTTCTGTGAAAGCAGAAATGCCGCAGCCTCACAGGGTTCGCCGGTCCTTTCTGGCGTCCTGGGAGTACTACCATGATGTCTACATCTACACAGATACTGGACAAGCCACCGTACGGTGCGTGGCGGAGGGTACCATGTACCACTAATAGTAATTCCCTCCTCTATTCCACTCGCAATTAGAGTGAGGGCAAAACGAGAGTCTAGATGCCTCCGTATGAGCCCTAATTTCTCCTATCTTATGTTCTTGGTCTTTACGCGCAATATATGTTGGCGGCAGTACTTCAGATCAAGGTTCTCTAAATTTTCTCAATATTGTTCCTCGCCTTCCCTTCAGAGATTCCCATTTGAGTTCTCTGTAACACGTACGTGTTGTTCGAACCTACCGGTAACAAATCTAGCAGCCCGCCCGTCTACCTTCAAACCGACCTAGTACTGATCCCAAACACTCGAGCAGTAATCAAGATCAGGTCGCACCAGCGTCCTATATGCGGTTTCCTTTAAATGTGAACCACACTTTCCCAAAATTCTCCCAATAAACCGAAGACGACCATTCGCCTTCCACATCACAGTTCTCACATGCTCGTTCCATTTATGTGTATTGAGAGTACTAGCTGCCCTATCACCATACCCTGGTGTTCTCCCGACTATGCTCTTGTCGCTGCTGGACAGTCGCCATAGAGGTCTACGTAATGGGTCTTCTCACTTAAGAAGTCTTCGAGCCACTCACATACCTGGGAACCAATTCTGTATGCTCGTACGCTCGTTGCCAGTGTGCAATGGGGCACCGTATCAAATGCTAGCAATATTGAACCTGCTCTTACCATTCACCCGCGGAAGAAAAATGTAGGCTGGGTTACGCACGAACGATGCTTTCTAAAACCGTGCTAATGTGCGGGCAGAAGCGTTTCTGCCTCAGGGAATTTTATTGTATTCGACCTAAGAATATGTTCAAGGATTCTGCAGGAAAACGATGTTAAGGATATTGGGCTGTGTTTTGCATGTCATTTATTTTACCGTTCTTAGATAAAGGAGTCGCCTGCGCCCTTTTCCAGTCGATTGGGACTTTGCGACGGGCGAGCGATTCCTGATAAAGGGGCCAAAGCCATAGAATATTCTTTGTAAAACCGAACTGGGATTCAGTCCGGACCTGGAAACATTTGTTTGCAGTTCTTTAGGTTGCTTTTCTACGCCAGGAATGTCCTCCATACGGAAGTATGCAGGATGATCAAACGATGTTATATTTGTAAGGTCGTCGTGCGTGAGCGGTTTCTTAAACGCGAAATGTAAAACTTCAGCTTTCCTTTTGCTATCTTCAGAATTTTCTCGGCTTCTCTACTACATCCTTTACTAAGGTTTGATGTCAGCAGTTGTTGTATGCTTCGCGCATCGATCTTTTTACAGGCATACGAATCTCTGCTAAATTTTGCCTGTCATCATTTGCGCTTCCTCTTTTGAAGCGAGTGCGATAGTCTTTGCTTCCTCAGCATTTTCTGAATTTTGTTATTAAACCACTGCGACTCTTTCCTGCTCTTAATACACTTACTCGGCACATACTTCTCCAGATCGCGATTTACAATCCGTTTAATGTTTGTACTTCCATCATACAGGAACTAAATGATATCCATTCATTGTCTAAGTGGGATGCTAGCAACTCCTTTTCTGTTCTTTCTAAAAAAATTCACCTGTTCTACTACCTGTATGGTCATAAAGGGGGTAATTTGGACTCGTGCTCCACAGCAACCACATTTCAAAAGTCCTCCCCCTAAAACCACCACGTTTTTCTCCAGGATATCACTCACATAGAGCAGTTGAAGCACTGCCATCTATATTCAAGGTTTTTTCGATTTGCTCATGTGTAAGTTAACTGTTTAACTGTTCGTCATAGTGCCAAACTATCTGCGCGGGTGATGATGACTGAGAAAGAGCATGAATTCGAACATACTAGCAGAGAAATTATATTTACCTCTCAGGCATCATAAGTATGAAATCATTCTCAGAAGCATTGCTGAAAAAATTCAAAATACTCTGTCTCGAATCGATGCTGATAATTCCAGATTGTAATTTAGGACGGAATGATCGAGGAACACTTGGATAAAATCGATGTTTCTCGAATCCTCCATTTTGTGCAAGATGTTAACTGAGGTCTTATTAACTGCGGTCTTTCATGGCAATGCAACATCTCATGAAACTTATGCTTACCGTGGTCCAGGGACTAACTATGATGCGGAGGGGATGTCAAAAGCTGCTTAGTATTTGAACTACGGTCGCAGGTTCGAATCTTGCCTCGGGCATGGATGTGTGTGATGTCCTTAGGTTAGTTACGTTTAAGTAGTTCTAAGTTCTAGGGCACTGATGGCCTCTGATGTTAAGTCTCATAGGCTCAGAGCCATTTAGTATTTGAAAATACTTTAGTTCCGAGGTAAATTTGAAATATCGCCCCAAGGAGAAACTGCAGTTTGTGATATTTGTAACTTTGTCTGTGTGAATGTTGAGCGCTGTTATGAATCTCTTCCGTAACATTTGGATTTCAGTATTACTTCAAACGTTTACGAATATCAGATTTCGACTGTACAGTCTCACATATAGCTTTCCAAAAACGTAAATATTTTTTATGGTTCTTGTCATCTCATTCCACCGTCTTGGCATTCTCTCATCCGAAATGGAATATTGAATCAAAACTGGGTATAGTGATTACATTGAACTGTGAGGCACAACCAGAAGGTGGAAATATTAAAAAGTTTAAAGTAAACTCAATAAGATCACAAAAATTATCAACAATGAGATTGAACAGATAGTTTCTTATAAAAGGAAACCAATATTTACAGGGTTTAACCTCAGTGACAAAAGATTTAAGACACATCATTGACAGTGGCATGAAAAAAATGTTTTCACCAACTCTCCACACCTACTTACTAAAACGAAAATATTAAATTTTCCTGTCTGAGAGAGATGTCAGCTCCATGGAGGACTACAATAAACTCTTAAGAAAACACGAAACATTATCGGTATGATGTGCTTCAGCTTATTATCTGAGTATCGCCGTACACTGAGGCGGCGAAAGTCATGGAATACCTCCTAATATCGTGTCGCACATCATTTTGCGAGGCGTAGTGCAGCAGATCGATGTGGCATGGACACAACAAACCGTTGGAGTCCGCTGCAGAAGTATTGAGCCGTGTTGCTTCTGTGGCCGTCCATAATTGCGAACTTGTTGCCGTTGCACGAACTGACCATGCGATTAAGTCTAATAGATGTTCGGTGGGATTCATCTTGGGCGACCTGGGTGGCCAAAGTTTTCGCTCTAATTGTCCAGAATGTTCTTCATACCAGTTGAGGACACTTGTGGGCCAGCGACATGACAAACTGTCATTCATAAGAAGTTCATCGTTGTTTGGGAACATAAAGTCCACAAGTGGTCTCCAAGTAGATGAACATAATTAGGACCATGTTCATTCCATGTAATCATAGGCCACACCATTATGGAGTCACCACTAGCTTGCAGAGTACAAATGGTTCAAATGGCTCTGAGCACTATGGGACTTAACATATGAGGTCATCAGTCCCCTAGAACTTAGAACTACTTAAACCTAACTAACCTAAGGACATCACACACATCCATGCCCGAGGCAGGATTCGAACCTGCGACCGCAGCGGTATCGCGGTTCCAGACTGTAGCGCCTAGAACCGCTCGGCCACAGCGGCCGGCGCCTGCAGAGTACCTTGTTGGCAACATGGGTCTACGGCTTCGTAGGGTCTGTGCCGTACTCGAACCCTACCATCAGCTTTTAACAACTTAAATCGGGACTCATCTGACCAGGACAACGTTTTCCAGTCGTCTAGGGTGCAACCGATATGGTGAGGTCCTACGAGATTCGTGCAGGCGATGTGCTGTTAGCAAAGGCACTAGCGTCGGCCATCTGCTGCCATAGCCCATTAAGGTCACTTTTCGCCTCGCTGTCCTAACGGATAAGTTCGTCGTACGCCCCAAATTGATTTCTGCTCTTATTTCACGCAGTGTTGCTTGTCTGCTAGTGCTGACAACTCTACGCAAATGGCATTCCACTCGGTTTTTAGTCAAGGCCGTCGTTGCGGTGAGAGGTAATGCTTGAAATTTGGTATTCTGGGTACACTCTTAATACAGTGGATCTCGGAATATTGAATTCGCTAACGATTTACGAGATGGAATGTCCCACGCGTCTACCTCCAACTACCATTCCGTGTTGAAAATCTATTCATTCCCGTCGCGTGTCCATAATCGCGTCGGAAACCTTTTCTCATGACTCAGCTGAGTACAAATGACAGTTTTTCCAATGCTTTGCCCTTTTATACCAAGTGTACGCGATACTACCGCCATCTGTGTGTGTGCATATCGCTGTCCCAAGACTTTTGTCATCTCAACGTAAGTTTGCAGAGTATACAGAACGGACTTTGTGAATGATTTCGTCATCATATTTGATTCACAAACCACTTAGTGGTGTCACTGAATTTTGAAACTTTATCCAGCAATACTAAGCATTAATTAGTAATAAAGTTATTATTTAGCTATTTTCATATAATATTATAAAATAAAAGAAATGAGATTTTTGCTCCATTTATCGATTATTTTGATTTTTGGGTCCAATAGTTTTCCCTGTCCATTTTACTACTGAGCACAACTTGAACGCAACTCACTGAACTAAACTTGGAGGTAGCAGTAAGAAATTAGAGCCACTTAGTATGTTGGGATGAACGGTAAAAGGGAAGGAGAAAGTCTATAATGCTTGTTGATAAAAGTGAATCATGATAAAAAGTTGAAAGTCTAGTACGACTTACAATAAATTACAGTGCGATATAATAATATTCTGAGAGCCACTGTATCAAGAGTGTGCCGAGAATACCAAATTTCAATTATTACCTCTCACCACAACGACGGTCTTTACTAACGACCGAGTGCAATGGCGCTTGCTTAAAGTTGTCAGCGCTAGCAGACAAGCAACACTGCGTGAAATAAAGTTGGAAGTCCAGTACGACTTACAATAAATTACAGTGCGATATAATGGCCAGTGGCTTCAATAAACGCTATCTGGATGTTCCTAGGTGTTACTGCGGCGCTTTAAAATTAGGAGCTTATGGATGTCCACTTACTCGCTTGCTGTGCCGTTCTGTCGCACACCTGCAGGGGCAGACGATCCAGACCCAGAGCGGGGCCATCTGCAGAGAAAAGACGTACTCTCAGGCGTTATCACGAACCTTCTGCATCTAAATCTGAACTCCGTAGACATTCCCAAGAGGTGTTCCTGTTGAAAGTGACGACTAATTGCATGAAATGTATTAGCAGCTGTGAATACGAACAGCCATCAGCTGAACACGGACCCGAAACCGGATTCTCGCTTTATGCGAGAGGTCGCTTTAACCGCAGATTTTTATTCTTTTTCTTTTCTTTTCCTTTGTGGAGCAGAAAGGTTAAACAAAATTCTTCATTCTTACAATCGTGCCCTTCTATGGCTAAAGCAGGTAACTAACTAACAAAAACATTGAAGCATAAATATAACGTAAAGATCACCCTTCTGGTGTAACCAACATTAGACACCCACTGCTACCATCGATCAATATGTCCATGGATCCTCCTAATCCATCATTCGGGCCAGTCATGTCTTCATATGAGTCTGTCGCTTGTTGTGGTCCGTTTCGTAAAATTAACATGCACATAAAGTTGACTTTTCATACCCAGCGCACCCAACTTTGGGAGGGCCCAAGAAGATACTACCCAGGTAAGTAGTAAAGTATCGGCGGTAGCGCGGGTGGAGTCGCAGACGAGTGAATGGTTGTGATAGGAAGGTCCAAAAATCGAGAAAGTGGTAGCCATCATCATGGTAAGCACACAGTATGGTCAGGTGCTTCCTCTATATCGTTGCATTCATCTTAGTATGTGGATAAAACGCCATATCTGGTATAAGAACGGACGTCGAAGTCACGGCTGTAGGAGTCGTTCACTGAATGAGGGCCAAGATCCGTCTCGTCAACCTCCATACCTCCACAGTGGACCCACATTCCAGACACTGTCCATCTGTATCAGGTGGATGGCACTGGGGACTTAATTGAGAATCAGCCATATGGAGTTTCTGGTGATTGATATATTTGTGGTTGACCACCAAATACCAGGCCATTTTGGCATCTGAGTCGAGAACCGAATGCCAGACCACCGTCTATGTAACCGAGGGTAGACGACTTTCAGTCAGATTTCGGGGATGGGCGCGCGTCATAAGGCAATAAACATCATTGATCCTCTGTAGTCGCTCACTCGGCAGGTCAGCTTGACATAACATAAGTCCACAAAAAAAATACCTTTAGGTGAGATAGTGATGGCGAAATATGTGGCACTGCAGTGTGTGGTTCGTGAGAGGTGGGGGCCACTTCTTCATTGGTGGTGATTCCACGTCTTCGTGTCGACATAAAATGCAGCTGCTCTGACTCGCTTACTGACCATTCCGAGACCACCCTTTGTGGTAGGGAGGGTGAGCGCGTCGTATCGTAGTTTGATGATCATTCCTGCTCTGGAAAAACAACCAAAGACAAACTTCCTAGCAGATTAAAACTCACGCCCGGTACAAGTTCTGCAAGGTTCGCAGGAGAGCTTCTGTAAAGTTTGGAAGGTAGGAGACGAGGTACTGGCAGAAGCAACGCTGTGAGTACCGGGCGTGAGTCGTGCTTCGGTAGCTCAGATGGTAGAGCACTTGCCCGCGAAAGGCAAAGGTCCCGAGTTCGAGTCTGGGTAGGGCACACAGTTTTAATCTGCCAGGAAGTTTCATATCAGCGCACACTCCGCTGCAGAGTGAAAAATCTCATTCTGGAACCAAAGACTGCTTATAAACTGCGGGCTGTCGTCTTTGGCATCAGAAGGACCATGGACTGATGGGGTATCCTGGATGCCAGATAGATTTTGACATAAGCCACACACTGTATCACGTTCAAAGATCGCAGCAAGTTGCTACGCCCATATCTGTATGTATGCCTTGTAGGAAACGAGTATAGGTAAGGTGTACTGTCCGTCGACTGCCACATGTGAAGATAACCCCCAAACATTTGATAGGATACCGGAGTGGGTATGGGACCAAGCTCCCTTCCGGAAAGCCGCTGCCTATGACCATCACTCCAGACTTCTCCAAGTTCAAGAGGCGTCCGGCTATAGCATCGTATTGGGCAATCCAGACCAGTGATCTTTGGAAGCACCAAAAACATCAGATCGACCACATACGCTCGGAACGTATGCTCTCTCAACGTAAACCCGTACAGCCAGCATCGTAGTCTGTGTAAAGGTGGCTCCATGGCAATGGCATACATAACCGCTGGCAGGGGGCAACCTTGGCCACAGAGCGGGAGATAGTGATCTTGCACGCTATACGTCCATTGATTGTAACCTGTGAATTCGTGCCATGCAGAAGGCGCTTGACTATGTTTAGAAAGGTCTGGGGAAAAGCCAGCTGTCACAGTACCTTCTCAAGATACTCTTTGCGTACCCTATCAAAAGCATGGTCAAAGTCCACTAACACAAAGATTCCAAGCACGTGACATGCCTCCACCAGTGCAATGACATCGTGGTAACCACTGAGTGCCATTTGTAGGTTGTTGTTACCACCAAGAGACGTCTGGTCGTTAGAGAGGACTTGATGCAGGGCACTCCGAATTCGGGCAGCCAGAATTCTCGAAAATATCTTGAAATCGCTGTTGAGCTGCTAAGAGGCCGGTAATGATCAGTCCCTGTTCGGCAGATGGCTTGGGGACAGATATAAGGATGCCGTCGACAAAGGCAGGTGGCATCTGCACTGCAGCGTCTATCAGCTGTAGACACATCGTAACTCATCAGGGCATCACAGCATCACGAAATGTTCGATAGAACTCTGTCAGGAGAACATCTGGGCCGGAGATATGTTGTCCGCCCCTTTCTTGAGGGCATCGGCGACGTCCTGGGGTCCGTGAAGGTCGCCGCCGCGTTGACATCGAGGGTCCGACGTATGAATCGGAGTATTTCTTCCATCGCCGTAGCATCCTGGTCTTCTGCGGTCGTAGAACCGACGATAATGATCGAAGAAGGTGTTGGCAATATCCTTCTGAGCTGTCAGGCGCCTACCATCTGGAATTTCCAGCATTGAGATCAACGCCCTACGACATCTGCGACGTTCGTGAATAATATGATACATGTCCGACGGTTTACCCCCGGCCCAATCTTGACTATGCGCACACACAAGCGTGCCCCTCAGAAGACGTAGTGTAAGCGGTGTGATCGTTGCTTTCAATCTCCAGACATCAGCCAGACGTCCTGGCGACGGTGGCTAGGTGGATATCTAGCACAGTAGTATAAAATGATGGTCTATGGTGTGCCGTAGCCAACACAAAGCCCTTCGACCTTAGTTCATCATCACACTCTGAAGTGCAGGTTTCGCGCAATCGAGCCACCACTGGATCATGGAAGGAAACGCCGGATGCCACCTCTCACCTCCAGGTCTCCACTATCCTCTGGTTACACTCTGGATCCTCGAGGACTGCTATGTTCAACATTCATGTACATTTTTCTGCTGCACCCTGTCTTGAGAGGAATATGGTGCACAGGTAGGTTTCATGATCTCTAAAGCCTGCCGGCCATATCTCGGCATCAAGAGTTGCTGCCGTAACTACCTGGGAGACAAAGTTCCGGTCATGGTGACTCTTTGAATGCCATGTAACATGTTTGTACCCCTGTGTGTTGCTGTGGATACTCCGCCATGTGTCTACTAGGCGAAGGCCTTGCACCAAGAATTGCAGTTCTCTGCATGTGCTAAAGTGTGGTATTTGAACCTGTGATTACAGAACAAAAAAAGTCGCCCCCTTGGATGAAATTATTGTAGCGTCCCTCGAAGAAGAATGTGGCCTCCTCCACATAAAATCTCGAATGGTCTCTCCTCTTGCCCGTACCAGAAGGGGCGTACGCATTCACAACGCTGACGCCCTGTTATTTGATAGCAAGTCCTCGTGCTAGGTTGGTAGGTCACATAATCTGTCACGATGCCTTCTTTCACCAGAACGGGTGTGCCACTGCAGTTATCCGTGCATGGCGCCTTATAAACTTCGTATCCATAAATAGACGGGAATAGGTAGACGTGCGCTTCCTGGAGGAATGTGACGTCGAGATCTGCCGCACGCAGGAAGTCACGAAACGTCTGCTGCTTGACCTCAGATTTATGGCACTGAGATTGATGGTGCCAACCTGGTAGACCTGGCATTGGGAGGTGGTATTGTTGGCACCTGTTGGGAGAGGTGGAGATGGGAGGCCTGAAGAAAGCCCCGCTGTCAATTATGGGTCCCCTTCGATGTCCACTGTCGTGATGAGAAGCGACTGCAACAGCTTTAGCTATTGCAGTAGACGTCACGTCCTCGACATCGTCGGCTCACGCAGGCAGGCTTGTGTGTTGCGGTCATCCCTCGAAATGAACGGGACGACCTAAGAGTGCAGTACGTCCGTGACAGGATCAGATACTGGATCTACACTCCTAGAAATTGAAATAAGAACATCGTGAATTCATTGTTCCAGGAAAGGGAAACTTTATTGACACATTCCTGGGGTCAGATACATCACATGATCACACTGACAGAACCACAGGCACATAGACACAGGCACCAGAGCATGCACAATGTCGGCACTAGTACAGTGTATATCCACCTTTCGCAGCAATGCAGGCTGCTATTCTCCCATGGAGACGATCGTAGAGATGCTGGATGTAGTCCTGTGGAACGGCTTGCCATGCCATTTCCACCTGGCGCCTCAGTTGGACCAGCGTTCGTGCTGGACGTGCAGACCGCGTGAGACGACGCTTCATCCAGTCCCAAACATGCTCAATGGGGGACAGATCCGGAGATCTTGCTGGCCAGGGTAGTTGACTTACACCTTCTAGAGCACGTTGGGTGGCACGGGATACATGCGGACGTGCATTGTCCTGTTGGAACAGCAAGTTCCCTTGCCGGTCTAGGAATGGTAGAACGATGGGTTCGATGACGGTTTGGATGTACCGTGCACTATTCAGTGTCCCCTCGACGATCACCAGTGGTGTACGGCCAATGTAGGAGATCGCTCCCCACACCATGATGCCGGGTGTTGTCCCTGTGTGCCTCGGTCGTATGCAGTCCTGATTGTGGCGCTCACCTGCACGGCGCCAAACACGCATACGACCATCATTGGCACCAAGGCAGACGCGACTCTCATCGCTGAAGACGACACGTCTCCATTCGTCCCTCCATTCACGCCTGTCGCGACACCACTGGAGGCGGGCTGCACGATGTTGGGGCGTGAGCGGAAGACGGCCTAACGGTGTGCGGGACCGTAGCCCAGCTTCATGGAGACGGTTCCGAATGGTCCTCGCCGATACCCCAGGAGCAACAGTGTCCCTAATTTGCTGGGAAGTGGCGGTGCGGTCCCCTACGGCACTGCGTAGGATCCTACGGTCTTGGCGTGCATCCGTGCGTCGCTGCGGTCCGGTCCCAGGTCGACGGGCACGTGCACCTTCCGCCGACCACTGGCGACAACATCGATGTACTGTGGAGACCTCACGCCCCACGTGTTGAGCAATTCGGCGGTACGTCCACCCGGCCTCCCGCATGCCCACTATACGCCCTCGCTCAAAGTCCGTCAACTGCACATACGGTTCACGTCCACGCTGTCACGGCATGCTACCAGTGTTAAAGACTGCGATGGAGCTCCGTATGCCACGGCAAACTGGCTGACACTGACGGCGGCGGTGCACAAATGCTACGCAGCTAGCGCCATTCGACGGCTAACACCGTGGTTCCTGGTGTGTCCGCTGTGCCGTGCGTGTGATCATTGCTTGTACAGCCCTCTCGCAGTGTCCGGAGCAAGTATGGTGGGTCTGACACACCGGTGTCAATGTGTTCTTTTTTCCATTTCCAGGAGTGTATATGCAGCCTTTCATGTGGAATCGTGGCACTGTGAGAGGGCTCATTCGAATCCGCAGCTGATTGAATTCTGTCAGGGGAGCCGACTATCATATGTTCCTGCTGGGGAGTGTCGTCGCTGTCGAAATCTTCGTCTTCTGTTGACTTCGTCCTGCAGGTATCGAATGAAGCCGGTCGATGTTTCTTCCGTCGCTTTGGAGCCAGTTGTTTTCGAACGTGTCAGTATCCGACGACGACTGGGGATTGTTGCCATAAGGGCAAAAGCGACGGTTCTCACAACCTACTCTGTGGTAGCTAACCTCTTTTGCAGAGCCGAACCCGCCTCGCATTTCAATGCCCTGCCGCCGCATCAGAGGCTGCTCAGTGTCGACTGAAGGGGACGCTTCTTTGTAGTCGATGATCAGATGGACTAGTGTGAAGGGCCCCCACGTATATCAATGGGAGCACCGTTAGATCGGGTGGCATCTTCTCCTGCCCCTTGGGTGTTGCAACGTTACAACCAGCTTGATCTGCGATGTACTTAACTCAATCGTCTCCTTTGAGACAGAAGACTATGGAAAATCGAATTGCTCATAAGAGAAGAGGAATGATTGCAGGGTAATAACCAAGAAGAGACTAGTACTTTTGAAGTTCACTTTAACAAAAACAGCAGGACGGCTTTAATCTGTAACAACTTTGATGGACGTTAACTTTTTCAATAGAATGCAAGAAGCCTAAGAAGAAGGAACGGTGTTCTATATGCAAGAAAAATAATCATAGAGAAGAAAAGCACTTCTTTGAAAACAAAAATAAAATTCAAGATCCAAAACTAAGGCCTTACAGAGCAAGTTTTGACTATGAAAGGACAAACCATAAAGCAGAAGATTGTTATTTTAAGAATAAATATAACGGAAAAATAACGTTTTTCTCATTAAAAGACATCAAAGAGGATCCAATCACTCAAGAAAACAAGAAAGAAGACATAACTCAAGAAAATAAGAAAGTAAACATCACCCAAAAAAAAAACAAGAAAGAAGACATTATTCAAACCAAGAAAGAAAATACCTCTGTACGAAGAGAGAAAACAGCAATGAAGAAAAGAAGAAAGAACACAATGCATTTATTGCATATGAATGCAACATAGAAAGATTTCAGAAGAATCTTATAAGAAAGATGAAATGGTCATGACTGTTGATAGTTCACGTACAGGAAGTAAGTGTAATGAAGTGGACAATTTAACAAATGTGAAAGTCTATGAAAGGAGTAACGAGAGACTTTGTAAGCGAAAACTGTGTTATCAATGATGTTATGTATGTTCCTGAACTCAGTATAAATCTAATGTATGCGAATGTAATCACTGACAAAGAATGGACAGTAGTGTTTAATGAACATTCTGTTCAGATCTATAAAAATAAAACACTCCTGCTAAAATGAGATAAAACAAGACACGGATTGTATGAACGAACATTAAACGAGGAATGCAGTCACTATTGACAGAATAAGAACTATAGGAATGGCACAAGAGACTAAGTCATACAGGCATAAATTGTACCTCAGTGATCAAGAGCGTGTGGGATGGAGCTCCTAATAGTTTATGCTCGGCCGAAGAACTCAGTGAAACTTGTGTGAGAGCCATAGCTAATAAGAAATCCATTTTCTATTGCGAGACGAAGACTAACAATACCACTTGAAATACTTCATATCTTTATCTTCCCCCCTCGCGTATTTCGTCAGTTTCAGATGATGTTCAGATGTGTGTGAATTCCTAAGGGACCAAACTGCTGAGGTCATCGGTCTCTATACTTACACACTACTTAAACTAACTTACGCTAACAAGGGAACCTCCCCATCGCACCCCCCTCAAATTTAATTATAAGTTGGTACAGTCGATAGGCATTCAAAAACTGGACACAGATCAATCGAGAAAACAGGAAGAAGTTGTGTGGAACTATGAAAAAATAAGCAAAATATACAAACTGAGTAGTCCATGCGAATATAGGCAACATCAAGGATAACCTGAATTCAGTAGCGCCGTGGCCGCATGGTTAGCGTGAGCAGCTGCGCGACGAGAGGTCCTTGGTTCAAGTCTCCCCTGAAGTGAAAAGTTTTTCTTTATTTTCGCAAAGTTGTGATCTGTCCATTCGTTCATTGATGTCTCTGTTCACTGTAATAAGTTTAGTGTCTGTGTTTTGCGACCGCACCGCAAAACCGTGCGATTAGTAGACGAAAGGACGTGCCTCTCCATTGGGAACCGAAAACATTTGTCCGCAAGGTCATAGGTGAACCGATTCCTACACAGGAAAACACGTCTGATATATTCTATACGACACCGGTGAGGGCATGTGCGTCACATGACAGGAATATGTTGTCGACCCACCTAACTTGTACACTTGGCGAATGGGTAAAAAGATTCTTCTACATTGCCCGATTTAGGTTTTCTTGTGGACGTGAGAATTACTACCAAAAAAGTGATGAAAACATATGAGTTTGTCACATAAACTGCAACAAATGAATCCAACAGTTTCACAGTCGCACACTTTTCCCTGTACTCTGTCAAAAAATATGTTTTTAACGTTTTCAAATTTTTCCGTGTGTAGACCGTCAAATCCTGCATATGTCCAAGCAAATCTGAACATGTACTGGAATTTTGGAGAGCGAAGTTGTTTATGTGTGAGTGCCTGAACTTTGATAATTGTCTGAAAATAAAAAATAAAATGTTACGCTCGAAGTAAGACTTGAAGCAAGGACTTTTCGTTTCGCAGCTGCTCACGCTAACCACGGGACCACGGCGCTCCCAGGCCCACACCCTCCTGGATGTTGCATATCTTGCACATGGACTACTCAGTTTGTATATTTTGCTTATTATTTTCGTAGTTCCACACAACTTCTTCCTATTTTCTCGATTAATGTGTGTTCAGTTTTTCAAGGCCTATCCACTGTGCCAACTTATAACTAAATCTGAGGGGGGTGCGATGGGGAGGTTCTGTTGTAAGAACAACACACACACACGCATGCCCGAGGGACGACTCGAACCTCCGGCGGGAGAAGCCGCGCAATCCGTGACACGGCGCCTAAGACCGCGCGGCCACTCCGCGCGGCTTCGTCAGTTTGTATCTATCCTTTTACTATGAAGGGATGACATCAAAAGAGGGCAGTGATTTTTACCAGATGACCCCGTGAAATATTTCGTTGCTGGATATTGGATTTCGGAATAAGTGATTGTAATAAAATTAAGCTCAGATGGGAGGATCAGTCATAAAGAAGTAAATGGGTGGGACTGGCTGCAACACCTGTAATCTTCTTGCGAAAATATTAGCAGTTCCGCTACCGCATTATTTGAAACTGAAATAATTTCTGCTGTCCAAAAGCATGTCTTTTTTATTGCAATAAGGCGACAATCCCTCAGACAATCTAAAGATGTAATGAGAAACATGGATAATTATTTAATGTATTGGTGATTAAGGTTAATTAAATTGATTCCACACCTGACTGATTTAAATTAAATATAGTTCACGATATTTACGTAAATGTTACACATTACAAAATGGTTACCGCACCTGTAATGGAAAAGGTGTCTAGTCGGAAATACAGGTTAAACAGACGTGTGTCTCCTTCGCGGCAGCGAGGGAGACGTAAAACAATCATTCATTTATTTAAACAAAATGCGTCACTAAGAGTAGTTAAAGGTTCTTAAACGCAGCTCATCGCTGCTTTATCGATATGGGGGTGTTACAACTTACATGTGTAGAGAGATATCGTCAACCGTTAGTGGATACAGATACTTCATGGCATTATTAGATGATTTCAGTCATTTATGTGTAACCTTTTCTTGTGAGGTAATTCACGGGCTTCATGCTTCATAAGAAAAAAATGTGTCAGAAAGTGAAAATCAGTCCAATTTGCAAGTGTCAAAAATAAGATAAGATGAACGTGGTTAATCCAAGAGTCGTGAGTTTAACAACTGGTGTGAAGGAGAAGGAATTGTGCTACGGAATAGTACTCCTTATAGTCCTAGACTCGATGGAAAAGCAGAAAGACTAACTCTGACAATAAAGAACAAGGCAAGAAATATGATCTTAGATAGCAAACTGAATAAAGATCTATCGACAGAAGCAGTACTCGCAGCTACAAACGTAATCAATAAGAAGAGCCCAACTATAACTCATAATCTTACTTCTGCAGAAAAGTGGTTTGGGAGAAGATAAGATGTATCAAGACTTCAGACTTTAAGATTAAGAGTTTTTACCAAAACTCTTGGTCACTTGGAGAAACTAGGCGAAAAGTGATCCATACATCTATGTTGCTTATTCTCCAAATGGCTACAGACTGTTTGATGCAAAAAGAAAAAAAATATTGTTGAGTCGGGAGATGATGAATCTGAACAGATAGTGACAACAGCAGAAACTGCACAGAAAAATCTCGTTATTGTGAACTGTCAAATGGCACTAACAAAGAATTAAATGGAATTCAAGACGAAGAAAATGAAGGAGAAGAAAATCAAGAAGAGGATGCAATGAAGAAAGAGGAAGCTCCAGTTTTAGAGACAGAACTAATTTTAAGAAATCTTTAACATAGGAAGATTATGAATTAGCATTACTACCATGTGAAGAATGTATTAATGGTCGTGATAAATAAAACTGGATGAAAGTAAAAAAGGAGTAAAGAAATTACTTGAACAAAATGACACATGGAAGTTGTTGAATCTAAAGGAGACAAATACGGACAGCGATGTTGACAAGCAAATGGAGTGTTAAAGCCAAAGATAATTGACGATACAAGGCCAGCTTGGGTACCAGATGTCGTCAACAAGAAAAGGATATACATTTTAAGAAATTATTCATCGCTGTGTAGATATTTGTTCACTAACACTGTTGTTTGTTCTGGCAGGAGAGAAAAATTTCCAAACAATCTCCATCCAGATGGAATAAAACTCTGACAGATTTCATAAAAACAGAAGGACAAGTTCAGCTGGCCTCAGATCAGTGCATGTTTGAAGATGCAACTGAACGATTGTACCCAGCTATGTATTCTGATGGTGGAATCATAACAGGAAAAGACTTGAAGAAAATTGGAAGCACGTAGAAGAAATATAACAATTATTTCTACATCAAGAACAGTCTGTGAAGAAAGTACTGAGGCCATGAAGTCTCCGTTAGTTCCAGAAGAGATTAGAAATGAAAAAAAATCAAGAGGATGAAATATTAAATTTCTTCATCGTCAATCCTTAGGAAGGTGCTCGTATACACCACGAAAAACTGGACCAGATCTTGGATTCACATACAATTATGAGAGCCGTATCACGGAAGATCCAAAGAAAAGCGATTATCAGAATGTCAAAAGATATTTGAGATACCTACAAGATACCAAGAATTGTGGCCTTTTCTAAAATAAATAAGAAGATGAAGAAGATGACACTACTTATCTAAACGTGTATTGAGACGCTGATTAAGCACAAGACACAGGATAAGTTCAAGTCCACGCATGATACTTTTAACGGTGCTTCCATTATTTCATCAACTGAAGTAGAATACAATGAGGTGACAAAAGTCATGGGACAGCGATGTGCACATATACAGATGGCGATAGTATCGCGTACACAAGGTACGAGGGTTGGAACTTAAATAGTGGCAACTATTTATTCACAACCGATACAAAAGAGTTCTGAAGCTAATGACACGAAGTGGTTTCTTCATCTTCGGAATCAAATCAAAGTCACAAGGACTTAAGTCTGGGGAGTATGGTGGACAGTACAGTACTTCCCAGTCCCATCGACCGAACAGAGCAGCCACAGCTTGCGCTGTATGCACCCGCGCATTTTCGTGCAAAATGGTGGATGGGTTGAGCAGAAAGTGTCGCCGCTTCTTTCGCAAAGCTGGTGGCAGGTGATGCTCCAAAAACGAACAGTAATACTGTGCATTGACGGTCTGCCGTGGAGGAACGTAATGTGTTAGGATAACACCATCACAGTCGTACACAGTCCGCCCCTGGTATCTGAGTGGAGCCGGCACGGTAACTCAGCGCGTTCGGTCAGAGGGTTAGCTGCCCTCTGTAAGAAAAAAACTGAGTTAATGGCTCAACGACGAACTGAAACGGGTGTCTTGCGACGTTCGCACCGAACAGATGCAACGAACGAAAACGAACAAAATGAGGCTAGAAAAAAAAAGTGGTCACCGCGACGGACTATCAATCCCAAGGGCCCGGGTTCGATTCCCTGGTGGTTTGCACTCGGCGAACGGTCTACGCGACGGGAGGCCCTAGTCACACGACATTTTTTTATATAGTCGTACACGAGAATCACCATAACTTTCGACCGCTCCATTCGCACCATCAACAGAACAGGCTCTGCTAACGTTATACTACGCCTTCCACTTCGCTGGCAACGGGTTCTACACAACGCTGGTGACTACTTTGAAGGGCAGTAACAGGTGCAAATATGTAACTACATATGTCAACATGTCCCCAATGAAGTACATCAACGCCTGTTTGCAGCTAGGGTGTCCATTTAATTATCATTTCATGCAAATATGTAACTCTTTTGTATCGTTTGTGAATAAATAGTTGCTACTATTTAAGCTCCAACCCTCGTATAAAAGGACAGTGCATTGGTGGAGCTGTCATTTGTACTCAAGTGATTAACGTGAAAAGGTTTCCGACGTGATTATCGCCGCACGACGGGAATTAACAGACTTTGAGCGAGGAATGGTAACTTGAGCTAGACGTATGGCACATTCCATTTCGTAAATAAATTAGGGAATCCCATATTCCGAGATCCACAGTGTCAAGAGTGTGCCGACAATACCAAACTTCAGGCATTACCTCTCACCACGGACAACGCATTGGCCAACGGCCTTCACTTGACGACCGAGAGCAGTGGCGTTTGAGTAGAGTCATCAGTGCTAACAGACAATCAAAACTACTTGAAATAACCGCAGAAACCAATGTGGAAGGTACGACAATCGTATTCGCTAGGACGGTGCGCCAAAATGTGGCGATAATGGGCTATGGCAGCAGACGACCGACGCGAGTGCCTTTGTTAACAGCACATTGCCTTCAGCGCCTCTCCTGCGCTCGTCATCATATTGCTTGGACCCCACACAGCTGGAAAACTTTGGCTAGTCCCGAGTTCAGTTCAGCTGGTGGTACGGTTCGAGTGTGGCGCAGACCTCATAAAGCCATGGACCCAAGTTTTCAACGAGGCACTGTGCAACGTGGTGGTGGTTTCATAATAGTGTATGCTGCATTTACATGGAATAGACTGGATACTGTCGTCCAACTCAACCTGTCATTGACTGGAAATGGTTAAGTTCGACTACTTCAAGACCATATACAGCCATTCATAGACTTCATGTCCCCAAACAAAGATGTCATGTAACCAGGCCACAATTGTTCCCAATTTGTTTGGAGAACATTCTGGACAATTAGAGCGAATCATTTGGTCAACCACATCGCCCGACATGAATCCCATCGAACATTTATGGGATGTAATCGTGAGGTTAGTTCGTGCAGAATATCCTGCACCGCCAACATTTTCGCAGTTATAGACGGCTACAGAGGCAGCATGGCTGATTCTTTCTGCAGGGTACTTCCAACGACTTGTTGAATCCATGCCACGTCGAGTTGCTGCACTACGCCGGGAAAAAGAAAGTTCGACACGATATTAGGAGGCATTCCACCACTTTTATCACCTCAGTGTAGATTGTAGAATGTACCACAGAAATGAACCACATGATGAGCTTACTACAAGCAAAGTGCTATCCAGATGACAAAATCAATAATTGTATGAATATGGCATCTGTCCTTTCGAAAGAATAGATACCATCTTCATATCGTTAAGGCTAACCGGCTAATGACCTTCTTCAGTGTGGAAGCACACGAATTGCTTGAACTCTTACGGGACTCGGTGAATTGTCTGCCGCAAGTAATGGGTATAATGGCAGGGGTACTACGAATGTAGTGAGTGGACTATAAGTTGAGAATGTGGGTCTCACGGGGAGCATGCCGACGATAAGTCCCTGCAGTCGTAATATCCTCGGTGGCTCAGGTGGATAGAGCGTCTGCCATGTGAGTAGGAGATGCCCGGTTCGAATCCCGGTCAGGGCACACATTTTCAACTGTCCCCGTTGATGTATATCAACGCCCGTCAGCAGCTAATGGCATTGATTTACTTGTAATTTCAAATCGATAATTAGTTAGTACAAAACTGTGCAATTCCATAATGTTAGTGAGTAACGGAGAGACGATTTGTCTGAAATTAATTATTGTAGTACGATTGGCAGACATACTTACCAGAGCTCTGCAAAGATCAAAATTTGAGGAAATGAGAAACGCTATTAAGAAACAATGACCCTAACTTCTTTTTGAAAAATATTAAGTGACTGTTGTTTACAACGTCAGTAACTAAAAATGTAAAACTGATGGCTTAGATTTATTTGAAACAAACCTTGTCTTTTAGGGGGAGTGATGAAAGTGTTAATGAGTTGGTAAAACACAATGTTTATTGTATGTTTTTTAAAGGTTGGCAACCAGAATGGTAAGAGAGCGTGAGTTATCTGAGGGATTGTGTACCGTCTGCGTGTGTGGTCAGTTTGATGTAAGATCGTGGTGATAACATAACATAACATAGTCGTTAATAACATTCGTAATAAAGTGAACATACAAAAGTAGAAGTATAACAGTGGTTTGGCTAGTTAGATTCGTGCCATACAAATGCTGTGTCCCTGCTGCTTTCTTGCTACACTAGCGATTGGTGCGCTGAAAAAAAAAAAAAAGAAAAAAAAAAGAAACCTACCGCCAGTAAATTTGTGTACGAATTCGAATTTTTGTGGTTTCCGTCGTTGTCAGTTCGTGGAACATTTGTGGGAGGAAGTAACATCCTGCTGGCACTTCTCGCGCATTGTACGCTCTTGGAATTTAAACAGCAAAACACGCAACTTATGTGCTCTTCTCACTTCACATTATCCCGGACGAATATTCAGATATACACTGTAAGAAAAAAATAATAAAAAGAGGTCCCAGCACAAAAAGGAATCATCCAGATTGGACCGTGGATATGTACAGGCAAACAAATGACTCATGTATACACTGTAAGAAATAAATTAAAACGATAGTCCCTGCACAAAGGAATCATTCAAACGGGGCGGTGGATGTGATGTACAAAAAAATGGTTAAAATGGCTCTGAGCACTATGGGACTTAGCATCTGAGGTCATCAGTCCCCTAGAACTTAGAACTACTTAAACCTAACTAACCTAAGGACATCACACACATCCATGCCCGAGGCAGGATTCGAACCTGCGACCATAGCAGTCGCGCGGTTCCGGACTGAGCGCTTAGAACCGCTCGGCCACCTCGGCCGGCTGTGATGTACATGTACAGACAAACAAATGATTACAATTTCAGAAGATGACGCAAGTAGCTATGTTTCTTAGCATTGATTGACAGAGTTTTTGGATGTCTTCCTGAGGGATATCGTGCCATTTTCTGTCCAACAGGCGCGTTAGATCGTCAAAATCCCGAGGCAGTTAAAGTGCCCTGCCCATAGTGCTCCAAACGTTCTCAACTGGGGAGAGATCCGGCGACCTTGCTGGCCTAGGTAGCGTTTCGATAGCTCAAAGACAAGCCCTAGAAACTCTCACCGTGTGTCTGCGGACATTATCTTGCTGAAATATCGTCCGGGTTGGCTTGCTCTCGCTTGATATCACTGAAGTGACCAATGGCGGTGGTTTAAGGTCAGTGGAATACACACCACAGGCCGTCTAGCTCGGGGCTGTCCTTGAAGTAACGATTTGTAACAGATCGTCGTGTTACTGTGGTGCCTACTGCTGCTCAAGTTGCTGCTGTAGATCTAGTACAATGCGCTGGAACTTTACGTTGAACACCGTGGTCTTCTCTCTCGGTAGTGCCACATGGTCATCCGAAGCCCGGTCTTCTTGAGACCGTAAATTCTCGTGACTACCGCTGCCAGCAATCATGTACTGTGGTTACATTCCTTGCAAGACTTTTTGCAGTATCCCAGAAGGAACATCTAGCTTCTCGTGGACTATTACACGATCTAGTTCAAACGCAGTGAGGCGTTGATAATGGCGTCTTTGTCACCGTAAAAACATTCTTGACGAACATCAACCAACCACGTCCAGTCTCAAAGGTAACTAATGCCCACGACCGTTACAGTATGTATACAGGGTGTAAATTTTAAGCTGTCAAACCAGAATAATTCGAAAAATAAGCTTCCACGAAAGAATGTGTAGGAACCAAAGTTGATTATTTTCGAGGGGGACATCTGTAGGTGCTAAGATTAGCCCACCACCCCAGCCCTTGGGGGTGGAGAGGGAGGCAACTTTAAAATTTCGAATGGGAACTCCCATTTTTTTAATGCAGAATCAGATTCTACATAAAAATCTACGTACATTTTGTCTTAAACATTTGTTTTGATTCTTCGTAGTTGGCACTGTAATTCAAGAACATGTTCTCATTTTTGCGTGGGAAATTGTTACGGATAAATAAAAGATACTGAAGTTAGTAAATAGGATGTTTGGTTAGTTAGTTAGCTAGTCAGATGATTTGTTTGATAATTAAAAGTTGTGTGGCCTCATGACCACGATACAAACAAAGTTTATCCGAATCTGCGGAAAAAATTAATATTTGGGTCAAAATTTGTAAAACTCTAATTCCTCTCTGTCTCTCAAACCCCCTCTATGGGGAGAGAGGGAGAGTTTTAGTTTTAGCGAATCAAAATTTATGAAGTAAATAAGTATTTTTTATTTATCCGTAACCATTTTCCACGCAAAAATGAGAACATGGATTTTTTGAATTACAGCGCCAACTACCAAGAATCAAAACAAATGTTTAAGACAAAATTTACGTAGTTTTTATGTAGAATCTGACTCAGCAATACAAAATGGGGGTTCCCATTTGAAATTTTAGGCCGCGCGGGATCAGCCGAATGGTCTCAGGCGCTGCAGTTATGGACTGTACAGCTGGTCCCGGCGGAGGTTCGATTCCTCCCTCGGGCATGGGTGTGTGTTTTTGTCCTTAGGATAATTTAGGTTAACTAGTGTGTAAGCTTAGGGACTGATGACCTTAGCAGTTAAGTCCTATAAGATTTAACACACCATTTTTTTTTTTTTTGACATGTTAAAATTGCCTCCCACCCCACCCCCAGGGGGCTGTGGTGGCAGGCTAATTTTAGCTCCAGCAGATGTCCCCCCTCCAAAATAATCAACTTTGGATTCTACACATTTTTTCGTGTGAAGCTTATTTTTCGAGCTATTCTGGTTTGTCAAATTAAAATTTACACCCTGTATAAAACAAACCTGATATGCTTCCTCATGGCGGCGCTACTAGCGCCATTCTTATGCGACTGGCGCAGAATTTGAACAGACATCAACTTTCAGATGTAGATAGACCCTAGCAACTTTCGTTTATGTCGTACATCTCCTTCTAGGTGTTGCGATTTTTTTTCTTCATCAGCATACAATGCTCTTACGGGGAGGTCTTCACGTGCAAAGATGCTTCCTCTAGTATATTTTTATCGTGCCTGAGTGTGTGGCGAACGTGCAGGACGGAAGGGCGCCCCTGTGGGGGGGGCAGACGGCAGCTCAGCAGCTCACGCAGCCATCGGCAATCGCCGGAGTGCGGCCCGCCCGACATAACGTAACGTAACGAAAGACCACTTCGGGGAATTGCCGCTGTCCGCTGTCCGCACCGCCTCTGCTGCGGCCACCCACCTCGGCTTACGCAATACACGTGCAGAACTCGATCACCAGGCAAACCACATGAAACCCATACTGTCTCGTCAAGATGCAAGGTTGTGTGGCGCAACTCTGAAGAGATTACAGATTACCTCATCACTGCAGTAGAACAACAATTTTTGTCGTACAAAATCATTGCGTCTTCAACCAGTATCGGAACAACGATAGAAATTCTTCGAAGAACGTCGATGGAGAAACAGCTGTCACAGGAGCAACGGCAACAATCCCTGTTGCTTTCAGTAATGGTAAAAGTCGGTGGTTTGTATCACAGTCCTTTTGTTATACACTACTGTTTCTGAAAAGTGAAACACTCATTAGCAACGGTCTGCAATTCGCCACGATAAGAGAACATGTAGAACAGTGGAAGAGTAATAACTGACTTAAATGGCAGAGATTTGGCGTGCACGGAAGCCCAACAGCGTCCTGCATTTTGTGTGATGGACAGGTCAGAGTAACTCAACACTCAGTGGGTACGGAGTCGTCATACGAAGGGCAAACGTGTAAGCAAGTGCCACTATGCCTTACCAACACAACGGGGTGGGATATCGGCAAGTGAGTGCTTTCGAACGGGGCAAAATGATTGATTTCCGGGAGGCGGGCCTGTCGTTCTGCGACACTGCGGCTCGTGCAGGGTACGTTGCTTCAACACAGCAGGAAATGGGACCGGTGGGGAGAAGAGGGCCGTACACAGCGCCGACAGGGTACTGGACAACACAATGTGACTACAGAGCGAAATGACCGCCATCTTGTCTGCTTAGCCGTGACGTACAGAACAGCTTCGTCCACAGCTGGCACGGCATTGCAGCACTGCAACGGATTTGGACATGTCTGCGTCGATGGTTCGACGCCGTCTCCTGCGGGCTGGACTGACGTCATGCATGCCACTGAGTCGGCTTCCACTGACCAGAAACCACCAACGCCACAGATTTTAATGGGGCCGTGGACGTCGACATTGGCGTGCTGACGTGTTTTCGGACTAGTCCCGCTTCGGCTTGTCTTGCAGTGATGATCATACACTCGTTCGACCCCGGCTTATCGAACGAGTACAGCCTGAGTATCTTGTTGAGCGGCATAGCAGACAGACGCCAAGTATGATGGTTTGGGGGACCACTGCCAAATACACGATCTCGCCTCCAACGCCTTGAGGCAATCTGAACAGCAACTGCTACATCCGGGGAGGTTTTACAGCCCGTGGCACTCCCCCTCCTGCAGGCCATTCCATGTGCCATATTTCAGCAGGATAACCCCCGGTCGCACGTGGCGAGGAATGTACAAGCCTTCTTCGAAGAACGACGGGTACCACTACTTCCCTGAGCTGCCCTGACACGTCGCCCATCGAGCATGTCTGTGAGATGGTCGGCGGCAGCCAGTTCACAGGTCCTCCTGTGGCCACAGCTGATGATTTGTGGACGTGCCTACAATCTGCATGGCAGAGTATTCCCCAGCAGAATATTCTGGCGCTCTTTGACTCTATGCCACGGCATCTAGCGGCTCTGATTGCACCACATGGATGCTCTACTCCGTACTGAATTTCCACAGTCACATTGCATTTTCAGGCCTGTAAGGTTAATCATTTATGCAGTGTTGTGTCCCTAACCGGTGGAATAAATTTCATTGCCGTCACATGAGTTGATCTTGATGTTTCAAACACAGTAGTGTATTACGTCCGCTGCTAGAAATATTTGCAATATCCACCGAATTTATGTTTTTCCACTTGAAAGCTTCATTACTTAGTTAGTAGTTACTTACTTAAAAAGCCAGTGCCCATCAGTATAAGCTCAAATCCACAATACCTGTGGATCTAGTAATATAGTGGTTGTTGGTTTGTCCAGATTTGCTGGTCCAAGGCTTCACTTTACGACTCAAATGATTTAAAATTTTTGAATAACAAAGAAAACTTTGCTTAATGGTTATATATTATTGTTTACCACAAAACAAAAAACTCCTTGCTCCACTTACACCTGACGTAGTCACTGTTTTCACCAAACTATTTAATAAAACCGAATCATCAGAATCACTGGCGCTAAGTAACTCAACACGCTCCAGAAACTTCCACAACAACTGCTCACATTCAGCTGAGGCTGGTCCTTTTATTACAATGGCTTAAGAAGTCATTTCTATGGCGCCAAACATGCCCTATGTCAGAGTCACGATGTGCCTTATGAATGAATTGAATATTTACACAATTTCCAAAGCCGCTGAAGGCCTCGTTTCCATATGATTTAGTGGATCGAAACGGTATTCAGGATACTCACAGACTTCTGGTTATATCCGCACGTAAATCCTGTTCATATCACATCAATTGAATCAGATAAACATTGGGAGACAAGAGCTGAAAGGGCACAAAAACGAAAATCATTAAAAAATGACGCAATGAAAACCAAACAGAATGTGGTTCTTATGTACGTCAAGAAGCTACATTTTAACAATAGATTACGAATCTGGACCACAAGGCTAAGTACTTCGAAAGTTATTGATGCATTGGAAACAGTAGTCTAATGACGGTGTTAACGGGCCCAGGCGAGGCGTAAAACTTTGTATCGTGCAGTCAACAAGGGCACACGAGTGGTTCAAAATGGCTCTGAGCACTATGGGACTTAACTTCTGTGATCATCAGTCCCCTAGAACTTAGAACTACTTAAACCTAACTAACCTAAGGACACCACACACATCCATGCCCGAGGCAGGATTCGAACCTGCGACCGTAGCAGTCCCGCGGTTCCAGACTGCGCGCCTAGAACCACTAGACCACCGCGGCCGGCAGCACACGAGTGGGCCTTCGCCTTCGAAACCCCATTTCTATGATGTTTGGTTGAATGTTCGCACGCTGACACTTGTTGATGGCCCAGCATTGAAATCTGCAGCAATTGAGGAAGGGTTGCACTTCTGTCACGTTGAACGATTCTCTTCAGTCGTTGTTGGTCCCGTTCTTGCAGGATCTTTTTCCGGCCGCAGCGATGTTGGAGATCTGATGTTTAACCGGATACCTGACATTCACGGTACACTTGTGAAATGGTCGTACGGGAAAATCTCCATTTCATCGATACCTCGGAGATGGTGTGTCCCATCGCTCGTACGACGACTATAACATCACGTTCAAACTCACTTATATCTTGATAGCCTGCCATTGTAGCAGCAGGAACCGATCTAACAACTGCGCCAGACACTTGTTTTCTTATATAGGCGTTGTCTACCGCAGCGCCGTATTCTGACTGCCTACATATCTCTGTATTTGAATACGCATGCCTATACCAGTTTCTTTGCCGCTTCAGTATATATATCTTGTGCTACAGCATTCGTCTTGTGAAGCTTAGTAAACACTGTGATCCGTTGTTGCAACTCATTGCAGAAATTATTTGTCGTGGGCTCTTTATGACACACTTCTTCGCCGTGCCACATCGAGGTTTGATTCAAGGTAAGCATAAACCTGAACGTTGTCTCTCCGCTGTGCTGCTGAAAGAACGCACTGTATGTAAAGGAAGCAGAGGTTCTGAAGTAATTTACTAGAAAACGTTTTACTTGAAGCACAAAAAAAACACCACGTTTTTTGGATTCGCATGTCTTTTCGATTTGCAATTCTTCTCAAAAGATTGCAGGAGAACTATTGGTCAAAGATATTTAGGTATTTCAGACTGCAAGTTCTACATCACACCCTGATGATACGTGGTTATCTTTTGGTTACTTGTCATATTAATTACGATGCTTCGAAGTTGAGTAACTCACTGCCTGTTGTTCTAAGAATTTGCAGTGAATTAAGAGTGCGAATTGCGACTGCCAATCTGAGAGACGCATAATTTGGCAGTCTGAGATTGTAGACATAACGTGAAATGCATCTCTCAACCATCTGCAGTAGTATTTCGAAATCACGTGCATTCATGCTCATTAAAATTCTGAATTCCATTCAAGAAGACCGTGCTCATGTCTTTATGATCTGTAAAAGACCTAAATGTCTTCCGCGCCAGTGGAGTTTCTTTTACCAGTCTTCTGTATAATCTGAAAGTGTCCAAACCAAAAATATCTTTCATGCCTCAACGCAGAGAACCGTTTTCGAATCTTCGAGTATCTTTGACTTAAGGAAAGCAGAAAGCTTAAAGTTTAACCACCTACTGTGCTGCTGCAAAACTTTCTTTATATAAACGAAGTACAGCTGCATCCCATGCTGCGTTTTATCTACGCATAAATAATTAAAAACCACAGGCTTTTGCCTCGCATGTTTTTTTTGGCTGTGCAGCTGTCCTGAAACGATTGTAACCAATTGGATGTCACTTAGGCGAATTGTAATGTCCCTAATCAATTATCAAACTGCGGGAAAGGAAGCTACGTGTTACGTGGAATCCGAGCCACGTTTCATTTCTACCAAATCTCCACATCATTGAGAGGTGAATGATATGTTAAAAGGCAGAGTGATAAAGTGTGACTCAGACAGGATTCGATACTACAACCTTTCGGTTTCTAGCCAAACGCTCTACCATTTTTCCCCCTTCTATTTCTTCATCAATTCGCTCGTAATTTTGTGTGGGTAGATGTCACATGTCTCTTAAAGTTCGTCGCCGAAAATATCATTCAGTTTTTTTTATTACTCTTTTTTTTATTACACTACTGTGCCGGCAACCACTACGCCATCACACCAGATACGGATTTCTTCACGCATTCTGTTGCCTCATGCCACCGCTCCTCTCCCGAGTTATGGCAGTTATTCTTTAGGTGGCAGTGTCATCTTTTCAGATCTTAAATTTAATTCAACATATTTCAGACAGTTTGTACGAAATATTTATAAATTACATACAAAAACACTCCTCGCAATCAGTGTCTCTGTCAGTGAAAACTGGATCAAAATCCCTACGGCTGTTCCTGCGATTAGCCAGAACTTACAGGCAGAAGCGAGGAGGAAACTTAAATTTATACATATAGAGATTAATTAGAACATTGTCGTTGCAATAAAACAAATTACCTGTATTGAGGTATTTCCATCTAGTACTTTGACTGTGAACCCTAAGTTACTTCAGAATTCTTTGCAAAGAAATTGTCGAAAAGTATACTGGTTTATGACAGCTATTCCGCACAAAACCTATCATATCACTGCAAATAAGAGTTGGTTCTGACGTACGTGTTAGAGAAGTTGGGAATGAATGCTAAAAGAGAAACCAAATATGAAAACTTGCCCAGCACGTAGAAAGCTGATAAAGTAAATGAAAGGGGCAGTCTGATGTAAACGAGACAGACTGCATAACGAGCAAGGCGACCTCTCTCGCATTTCCGTCGGTGTTAGCAAAATATTTCAGTAATTTTTTCTTCCACAAAAATTTTTAATTATCATTTTTGAAATATTTAAGTAAAAAATTTTAATTAAAAGGAAGTAAAGTGACTAAGAACATAAAGTTAAATGAGCACAAAGCCGTAATACCGCAGTTTGTTTTTGCCTGTATATGCACGTAACCATCATTGTTAGTTCAATAGTATACCGATTACTATTCCTATTCCAGTCCTGTGATTACTGTTATTACTGTTGTTGCGATTGCTACTATTGCGTGTTGTATAGAGCGAAATACTGAAATAAACCACGTTATTTTAAAAATTGATCCGGTTATTTTATAATATTATTATCTTTACCAAGTGGGAGTAATTTTCATCATCTGAAAATATAGTTTGTGACTCGAATTTATTTAGAGAGACAGAAAGACAGATTCTTTGTGATTAGAACTGAAGAGTTGTGGTATTTAACGTTAAATGAAACTGTCAAGTGAAAAGTAAAAGATAAAATTAACTGCATTTTAGTGTGAATATCTACAAAAGTTAACAATATCGATATCGACATTCGAGTGTTAGTAAAAAGCAGAGTCCAGTACATACAGTTACGACTCTCTCTGGAGGGAAAGTTGTTACCGTTTGACAACTGGGGCGGCACTAGCGCTCCAAGTGAGAAAGCTCACCGTCACAAACGTTTTAGGGATAATATTTGTTTTTAACCATTTTTTACTTAGTTAACGAAACTGTTGTTATATTTTTGCATTCCGCGTTTTAGTAAATTATCAAGAGACATGAATTATCGTGAAATACATTATAAATAGCCGAATCACACAGATTCATTTACATATGCTACACCGTGTTCATGAAGAAATACTTTAGATTTCTGTACGTTACAAGACAATCGTAGATAAAGTGTCCTGTAATATACTGTATCGTATCTCCCAGGGAAAAGAAAGAAAGGCAATTATGACATCGTTTTTAGTTATTGTTGATTTTTTGGTAATACATACGCTCCCTATTGTAAAAACTATGTTATAAATCAATATAACCGTTAGTATTCGCACTCATCCGGTATCGTATTCAGAAGTCTCGCTTGCTAGCCGCTTGGGGCGCTACTATCCCTATGGGTAATGGGAATGAGACCGAGTGTCGTTACTATAGACCCTAGATAACATAGATTGTGGGTGATGTCATTACACTGAAATCAACATCTAAGTCATCTTACTCGGAGCAGGACGCCAAGTTTCTTTTATTACGCACTGTGTGGGGTGGAGCTGACACAGTTTTTCTCGTTTATAGTTGAAATGAAGCATTGATTTTAACATGAAAATAATTTGCGTTATTGCTGTTACACATGTAGCAGTGCAGTTAATCTGGTTTCTCCGAAATTCCTAACATTAGTACGATGATTATCGTTTCTGCGTGTGGCCAGGTGAAACTTACAGACAGTTCTGTTTACAAGCAACAAAATCACGGTTTTTCAGTGAATATATGCTCAGAGAGTTGTTTTGACCTACACGCTTCAGAAACGTATGAAAATCTCAACTTGAAAGGGAACTGTTTCAAAATACTTGCAGAAGTATTTCCATGAGTTGAAAGTTAGGATTGCTGTTGGTCATTGGTTGCAAAAGTTGATGAATAAGATTTAAGATGACATATTATCAATATCTAGCTCGCTACACAAGTATAATCAACGTTTTGTAACACATTACGCTCCCTATTTTGACATCGTTTCGGTATCTGTACTGGATTGAGAAAAAGAAAATTATACGCTTATTTTGTGTAAGGACCTAACATTATGCACATAAACGAATTTTCTTTCTTACAAAAGCATGTAACATTTCACACACATTCTTGTGGAATCGTTAGAAAATTATGCTGCTTGCGGAATTATTGTATTGTGTTCCACTCCTGTGGAAGTGCTGATCTACAAGAATTCACAGTGCCAAAAAAGAGTATTCACTAAACAACAATTATTCTGTCCCTTGTTAAAAATAGTACCACAGTTCGTCGAATTGTCCAAATCAGAATTTGATTTCAGCTATAAATTGGGAAAACTGTGTCATGAACTGTGCGGCTGGTCCCGGCGGAGGTTCGAGTCCTCCCTCGGGCATCGGTCTGTGTGTTTGTCCTTAGGTTCAAATGGTTCAAATGGCTCTGAGCACTATGGGACTTAACTTCTAAGGTCATCAGTCCCCTAGAACTTAGAACTACTTAAACCTAACTAACCTAAGGACATCACACACATCCATGCCCGAGGCAGGATTCGAACCTGCGACCGTAGCGGCCGCGCTGTTCCAGACTGTAGCGCCTTTAACCGCTTGGCCACCACGGCCGGCTTTGTCCTTAGGCTAATTTAGGTTAAGTAGTGTGTAAGCTTAGGGACTGATGACCTTAGCAGTTAAGTCCCAGAAGATTTCACACACATTTGAACATTTTTGGAAAAACGGTAACTGTCAGCTCCACACAGTGCGTAAATACAGGAACTCAGCTCTCTGCCCCGAGTCACGTGGCTTAGATGTTGGTTTCAAGCCTTAACACGGCAGAGATATGGACATGCGCAATCTATGTTATATACGGTCCATGGTTGTTACTTAAACGTTAGACTGTGGTATAAAATATCAGTACTGCAGTTTAGAGTCTCTGGTCGGCCGTAAACTTTGAGTTAGCTGCAACAGTTTGATTACATGTTGACGAATATTTATTGGTCTATCTAAAGAACAAAGGAAGGAGAGACTACAGACTTTGGAAACCTATAATTAAAAATCAGAATCAATGGTGCGGTGCAGGCCAGGTACTTATGTCGACGCATCCCGCTTTGTAGCGTGTGTAATAAGCAGTTCACTAGTATCGCACTCAGTGACTATAAACTAATTAAATTAAATTTAAATGATTTATGTATCCTGGAAGCGAGGTGTGACCAAAACAAAATAAGAGCTAGCATACACCGCCAAAACTAAGTACGATATACATTCAGGTCTGCACACACGACGACGCCACAGCCCAGGAGAACCGCATAGCAAAAATATACAGTCAAGACCACGATAACCCAGCACCAGCTTCTACTTGCAGGCAGAGATGTGTATGGAAGTGACCTCTATTGGGAATCAGGAAGGCGAACGTAGTCGCTGTGTCTTTTGTCTGACATACATGCTCGACGTGAGGTCTTTGAGTCGTACGCGGGTCCGACTTCACTAAGGAGGCCGGGAAAGAGGAATAGCGAGGTCTGAACTCCGGGAGGGCTTTGTGGAAGTGGAATTCATGCTTGAATGTCTGCTGTGTATAACGGACACAGTAGTGTCACGTGCGCGCGCACTTACGTGGAATCAATGATATTGAGAAGGTCGGCTTCCATTGAAAGACAGCAGTCGGCCAGGACAGACTTATCGTGTCATTGCCCCTTCTGTCATTGCTGCGGTGGATGCTGCTGTCAGAAATGGCCGACGGTGGACAGTGGAAGACATTCGGCTCATGTAACGCTGATTGCTTTCGGAGTAACAAATATTTTACTTGCTTTTTTCCATCTGTTTCGTTTACATTTGACTGCCACATGTATAGAGTGCTCAGAAAACCTCGAAAGGGTGTTTCAGGGTAGGCTGCGCTGAGAAGTAACAATTAAGAAAAATTTTCGATATGCTGGGCCGTTTCCGAGTTAATTAGCCTTGAAGTTAGCCGATCAGACCTTTGCTTGCGCAAATTCAGGTGGCTTACCAGATACAATAAGTGTCAGTTGTCCTCATAGCGTAGATGATGAGTACGAGACTGCTCAGCCTTTGGTTCGGGTTAGATTCTTACTACCGTCCCATGTCTAATTTGTGTATTTATTCTCTTACACGTTTCAGCAAACCGATCGAAGGACACGTTTGGGGACACCATGTCTGGCAGGTCGCATGAATTTGTGCACACAAAAGCCTGATTGGAAAAATTCAGTGCTAATAAACTCGGAAACGGCGCAACGTATCGCATTTTTTCTCCTACAACACCCTTACAAACTTTTGAATCTGTTTCTGGCCACTCTGTGTAAGTAAAAATCGATACGAAAATGGACAGTCTTAAGCAGTGTTAAGTGGCAGCCAGAAAAGTCTCTAATGATACGTCAGAACCAACTTTCATCACGTAAAAATTTAGCTTATAACACAGAGGTTTACGTCTGAAGCAAGCGACTGCGAATTGATCGAGTGACGGTAATCGCTCTGATTGGAGAAAAGAACGGAGAGTTCTATAGCACTACATTACACGCTGTCGCAGTTTCTTTCCAAGCGACATAAGCCCTCTATCGATGCTCGTGTCTTTCCATTCAGTAAATACAACATACGTGCCATTTTTAAGCTCTGAATAAATGTTGATTACGTCTTTTTTTCCACTGAGATAGCTGTAGCCTACATTTGTTGCCTGCTGCTGTAGTGTCCCTAGCTGTCATTATGTTGCCCATTCTGCTCTTTGTTCTTCTTCTTGTCCCACTTTGGCGTAGGGTTGAATTAGTTGACTGTTTCTAACGTAGAGTCTATCTAACATGAAACGTACTGGTGTCACCACGCTGATGAACAAAATATATATTAGCTGCATCTTCTTGGGGCGATGAGGCAAATGAATACTGGAAGGATATGAATTCCGATTTGGTAGGGTATTGTGTTGAATAACATTGCATCCCCTGCCTACTTCTTTCCTGACTGATGCGGGGAAGAGCGACGACGTCACCACAAAATATGCGTGTGGGAACATGTAATGCGGTAGTTTATTTGGCTTGGAATTTAGGTTTTCGAAATTTTAAGAACAAACCTTTATGTGAAACTTATTTCTTGTATTGTCTCGCAGTAGAGTTGTTTTGAGTGTTACTATGATTCTCTCACATATTTTTAGGGTCGTCTTGCCCTTAGGGACGTTACAATACCAGATATGATGAAATGTTTTGCACGGACGCTAATAGATAATAATGAATTGATATCACAATAACATCGCAACGAAGGTTTCGATAGTGACACAATCGCAACGTATTGACTGCTTATGTATTCCTTCATCACTAAAGAACTCACAAAACAAGCCGAAATATGAGACTAATGTTTCTATGAACCATGTTCAGCTTATAGTCGAGAACAAATGTAAAAAGTGAAAGACAATAACACAATCGCAAACATACATTCCTTTTTTGGCGCACGTAGATACTATTTTTACATTACACCGTTTCTTTAAGACAAAATACACTGCTTTACAAGAAGCTTCTTTTTTAAAGATGAAAGCAACAATTCTGAATACAAAACAAAATTGGGAATTGTGCTTTGTTTGCATGAAAGGAGGTACTGAGTATATAATATTGCTGATGTAAGTTGGAGCATTCTGTTATTCTGCATTGTACATTACACATGGAGTATAATTTTAACTATTGCACTTGTATTTCCTGTATATGACGTAAATATTACATGCATTTTAATCCTCATTACACTAGTAAAGCAAACGCCATTCGGTATTTCCGTTACTATGCGTGATCATACCGAACTTTTCGTATAGAAACCGATACTATAGGTATCGAAACAAAAGAATCGATACTTTCTCATATTAGTACTATGGGACATCATAATTTGCAACGGACTAAACAAATCTATCACTGTTCTCGCAGATCTTCTCTGAATTTTCCTTATTTACACGAGTGATATCTTGGCCTCAGTCGACTACTTGTTATGGATGTGCGTGTAAATCAACCGCTAATCACTTCGAGAGTGTGTCAGTGATGTCAATGATCATTTAACTGAGTCGAGAGTGGAGTTGCAAAATCTTAAGTATGCTGCAGACTGTGGAAATCGTGGCTTCATCTGCTAACGTAGGAAATTAACGTGTCCTCGCCGATCACACTTCTGTCATTGCAGTATATTTTTTGCTTTCCTCATCTTTATTCCTTGCATGATTTGTGTTTGTGACACACTGAGAAAGTTCCTCGATGACCAGGTATTTTTCCTTTTAGCGTTCTTCCGCAAGACAGACGAAATATCTAAAAAGAAAAAGTTATTTACATTTTGCAATACTCGGGCAAAGAAACAGTCTGCACTATGTGTAAATAAAAACTTAAATGGGATAAATATTTTAATGAAAATTATTTCAACAGAGTAAAACGTCAGTCTGTTTAACGAGGAAAATAATTTTCTGTTCTTTGGTACTTAGAAAGAAAACAAGATACAAAGGATAAAGTAAAAAGGCGCTATTTTTTGCCTTCTAAATATTGTTTGAAGTGTTTGTAATGTAGTATTAAATGCCGTTTAGGTAAAAGAAATTTGCCACTCCCTATTTATGACAAGGGTAGCTGATTGTGACAAACTAGTAGAATAGTATTAGGAAGGGAATAATTCACGAAACACATACTGTGCGCGGTCGTTTTGTTTCACGTTTGTGCAGAGTTGAACGGAGAGGTGTGCAGTTCGAGTAACATGGCAAGGTGTGACGGCAAATAAACGTCTTCACTTGCTGTGGGCGGGGCCTTTAATATTTTGACGTCGCGCCTTGGCGGTGTCTTGACTGTCAAGGAGCAGCCACCCTCTCCAAGAATGTAAACAGTAACAACAAAGGAAACTCTAAAATAAAGTGCCACGTACTTACGAGCTACTTCTTGTTGACTCTTCGAGGCAGATGTTACGGTTGAATTAAAGTGTATCTGTTCCAAGTTATGAAGTAATTATGATCTGTAGTCCCACTAAAGCAAATACAAGACAGTCAGTGGTGAAATTTTGACGTCATTTCTTAACTACAATAGAATTGTTTTTCCTTCCACCAGCAACAGCCGCAAGGGAGATTTCAAGCCTTTCCAGGGCTACGCGCGGTTCTATAGAGATACTTCTTTGCATGATCTCCACATAAAGAAGATAATTAACGTCGACAGAGGTACATTAACACACAATATGTCGGATGACAGATCAAATGTGAGTGTTCTGACTACGCTCCAAATACATAAGGAGAGGGTCAAAGCATTTCAGTAAGTATATGTTTTCTCATGCAACTAAATGTAGATGTTTTGAAATTTTTAGATGACACTTGTCCTATTGTTTCCGTTTTATGAGTGTGGAGAATTTATCATTCGATCTTTGTCAAGAACAGCCACTACGAAGGTTTTTTTTTTGTTATTAGTAAACTCTGATGAATTTTGTGCCTACATTCTTACATACTTGAACCGTGATTTATTTTCAAAGAATATTCTTAAGAATTTATTTCATTTACTAGCGATTCATCAAGAGCACTAACACGTTTAATCACACTATGTAAGCATGGTAGTAGCTGCCAGGGAGTAGCTGATGAAATCATAACCAAATTCCTTTTAACAAATGGGAATTTTATTCACTTTAATAGTGCCTAAAAGCATTTTTTTAAAGAAACAGATTTAAAATTATAATCAGAAAGCACCCTCTAAATATCAAGTTACAATTTATTCAGAGGCAGAAAGAAACAAGTTTTGACTGTATGAGCTTTCGGGCAGAGAACCTTGCCGCTCCCTTTTGACACGGCCGTAGTTACGACTGCTCACAACAGCCTCTGAAAGACAACACTGGTGCAAATCTGCAACACACCAGATAACTTTAAACTAGGAGTTTTAACAATTTACACAAGCACACAAACTATGCACCCCCCAGCCCTGTGGGAGGGATGGAAATGGTACAAAACACTAACAATTAGAATATTAACCTTGCCACTGAAGGTGCAACTTAAATTTAACTTCTAAGAAAAGTCTTACTGTGAAAGGGTGGCAACTTTATATACTAAAATGATCATTTAAATAAAAACCCATGAAATACAATCTTATATAAAATTCTACAAGGTTGGCCAAACAATAGTTAACATGCTCTACAGTACACAGATACCGCCTCTCAAGATCATAGGCAATAATATCACAGTTTTCAAAGATCAAAACATATTTCAGGTTTTAGGCCGTTACACTTCAAGCAATAAATTCGTTAACACACCAAATCCGACAAACATGACAGAGGCAGGTACTAACGCACGGTAGATTGATAGGGAGATTACCGAACAACCCGAACCGCAGGTTGCTCTAACCCGCCCCTACTCTACAAGGGGAAAACGGACCACCCAATTTATAAACAACCACCTTCCGGCCAGTGGGAAAACGGAGAAGAATGGTGGGACGACTCCAAAGCAAAATGGCTGGTGACCTCACCAAGAATACAAGTAGAATTTAACAAGAGTAAATCAAACGACATATCACCAATCACTTAACTTCTAATAAAATGTGATTTCTCGAGAAGACCTGTCGCAGCACCCCCAAATCGCTCTCCCGAACCGTCCGCTGCCAGCCGCTTCAACAGACGCAGGAAGGCGCGCCGATCTCCCGTCTCACGGCGTCGCAGCTCGCACCGGCTAGACTGATGTGGATTGACTCCTGTT
This sequence comes from Schistocerca cancellata, assembly GCF_023864275.1. NCBI lineage: Eukaryota > Metazoa > Arthropoda > Insecta > Orthoptera > Acrididae > Schistocerca > Schistocerca cancellata. The sequence goes on along the minus strand of NC_064630.1, from coordinate 581,434,362 downwards.
GCTCTCGTGTCGACCGCGAAGTCACTACCCCTCGCTATACGCCGTGGCCCACTGGACTCACGTGGCGACCTCACATGCGCCGACGCTCAAGACGGACAAGTCATCTTGTGTCTCAGTGCGCGACCGACCAACCGATCGATCCAACCGTCAATGACCATTGCCTGAGCAAACTCGAGCAGACTGGCGGCCTAACGCGCAGACTCAGATGCAGGAACTAAGCCCCGACCGGGCGACCACTCGCTGAGTTCTCTTACTGGCGGAGTGGAAAGACCCTCATTTTGCCGGCTTTAGAGGTTGACCCGAACGACAGACATACTAGCACTCCGAACGACAGACAGACACTAACTGCCTAACAAATGCGGACGAGAGACGGACTAACAAGCTGGAGACGAGAGACTTACCCAAACTGACGGACTGGCGAGCTCATAGCGCCCCTTAAATGCACGTGAACAGGCAACCTTTCCCCGTTCCCACCAGAGGGAGACACCAAAGTTGCGATTGCCACAGCGGCGCCACCGCCAGAAACGGAAGGAGACTGCTTCACACTACGCGCTGCGGCGCGCTCTTCAAAATAGCAATTTTTACCACGGCTCAATACTGGTGACAGATGAGGCTCAGTACAGGAATAAAACTCCAGGGGCACTGCAGTATAACTACTTACCACGAGTAGTCGATCGAAACTCAGTCGTGTAAAATGGGGCTTAAGCATCATACACTCACTCTACCACAGCTTTAATGTGTGACGGACATTAAATTGTATCTCCTCAAAATTACGAAGAAATTGTGATCTGAACATCCATTGAAACAAATACAAGACAGCCAGTGGTAACTTGTTCGGTATTTCCATCTCCTACAAAGATCAGTAAGTCAGAACAATAAAACTCCTTGAGGGTATTTTGGTTCTGTCGTTGCAACTGCAAAAATGCGTGATTTTTTTTTCACCAGACGCGTTTCCCGTTATTGAGGTAAAGCATCATAAGTGGTCTGCAATTAAATTATTTACATTTTGATTTGCTTAAAGATCGAAAAACTGTTCGTTAAGAATATGTTGATTTGTACTTACGGTGACTCGCTCAATTTTTCGCTTACATCGGGAAATACCGTCTGCTAGTACATCGTTGCTTTACTGAGTCAGGAGAATTGGAACCTGACTGCCCTCAAATGGATTCTATTGGAGATGGCTATGTGGACTATTAATTGCTGTGCTAATAACGACTTTGTGTGATTAATTACGGACTTTCTTGTATTATTCTTAAATCGTCAAATTTTCTCGCTCACGTCAGCACTACTCGTTAAGGTTTCGTGATCTTTAACTTTGTTCTGTTGTTATTCTGAAATAATGAAACCTACACATGTAGTGACACAGGAATCAAACAAGCGTGTAAAGAAGTAAATATTGTATAGATCAAAAAACAATAAATAAACGCGTTGTCGAGCTGATTTAACACCCTGCCATGGTCAGTACTAATCTAAGGAACAATACAGGGTCTCCCAAAAGTAATGACTCATTTTCAAGAAACACATGTTTAATACAGAAGACATATGTCTATATAACAAAGGCACACACAAGGCATTAGCAATCAACAAATTTCAAGATGGCCATCCTGAATGTTAAAACAAAGAGACTGCTTTTCCGCCGTAGTCGCCCCTCTTTCTGAAACAATTTTTGCCCCCCCCCCCCCTATTTTTCTTTCCTTCCTCTGTACTTCCCACAGTTTCGGGCAAAAACGGCCATGGTATCTATTTACTTGTGTCTAATTTAATTATTGCAACTATCAGTTACAACAACAATAATGGTGGTAATGATAATAATAATAATAAGAAGAAGAAGAAGAAGAAGAAGAATTGGTGAGTGTCTATCAAGCACATCAGAATTACATTTTTTTTAAATTATCATAGATTCTAAATATACAAAGATGATGAAAGTTAACAATTACAACTATTTTATAAATAACAACGGCTGCATTTATAGTCACTGGAACTGAGAAAATATGAGTATTCACTAAATTTTTTTACACATTGGTTAATTAAAGGTTAACTGTTCCCATATATATTGCTTTTTTAATATTTGAAAGCTCACAACGTAAAAATAACGATAGTACAACAGTCAACATTTAAATGTCAGTTTACAAACTCTTATATTCAACCTGACAATCCAAAATGGAAGTAAATAAGAGTAAAAATGCACACGATTCAAAATGCTGTAATTTTCTGACATTTGCACAGTTAGTGTGATGTGTTTGGTGCTTCACTTGTGACGCAATCAGATCCAGTCTTGGCTGGACATTTGAAACTGCGCCTCACAGATCCCCTTCCAGCTGCAGTCGAGACCGATGTTTCGCCTTCGTTAACGCCACTGCGGTAAATGTTGACTCTTATAAGTAAGTAAGGTGCGAAGGGTAATAACACCTCTATTGTCCTTCTTGCTAAATTGGGGTATTCGTTCCGGGTCTTATATTATTCCGAGTCTTATTATTATTATTATGTTTATTATTTTATTTTTATTATGGTTACAGTTAATTTCCGTTAAATTTCAGTTACACTATAAATCACAGAAATCTAAAGGTTGTAAACGCAACTAAATACTATCGTCATCTGGAGTACTTCTTTGCCGTGTGAGATGCGCATCAGACAGGAGTGACGGAGGACATCGAAAAAGTTGAAAGAAGGGCAGCTTGTTTTGTCTTATGGCGAAATATGGGAGAGAGTGACACGGATATGATACACGAATTGAAGTGGCAATCACTAAACCAAAAGCGTTTTTCGTTGCGGCAGGACTACTTTCGGGCCGAAACGCACATTCGTATCATCGTGCCGGATAGTGCAAACGTTATTTCCAAAAATACAAAAACCATGTCCAAAATACCCCTATACACTATTACAGATTATTACAGCATGCTGTAAATTCGTACAGTTACTTTCGACCGAACTATCAATACAGAAGGAAAGTATAAAGTAAAGTACGGAGTTCATATCAATTCAAGTTATTGAATTGCTGTGTAGTCATATGAGACGCGTTTATCGCACGATCTTATGCATACATTTACCTCAGTTCCGTTACATTCCATGAAAATATGGGAGCAGACGTGTCGAAGTAGACATTTACGCTATTTACAAAGAGATCCGTTATTTAACAAAAAGTAGATTGTGTCATGTTTTACCAGTCACATTTTATTAAAGACTGCCAACGCATTAGCCTTTACCTTCCTTTTTATTACTGTAATTTTTTTTCTGTCGCCTTTATGTACAGTGTCGTTGAATCCATACATATAAAATGGATGTACGTATGTATGTATATATGTATATACACTGATCAACTAGAACACTGTGACAGTCTATCCTTTGGCACGGATACCAGCGGAGAACTGTCGGGGCATGGAAGCAATGAAGCCTTGGTAGGTCGCTGGAGGGAGTTGACACCACATCTGCACACACAAGTCACCTAATTCCCGTAAATTCAGGGGAGGGAAGCGATGAGCTCTGACGCCACGTTCAGTCACATTCCAGATGTGCTCGACTGGGTTCAGATCTGGCGAGTTCGGAGGCCAGTACGCCAATTGGTACTCGCCACTGTGTTCCACGAGCCACTCCATCACACGCACGGCCTTGTGACATGGTGCATTATCTTTTTGAAATATGTCCTTGCCGTCGGGGAACATGATCGTCATGAAGGGTGTACGTGGTCTGCTCCTTGGCCTTGGCCATCATGGTGCCTTGCACGAGCTGCACTGGACTAACGGATGCTCACGTGAATGTTCCCCAGGGCATCATAGAGGCGCCGCCAGCACGTCACCGTCTCGCAGTACAGGTGATCAAGCACCTGACGGATTCGCGTCCTGCCTTCGGGATGATGAAGAAGGTATCTGGATTCATCAGACCATGAAACGCTCAGCCACTGCGCCAAAGCTCAGTGCCGATGTTCAAGTGCTCATTTCAGTCGTAGTTGCCGATTTCATGCTGATAACACTGGCACATGCATAGGTCGTCGGCTGCGAAGGCCCATCGTTAGGAGTGTTTGGTGCACTGTGCGGTCAGACACATTTGCACCCTGTCCAACATTATAAGTGTGACGCTAGTTCAGCCACAGTTCGCCGCCTGTCCTCTTTTACCAGTCTGCCCAGTCTACGTCGGCCAACATCTGTAATAGGGGTGGCCGCCCAAACCCACGACATCTGGATGTCTGAACACAGTCACCGCAGCCCTCCTCGAACACCCGACAAATCGTGCAGTTTCCGAAATGCTCGTGCCGAGCCTTCGGGGCAACAAAATCTGTCCTCGGTGGTCAGTCTCGACAGTTCGCTCACCTCTCCATTCTATACACGGACGGCACGCTCTTTTTTTTTTTTTTTTTTGGTCATCAGTCTACTGACTGGTTTGATGCGGCCCGCCACGAATTCCTTTCCTGCGCTAACCTCTTCATCTCAGAGTAGCACTTGCAACCTACGTCCTCAATTATTTGCTTGACGTATTCCAATCTCTGTCTTCCTCTACAGTTTTTGCCCTCTACAGCTCCCTCTAGTACCATGGAAGTCATTCCCTCATGTCTTAGCAGATGTCCTATCATCCTGTCCCTTCTCCTTATCAGTGTTTTCCAGATATTCCTTTCCTCTCCGATTCTGCGTAGAACCTCCTCATTCCTTACCTTATCAGTCCACCTAATTTTCAACATTCGTCTATAGCACCACATCTCAAATGCTTCGATTCTCTTCTGTTCCGGTTTTCCCACAGTCCATGTTTCACTACCATACAATGCTGTACTCCAGACGTACATCCTCAGAAATTTCTTCCTCAAATTAAGGCCGGTATTAGTAGACTTCTCTTGGCCAGAAATGCCTTTTTTGCCATAGCGAGTCTGCTTTTGATGTCCTCCTTGCTCCGTCCGTCATTGGTTATTTTACTGCCTAGGTAGCAGAATTCCTTAACTTCATTGACTTCGTGACCATCAATCCTGATAAGTTTCTCGCTGTTCTCATTTCTACTACTTCTCATTACCTTCGTCTTTCTCCGATTTACTCTCAAACCATACTGTGTACTCATTAGACTGTTCATTCCGTTCAGCAGATCATTTAATTCTTCTTCACTTTCACTCAGGATAGCAATGTCATCAGCGAATCGTATCATTGATATCCTTTCACCTTGTATTTTAATTCCACTCCTGAACCTTTCTTTTATTTCCATCACTGCTTCCTCGATGTACAGATTGAAGAGTAGGTGCGAAAGGCTACAGCCTTGTCTTACACCCTTCTTAATACGAGCATTTCGTTCTTGATCGTCCACTCTTATTATTCACTCTTGGTTGTTGTACATATTGTATATGACCCGTCTCTCCCTATAGCTTACCCCTACTTTTTTCAGAATCTCGAACAGCTTGCACCATTTTATATTGTCCAACTCTTTTTCCAGGTCGACAAATCCTATGAAAGTGTCTTGATTTTTCTTTAGCCTTGCTTCCATTATTAGCCGTAACGTCAGAATTGCCTCTCTCGTCCCTTTACTTTTCCTAAAGCCAAACTGATCGTCACCTAGCGCATTCTCAATTTTCTTTTCCATTCTTCTGTATATTATTCTTGTAAGCAGCTTCGATGCATGAGCTGTTAAGCTGATTGTGCGATAATTCTCGCACTTGTCAGCTCTTTCCGTCTTCGGAATTGTGTGGATGATGCTGTAAGTAGGCTGTTTAGGCTTTCTTTATGTAAGTTTGCTGTTTATGTTTTTTATTGGCAACGTTACATAGCACTCTGTATGAAAATCACTGGCTGTGCTGTGTGCAGTATGTGGCTAGTTTGCATTGTTGTCTGCCATTATTGTCATGAACTGCTATAGCTGGATGCGAACAGCGCGTAGCGCTGGGCAGTTGGAGGTGAGCCGCCAGCAGTGGTGGACGTGGGGAGAGAGATGGCGGAGTTTTGATAATCTGTAAGACTGAATGTCAATTATGAATATTAAGGTAAATACATTGTTTGTTCTCTATTAATATCTTTCATTTGCTAACTATCTCTATCAGTAGTTAGTACCTTCAGTGGTTTGAATCTTTTATTTAGCTGGCAGTAGTGGCGCTCGCTGTTTTGCAGTAGCTTGAGTAGCGAAGATATTTGTGAGGTAAGTGATTTGTAAAAGGTATAGGTTAAAGTTAGTCAGGGCCATTGTTTTGTAGGGGTTATTGAAAGTCAGATTGCGTTGCGCTAAATAATATTGTGTGTCAGGTTAAGCACAGGCTTGTATAATTGTTCTAAGTGGACGTTTCACATGTAAAATTGTTCAAAGGGGACGTTTCATATGGCGACCCTGCCAGGATACCTCACTGGAATCTTCTGATTTTTTTCTTGTAGTTTGTGTATTTAGTGTAGCTTTTGTTTATTGCTAGCGCGTAATTGTAGAGAGAATCTCCTTTGTAGTTGCAGTCTTTCATTGTTGTACAGTAAAACAGTTGTGGCATGCATGTAGCTTTGCGCCAAGTATTTCGCTGCTGCAATTAACTAGATATTATTTTCAGTGCTATGTTAATGTGTTCTCTTGTTTTTGCTATTCAAGTTGTGCTTTTCTGTGTTGTCGTGTGAAATATTGTGACAATAATGGCGTGTGAAAAACGTAACACTAGGCTCCAAACTAAATTGAGAAATAATAGTGACGACGAGCGTAGCTTATCAGCACCACTGGGTAGTGAATTAACTAATATTCAAAGTAGTAATTTGGTAACTGTGCATAGGGAAATGGAGCGGGCGTCAGACAATGGCGTAGGCAGTGAAACAGGTAGTGAACAGGGAAGCATTGTCGATCGATCGGTCGGCAACAGCTCGCCTCAGGAATCCGAAATGATAGGACACAATTTTGCAAATACTGTAGATTCAGGTTTTGCATCCTCACCGTTTTCTCAAATGAGTCAAGACACATTTTCCGCTTGTCAAAATGTGAATGTTGCCGGTGCAAATTCACTGCCGAAAAGCACTGAGGAACATGTTTCAGACACCAGTGCATTGTTATTACAGTTAATGCAACAAATGGGACAAAGGCTACAAAAGTTAGACACAACGCTTGAACAAAATCAGAAACAAATGGGACAGAATCTTCAAAAGTTAGACACAATGGAACAAAATCAGAGACAAACACAGCAAAAGCTTCAAAAGTTAGACACAATGGAACAAAATCAGAGACAAACACAGCAAAAGCTTCAAAAGTTAGACACAATGGAACAAAAGCTTCAAAAGTTAGACTCAGTGGAACATATGCTTGAACAAACACGTGAAGATTTAACTACTGAGTTACATAAAATAGAATCGAAATGTCAGAAAGTCTGTAATGACGTAAAAACACAAATTTGTGAGCATTTCCAACCTATTTTTTCGCGTCATGAGAATGTATTACAGAATCACGAAGCAGCCATAAAAGAACTGCAAACCATTGTTCATGAAAATCATGAGACCTTGTGGGCTAAAATTGACTCAGTTGCATCTACCGATTCGGTTACGCAACTGGCAAAAACTCAGGAAAACTTAAAGAACACAGTAGATTCGATTTCAACACAAATGGACACTCTGAAACTTGGTTCAGAAAAACACACTGAGGAAATGTGTTCACTATCGGAGAAAGTAGCTGAACTTTCGGATCAGGTCACTAACTTATCTACAAAGGTAGATGATGATCTGAATGACACAAGTCCCGTAGCCTTCACTGACACAGAAGACTATGAACAAATAAGAAAATTCAAACAAAATCAAAATCAAATTAATACACAGTATAAAAGAGAAATCCGGGAAGTACAAGATCAGTTGACGCAGGTGATACAAGAATTACGTATTTCAGAGGACACTCGCGCCCCAATACTGGAAGAGGGACATAGAAATACGGAAAAGCCACAATATAATAACACAGAGCATTTCGGTAATTATGAAAGAAATTGGCAAGGTGCACCGAATTTTGAGATGGAACCGCCGACACGACGTAACAATGACCGACATGATGATTTTGACTATAAGCTGTTCATTACTACACGTAAATTCAAAACATTTAAGAATTCTGGCAACGACATTCATCCACAAGCATGGCTCCATCAATTCTCTCATTGTTTCCCTCCCAACTGGTCATTGGAGCACAGGTTAGAATTTATGTGTGGCTATTTGGAGAATGAACCAGCTGTAAGAATGCGATCGGTCATTCACGATTGCCACAGTGAAGGAGAATTTTACCATGCCTTCCTCTCAGCATATTGGTCTCAAGCCACACAAGACCGCGTAAAACATAGCATCATGATGATGAAACACTTTGAACAATCTGAATTTTCCAGTCTTGTGAAATATTTTGAAGACATGTTGCACAAGAATCAATACCTGTCAAACCCATACAGCCCCTCAGAACTCATCCGCATTTGCTTAATCAAACTGCCCGAACATTTGAGACATATTATTTTAGCAGGACGTTGCAAAGACGACATTGAAGCTTTTCAGGGACTGTTACAAGAACTGGAAATTGACACAGACAGTCGTGGGATGCGAAAACAGGAAATCAATCACTACAGGTCACATCCGTCACAATTCCGTGACGACAGAAATAATAACTGGACACGACAAGTCTATTCTTACAACGCAAATCGTGACCAAAACAGACACCACCCATATGACAACCGTTGGCCGAGTAGTAATAATTACAGGGAAAGATCACCTCTCCGCAGTAATGACTATCACAGAGACAATCAGAGAAACAGACAATATGGGAACCAAAATAACTATTATCAAGGGAGACAGAATAACTTTAGACGCAACGGTCCAGCGCGTAGTTACGATTCAAGGAGAAATTCTCCACCACGTGACCGACAAGAAAGAAACTATGGAATCTACCGACATGACGACAGACGATATGATCGTAACGACAGACCTGAATTGCATCAGAACTGGCGAGTTTTAAACAGAGCTGGGCCCTCTCGGCAAGGCGAATTTGTGGAAGTTAGGCCTCCTAATCCCAGTAACGGCGCGCGCCAACAAAGAAACAGACAATGAGTCACACCGCAGGCAGCCGCGTGCGCCGGCTGGCTCCGAGAAAAATAACATTGACGCTAACCTTGAGCAAAATTCCCGTATTCTTTACGGACGAATACCGCATGATAATTGCATTCAAGTTGAAACTCTGCGTACTAGGAAGAGTAAAGGTTTACACCACATTTCTCATGTAAAACCATTTATTGACAGATAATCTGCTTTTTAACTTAGTCTTTGCAATTGTCACTTCACGCTACTTGTACAATTTGTCCCACTGAGAAACTGTTAACATGCAACTATGTTTTTAAAGTTAACTAACCATCCAGTCAAGAACATAGGTAACTTAGACAAGTAATTGCGAATGCATTATTATTGCGAACAGACGACACATTCCTCCTTGTTAGTTGCACGATTACATAACGAATATACGGCTTACATACTTAGAACATATACCAGCACTGCTAATGAAATTTTCATGCAACATTTTGGTTTGCTTGAGAGTGGATTCTGGATTTGAGGTGCTTTCTGTGAAATGCCAGATGACACAGTGGTTGGTTTGTGTGACAGCTACACGATTATATCACGACGTTACTAATGAGTTACAATTTACAATGTTGCTTTTGCGGTGTATCTGTTTGATATCTGCACAGTTTTTCTGAATTCTTCTGTAAAGTAAAACATGTTTTAGTGGTGACTTTTGTGCTATTGCTACAAGGAGACAGCCTTTTCCGTAGGACAACAATACGTTACAGCACAGTACTTTCCTCATCACGGCAATAAGCGTAATAAGTATGATATCTATACGCAAAGCATTTCACTTTTGTGTATCATGAGGTAAGTACATTGACTTCTGCAGAACTTAGCTTTCGGAGGACAATAACTACGACACTCCCCAGAGATTATCTTAGAGCAAGACGCACATTTAGCGCTACTGGACACGTATTTGAGTGATTAATTTTGTACTTAAGACATTTATTTTTAGAGATTTTTGAATTACAAAGAAAGTTTTTCGTGACACATTTCATTTCATTGCTGTAAGCTGTAATACCTGAGGATACAATTACAATAAACCTCAGGGGGGTACACGCCTACTTTGTGTACCATGTGTTTGGCAAGCACAAGGAGCCCTAGCTAATATGGTATTTGCTTATACAACTTTACACATCGGTACCATATTTCTCTAACACATACATTACACACCTATCTGATCATTTAACAGAGAAACAAACATCCTTTTACTACGTCAGTGACACATGTTTACGCAATTACAGAGTTGGATTACTTCACACTTAAGAAATTGTACTTTGTCTGTACTTTGTGCACTGTTCATATTTTTTTGGAACCATTGTGATACTATGAGAACTTTGAATGATGTATTTGGTAAGGGAGTATAATTTTTAAAGTACGTTTGAGGTAGATGACACTACTGAAATGAGCAGAGAATTTTCTTTAGGTTTTGAAATCATTGGAGGAAGCTACGACGTTTTTGACATTTGACTGAGGTGTTATGATGTTATTTTTACGACGACGATGTGTATTATGCTGTTGAGGTATGTTTATGTCAATAAAATTCTTGACCTATGAAATGTTTTTATATGAGACCGTCTCTGTAGCGGAAAAATGTCGTAAATATTTCCATAAGAAAGTTAAGTGACCACCTGCACGTGCGTCGTCGGCACACAGCTGTGTCAGACACCTGGAGAACAAGCCATTAGGGTGTGCCTTTCATCGCTAATGCGACACGCTCGTTACTTGAAAACATGATTTTTGTAATGCGTTGTGGGCACACAGCTGTGTCAAACACCTGGAGAATAAACCATTAGGATGTGCCTTTCATCGCTAATGCGACACCCTCGTTACTTAAAAATTTATGATATTTACTGAAATGCCTAACAAAATGACAAGAAATATTTTTACATCTGCACACCTGATTATGACAAGAGTCTTTGTACGAGAGTTGAGAGCAATTAACTTATGAAATGAAATGTCACATGACTACTGAATGACATTTTTATGCTTTGGTTTGTGTAATTGCTTATTTCATTTGATGTCTGGTTTCCAGCTGTGTTGCAGCATTGCTTTTATAAAATGAGATGCATTTGCTAATGTGAACTCTTTCTGTCAACAGATCTATTAAATGATAATTTTGTAATCCACATTCTTTAAAAAAGGAGCACTTGGAAAGGAAAGAACAATAAGAAGTAACTCGTAACAGTAACACTTAATTTTCTTTTCAGGTACATGGTAATATTTTTTTTACAATAAGTTGTTATGGTGCACCACTTTAATTACATAGACATTAAGATGACCACTTTAATTACATAGACATTAAGATGTGAATATGCATTTCCCTTGTCTGCATTGTTGTTTTTACTGTAATATTTTTTCTGCTTGCGCTATGTCATGTTTAGGTATAAGTTGCTGCTGTTTGCAAGGCATAGTGTTATTGAATTTGACTTTTGCTAATTTATGCTGCTAGCTTTGCCAATTTGCATTTCTTTGTCATTTCTGTTTGTGTTGATTTGTTGTGATGCTGCATTGCCTCGTCCTTTGGTATATATATCTGAGCTCAGTAGATTTAAGTTAGCTTAAGAGGGGGTAGACTATATAAGAAACTGACTATGGAGAATAGGTAAAGAATGCATTGCGAAGAAAGATTTGGGCCCCAATGAGTATTGTACAATCAGAAATAATTATTTTGAAAGAAATATGGATAGAATACAGGAACGAGGTATAGGTAGGATTTTCTTGGAAATAAATGATGAGGTAAGCAATGTGTGAACATATAAATACAGAAAGCATGCTTGGATAGGATTTTTTTGGTGGAAACAAATGTTGAAATAAGACGAAAGATCTATCGAATGAAGTTGTGGGGTGGACTGCAGTACCAAATGTTACACTGAAAACAAACCCTGTCCTTTCCTTTTGTGTTATCCCACTATGTGTTTGGGTACCCTTGTGTATTTGTGTTTTTCCTGTCTTTATATGTTTAGCTGATGAGAGCTCTGTTGTAGACTTTTTCTAATAATATGTTATTTACTTTGTAAAGATGCTTAGGCATTATTTATTCTGTGTTGTTTTAATGCTCATGTGTGAAGTTGAATTTTCAAAAGTGATTCTGATCTTTTATTTTTGTACTCATGTCATCATTCCTGTAACACTGATGTATATGTTTATTTCTATTCTTTTGTAAAGCCCCTATTACTACAAATGTTATCTGTATTGTTATGTTTTTAATGATGTATTTTGTATCTTTGTAATGGTATTCTTATGTTATAATATTGTGATTGACACCAGTTCATCTAATCAAGTAACTTGGAAGTTCCATTTCACTGCACACATTTCTGTTGGTCATAGTATATGGACAATATGTGAGAAGTAGGGACTGATAGTGTTTGCACGTGTGTTAATAATTCAGCAAGGGACTGGATAACAGCATTGCTGGTTCTAAGGACAATTCCCAAAAACTTTGTGAATGTACAAGTGGTGGTATATGGACTTGCTATCTTCTCTGCAAGCCTCTTCGATGGTGATTGGGCACCTGCACAGTCGCAGCAGATGGCTGCTGGCCATCTCTACAAGGACTACAGTGGGCCTGTCCACAACTTCTACAAGGACTGCAGTGGGTCTGCATCTCTGGTGGCCCACCAATACTCTCTACCAGGACTGCAGTGGGTCTGCTCAGTGATGACCTACCTACCAATATTCATCAGAACTTCGAATGACTCTGCTGTGGGTTTGCTCCATTGTGGCCCATTACCTGTCAGCATTTCAAGAGTCAGCACTGTCTTTCCGTTGGAAGGACAACACTACTTCTTCAAGACTGCATGGAAATCCACTACTTCTGTGTGCAATTTTTTTACTAATGAGACTTTGTGAACAAACACCTGTAATTACTATTATGATGAACAATCTGGACTGTCTTTATGGACTGTGAGAAAATTTTAGCTTTTGACCAACATTGTATCAATAAGTGTGTGCATTGGATATCTTTGTTAGTGTAATTATGAAAAATTTTATCAAATCATTATTGGCCACCGGCCAAAAACATTTTGTAAAATTTTTTGTGGGGAGCATGGGGGCTATGTAAGTAGGCTGTTTAGGCTTTCTTTATGTAAGTTTGCTGTTTATGTTTTTTATTGGCAACGTTACATAGCACTCTGTATGAAAATCACTGGCTGTGCTGTGTGCAGTATGTGGCTAGTTTGCATTGTTGTCTGCCATTATTGTCATGAACTGCTATAGCTGGATGCGAACAGCGCGTAGCGCTGGGCAGTTGGAGGTGAGCCGCCAGCAGTGGTGGACGTGGGGAGAGAGATGGCGGAGTTTTGATAATCTGTAAGACTGAATGTCAATTATGAATATTAAGGTAAATACATTGTTTGTTCTCTATTAATATCTTTCATTTGCTAACTATCCCTATCAGTAGTTAGTACCTTCGGTGGTTTGAATCTTTTATTTAGCTGGCAGTAGTGGCGCTCGCTGTTTTGCAGTAGCTTGAGTAGCGAAGATATTTGTGAGGTAAGTGATTTGTAAAAGGTATAGGTTAAAGTTAGTCAGGGCCATTGTTTTGTAGGGGTTATTGAAAGTCAGATTGCGTTGCGCTAAATAATATTGTGTGTCAGGTTAAGCACAGGCTTGTATAATTGTTCTAAGTGGACGTTTCACATGTAAAATTGTTCAAAGGGGACGTTTCAATGCTTTTCCGAAAGTCAGATGGTATATAGCCAGACTCATATATTCTACACACCAACGTGAATAGTCGTTTTGTTGCCACTTCCCACAATGATTTTAGAAATTCTGATGGAATGTTATCTATCCCTTCTGCCTTATTTGACCGTAAGTCCTCCAATTCCGATTCTAATACTGGATCCCCTATCTCTTCTAAATCGACTCCTGTTTCTTCTTCTATCACATCAGACAAATCTTCACCCTCATAGAGGCTTTCAATGTATTTTTTCCACCTATCTGCTCTCTCCTCTGCATTTAATAGTGGAATTCCCGTTGCACTCTTAATGTTACCAACGTTGCTTTTAATGTCACCAAAGGTTGTTTTGACTTTCCTGTATGCTGAGTCTGTCCTTCCGACAATCACATCTTTTTCGATGTCTTCACATTTTTCCTGCAGCCATTTCGTCTTAGCTTCCCTGCACTTCATAATTATTTCATTCCTCAGCGACTTGTATTTCTATATTCCTGATTTTCTCGGAACATGTTTGTACTTCCTCCTTTCATCAATCAACTGAAGTATTTTTGCACGCTCATTGATGCTAAATGTACCGTTCGAGTGTCTGACTAGCAATCATTCCTCGCCAGGAGGCACTGCTGTAGCTTGGACGGGTTAATATCGTTAGTAGATCGGTGGTCATAATGTTCTGGCTGTTCAGTGTATGTGTTTATATTCTACATCTCTCCCTAAATCACTGACCGATTGCAACCAAACATGGTACACGTATCACTTACTGTCTGAAAGAATCGCTGCCGTGTAAGAACGACCTATCTGTCAGAGAGGTGTTGTTGGTGGTCAAAAAGAAATATAGGCCAGTACTCGCGAATACTCAGATTTTATTCGTCCAGTATTTGTCAACGATAGCACTTAATGATTGGCAACAAATTTTGCACATGATTTGAAACATTTGGGTACACTTTTCTCTAGTACAACCCTCACAAAATGATTAAAGCAGAAATGTTGATGGCTTACTACATTTTCCTGTTCCTGCACTAAAACTGTCGCAGCAGGCATGACCTTTTAATGTATTACTTCTTTCCTACTAACTCGAGTCACAACGGACTTCCTGTACAGTAGCCACATATAACATAGGATGTATCTCCATAATTGTTGTACGATACATATTTCAGGAGATGCAAAGTCATATACTTTGGGCTGCGTGAAAATGAAACTTCAGAGTGAAAGTCACTAAAGATCCAGGTGAAATATGTGTAAAAACACGTGTGAAATATGTTAAATATATGTGAAATAAATTTTAATGTGTGTACATTGCCATATTAGTTACAATCTGGAAAGAAATACTGTGGACGGAGAGTAAGAACCACCAGCCGTCATTTTGGGGGGGGGGGGTGAGAAAAGGGGGTAGGAGCAGATGGACAGGTGATACAGAAGATGGACACAGGAACAGGGAAGGAAGAGATAGGGAGAGAGGAGGAGGGGGGAGGGTGAAATGAACAGAGAGAGGGAATAGGAGGAGACAGACAAGGATGGGGGATGAGGAGATGGACAAAGACAGTGAAGAGGATAAGATGGATAGAGGGGGAAGGTGGAGTTGGAGAAAGAAAGGGGGAGAAGAAGATGTGATTAGAGGGAGAGAGGAGGAGATGGACAGAGGGGGGAGCAGCAAATGAACAGAGGAGGGAGGATGAAATGTGATTAGAGGGCGAGAGGAGGAGATAGAAATTGGAAATTTATGGTAACATCTTATGGGACCAAACTGCTGAGGTCATCGGTCCCTAAGCTTACACCATTACGTGTTATTGTTGCTGTGGTCTTCAGTCCTGAGACTGGTTTGATGCAGCTCTCCATGCT
The DNA here is from genome assembly GCF_023864275.1 of Schistocerca cancellata. Classification (NCBI taxonomy): domain Eukaryota; kingdom Metazoa; phylum Arthropoda; class Insecta; order Orthoptera; family Acrididae; genus Schistocerca; species Schistocerca cancellata. Next base: position 581,418,852 of record NC_064630.1, on the reverse strand, counting down.
ACTCTATCCTGTGATAACTTCTTCATCTCGCAGTACCTATTGCAGCCCACATCCTTCTGAATCTGCTTAGTGTATTCGTCTCCCTCTACGATTTTTACCCTCCACGCTGCCCTCCAATACTAAATTGGTGATCCCTCGATGTCTCAGAACATGTCATACCAACCGATCCCTTCTTCTAGTCAAGTTGTGCCAGAAACTCCTCCTCTCCCGAATTCGATTCAATACCTCCTCATTAGTTGTGTGATCTACGCATCTAATCTTCAGCAATCTTCTGTAGTGCCACATTTCGAAAGCTTCTATTCTCTTCTTGTCTAAAATATTTATCGTCCACGTTTCACTTCCATACATGGCTACACTCCATACAAATACTTTCAGAAACGACTTCCTGACATTTAAATCTATACACGATGTTAACAAATTTTTCTTCTTCAGAAACGCTTTCCTTGGCATTGCCAGTCTACATTTTATATCCTCTCTACTTCGACAATCGTCAGTTATTTTGCTCCCCAAATAACAAAACTCCTTTACTACTTTTAATGTCTCGTTTCCTAATCTAATTCCCTCAACGTCACCCGACTTCATGAATCTTAATTAACTTAATCTAACTTAAACTAATTTACACTAAGTACAACACACACACCCATGCCCGAGGGAGGACTCGAACCCCTGACGGGGGGAGCGGGGCGCACCGTGACAAGACGCCCCAGACCACGTGGCTAATACGCACGGCGAGAAGGAGATGAACAGAGGGAAAAGCAGAGGGGCAAGAAGCAGATGGAGAGAGACAAGAGTCAGAGGAGATGGACAGAAAGGAGCAGGAGAAGATGGAAGAGAGAGGGCTGGAGGAAGTGGACGGAGGGGAACGGGGGAAGGAGGAGATGGACTAAAAGAAGACGGGAATTAATGCATACCTGGGCAACGCCGAGTACTCAGCTAGTAACTGTATAAAACCATCCAATAAACTGTTAGCACATTCTGTTGTCGTATTTTTACATTCCTTGTTGTAGCCAGCCTCCGTCCACAAACACACACAAACACACACACACACACACACACTTTACGACAGTTTTTACTTCTGAGCCGAGCAGAGATTTGCGTGTGTGATGGTGACGCGGGTGTTTCTCGCGCATGTCGCTGTGTTTTCGTCGTATCGCCGGCTGCCCCGCGGGTGGCGAGCCGGTGATTAGCGGGCTTTACGCAGCGCGAAAAGTCGCCGAGGGCGGGATCGCGGGCAGGCATCGGCTGAGTGGTGAGCGAGCAGCGGCGCTGCTTGACTTGCTAATGCCCGCGATGCGTATCTGGCCGGCCAACCTGTGGCTGGCTGCTCGGCGGGGAAAACCTGGGCATTCCACTGCGCGGCGGGCGGTGGGCGGCGGGGTGGCGTCGCAAAGTCTGCGCTATCGGCAGGAAAAAATTAGAGGGCCGTTCGTTCCCAACTCACTCCGCGTCTGCGGAGGCTAGGGCGGAAACTCCGAGACGTCACGGCATTGCGCCTACATGCCACATAACGGGAAGTAAGAAAAAAGAGAGAAAAAAAGGAGGCAAAGAGTGGAGAGCGAACGGAAAGAAACATTCCTCCGCTAGGAATCTAGCGGGCGGCGTGCGCGCTGACCCACTTCCAACGTTCCCGCAGCGCAGAAATAGCTCTGTGTGAAGATAAGGAAACGCGGTATGCCGAAGAATTGGCCGAGCTTACCGCGGGGACTCCATAGCTCTCCTTCAGACTTGGGCAGTGAACTTGCGTGCGATTGCCTGATGCCGCGATACTCGGCAGGACATTTCTGTGACTACAAACAATTCCTTAGCAGCAAAAAACTGTTTCGAATGGCGTAGCACCAGCACTCGCCTTCCACGAGACCCTAATCATTTTCCCTGCCAGCGTAGCATAGTTTACTCGCATTAGAGCGTTTAAAATGCGTGGCGATGGTATACGGTCTCCCAAAAGAAACTTTCCATTTTTACGAAACGTAAATGTAATCAGATTTTTTTTTTCACAGGTCTTTGCGATGCTTTTATAGAAGAAAGAATAGCCACTGTTTCTGTTGTGACCAGACGAAAATACAATCGTCTGGCGAAAACTGTGGGTCCACGGCTGCTGTGAGAGAAGGCTCACCGTGTTAGGACACACGACATATTTGTGGAAGCCCGTTGTTCTCGTGGACATGGGACAGCAGCTGATGACGTAAAGAAACGAACCACCACAGCCCTATTATCGAAGAAATTTATTTAAACAACTACTTTCAACACAACACTTATGCCATCTTCAGGTCCACTGTAAATTAAAAGAGTACTTTCTTTCCTTGGCCCATGTATCGTAGAATCCATATAATACGAGGTGTCGTGGATAGCATACATCTGGACTGTGTACTTTACAACGTAGTCTCATCGCTGATGGGGGTGACAACACCTTCCGGAGTATACAGCCTGATGTGTGATGTACCTTGTGTTATACGAGTTCTACGATACATGGACCAAGGGCGAAAGTACGCTTTTGGTTTGTAGTGGACTTCAAGATGGCGTAGTGTTTGAGCCGAAATTTCTCATTTAAAATAAATTTCCTTGATAATGTGGCTGCGGTGCGTCGTTTGCCTCGTCAAACTTGAAACAGTTCACATTATTACATAAATGAATCAAAGATGTACTTTGATATACTTCTTTTCCAAGGGATTGCTTGGTAAGTTACACCTGTTATTGAATATTAAAGCATTGTATGTTGCACAGATTACCAAATTGTTCTCTTGGAGTACAATGTTCTACATTTAAATGAACAAGTTCGTTAGAAACTTTAACTATCACATTCGTTGTATCCTATGATGCTGATTCCTTCAGACGAAGTCACGAACTAGCGCGGAGCTCTTGCTAACTATGCGCTATATTGGCCTCAATGTGAGGACGCTACTATGCTGAGAGGGGAAGGTGGTCTTCAGGAGTGCCTGTCATATGCTGTCGCTGCAGCGAATCTTCGCTAACGTCTCTGGTAACGATTCGTGTTGCTAACTTTGATGTGGCAATGTGATCTCTGTATGGAATAGATTCTAGGAAACTGTGATGTGGAACATTCGAGGAAGTGCCTGAGCTGTACCGTCGAAAATATGAGAAAGGTTCACCAGCAAGGACCAATAACAGACAAACTCTGAAGAAAAGAATATGAGCTCAATAAGGAATGTCCTGGACGAACAGCAGCATCTTACGACGCAGTCCGGAGCACAGGGGATTCCATTGGAAGGGAGCCTACACGCTTCAGTTTGCGACTTTTAAGAGCCACTGTCTGCCGTACACTTCGTTTTACACTGAAAAAGACGCCGTATTACACCCATGTGAGGCATCCTCTGGAGGAGTAAGGTTATGCAGCCCTTATGTAAATGTGTGTTGACTTTCAGGAATTCGTGGAAAATGATAACATGTTAGATAACTTCCCTCTGCTCAGACGAGGCCATGTCACAACAACCAGATAAGGGCTGACAAAAATGCTCAAGATGTGCAAGAGTGAGAGAGAAACACCTCAAAACTGAACTTATGGATATATAAGACCAACACTAAGATATATGGGTCATTCTTTTTTCCAGAGCAAACCGTAACAGGTACCTCTTTCCTTGACATGATTTAGCTTTTCCTGGGACCGCTACTGGAGCCTTACGGAATTCTGGATTCTGGTGTGTAGAGTCCACACAGGATACGGTGACTGATGCACAGTAACCAATTTCCATCCAAAGCGCTGGGCGAACTCATTCGTTTGTTCGGAAGGGGAGGCTGACAAGTATTTGCCCCTTTCGGCAGGTCGGCAACGACAGAATCGAGGCGTACGCCGTGCAATCTTTCTCAAACGATTTTACAGAAACTATTCTGTAAAACAATTTCACTTTTACATTGCTTATAGCTGTATATATTAGCTTCACGACGATGAGCCCACCAATTCGTTAATGGTTATAATTATTGTGATATTTGCATGGAAGTAAGACACTGGGAGAAATTCGAAAAAATTTGCATTGAAAAATAGGGATCGCTATGATTAACACATTACACAATATGTTGCTGCGTATGAAATTTAAGCTAATGTATTGAATTTTTATTTAAATTTAGGTGGAAGTATCTGTCTGTCACATCTGGAGAAAATTGATCTGATGTAGCACACTCATTTCCGGTCGTGAGCAGCAGCGATAAAACCAGAGTCGGATATCCACAACATTGCTCATAGTTCATAAGCGGTTTGAGGTTCTGAAATGATATTTAGGGAAATTATAGCACTCATTGAGAAGAGTAATTTGCCTTTTTGCTGTAATGCAAAATTTCATTATCTCCCATCTTATTCCATTAACTTCAGACTTTTTCGACGAAATAATGTAATTTTTAAGGCCATCGATTCTCTCACCATTGTGACTACAAAATGGTTCAAATGGCTCTGAGCACTATGGAACTTAACTTCTGAGGTCATCAGTCCCATAAAACTTAAAACTACTTAAACCTAACTAACCTAAGGACATCACACACATCCATGCCCGTGGCAGGATTCGAACCTGCGAACCTGTGAAATGAGAAATGCTATGAGTTATGAAAGAACACAAGTGAAGACTTTGCACATTTATTTTGTACCAAGGATGTGCTGTTTCATAACCTACTAACCTAACTTTTCCTGTAGTCCCTACTTTAAAAACATAATAAACTTAATAAACCAGTGTTTCAGGATTCTCTCACAATTGTGTCTACAAAATGGTTCAAATGGCTCTGAGCACTATGGGACTTAACTTCTGAGGTCATCAGTCCCCTAGAACTTAAAACTACTTAAACCTAACTAACCTAAGGACATCACACACATCCATGCCCCAGAAAGGATTCGAACCTGCGACCGTAGCAGTCGCGTAGTTCCAGACTGTAGCGCCTAGAACCGCTCGGAAACTCCGGCCGGCAACTGTGTCTACAAATGTTAATGAGGTGACATTGTGTAAGCTCTGCGGTGTTTTATCAAAAGAAGCAAATTTTAACATGGGCACAAGGGAAATGTGGAAGTTTTACTCAAAATTCACCACTCGTAACGCTTCTCTGAGAGCTAGAAATTCTTATCAAGGTAGACAAAACTAAATCGTTACTTTTGTCGTATTTTCAGCGGAATTAATTTCTGACACTAACCAAAGCAGAGGTGATAGATATTTTAGAATGGTCTCCATGCAAGTGTGAGCGTGGAGTGACCCCACTTAATATTTACAAAAATTATGTGTAGGCTTCGGACTGCCAGCTGCGCATCTACCGGCCACGGTATTCTGCGTGAACTTATCAGTAGGACGGGGTTAATCCCAATTTGCGCTCATTGTTCGAGTTTATCTCAACCACTTGTCCCCTGAACGGTGACTCGGTTGAGGTACACTGCTTATATGGACTTCGAGGTTATGACCTTGCCACCTTACACTTCTTCACGTTGGTTACATTAAGTCACAGTCGGTACCTTGTCTCAGCTGCGTGATTTGACTGTGGAGTTGGTTAACAATCAATCAACTACGAAGCTCTTCCTCGAAGTGGGAGGCGCCTGCTTTCATTAAAAAATTTGTATTTAATGTTATGTAAGAAAAACTATTTCTGATGAACAAATACTGCTATCGTCACATTCTCATTTTCATGAACCAAGCTATGAATCCCCCGCATCGTTAATTTGCTGTCTTATTTCACAAGAACTGACCAATAGATCTGTCATTGGAAATGCTGAGGAAACTCGCGAGTAGATTTCATCACACAGTACTATCGCCAATCATCTGCAAGGTTAGCCACTTACCAAACATTTAACAACCACCAATGAAAATTAGTAACTTGACGATGTAACCGCCACTTTCTTGCAACACTGACTACAAGAATGGATTGTTAATCACAGCTAATGTGACTGCCCACTCGCTTTCAGACAGGCTTCCGGATGAGTTAGGTACAAGCTGAATTCTAGTGTATGACCCGTAGAAATAGTTAACCCGACTTCAAATAAAATGATACAAGTTCCCCATGCCCATGAATAAGTGACTGATTCGAAGCGGCAACAAGTGATCCCATGGAAGTGACTCACCAAGTGTCCCATCGAATGTTTTAGCTGCATGAAGAACAACTAAAAGGAAAAGTCAGGGGTATTGGGGGGAACAACGTGTATTGGGATTTATGCTGGTTTACCTGTATGAGTGTATGTTTCATTCTTCTCTTTTTATTTTTGTCCATTAATTCGCCTTAGTATTTCACGGCAAAGATAAAGAGGCGTTATGCCCACAGCAATCAAGTCTGTGGAGATAATAATAATAATAATAATAATAAGATCCGGCACATTGCAGAGTCGCGGTTCTTCTCAACCAACTACCAGCGGAGCTGGTACTTGGACTGGGGGTTTCCCACATAGGAATAAATGAGGTAGACTTACTGGCTCCGACATATACCTGACAATCAAACAAAATCTTCCAAACACCTAGGTCGGATCCCGAGAAAAATGGAACTTATTTTGGTTTATTTCTTGAACAATGCTTTGTGTCACCCCATACAAAAAGTTAAAGTTTCGTCTATGTGGGTTTTCCTGTTTCTATAGTTATCTGCTCACTTCTCTCTCCTCTGTGGATATGATCACGAGACATCCGCAGAAAACCGCAAACTAGACTCTGCTGTGTGCTGATGAAGTGCTGTTGTCCGCTTCAGATAAGACTGACCTCCAGTGTCAAGTCCAAGCCAAGTCCAAGTCTGGAACGACCGCCTGTGACTCAACATGAAGAAAACGCCGTGTCTCACTACAGATCTAAATTACTCAGATACTATCAAAATCAAAGACTTCCATACAACAAGGAATTTCAAGTGCGTAGGCTCGACGTTGACGATGGAAACCTCAGCGAAGCACAGTGTTCAAGTGGGTTCTGGGACTGGTGTAGTCCGCGACCGCAAGATTCCAAACAGGTTCAAGTCGAAAATATACCGATTTGTAACCCATTCAGTTGCACTGGATGGTGCTGACTGCTGGCCTTTAACAAAAAAAGTGGAACAACGATTTGCTGTCATAGGAAGAAAGATGCTCAGGTGGACATCTGGATTAACACTGCACGATCAAGCCACAAAAAGAAAAAAGATGAAGTTCGTAAGTTATATGGTGTTGCACCAAAAGTAGCAAGCGAGAGAAAGCTGTCTACGATGGTATGAGCATGTTCTAGAGCGGACCCAACAAAAGTGGCGAAGACTGTTCTTAGTTTGAGAGCGTATGGTATACAGCCAATAGGCAAGAACAAAATGATGGCAGCCAACCAAATCAGCGGACCCTGTCAGCACGTGGGACAAGCGCTGCTTAGATTATATCGTACACTATGAAAAGAAATGACTGTGAGCAATCAGTCAACTTAGTTAATGTATAGAATGTCTCATTCGACAATCTGAACAAGTGTTCAAACTTTGAAGCAAAGCGTATTGTACAAGGTGATTCAAAAAGAATACCACAACTTTAGGAATTTAAACTCTGCAACGACAAAAGGCAGAGCTAAGCACCATCTGTCGGCGAATTAAGGGAGCTATAAAGTTTCATTTAGTTGTACATTTGTTCGCTTGAGGCGCTGTTGACTAGGCGTCAGCGTCAGTTGATGCTAAGATGGCGACCGCTCAACAGAAAGCTTTTTGTGTTATTGAGTACGGCAGAAGTGAATCGACGACAGTTGTTCGGCGTGCATTTCGAACGAAGTATGGTGTTAAGCCTCCTTATAGGTGGTGTATTAAACGTTGGTATAAACAGTTTACAGAGAATGGGTGTTTGTGCAAAGGGAAAAGTTCTGGACGGCCGAGAACGAGTGATGAAAATGTAGCACGCATCCATCAAGCATTTGTTCGCAGCCCAGGAAAATCGACTCGCAGAGCTAGCAGAGAGCTGCAAATTCCACAATCAACTGTATGGAGAGTCCTACGAAAAAGGTTAGTTATGAAACCTTATCGTCTGAAATTGGTTCAAGCACTGTCTGCAGCTGATAAGATTAAAAGAATCGATCTCTGTGATTTTATCCTTGCTCAAATGGAAACAGATGAATCTTTCGTTTCAAAGATTGTGTTTAGTGATGAAGCAACTTCCACACTAACGGGAAAGTCAACCGTCACAATGTCTGTATATGGGGCACTGAGAATCCGCGGGAAACAACTCAGTATGAACGTGACTCGCTTAAGGTGAACGTTTTCTGTGCCATTTCAGCCAGTAAAGTTTTTGGTCCCTTTTTCTTCGAAGGTGCTACTGTAACTGGACTACAGTATCTGGAGATGTTAGAGAATTGGCTGTTCCCTCAGCTCGAACAAGAAGCACAACAATTCATATTTCAGCAGGATGGAGCGCCACCACATTGGCACTTATCTGTCCGTAACTACCTGAACGTCAACTACCCGAGGCGATGGATCGGCCGCCAGGCAGCCCGTGACAGAGCATTTCATCACTGGCCTCCAAGAAGCCCTGATCTTACCCCATGCGATTTTTTCTTATGGGGGTATGTTCAGGATATGGTGTTTCGGCCACCTCTTCCAGCAACCATTGATGATTTGAAACGAGAAATAACAGCAGCTATCCAAACTGTTACGCCTGATATGCTACAGAGAGTGTGGAACGAGTTGGAGTTTCGGGTTGATATTGCTCGAGTGTCTGGAGGGGGCCATATTGAACATCTCTGAACTTGTTTTTGAGTAAAAAAAAAACCTTTTTAAATACTCTTTGTAATGATGTATAACAGAAGGTTATATTATGTTTCTTTCATTAAATACACATTTTTAAAGTTGTGGTATTCGTTTTGAATCACCCTGTATTACTGTTGGATAGGGTGACGTAGTGAAGTAAGCCAATTTGCTGTTGCACTACAGCTTAATGTTTCCGACGCACTCTTCGCTTGACTGTCGCGGTCCCAATCTCACAAAGAAGATATAGTCTTTATTTTAACAAATTTATGTTCCTGTTTTCATAAAAAAAATTACAAATATTATTAATGTGCCTAACTGTGTCATCGCCGGCCGCTGTGGCCGAGCGGTTCTAGGCGCTTCAGTCTGGAACCGCGCGACCGCTACGGCCGCAGGTTCGAATCCTGCGTCGGGCATGGATGTGTGTGATGTCCTTAGGTTAGTTAGGTTTAAGTAGTTCTCAGTTATGACCTCAGATGTTAAGTTCGATAGTGCTCAGAGCCACTTGAACTATTTTAACTGAGTCATCGCACTACATTAAATAGAGAGCAAAGCTTTTGCATCGTAGATCGCATACAAACGCAACAGAAAATTACACGAATACAGAAAATACACAGAATAAAATTTTATATTTGACTGCTGATTTTACATGAACATATAACACACTCTATATAAACAAAATGGAAAAACAAGGATAAGTTACCTATGCAGCAATATGTTAACAAAACGCAAATGTAGATAAAAATTCTCCGTTATGGTAATGACCCTCCCCCCCCCCACCCCCCACCCACACACACAGACAAACACACACACCGACGGTGTCGACAAACTGTCCATTTACGGCTAATTGAGACAAATGAATGAAAGGCGATCGCCGTATTATGTGCTACTCGACGACTCCTTGCTCATGATCTGCCATGAGAGGTAAGGAAACCAAAACATGTAGGTCGTTAGCGACCTGCAAGGTTGGTGGAGATCTTGACGGAGATGCTGATGCAGTTAAGGGTCGATTTGCTTTCTTGCTAATCTGATCAGCGCTCCATTTCGAAACGTGACTCATCACTGAAGAGATTCCAGGATGAAGAAGTGTTTCGAGACGTCCCGGACAGCGGTGGCATACCATACTCCCTGTTGCCCGTCATACGGCCTGAAAAGTAGGAAAGATGGTCTGGGGTTTTATATCTTTCAATAGCTGAACCCTTTTGTTTGTCATCCGCGGCACCCCTATAGCACAACGGTACGTCGCGTTGACGATACTCTATGCCCTTCGCGGCAAGCGATACTGGGCTTGCATTTCAGCGAGATAATGCCAACCAGTACACGGCGAGAGTTTTTACTGCTTCTCTTCGTCCTCGCCAAATCCTACCTTGGCCAGCAAGGTCACCGGATCTCTCCCCAGCTGAGAACGATTGGAGCATTATCGGCAGTGTCCTGCAACCAGCTAGGGATTTTGACGATCTAATCCGTCAATAGGACGGAATGTGGCACGATATCCCTCAGGACGACATCCGACAACCCTATCGATCAGTGACAAGCCGAAAAACTGCTTGCATAAGGGCCAGAGGTGAACCGACACTTTATTAACTTGCTCAATTTTTGAAGCTCCTTCTCTTGAAAAATCACCCAATTTTTCTGAAATTGTAATCTGAAATAGTAATCATTTATACATGTACATCACATCTACTGATCTCCGTCCGATTCGGATAATCCCTTCGTGGTGCGTTGCCTCATTTTCTTTTTCCTTAGAGTGTATTTTAAAAGAAACACTTGCCGAAAATACTGTTTCAGCACGTTGCAGTTAATGTACACTCGTACCTGTCAAAGGAGGTGATACGCTTGTCCTCGCATTTTTTTCTTACGCTGCACTCACCTGCCTCGAGTTACGTATCCTTTCAAACACCTCCGGATCATCTCGCAAATACTGACAAGACTTTACGTTCGCTGCTCCAGTTGTTCAACCGTATCATCTTCACTTTTGAGACGATCCCGGATAGAAAAATTCTGAGGACCGGGTTCAGGTAATCTTGGGGGCCGAGGTGGGGTCCTGCTCGACTGGTCCACGTAGGAATATACAGCCACTTTACATACCGCTCCACATCAGCAGCAATACGTGCCGACGCCCCATCGTGCATGTCGCACCTTATCCAACCAACATGAGTTCACTATAGTCCCCTGACCACAAAACTCCATGGATTTAAACCCAATCAAGATCCTGTGGGACCGTGTCGATCAGGTTGCTCGCGCCGTGCAGTCTCAGCTGAGAAACGTAGCGCAGCTGGCCGCAGTACTGGAGTCGTCACGCCCCACATTGTCTGAGGATGTTCGTGTAACGTAAACAGACTCAGAACGGCTTCACATCGCTGTTGGTACCTCCCAGAAACTCATTGACACTCCTCCTGCACGTCCACGCTGCGAAAGGTGGTCATTCGTGTTCTGACAGGCGGTCACATTAATGTGACTGAATCGCGTGTAGCTGCTTCCACTATCATCAACGCTTGCTGAAATGTTAAATCAGTGGGTTAACAGGGCAATTTTCGTCACGCCATACGATGGCCTCATATGTGCAGATTCGTGCTAAAGGGGTCGACAAGGGCTCAGCCACAGAGAGGCGCCAATTGAAACGGGATCGGTACGTGAGTTTTCCTACCATTCGTGTTCCTATCTTCTAACTACAGCAAAACGCCTTTCTACCGGCACACAACTGTAAACGTAAGCTGTTGGTAGTCATTTTGTCCATGTAGCAGCATAAACAATCAACTATTGTCAACAGTCCGTTGGTTGATGCAGCTGCCGTGTACACAGCTCACTCATGTTTTACAATGAAATTCTTTCTGCTACTTCGCTAACACCGAGCGAGGTGGCGCAGTGGTAAGACACTGGACTCGCATTCGGAAGGACGACGGTTCAATCCCGCGTCCGGCCATCCTGATTTAGGTTTTCCGTGATTTCCCTAAATCACTCCAGGCAAATGCCGGGATGGTTCCTATGAAAGGGCACGGCCGACTTCCTTCCCCATCCTTCCCTAATCCGATGAGACCGATGACCACGCTGTCTGGTCTCCTTCCCCAAACCAACCAACCAACCAACTTCGCTAACGAATTGTAGAATCTCAAAAGTCGGCTGGCGAGTTCTGAGGAAAATACGCTATATGACTGAAGGCATCCTCATTCTGCCGACTGAGGGCTGAAGAGAGACGTGGAGATGAAGCAGGCATCGAAAGAGGTGGAGGAGATTATGTAATATACTTGTCCCTCCAATGGGCCAGTTTAAGGTGCAAGTGACACATGCTACCGCTGAGGGTGCCGAGCTGGGAGGGGCGCGAGAGGTACCACAAAGGTAAGATTTCTGCAGGGTATCTCAAACCTTTCGGGACAGTTGAAACAGGTGACATAAGGTCCACAACCGATTATATTGAGATAGGAAATCAATGGTCAGTAATGAATATTTATTGTGTTACGCACATACACAGCATACATCGCCTAACAACAGCGTAGCTCTTAATAACTGTTCAAAGCGACGACCCCCAGTCCCGGTGCATGAATTGCAATTGCGAATGCAGTTCTGCCGCACTCTCGCAAAGATCCCAGGTGCCTTGTACACTGGAAAAGGTAGCAGGTGATAAACAGTGAATACCTCTGTCCACCAAACAGACGTACTGCACACAACTCGTAGCGCGTGTGTCATCTACATCTACAAGGATACTCTGCAAATCACATTTAAGTACCTGGCAAAGGGTTCATCGAACCACCTTCACAATTCTCTACTATTCCAATCTCGTATAGCGCGCGAAAAGAACGAACACTTATGTCTTTCCGTACGAGCTCTGATATCCCTTATTTTATCCAGGTGATCGTTTCTCCCTATGTAGGTCGGTGTCAACAAAGTATTTTCGCATTCGGAGGAGAAAGTTGTTGATTAGAATTTCGTGAGAAGATTCCGTCGCAACGAAAAACGCCTTTCATTTAATGATGTCCATCCCAAATCCTGTATCATTTCTGTGACACTCTCTCCCATATTTCGCGATAAAACAAAACGTGCTGCCTTTCTTTGAACTTTTTCGATGTATTCCGTCTGTCGTATCTGGTAATGATCCCACACCGCGCAGCAGTATTCTAAAATAGGACGGACAATCGTAGTGTAGGCAGTCTCCTCAGAACATCTGTTACATTTTCTAAGTGTCCTGCCAATAAAACGCAGTCTTTGGTTAGCCTTCCACACAACATTTTCTATGTGTTCCTTCCAAATTAAGTTGTCCGTAATTGTTATACCTAGGTATTTAGTTGAATTTACGGCTTTTAGATTAGACTGATTTATCGTGTAACCGAAGTTTAACGAATTCCTTTCAGCACTCTTGTGGATGACCTCACGCTTTTCGTTATTTAGGGTCAACTGTCAATTTTCGCACCATTCAGATATTTCTAAATCGTTTTGCAATTTGTTTTGATCTTCTTATGACTTTAGTAGTCGATAAACGACAGCGTCATCTGCAAACAACCGAAGACGGCTGCTCAGATTGTCTCCCAAATCGTTTATATAGATAAGGAACAGCAAAAGGCCTATAACACAACCTTGGGGTACGCTAGAAATCACTTCTGTTGTAATCGATGACTTTCCGTCAATTACTACGAACTGTGAGCTCTCTGACAGGAAATCACAAATCCAGTCACATAACTGAGACGATATTCCGTAAGCACGCAATTTCACTACAAGCCGCTTGTGTGGTACAATGTCAAATGCCTTCCGGAAATCCATGTTGACTGTGTGTCAATAGACAGTTTTTTTCGAGGTAATTCATAGTGTTCGAGCACAATATATGTTCGAAAATCCTGTTGCATATCGACGTTAACGGTATTGGCCTGTAATTTAGTGGATTACTCCTACTACCTTTCTTGAATATTGGTGTGACCTGTGCAACTTTTCAGTCTTTGGGTACGGATCTTTCGTCGAGCGAACGGTTGTATATGATTGTAAAGTATGGAGCTAATGCATCAGCATACTCCGCAATGAACCTAATGGGTATACAGTCTGGACCAGAAGACTTGCTTTTATTAAGTAATTTAAGTTGCTTCACTACTCCGACGATATTTACATACACGTTACTCATTTTGACTGCTGTTCTCGATTTTAATTCTGGAATATTTACTTCGTCTTCTTTTGTGAAGGCATTTCGGAAGGCTTTGTTTAGTAAGTCTGCTTTGGCAGCACTGTCTTCAATAGTATCTCCATTGCTATCGCGTAGAGAAGGCACTGATTGTTTCTTGCCGCTAACATACTTCACATACGACCAGAATCTGTTTGGATTTTCTGCCGGGTTTCGAGACAAAGTTTCGTTACGGAAACTGTTATAAGGATCTCGCATTGAAGTCTAAGCTAAATTTCGAGCTTCTGTAAACGAACGCATGGCACTGGTGCGTTACCTGTAACGCTCACACAAGCATCACTATCCAGATGTCAGCTGCCATTGCATCTGATAACTTGTGATGCGTCCAAGGTGAGATGTGTTACTGTGTACAGGGCATGACGAGTAGTCAAAGATAGAACGTTACTCGTCACGAGCATTGGCGGACATGAATTTAATGTACTGTGCGGCAGGCTGTAGTTCCCATAAACCGACACAAGCGTACAGAGAAAGCTTTTCCAATAGGCATCATTCTAATTGGAAGGAGTTCATCTTCGTCGATACCGACTTATGAGAGACGGGGTCTTCACTCCGCTGAGAGCCGGCCAAGGTTCTCGCCAAAGGCATGTCCGAACATTAGACTGTGAGGACGTGGTGCTGGATCGTGTGGCCCACCACCCAGCAATAAACACTCATCGTGGCCGAGCGGTTCTAGGCGCTTCAGTCTGGAACCGCGCGACTGCTACGGTCGCAGGTTCGAATCCTGCCTCGGGCATGGATGTGTGTGATGTCCTTAGGTTAGTTAGGTTTAAGTAGTTCTAAGTTCTAGGGGACTGATGACCTGAGATGTTAAGTCCCATAGTGCTCAGAGCCATTTGAACCATAATCACTCATCACCGTTCCCGTGAAATGCACACTTTGAAAGATGCCGTGTGGAACAGCTATTACATGACTGTCATAAAGACCATGTGCATGCATTGGGACCAATGGACTTTGAGCCCGAATTGGCTTTTATCAACGGATTACCCAGCGAAATGCTGTTATGCTGAACTTTGTACAGTATTTATTGTTCACTAACGAGGGCTCATTCATTCGTGATGGCAATACCCACACTGGTGGCCATCAGCAACGATTCTCTGTCATCATACGGGCGGGCATCGTCCGAGATTAGCTAATAGGGCCTTATTTTATGCCTCTCCGTTTGAATGGCCGATATTAACTGGTGTTCCTGCGAGATGTGCTGTCACAGTTTTTGAGAACTTCACCCCTTGTTGTCCATGAAAGGATGTGGTTTCAACATGATGATGCACCAGCCCACTTTGATATTACTGTCCGCGAGCACCTGGGCAACATGTACCCTCATCGCTGGATTGGAACGGAAGGTCCTGTCTCTTGGTACAGCAGACACCAGGGATTTTTGGCACCGTGCAGCAGAACTTCATGCGCTATTGCCATGCGTATACAGAGAAGCGTTCGTCACTTCGAACAATTACTATGAGCTGCGTTGTTGTTATGCGGTGTATGCTGTGTATGCCCTAAACACTACAAACATGCATCTTCGACCATCTGTTCCGTCTCTCACTATAATCGATTGCAGCCCTACCATCACCTGTTTCAAATTGATCCAAAATGTTTGAGACTCCCTGTATACAGGACGTATCACTATCACTAGTGATCGCGTTGGGAGTCAATCTGAGAGGGGCGGTAGAGGCGTCAAAGTGCGTACCACAGTTAGTGACGAAAACTGACAAAGTGTTCGAGGGAGAACGGGTGGAACGGGGAAGAGGAGAGGAAGGAGAGTGGAGGTGCGCCAAAAGAAAATTAGCTTGGCAGTCCTTTTGCTGCTCCCAAACTTCGGTTGGTACGATCAGCTGCATAAATGTGACTGAGTATATTACTTCGGAATTTGTCGGCCTTTGTGCAAATAGACAGTTATACTTTGTTCATCTAAACTGCACTCTTCTTTTAACAGACGTATGCTCTGTAGTTGGTCACTGGCTGCGTTACTCAAGCATCTGCTGTTGGAAGACCACGGAAGTATGCCTCTTACGTCTGCACACGAGTATTAGGTATTTTGTTGTTATTCAAGCACGATTGAAACTCTGACACATGCTAAAGCAATTTAAATATTAAGTTCTTTGTTAACCATTCTGTGCACGTAGTTCTTTTATCAAATTTCGATGACTATTTAGTTTCGCTTGTGTTTATTAGAGTTCCGTGCCTCAATCTGTAAAACGTAACCCTTACAGAATCACTTTGTTGTCCATCTGTCTGTCTGTCTGTCTGTGCTATTGTTAAGAAACCTTTTTCTCAGGAACGGATAAATGTATCAAGTTGAAATTCAAGTCACATATTAAAGTGTATGGTACGTTGGATATGGAAAAATTTTAGGCTTCTAAGTCACTTCAGTCAAAAAATACGGCCATTTATATCAAATATTTTAGTACTCGAAAATCCACTCGTCAAAACGGGTGTTTCCCGTTGACCTACAATCATGAAATTTGGCAAGAAGCAGTACAGGTAAAGGAGAAAAATACAAAAACTGTTATTTTGCAATTATATAAGCTGAAAAAATATTTTTCCCTTTTTAAACTGTCTGTGTCCGTCTATTAAGAAAGTTTTCGTCTGAACAGTTTGGCCTATGAAGTACAAATTTATGTCACACACTAATGTCTATGACCCGTTGGCGCCGTAAAAACTGTAAGCATCTACGCCAATGTAATCAAAAGATACGTCCATTAATGTCACATGCTAGGATGCTCGGAAACTCACTAGCCAAAATCTCTAGGGTACTTCCCCTTCCCGTTGTCCTAGTATCACGAAACCCGGCAAGGAGTAAGGTTTCACTGCACATGTAAAGTAAAAAAATCTGAAACTTGTTAAACTGCAATTATATCACATAAAAAGTATTTTTTGCCATCTGAACCCTTAATGCGTTCATCGTTTGTCAAAAGCATAACTGACGAACATTACTCGATGCAAACATAAAATGTAAGTTGTAGTCATGGTTAAATAATTTTTTTTAAATAAAATTTTTTATTAAGTCTTCTCTACGCATATAAACTGAGGTCCCCTGCTCGTTTCTTTTTGTATGATCGGGAAAGTCTGATGAGGAACTACAGTAGAGATTTCAATACAGTCTTAGAATTTCAAGGACCAATATCTTACCAGTATCGATGTTGATAACAAGCAAACATCGTAGAGGTTCCAGATTCCAGAAACTAAAGAGAGCCTACTGTCGAACACACCCCAACTTTACAACAAAAAGTGCATGTCCATGCATGCAAAAATCAGGCACTACAGCACTGTCATTAAACCCGAGGTGCTACACGCAGCAGAAACCTTGTCACTCCATAACAAGATGCTACGTACTAAAAAGTCTACAATCCTTGGACCACGAAAAACAGTAGCTGGATATAGACAGCAAACCAACAAAACTGCCGGCCTCGGTGGCCGAGCGGTTCTAGGCGCTCCAGTCCGGAACCGCGCTGCTGCTACGGTCGCAGGTTCGAATCCCGCCTCGGGCATGGATGTGTGTGATGTCCTTAGGTTTAAGTAGTTCTAAGTCTAGGGGACTGATGACCTGAGATGTTGAGTCCCATAGTGCTCAGAGCCATTTGAACCATTTGTGCCAACCAATAAAACTACAGGGGGAAATTTCAAAATGGTTCAAATGGCTCTGTGCACTATGGGACTTAACATCTGAGGTCATCAGTCTCCTAGAACTTAGAACTACTTAAACCTAACCAACCTAAGGACATCCCACACATCCATGCCCGAGGCAGGATTCGAACCTGCGATCGTAGCGATCGCGCGGATCCAGACTGAAGCGCCTAGAACTGCTCGGCCACTCTGGCCGTCGGGAAATTTGAAATATTGGTGCTGACATTAGAAAAAGGCGCCTTAAATTCTATGGACACAAACACAGACTCCCTGAGTATAGACCCACACGCCAGATGCTGACAGCCACTGAAAACCTAAAAGGTATGACACAGGCCGAACAAGTACGAAGAGGCCTTACTGATGCTCAGCTCACCATTCAGGACACTGCAGACCGTAACATGTACGGAAGCAAAATACACAAGTAGGAAGTCCAGCCAGAGACATGCGCGAAAAAGACCGGTACAAAGTGGACGGATGAAGGAAAGAAAGCCATGAGCGAGAAAATGAAGGTCTCATGGAAAAACCGCAGGAAGAGCTGTAGAAGTTGCATGTGATCCACAAAGGGTCTACTGGAAGAAAAAAATGTCCCATGGACGTGTGCCCGGAAATGGAATGGACGGTGTGTATGCAACGACAACAAATGTCCTGTGGCACAGTATAGAGTTTCATCGCATCCACGTCATAACAGACGTTGAAAGTGGCCTCCATGGAATTGCAGGCGACAGCGATAGTTGCGGTTGTCATGCAGGATACACATAATCGTTTGGTTTACACCATGTTGGCGAGCCACTTGTCTGGAGCTTGTACTGGGGTTCGTTTCAATGTCCTGGAGAACCAGATCCTCCAGATCTAGTGTACGCACAGTCCGCCGTCTCCCTCCACCTTCGTCTGTCCGAAAGGACCTATGATCACAGAAACACTCAAAAAGGCTTGAAGTATTGAGTGATGTGATTGGTGTCTGTGAGGGTACACAGACACCATCTCATCTTGTTACCGGCATGAATACCAGGCCATTCTACTGTTTACAGTACGCTGCGTCTCTCACACACCTGCGACACACAAGGAACACACGGCACGAGGTCAGACGAACTTTCATTCGTCCGCGCCATCTATCGTGGGAACGATGCATTTCCGGACACATGTCCATACAGGACATTTCCAATCAGGAATCCTCGCAGCAGTTTGTCAGTTTTAGTAATGTTCACCCGTATATATATATATATATATATATATATATATACGGGTGAGTCACCTAACGTTACCGCTGGATATATTTCGTAAACCACATCAAATACTGACGAATCGATTCCACAGACCGAAAGTGAAGAGAGGGGCTAGTGTAATTGGTTAATACAAACCATAAAAAAATGCACGGAAGTATGTTTTTTAACACAAACGTACGTTTTTTTAAATGGAACCCCGTTAGTTTTCTTAGCACATCTGAACATATAAACAAATACGTAATCAGTGCCGTTTGTTGCATTGTAAAATGTTAATTACATCCGGAGATATTCTAACCTAAAGTTGACGCTTGAAACCTCTGATGTTCAGTTGCGTGTTGTAACAAACACGGGCCGCGGTCGGCGAGCAGCATCTGCAGGGACGTTGCTCGAAAATGTCCCACTGGAAACGCGTCGACGTATGTGGTATCAGCATGATGGTGCACCTGCACATCCCGCAATTAACACTAGGCTGACCCTTAACAGGATGTTTGACGGGCGTTTCATAGGACGTGGAGGACGCATAAACTGGCCAGCCCGTTCTCCTGATCTTACACCTCTGGACTTCTTTCTGTGCGGTACGTTAAAGGAGAATGTGTACCGTGATGTGCCTACAACCCCAGAGGATATGAAACAACGTATTGTGGCAGCCTGCGGCGACATTACACCAGATGTACTGCGGCGTGTACGACATTCATTACGCCAGAGATTGCAATTGTGTGCAGCAAATGATGGCCACCACATTGAACATCTATTGGCCGGACAAGTCGGGACACACTCTATTCCACTCCGTAATTGAAAACGGCAACCACGTGTGTACGTGTACCTCACCCCTCATGGTAATGTACATGTGCGTCAGTGAAAAAGAACAATAAAAAGGTGTTAGCATGTGAACTTAATGTGCTGTACCAGTCTCTTCTGCACCTAAGGCCCATCACCGTTCCCTTTCGATCCCTACGTAATTCGGTGCTCTCCGATACACACGATCGAACAGCGGAGGAGTGGTACTCAAGCGTCAACTTTAGGTTACAATATCTCCGGATGTAATTAGCATTTTACAATGCAACAAACGGCACTGATTGCGTATTTGTTTATATGTTCAGATGTGCTAACAAAACTAACGGGGTTCCATTTAAAAAAACGTAGGTTTGTGTTAAAAAACATACTTCCGTGCATTTTTTTATGGTTTGTATTAACCAATTACACTAGCCCCTCTCCTCACGTTCGGTCTGTGGAATCGATTCGTCAGTATTTGATGTGGTTTACGAAATATATCCAGCGGTAATGTTAGGTGACTCACCCTATATATATATATATATATATATATATATATATATATATATATATATATATATATATATATATATATATATATGGTGCTCCATTGATAATGACCGGGCCAAATATCTCACGAAATAAGCATCAATCGAAAAAACTACATAGAACGAAACTCTTCTAGCTTGAAGGGGGGAAACCAGATGGCGCTATGGTTGGCCCGCTAGATGGCGCTGCCATAGGGCAAACGGATATCAACTGCCTTTTTTTAAATAGGAACCCCCATTTTTATTACATATTCGTGTAGTACGTAAAGAAATATGAATCTTTTAGTTGGACCACTTTTTTCGCTTTGTGGTAAATGACGCTGTAATAGTCACAAACGTGTAAGTAATTGGTATCACGTAACATACCGCCAATGCGGACGGTACTTGCTTCGTGATACATTACTCGTGTTAAAATGGACCGTTTATCAATTGCGGAAAAGGTCGATATCGTGTTGATGTATGGCTATTGTGATCAAATGCCAAACGGGCGTGTGCTATGTATGCTTCTCGGTATCCTGGACGACATCATCCAAGTGTCCGGACCGTTCGCCGGATAGTTACGTTATTTAAGGAAACAGAAAGTGTTCAGCCACATGTGAAACGTCAACACGACCTGCAACAAATGATGATGCCCAAGTAGGTGTTTTAGCTCTGTCGCGGCTAATCCTCACATCAGTAGCAGACAAATTGTGCGAGAAATGGGAATCTCAAAAACGTCGGTGTTGACAATGCTACATCAACATCGATTGCACCAGTACCATATTTCAATGCACCAGGAATTGCATGGCGACGACTTTGAACGTCGTGTACGGTTCTGCCACTGGACACAGGAGAAATTACGGCACGATGACAGATTTTTTGCACTCGTTCTATTTAGCGACGAAGCGTCAATCACCGATAGCGGTAACGGAAACCGGCATAATATGCACTATTGGGCAACGGAAAATCCACGATGGCTGCGACAAGTGGGTCATCAGCGACCTTGGCGTGTTAATGTATGATGCGGCATTATGGGAGGAAGGATGATTGGCCCCCATTTTATCGATGGCAATCTAAATGATGTAATGTTTGCTGATTTCCTGTGTAATGTTCTACCGATGTTACTACAAGATGTTTCACTGCATGACAGAATGGCGATGTACTTCCAACATGATGGATGTCCGGCACATAGCTCGCGTGCGGCTGAAGCGGTATTGAATAACATATTTCACGACAGGTGGATTGGTCGTCGAAGCACAATACCATGGGCAACACGTTCACCGGAACTGACGTCCCCGGATTCCTTGCTGTGGGGAAAGTTGAAGGATATTTGCTATCGTGATCCACCGACAACGCCTGACAACGCCTGACAGCGCATTGTCAATGCATGTGCGAAGATTACGGAAGTCGAACTACTCGCTGTTGAGAGGAATGTCGTTACACGTATTACCAAATGGATCGAGGTTGACGGACATCATTTTAAGCATTTATTGCATTAATGTAGTATTTACAGGTAATCACGCTGTAACAGCATGCGGTCTCAGAAATGATAAGTTCACAAGAGTACATGTATCACAGTGGAACAACCGAAATAAAATGTTCAAACGTACCTACGTTCTGTATAATTTAAAAACCTACCTGTTACCAACTGTTCGTCAAAAATTGTGAGCCATATGTTTGTGACTATTACAGCGCCATCTATCACAACGCGAAAAAAGTGGACCAACTAAAACATTCATATTTCTTTGCGTAGTACACGAATATGTAATAAAAATGGGGGTTCCTATTTAAAAATCGCAGTTGATATCCGTTTGACCTATGGCAGTGCCATAGGCCAACCATAGCACCAATTGGTTTCCCCCTTCAAGCTAGACAAGTTTCGTTCTTTGTAGTTTTTTCGTTTGACGCTTATTTCGTGAAATATACGATCAATGGACCACCCTGTGCTACTCGCACTTCACCAGTTGTTTGTAATCATACATACGAACAAAATTACAAAATTCTCTAAATCTGCGGAGAAAAAATGCAAAAAAGCAGTTTTACAGGGAGGCAGCTTTGGCAGGATCGCCTCGGTACACCCCTTCCGACCTCTGCCCCTATGCCAAGCTCATCTTCTATCGAACTGTCACGGTTCCAGATGCTACATCCACTTCTCCTAGCAGATCCTACCGTGAGCTCGCAGGGGATTGTCGCCGAGCAGGTCGCTGTGGTCAGGACTGCCAACATGCCGGCAGCTAACAAATTGTCTGATAATGGAGGGCGAACACGCGAGGCGAGATGTCGCCGGATTAGGGCGGTTGCCGCCTTTGAATAATGCAGCGCCCGGCCGCCCCGGCGGCGGGGCCGATAAATAGTTAAGAGCGGCCGTGGGCGCCTGCGCCTCTAATCTCTGCGGGCGTCGCCTCGCCCCGCTCTGCGGCTAATGACCGCCGTACTAAACAGCAGCCAGATCTGCGCGCTACGCACGTCTAATCACCCCTGCTCGGCGGCGAGCTGCGTGTCGTGCCGCCAAGTCTTTGCCAAAAGCGCAGTGTCACTCTCATTTTCTCCCTACTTCCGTGCACTGCACAAGACGGACGATATTCTAGATACCGCAGCACGGCGCTGTGTTGTTACAAGAACCTTACCGAGCGAAAGAGTAAACCTCGTACGTGTTTCCTGCCGGCCGCGGTGGTCTAGCGGTTCTAGGCGCGCAGTCCGGAACCGCGCGGCTGCTACGGTCGCAGGTTCGAATCCTGCCTCGGGCATGGATGTGTGTGATGTCCTTAGGTTAGTTAGGTTTAAGTAGTTCTAAGTTCTAGGGGACTGATGACCATAGATGTTAAGTCCCATAGTGGTCAGAGCCATTTTAATTTGAACACATGTTTCCTTCAACTATTAAAAATTCTTTTAACGCCCTATCGCTTCCGTCTACATTTGGGTGTGTAATAAAAAGTCATACGATAAAATTTAATTTCCATTTTGTAGGGTCCCGAGCCACTAAAACTACACTAGTGAGTCACATTATTTCACCACTTACGTCCTCTTATTTCTACCCAGACACAATCAGTATGCATCACTGACACACACGATCCATTTCGTGTTGAACATCCCTAATGCATTAACTGCCCGCATCTCGTGGTCGTGCGGTAGCGTTCTCGCTTCCCACGCCCGGATTCCCGGGTTCGATTCCCGGCGGGGTCAGGGATTTTCTCTGCCTCGTGATGGCTGGGTGTTGTGTGGTGTCCTTAGGTTAGTTAGGTTTAAGTAGTTCTAAGTTCTAGGGGACAGATGACCATAGATGTTAAGTGCCATAGTGCTCAGAGCCAATGCATTAATTGCGCAAAAACAACCTTCTAAACCTTCTAACGAGGAGAACACGATAAGTGCCATCGCCCGACTTCACAGAAACTTCGCTCGGTTGAAGAAGGGCGAAAATAAGCGAATACGTGTCTCGGCTTATCCGTAGATACTCGACCGTTTCTAGGAAAACGGCAGTCAAAGTTTTCTAAGAATTTTCGAGGTACTTCATGTGCCTTTCACCGGGCGAAATCCTCAGATGATGTAATGACTGAGTGGTTAGGGTCACGAATCCTTCTATTGTATTTCATTTTTTTCATTAATCTACCCATGTCCGGGGCAACAGCCTTGCCTCTGTGGATACACCGGTTCCCGTGAGATCACCGACGTTAAGCGCTGTAGGACGTGGCCGGCACTTGGATGGGTAACCATCCAGGCCGCCAAGCGCTGTTGCCATTTTTCGGGGTGCACTCAGCCTCGTGATGCCAATTTAGGAGCTACTCGACCGAATAGTAACGGCTCCAGTCAAAGAAAACCATCATAACGACCGGGAGAGCGGTATGCTGACCCCACGCCCCTCCTATCCGCATCCTCAGCTGAGAATGACGCGGCGGTCGGATGTGCTCCATGGGCCGCTAGTAGCCTGAAGACGGAGTGCTTACCCATGTCCTAAGAAGGTTACTACACGAATGTTTCTTATCGAATTCGAAAATGCAATGGCGTTATACTTGTATTAATTGTAAAATTACAATTGGATTTCACAATAAATGTTACACATTTATTGTAATATATGTGTGTATGGTATTTGGGCGGTTACAACCTTTTTCAATTTTTATATTCCGATATTTCATTCTCGTATCAATTCTTTTATTAATTCTTGATTTTCTTCATACGTTTATTCTTCAGGAAGATTTGGTGCATCACCTTCTATGATACCGATCGTAAAAACATTCGAAACACAGGTACTCCGAACACCCCACGAGCATCGCGCAAAGGTAGGTTTGCCACAGTGACGTTTCTCCGGATGAATCCGGAAAAGAAATGTCATTAACACTGCGAAGATCTTGCACGTTGGCAATAATATCCCGGCAAGCCACGCATAACGGATCACTTTACTGGCGCTTACAGTTGATTATGATATTACACTATATATATATATATATATATATATATATATATATATATATAAAATTATGATATTACACTATAAGAATTTCACCGGAAACAATTTCAAATCATTTTGTCAATGTTTTTCTTTTTTTAAATTTATTCATCTGAGATACAATTAGTAGACGAATAAGGACAACATTACATCAATACACACTGAAAACCATTCGTATAGTAATCATTTACAGACACAGGTATATAAATGAAGAACAAAAGTAAAAGTAATAATCATGTTTGAAACACAGGGCCCAAAATTAAAAAAGCAGTGATGCTAACCATTGTGCCACCATTACATCCAAATACAGTGCGCTTTAAGCGGCATATAAAGTGCCTGGAAAACACTTAGAAATCTTTTGACTGTCATTTTTCCAGACACGATCGAGTATCTACAGATAAGCCGATACACGTGTTTGCTTCATTCGTCTTCCATCATCGATTTTTCTAGGACATCAGGTTATGGCACTTGCTGTGTTCTCCTCGTAAGTGAACCACAGTATGAGTTCCAAAGTGGCAGGAGTACGGAATTAGCCATAGTAGGATTCACAAAAGTGGTACCTCGTGCTATTGACAAAGATGAATGTGTTGTAAAGGCGCATTTGTAGAATGGGCGTTGATATATTGCAAAAACGTAGACATAAGTTGAGAATATAAATAAAGAATTACTTAAGATATTAATTAGTATAAGCGTTGTA
Source organism: Schistocerca cancellata (assembly GCF_023864275.1). Taxonomy (NCBI): domain Eukaryota; kingdom Metazoa; phylum Arthropoda; class Insecta; order Orthoptera; family Acrididae; genus Schistocerca; species Schistocerca cancellata. Next base: position 581,393,774 of record NC_064630.1, on the reverse strand, counting down.
TCGATTGTGGCGTGCCACTGCTGAAACATCAGAATAATTACGCAGTTCAGTGGTCTTGCCGATGTGGTGGTTCTTTAATGTATTGGTATTTACCTGTAATGAAAAGTTGGAGTTAGTGTTATTCTGCCTGCTTCGTAACGGGAAAACTACGTCATTGACTCGGTTGTGATACTTCTCTTGCCCGACACAATGTTTATATATAAAAAGACACCACCAACACGTAGTATTCTCAATTTAGAGTCACATTTACTATTGTAGTTGATTGCTGATGATTATTTTCTACTTTTATGGAAATGCAAGTCTAACGATAAGAAGATTACTGCAGTTTCGTTGGGTGAGGATAAAATACATTCACTGAACTCACTTTATTCAAATCTAATCCAACATTGTATGTATTGATTACTTTTATTATTTCAATGGAAGAATCGATAATCAAGAGAAATCTCCTACATTTACATTTTTTTTTATTTGTCAAAATTAGCAAATACTAAGATTTTTATTACGACTCTGGGCCGTTCTCATGTAGAACAATGGCGCTGACCTCTGCACCAATGTGCCCCCATAAAATTTTCATAAAGACATTAATTTTGCATCTTCATGAATATAGGAGCTGGAACATATAAAATTTTATCACTTTTGTAAGTAACATTTGATTATGTTTAGACAAAATATTACATGAAACTTACACGTTTTCGTGCCTCGTCACAAAATGGCTTCTTACACTACGAAGAAATAAAAGGGAAGAGAGTAATTCTCTTGCAAAAGAACAGAGATTGCAATTAAATTCGCAGATCATATTAATTAATTACAGAGTCTTCGTGATTTTTCCACGATAATATTTATTTCGTTACGACGTCAGTTTTCGTATATTTCCGAAGTTATTCAATATCATTTTTACATTGAAATGAACACCCCCACGCCCGGGTTCCCGGGTTCGATTCCCGGCGGGGTCAGGGATTTTCTCTGCCTCGTGATGACTGGGTATTGTGTGCTCTCCTTAGGTTAGTTAGGTTTAAGTAGTTCTAAGTTCTAGGGGACTGATGACCATAGATGTTAAGTCCCGTAGTGCTCAGAGCCATTTGAAATGAACACCCTTAGCTGCTTACAGGCGTTCACATACGTCAACGGGGACAGATGAAAATGTGTGCCCCGACCGGGACTCGAACCCGGGATCTCCTGCTTACATGGCACACGCTCTATCCATCTTTTTTTTGTTTTTTAATCTCATTTTGTTCGCTTTCGTTCGTTGCATCTGCTCGGGGCGGACGTCGTAAGACACCCGTTTCAGTTCGTTGGTGATCGATTAACTCTGTTTTTTTAATTACAGAGGGCAGCCAACCCTCTGACCGAACACGCTGAGCTACCGTGCCGGCCGGTAGCCGACTCTGACTGGTATGTATGCAGTCCCAAGGACTCTGAACACAACTTAATCTGGCACACACACTTAGTTGGAGGATATTATGGAACGAAGAAGTCCCTTGCAAAACTTAGCTCGTATTGTTATTTCACTAATTGAGGCGAAAGATTCGCAATGTTCTTAAAACATCATGTCAGAAATCTAAACCTCAGAACCTATCTTCAAAGACAGATCTACAGTCCGTACTACCCAGCAAACCTCTGGAGACTTTAAGGACGGACGTAAGTGGTCCACGTCCAACAAGTAGGGGTGGTGTGAAGTAGATTTTAGTATTTTATGGCATATTCTCTAAACATATTAAGCTGTACGCTATAAAATCTGCAACTGCTAACGCAATCATCAGTCGATTCTCACGTGGCTACATTCCTCAAGAGGGAAAACCTAACGCAATTTGTTCCATCATCTTTAGGGCGTGCACTCGGGACAGCGACAATTCTTCTTGCGATATTTCGGCTAGAAACCTCCCAGCCATCTTCAAGGCGATTCAGAGACTGAGTTCATAACGTTTGCGCGTGCCTATTTATACAGAGAGTCACGTGATAAATAGGCACTCGCAAACGCTATGAACTCAGTCTCTGACTCGCCTTGAAGATGGCTGGGAGGTTTCTAGCCGAAATATCGCAAGAATTGTCGCTGTCCCGAGCGCACGCCCGAAAGATGATGGAACATTATGTCCGTCGGGAAAACTTCAAGAATCACATCCTAACGCAATTTATCCGAGAACGCCATGTACTACACAGGGTACAAATGGCGTACATTCTTAAAGGACAACGGTATTAAGAGCATTTTTATCTCGAAGTTTAGCCCACAATCTAATTCCTTTGGACGAGTTTTCAGAGAATTGAACAGATTCATGGGGACATATATACCTACACAGCATTATTGAGTAATAAGACTATAAACAGCCGACCAGTTGCAATGGATAAAGAAATCTTTACCTAGGTTTCAACAGATTTAAATCTGTCTTCTTCAGAAGCGAGTCGCTTGTGAGCTCTGCAACATCCATGTACTAATTTACATTTACATGACAAACCCTATTTTCAGGGCTATACTTTAATTTAGACAAATGGATCTATGCAGATATTTGTAAAAACGACGATGATACATCAGTCCATACTAATGTAAAATTGCCGCCTTCTGAAGAAGACAGATTTAAATCTGTTGAAACCTGGGTAAAGATTTCTTTATCCATTGCAACTGGTCGGCTGTTTATAGTGTTATTACGTGAAACCGTTGCTGTTGCGCAGCTATGTTTAAAATTATTGAGTAAGTTATTTGTCACTATTTGAAGGTGTTCACAACAACCTGAATATGTATGACACAACCTATACACCTGCCGATCTTATGTTCGACCGCAAAGAATCAAATGAGTGAAGTGATCCGTTGCCAAAGATTTCGTGTCGGCAGCTATCGCATGATGAAAAGGTAAGAGAAGTACTAACCACGCTGACGCAGCATGCTAATTCAAGAAACAGATACTACTCTAATACTATTACGGCAAAGCAGAAATTCAAGGTAGGCATGCAAGTACTATTGCGTACTCACCACAAATCTTCTGCACTAAAGCGACGCAACGCGACATGGCGTCTGCTGTACGACGGTCCATATGTAAGTGTCAACATACCGCATCCTGGTGCAGAACTCAAAAACAAACAGAATCATCACAGGGGTTTTCGCACATCGAGACTTAAGATTATTTCATTCTAATGATGATGATGTTTGGTTTGTGGTGGTGGGGGGGGGGGGGGGGGGGGCGGCTCAACTGCGCAGTCAGCAGCGCCCGTTGTCACAGTTTTTACACAGTCCAATTTTTACACAATCCAATCTAGTCATTGTCACGAATGGTGATAATGAAATGATGGGAACAACACAAACATCGAGTCCCCGGGCAGAGAAAATCCCCAACCCGGCCGGGAATCGAACCCGGGACCCTGTGATCCAGAGGTACCAACGCTAGCCACTAGACCACGAGCTGCAGATTTTTCATTCTAAGCAGTACACATATATCTGTAAGTAATGAGTAAGTAAACTGCATATTTATAAAACACATGTACCTCTCAGTACTACTGCAAGGAAATTAGGTAGCATAAGAAGTTTTATTTCAGCTGATCCAGCCATCAACAGAAAAAGAAAGAAAAGATTTCGATTTCGCCGAACCTACATAAACAACATCAGCCTAAATTTTAACGCAAATGTTATGATGACATTTACGCAGCAAGTGTGATGAAACTATTTTTGAGACAACATGATTGACTGATTGTAGCGTCGATCAAGGACTATTCATGACTGATTGACATGTACACAAAACCACATGACAACCAAACACTATCACCTAGGAAAGGATTAGATTCACTTCATACTGTATAACACACGTTTATGCGAAGCCAAGGTCATATACAAACTCTGCACACACTCGTAACGCGAGAATTCTGTAGGTCTGATTCTAGTGTGTTGCGTTAGACGTTTGTCCATCAGTATATGTGCACTTGGGCTTGTTTGCTGATGTATGCAGATGTTGCGTCTAATCTTTCCAATTTCAGATGGCATCATGTGCGAGTGCAAAATTTGGTTCAAAAATCTGTAATCTTTATAATATTATGTAAATACGTGTAACCCATGTAAAGCCAAAATTTTATGTATTTATGTGCAATTATCTATATTGATGCAAAGGAAAATGTAATATGCTTGTATGTAAATGTGATCAGAATCTGTAATATGTATCAAAATGTGTAACATCACGAGACTTATGTGAAAGAGACTGCTTTAAAGCAGTCACCATAAATCGCATTGCCTGTAATTGCGATGCAGTAGGTGTGCAAAATTGTTAAAAACTGTTCTTCATACATCGCTAAGAGAATGATCGCGATGAAATATTTATGTAAAAACTTGTTAACAAACATTGTTTGTACATCGCCAGATAAACTGTGAGTGCAATAGAACTGTGCATGTGCAGTGCAATAACATTTGTAGTGCATAGCCTAATGACGTTTACCGCGATGCAACTGCAAAATAAGGAACTGGTGAAACACTGGACCTACGGTCGCGACGAACAGAAGCATTGAAGACAACTCATCGGGTGGAGGCATTTTGGATGGGGCTTCAGGGAATGTAATGTTCTCCGTATACGACGACCACTCTCACCTGGACAAATCGTGGATCGACGCCAGCATTTTGCCGTCCGAAGTCTTGCATTCATGCCTTCACGGAACTTATACTGTGTAATGGAAATCCAATGGTCTTCAGCCGGCCGGAGTGGCCGAGCGGTTCTAGGCGCTACAGTCTGGAACCGCGCGACCACTACGGTCGCAGGTTCGAATCCTGCCTCGGGCATGGATGTGTGTGATGTCCTTAGGTTAGTTAGGTTTAAGTAGTTCTAGTGGACTGATGACCTCAGAAGTCAAGTCCCATAGTGCTCAGAGCAATTTTCCAATGGTCTTCAATCACGCGACGCATGCCCTAGGAAAAACAGTATTATCAGGGAAAATAAACAGTGCAACGAATGAACATGCCTACATATCGGTTGTCAAATATGTAAACAGTGATGTCGATATGCAACAACATTTACGTTATGCAAACTACCAAATCAATGCTCACCTTTGAGTTATTATTATATGTATTATGAATATGAACTGCAAACGACGACACGCCGTGCAAAAGCAGCTAATCTGAAATAGAAAGACATTTTAAATCCAATAATGTCCATGAGGGACAATGACCAATAATGAAATGTATTTTGCTTTAACATATGTAGTTGATTTAAGATTATTGTACCTGTTTTAGATGTTAGTGAACATTTTTTGGAACAACTTCATGGAATGTCCTGTCACATCGAGTCTTGCACACACGCACTTACGAACTGTAAACAGACTGTGATCACCATGTCGCGAGTTCAACTAACACTGTAACGGCTACTGCCACACTGAAATACACCCGACTGCGCATGCGCGGCAGCCGCAATACCAACATTGACACTGTTGACCAAGGAGGGAAGTTGACTTTTCTGCAGAGTACGATGGAAACATCCCCATTTTCACAGCTCACATGGTTTGTTTTGTCAGTTTGTGGGGTCTAATTCAATTGGACTGATGATTATGAGTGATTAGGCTGAATATAAGCAAGACAGTGTCTGGGGATATCCGGTTCATAAATTTGAGAAGTGGGAATTAACTGACCAGTTAGTAGTCAGACTGGACTGTTGGGCTTAAATGTACGATAATAACATTTTATGTTACTTGCACACAGTCCTTGTATGATACATCAGCACATTTTCCTTTTCACGTAGCTGCCAATGATGTCTGCAGTCAAGATGCAGCAGAGAGCAGAGGAAGAAGACGTTCTCGACATCCCGAGAACTGAAAGAGGAGTATCAGGCAAAGGCAGCTGTACTCTGGACAGAAGTACACCACAAGGAAGAGAGAGAAAACATATTTTATTCCTTCTGGAAACTTACTGATTACAGTCGGCAAAATGTGTACGTCTGGAGACTTGTTAAGTGAGGTCCGACTACGAGGTCTCGCTAAAGTGTTGGTTCCGGATATCCTAAAAATGTTAGCGTCTTACATTTATTAAAAACGTGAGTGCAACTATACACATCAGAAAATAATCTAATATTCAGGTTCTGGCAGCGGCCAAAACAGAAACACTGAAATGTCATTCGCTCTCAAGTGAATTGAAGTCTCCTTTTACCCCGATGTTTAAGCGGCCTCTGCACCTTGATGTGCAATTTGACAAACCCGACTTAAGGAATAAGTCCGGCCATCCAGTGGTATACTTCTGTAACATCCAGCAGGGCCCTCTTTATACCAAGCATCGACTGGTAACAAAAGCGAAGAAAAAGAACATGGATGATTTACTGCTTTTGATTCCACCTGTGCGTCAGCACTTATTCTTGGACGTACCGTGTGATACTGCCACAAAGTGTCCTCAGCATTTCAAGAGCAAACAGACGAAAGTGAGTACTTCTGTTTGGAAAAAAAATTTTACAAGCAGACAAGGGGATAAAATTTAATTATATTTTCGAAAATGTTTTGTTTTACTGTTTACTTAATAAAACCTGAAGACTATAATAAAGAAGACTATACAAGTAGAATATACTTAGTGCACAGAAGAATAAAATGGAAAATTTTAATTTTGTATTCAAGATAGCATGCAGTAGCGCATAAATTTATCATTCTTCAATAAGAGAATATATTATACATAAAACAGTGTAAACTTTTTCTTATATTTTTGAAAACTTCCTAACTGTATGCACTGAATACCCCAAATATCAGCCACTTCCAAAATAGTGTTGTGATGGGAAAAAGCTCTTTTTGCTGATGACAGAAATATTATAATCACTAAGACAAGATAACTTCCTGCTGATAAAAAAAAACATGAACATCCCCCCTCCCCCTCTACAAGGAAGTTTACAATTGGTCGGTACACAATAAAGTGACACTGAAAAATTGATCATAAAGGGAAGAAATCCCATTAATTATAGTTTGAATAGGGCAAGCAACACCGTTCAATTAAATTCAGTTAGTGTATCTACAGACCACTTTAAAATACAAAATTTTTAGGAACCGATATCCATTCACAGCTGAAGTGGCGTGACCCCACAAAGATACTAGCAAACATAAAGTCATCAACGTCTTATGCTTTTAGAGTCTTATTATCTGTGTGCTGTCCATTAATTACACACCTTCACATGTACACTTATTTATTAGCTATGGAAATACTTTCTGGGGACCAAATGCAGAAACTATGAACAAAATTTTCAAACTACAAAAAAGGTAGTAAGAGTAATAAGCAGGAATAGTAATCGAGCTCACTGTAAAAATCTGTTCAAAACTCTTGATGTCTTAACTACACCATGTGAGTATGTTTACCCATCAGTTCCGTATACAACATTGATAACACCAACCAACAAAATTTTACGTTTTTCTGTAACTGGCATGAAAACAGCTAACCTTTATGTTTTCTGGATTGCTGATAACGAAAATTTTAATGAAAATACAAGATTAGCTCTCGCTTTGTACTTTTGATAACTTCACGTTATTGTATACGTATGTGTTTACATTGGAGTTAGCCCTCAGAGGAAGGTCACCAAAGATGCAACAGCTTCGCCTGCCGTTGTAGTTTCCTGCTGATGATTCCCTGATTAGTGTCCAGCAGTAATCGACTAACATTCATGCTCTCCACTTCCCCTGGTATCTCATTTCCATGTCCGAAAATTGCTGGTGGAAGCGAGCTCCGTGCTCGGCGGTTTAGCACCTCAGTTGTCAGGAGAGCTGTTAAAGTGGGAATCTAGGAAATGTAACTTTAAGGCTTTGCACTCGTCTCCGGTGTCTATCGATTAAGAATTAGCCGCACGGTCCGATGCATCTTGCCGCGGTTCGCGCGGCTCCAAAAGAAAAATGGTTCAAATGGCTTTGAGCACTATGGGACTTAAACATCTGAGGTCATCAGTCCCCTAGAACTTAGAACTACTTAAACCCAACTAACCTAATCCATGCTCGAGGCAGGATCCGAACCTGCGACCGTAGCAGTCGCGTGGTTGCGGACTGAAGCGCCTAGAACCGCTCGGCCACCGCGGCCGGCCCGCGCGGCTCCCCCCGTCGGAGGTTTGAGTCCTCCCTTGGGCATGGATGTGTGTGTGTGTGTGTGTGTGTGTGTGTGTGTGTGTGTGTGTGTGTGTGTGTGTTGTCCTTAGCTAGTTTAAGTTAGATTAAATATTGTGCAAGCCTAGGGACCGATGATCTCAGCAGTTTGGTTCCATAGGAACTTATCACAGTTTACCACAGAATTAAGAAATTTTTACGATCACTGTACTTACGTTTGTTATATGGCTACGAGTGTGTCATTGCGTTTAGACATTATGATCAACCCGCATTTACAAAACAACAAATCAGGCAACTTCATTTGTGCCGTGATCGAGTGTACGTCTAAATACGATAGCTCCTTTCTGTCATTCTTTCAGTAGTCCACGTCTTACTATGTTGATTCTACTTATAGAAAACCGACTGGCGCATACTTCATTGCCATAACTTACTTAGCAATGACTTTCGTTTTTCCAAAGGCCCTGTCAAAGAATACAGAGGAGCGGACAGAGATTCAGGGCACTTTCTTGCCTTCAGGTGAAAAACTTCCTCTAAAAGGCGGAGGAATCAGCAAATATTTACGGCATGAGGATGATGAATGCAATAGAGACCACTACATTAAATGCACATAACGTGTATCCATAGGGCATGTGTCTTGCAAGTGGTAAAGTGTAATAATGATCTCTCCGTAGGCAAAATATTCCGGACTAATCCCCCACTCAGATTCCCGGAAGGGGAGTGGCAAGGGAAAGGTGACCATGAGAAAAAATGAACAACCAAGGAAAGGATTACACTCTACGAGTCGGGGCGTGGAATGTCAGAAGTTTGAACGTGGTAGGGAAGCTAGAAGCGACATGCTACAGCTCAGTATGGATACAGTCGGTGTCAGTGAAGTGAAATGAAAAGAAGACAAGGAATTTGATCTGTCGAGAATAGGATAATATCATCAGTATCAAAAAATACAATAACGGGAGTAGCACTCGTTATGAATAGAAAAGTAGGACAGTGAGTGAGTTACGGTGAACAGTTCAGTGGTAGGGTTGTTCTTATCAGAATCGACAGCAAACCAACACAGACAACGATAGTTCATGCCGACGTTGCAAGCAGAAGGTGGAGAATAGAGAACGTACATGAGGAAATTGAAGGGGTAATTCAGTACTTGAAGGGAGTTGAAAATCTTATAGACATGGGGAACTGGAATGCGGTTATAGGGGAAGAAGTAGAAGAAAGGGTAACAGAAGAATATGGGCTTGGTAATAGGAACGAGAGAGGAGAAAGACTAATTTCGGATAGTGATAGCGAACGAGAGAAGCGAAAGACTAATTTCGGATAGTAATAGCGAACATTCTGTTCAAGAATCACAAGAGGAGAAGATACACTTCGGAACGTCCGGGAGATACAGGAAGACTTCAGTTAGACTACGTCATAGTCGGACAGAGACTCCGAAATCAGATATTGGATTGTAAGGCGTATCCAGGGGTGAGACTCCGAAATCAGATATTGGATTGTAAGGCGCATCCAGGGGCGAATATAGCCTCAGACGCAATTGGTAGTGATGAAGAGTAGGCTGAAGTGTGAGAGGTTAGTCTGGGCGAATCAATGCGCGATAAAGTGAGATACAGAAGTACTAAAGAATGAAGTGATATGCTTGAAGTTCTCTGACGCTATAGATACTATGGAAATGAACAGTTACGTAGGCGATTCAGTTGAAGGGGAATGAACATCTCTGTAAAGGGCAATGACAGAAGTTGGAAAATGAAACAAGTTTCAAAGTAGGTAAGTGCGAAGAAACGATAGGTAGCAGAAGAAATACTACAGTTTATCGATAAAAGAAGGAAGTACAAAAATGTTCCCGGAAATTCAGGAATACAAAAATACAAGTAACTGAGAAATGAAATGAACAGAAAGCGCAAGGAAGCTAAGATAAAATTGTTGCATGAAAAACGTGATCAGATTGAAAAAGAAATTATTGTCAGAAGGACTGACGTAGGATAAACCAAAATCACAACAACCTTCGGTGCAATTAAAAGCAAGGGCGGTAACATTAAAAATACACTGGGAATTCCATTGTCAAATGCAGAGGAGAGAGCAGATAGGGGGAAAGAGTACACTGAGGGCCTCTGTGAATGGCCTGTGAGGGCCTCTGTGAATGGATGATGACGTGATAGAAGAAGAAAAAGGATTCGGTAGCGAAGATATTGGGGATCCAGTATTAGGACCACAATTTAGAAGAGATTTGCAAGACTAAGGCAGAAGGGATAGATGACATTCCTTCGGAATTTCTGGAATCATTGGGGGAAGTGGCAACAAAACTTTTACTCACGTTGGTGTCTAGAATGTATGAGACTGGCAATATACCATCTGACTTTCGGAAAAAAAACATCATCCACACGATTTCCAAGATTGCAAGAGCCGACAAGTGACAAAAATACAGCTGTACAGGCGTGTTACATGACCATCAGTTCGGCTTTAGGAAAGATAACGGCAGCAGAGAGGCAATTTTGGAGTTGCAGCTGATAATGGGGCCAATACAGAAGAAAAATCAAGACACGTTATAGGATTTGTCGACCTGGGAAAAGCGCTCGACAGCCTATAATGGTGCAAGATGTTCGAAATCCTGAAAAAAGTAGAGGTAAGCTACAGGGAAAGGCGGGTAATACACAATATGTATAAGAACCAAGAGGAAACAGAGTGGAAGACCAAAAAGGAAGCGTACGGAGTAAAAATAGTATAAGAGAGAGATGTATATTTCGCCCCTATGTTCAATCTATACATCGAAGAAGCAATGACGAGAATAAAAGAAAGGTTCAAGATTGGGACTAAAATCCAAGGCGGAAGGATATCAATGTTATTATTCGCCAACTACATTGCTGTCTTCTGTGCTAATGAAGAAAAATTACAGGATCTGTTGAATGGAATGAACAGTCTAACGAGTAGAGAATGTGGGCTCAAAGTAAATCGAAGAAAGTCTGAAGTAATGAGAAGTAACAAAAATGAGAACAGCGAGGAATGTAATATCAGGATTGGTGATTATGAAGCAGATGAAGTTAAGGAATCCTGTTACCTACGCAGTAAAATAACATATGACGGAGCGAGGAGTTTATAAAAAGCAGACTTGCACTGGTAAAAAGGGTGTTCCTGGCCAAAAGAAATCTACTAGCATAAATACAGAACTTAATCTGAGGAAAAAATTTCTGAGAATGTACTTTTCGAACACAGCTTTGTGTGGTAGTGATACATGGACTGTAAGAAAGCGGAAACACAAGTGAATAGAAGAATCTGAGACGTGGTGCTAGAGAGGAATGTTAAATATTGGGTGGACTGATAAGGTGAGGAACGAGGAAGTTCTCCGCAGAAACGGCGATGAAAGGAAAGTATGGAAAACACTGACAAGAAGAAGGGACAGGACGATAGGGCATCATTTCCATGGTTCTAGAGGGAATTGTAGAGGGTAAAAACTGTAAAGGAAGACAGAGATTGGAATACATCCAGCAGATAATTGGGGACGGAGGGTGTAATTACTACTCTGGGTAGAAAGTGTTGGAGCAGGAGAGGAATTCAATGCGGGCCACATCAAAGCAGTCAGAAGACTGATGACAAAAACATTCAGATATACTTTAATACGGCTAAGTATAAGAAAGAGTTCGGTTATTGCCAGGAATGCAACTCACTCACATCTGATGTCACCGAGCTCAGACAGGAAAAAGATGCAAAAGCGTTTACGCGACAGTTGGAGGAATATGTATTCGTTTGTCATAAAAAACAAACGATTGTATAGAATTCTAAAGACTTGGCTTCTCTACAACTGTTTGCTTTGATTACGAAGGGAAAATAATAACTCTTTGGTTTTTACATTTCTCTCGAACACTGAGTGGTTTAGATAACGCTTCAGCGTCCGTCCTTGATGTGACCCACTGGTACCATTCCACACCATCTACAACGCTTGAACGTGACCACTGTGCTGTTTTAGGCGGATGACAAATATTTTGTTTCGTGATTTTAATTTATTGTTTTTTTAGAACTGTATCAACTGCAGGACTGTTGTTATATTCTTTTTTCCTAAGCTGCATTACACGCATTCCACTATGGATAATCGTGCTAGCCATACCTGAGAGAAGAGGATGCTGCAAGACATATGGTCTATGGTCACCTTCTGCACTGCCGGAAAAAATTTATTTCTTGGAAAGAGGAAGTCGATTTTGACCCAATGACAGCATATGCCATCAGGATGGTAGTAGATGTACTGACAGTGGTTTCAACGCCGTCCGCCAACAGACAGCGCCGTGGCATAGCTACCCGAGCGCCATCTATGTCTACCGTTTAACAGAGAATGCTCGCAGCTAGAAGGCTCAGTGTGGTACAAATGTGTGAGGCAAGTTGGCATCCATGCCACGGCGACGCACACGTGCTTCCTACAGCAAAATGTGCGAGTTTGGAAGGGGTCAAATGGGGCCTACCGAGTGGCGAAATTGTCCTTTCGAAGAGTGGCACACAAGTTGGACGTGCTGTGTCAGCTGTGCAACGATGCTGGTACTCGTAGTCGAGCACACATTCTCATGTGGTGTTTAAGACTTTTCCGACGTCGTAACTGTTTCATTGGTTCACGGGCATCGCATCGGATAATGTTGTGAGACCTGCACAATATTTCGATGAGACAGCTGCTCGTCATCTTCATGTGCTTATTGACGTATTACTGCATTGGCTCGCCGATATATACGCTGGCTCGTTCAAAAAGCGCAGGCACCAAGGGTTGTGGCTATACTGCAGGATGTACGGGCCACGGGCTTATTCGCGGCACGGGAAAAGCGCGGCCACAAATAACAGCTCAGCGCGCGCGGGCAGTGTTAGCGTCTAGTTTAGGTGTGAGGACGTTCTGATGTCCGTAGACGAAGTTCGGGACGTCCGCGCAGAACAGACACGCGCCAGGATAGTCCTACTGTAAGGGCAGCAGTGGCAGATCGTACAACTACAACAGCACAGATCAGAGGGCTTGTGGGTCCAGACGTGTCGACAATAACTGTTGCGAATCGGTTGTTAGAAGTGGGACTACGGGCACACACACCTCTAGCCCGTCTGCCACACACGCCACAGCATCTACACTATCTGATCAAAAGTATCCGGACACCTCCAAAAACATACTTATTTCATATTAAGTGCATTGAGCTGCCACCTACTGCCAGGTACTCCGTGTCAGCGACCTCAGTAGTCATTAGAGATCGTGAGTGAGCAGTATGGCGCGCTCCGCGGACTCGCGGACTTCGAACGTGGTCAGGTGACTGGGTGTCACTTGTGTCATACGTCTGTAAGCGAGATTTGCACACTCCTAAACACCACTAGGTCCACTGTTTCCGATGTGATAGTGAAGTGGAAGCGTGAAGGGACACGTACAACACAAAAGCATACAGGCCGACCTCGTCTGTTGACTGACAGAGACCACCGACAGTTGAAGGCGGTCGTAATGTGTAACAGGCAGACATCTATCCACACAGTAGTTCCAAACTGCATCAGGATCCACTGCAAGTACTATGACAGTTAAGCGGGAGGCGAGAAAACATGGATTTCATGGTCGAGCGGCTGCTCATGAGCCATACCACATCACGCCGGTAAATGCCAAACGACGCCTCACTTGGTGTAAGGAGCGTAATCATTGGACGATTGAACAGTGGGAAAACGTTGTGTGGAGTGACGAATCACAGTACACAATGTGGCGATTCGGTGGCAAGGTGTGAGTATGGCGAATGCCCGATGAACGTCATCTGCCAGCGTGTGTAGTGCCAACAGTAAAATTCGTAGGCGGTGGTGTTATGTTGTGGTCGTGTTTTTCATTGAGGGGGTGTGCACATCTTGTTGTTTTGCGTCACACTATCACAGGCCTCCGCTGATGTTTTAAGCACCTTCTCGCTTCCCACTGTTGAAGAGCGACTCGGGAATGACGATTGCATCTCTCAACACGATCGATCACCTGTTCATAATGCACGGCCCGTGGCTGAGTGGTTACACGACAATAACACCCCTATAATAGACTGTCCTGCACAGAGTCCTGACCTAATTCCTACAGAACACATTTGCGATGTTTTGGAACGCCGACTTCGTGCCAGGCCCCACTGACCGACATCGATACCTCTCCTCAGTGTAGCTCTCCGTGAAGAATGGGCTGCCATTCCCCAAGAAACCATCCAGCACCTGACTGAACGTTTGCCTGCGAGAGTGGAAGCTGTCAGCAAGGCTAAGGGTGGGCAAACACCATATTGAATTCAAGCATTACCAATGGAGGGCGCCACGAAATTGTAAGTCATTTTCAGCCAGGTATCCGGATACTTTTGATGACATAGTGTACGTGCACGGTTCGACTGGTGCCGTCAGAGGATCACTTGGGAGATGGAATGGCGCGCTGTGGTCTTCAGCGATGAAAGCAGATTCTGCCCGCATGCAAGACAAACAGAAGCTAAACGATGTCAAAGTTAGCGTAAGGAGGGCTATGCGTGAAGCGTTCAGTGAATTCGAAAGTAAAATTCTATGTACCGACTTGACAGAAAATCCTAGGAAGTTCTGGTCTTACGTTAAATCAGTAAGTGGCTCGAAACAGCATATCCAGACACTCCGGGATGATGAAAGCATTGAAACAGAGGATGACACGCGTAAAGCTGAAATACTAAACACCTTTTTCCAAAGCTGTTTCACAGAGGAGGACCGCACTGCAGTTCCTTCTCTAAATCCTCGCACAAACGAAAAAATGGCTGACATCGAAATAAGTGTCCAAGGAATAGAAAAGCAACTGGAATCACTCAACAGAGGAAAGTCCACTGGCCCTGACGGGATACCAATTCGATTCTACACAGAGTACGCCAAAGAAATTGCCCCCCTTCTAACAGCCGTGTACCGCAAGTCTCTAGAGGAACGGAAGGTTCCAAATGATTGGAAAAGAGCACAGGTAGTCCCAGTCTTCAAGAAGGGTCGTCGAGCAGATGCGCAAAACTATAGACCTATATGTCTGACGTCGATCTGTTGTAGAATTTTAGAACATGTTTTTTGCTCGAGTATCATGTCGTTTGTTGAAACCCAGAATCTACTATGTAGGAATCAACATGGATTCCGGAAACAGCGATCGTGTGAGACCCTACTCGCTTTATTTGTTCATGAGACCCAGAAAATATTAGATACAGGCTTCCAGGTAGATGCTATTTTCCTTCACTTCCGGAAGGCGTTCGATACAGTTCCGCACTGTCGCCTGATAAACAAAGTAAGAGCCTACGGAATATCAGACCAGCTGTGTGGCTGGATTGAAGAGTTTTTAGCAAACAGAACACAGCATGTTGTTATCAATGGAGAGACGTCTACAGACGTTAAAGTAACCTCTGGCGTGCCACAGGGGAGTGTTATGGGACCATTGCTTTTCACAATATATATAAATGACCTAGTAGATAGTGTCGGAAGTTCCATGCGGCTTTTCGCGGATGATGCTGTAATATACAGAGAAGTTGCAGCATTAGAAAATTGTAGCGAAATGCAGGAAGCTCTGCAGCGGATAGGCACTTGGTGCAGGGAGTGGCAACTGACCCTTAACATAGACAAATGTAATGTATTGCGAATACATAGAAAGAAGGATCCTTTATTGTATGATTATATGATAGCGGAACAAACGCTGGTAGCAGTTACTTCTGTAAAATATCTGGGAGTATGCGTGCGGAACGATTTGAAGTGGAATGATCATATAAAATTAATTGTTGGTAAGGCGGGTACCAGGTTGAGATTCATTGGGAGAGTCCTTAGAAACTGTAGTCCATCAACAAAGGAGGTGGCTTACAAAACACTCGTTCGACCTATACTTGAGTATTGCTCATCAGTGTGGGATCCGTACCAGATCGGGTTGACGGAGGAGATAGAGAAGATCCAAAGAAGAGCGGCGCGTTTCGTCACAGGGTTATTTGGTAACCGTGATAGCGTTACGGAGATGTTTAACAAACTCAAGCGGTAGACTCTGCAAGAGAGGCGCTCTGCATCGCGGTGTAGCTTGCTCGCCAGGTTTCGAGAGGGTGCGTTTCTGGATGAGGTTTCGAATATATTGCTTCCCCCTACTTATACCTCCCGAGGAGATCACGAATGTAAAATTAGAGAGATTAGAGCGCGCACGGAGGCTTTCAGACAGTCGTTCTTCACGCGAACCATACGCGACTGGAACAGGAAAGGGAGGTAATGACAGTGGCACGTAAAGTGCCCTCCGCCACACACCGTTGAGTGGCTTTCGGAGTATAAATATAAATGTAGATATGTAGATGTAGAAGTGAGGGTTGTTTGCGCTTAAGACGTAGACCTGATGAGCGCTGTCTCATAGATGCCCCAGCCCCACACCAAGCATAATTTCTGCGGTGCGATAAATTACGACTCTCTCGTTCATCTTTGGTGTTTCTGAAGGGGACACTAGACAGAGCTCGGCACGTGCAGATTGTTGTCAGACCCAGCCTTTTGCCATTCTTGCAACAGAAAGGTTATATGTTGTTCCAACAGGATAATGTTCGTCCACGCACTGCTCGTGAAAGTCAGTGTGCTTTGCAAGGCGTGTAATAAGTTCCCTGGCCTGCATGATCTCCGGACTTGGCTCCAATCGATCACGTTTGGAATATGATGGGACGAGAAGCGACTCGTGCGACTCGCAGCTCTCACAGAACTACGTGAACAGGTCGTGCAGGCGTGGCATAACATATCCCAGGAAAGTATTCGCCATCAATACGATCGACTGGGTGGCAGAGAGTGCTTTCACTGCCCTCCTTGGAGGCTACACCAAGTACTCATATGGGTGTTCCAGAATGGATCGATACCTGGTACATCAAAAACGCTTGCACTATTGACTCGTAAATGTAATCATTTCATGTGCTCCATATGCACTGTTATAACAATAAATACTGAGTGAACTGGAAACCACTAAAAGGGAGAACTAATCTTTTTCCGGCAGTGTACGCTGCATCAGCACAAGAAAATCCTACCATCTACCGTGACAGTACCACGCTGCCGCGTGCCATGATTTTTGCGGTAAAAGAGTCACTACCGGCGGACGCACAACAGGCTGGATGTTATTGGTGGCGTGCGCGTCAGCTCGTAATCACGCGCTCAATTAACCAAACGGTGCGCCGGCGGGCATTCCTGTGGGAGGAGATTTGCGGCCGAAACGGCCGCCATTTCGGTATCGCGCTGGCGTAATGGCATATAGTGGCACACCGAATCCGCGCACTCCGCCACACATGCAATATTAACGGCCAAATCCCGGCTTTTGCATGTCCATTAGGCTGCGCCTTCATAATCCCTCGCGGTCGGCGAGTAAGTGCTCGGCGCGTGCGTATTGGCTGCACGGCCGCTTTGCCGCTTAACCGACGCTGCGCCGCCAGCAAAATGGAACCCAAGGGTTGTCCTCGCAGGCTCTGAAAAATTCTCTCGCTCTGCCGGACAAAGGCAGTCTGATGCCGAAAAGCGAGAGTCAAAACGCCGCGGTATGCGGGATGTAATACACAATGCGGGCATTCGCTGACGTAGCAGCCACATACGTAACAATGTCCATCGGCTGCTCTGTGAAATGCCTACTGGACGATGTCTTTCGCAGCAGATATACTACAAAATTCGTTCGATGCTATATTCCCATAAACTTTTGAAATACATCCTAGACACAACAAGAGAAGGACTTATGTAGGGTATTTCAGGAGGAATAGTCAATTTTTAGGAGGTGTTAACACACAATAATTCGAATTATACATCTATATACGTGTGTCCACCTTCGATGGTTACAGAGATACACCTGTGAGAATGTAACCCAAATAGATAATCAAGATGGTGTTAAACAGAGGCAAAGCATTAAGTTTAAAGCTGTTTTGCATAAATCCTACCTCCGACCTCAATGCACTTTCGAATCTTGAGAACTCGTAATGACATTATAAATGTGCATCGAAGTCCGCTTCTTCAATTGAATTTCTTTACTCCAATAGGGCTATTCGACGTATTTTAGTTTTTTTTATATGGAACGAATTTTTGACCGAGCATTTGATAGTTGTACCAAAAAAAACATTCGACAGAAATTCGTTACCGCATAAATAAAAACTTAAATACGTCGGACAGCATCCACTGATGTGAAAAAGGTCCAACAAGCTGTTACAAATTCGCTAAAATACGAACATAGCCGCAGCCAATTTGCTAAGCGACAATACACACCGATATGAAAAGGAAGTCATGAATAACTAGGCGTAAGTACCAATATCTATAATATATAGCCATAACATGTAAATACAAAAAAAAATGATAAAATTCTATGTATTATTCGGAGATAGCTTGATAATAACAATTATAGACGAAATAGGCCAATTGCAGTAGAGAAATTTTATTGAAGCAGCGGCCTTGGTTTCATATTTATAATCATTACAAGACTTTTATTACGCTGCAGGCCCAAAAAAACGTAAATTATCTCTTGAGAACACCACGTGTAGCTCTACTGGCGACATCTTGGCGGTCTTTTATGAGGACAGCGTTAATCATTAACCGAACGATCAATGTGTGTTTACTTTTTCTTTGTAGACTCATTTCCATCAACCATAAAACAAAAGTCTGATGGGGTAAGGTCCAGTAACCTTGGTGGCCAAGAAAAGTGCCCATTTCTGTCGATCCATTTTCTGTACCATGATTTGTTTAGATGACGTGTCATCTCACGACACTGTAATCGTCACATGACACATCATCTAATCACTCAGCTCTTCCGCTAAATGAATCGATAGAAATTGTCACATTTCTTCGCCTTCACGGTACCCTACCCTTACCCCCTTAGACTTTATTGAAAAAGAGCTTCCAGTATCACTGGAAGAAATTTGTATTTCCAAAATAACGGGGGCTTGCACATTCTACAGTCTATAAAGGACAGTCAAATGAAATCGAGACAGTTGGAAAGAAAAGTAATCGTCACAGCTGTTAACACTTTTAGCCCACTGTAAGACTACAAAATCTGAAAAGGGAAACGCAATAGGGGTCAATAAAGTGAAATGGAAAGAAGACAATGATTTCTGACCAGATGAGTATAGGATAATATCAACAGCAGCAACAAACGGGATAATGGGAGTAGCATCCGTTATGAAAACGAAACTAGGAAAAAAAGAGGGTTATTGTGAACAGTTCAGTGATAGGGTTGTTCTTATCAAAATCGACAGCAAACCAACACCGACAACGATGGTTTAGGTAAACATGCAAACGTCGCAAGCTGAAGATGAAGAAATGGCTCTGAGCACTATGGGACTTAACATCTATGGTCATCAGTCCCCTAAAACTTAGAACTACTTAAACCTAACTAACCTAAGGACATCACATAACACCCAGTCATCACGAGTCAGAGAAATCCCTGACCCCGCCGGGAATCGAACCCGGGAACCCAGGCGTGGGAAGCGAGAACGCTACCGCACGACCACGAGCTGCGGACTGAAGATGAAGAGATAGAGAAAGTATATAAGGATACTGAAAGGGTAATACAGTACGTAAAGGGAGATGAAAATCTAATAGTCATGGAAGACTGGAATGCAGTTGTAAGGAAAGGAGTAGAAGAAAAGGTTACGGAAGAATATGGGCTTGGGACAAGGAATGAGAGAGGAGAAAGACTAATTGAGTTCTACAATAAATTTCAGCTAATAATAGCTAATATTCTGTTCAAGAATCACTAGGGCAGGAGCTATACTTGGAAAAGGCCGGGTGATACAGAAAGATATCAGTTAGAGTACATCATGGTCAAACAGAGATATCGTAATCAGATACTGGATTGTAAGGTATACCCAGGAGCAGATATAGACTCAGATCACAAAAAGTTCCAGAGATCAGTCAGAAAGCATGAACACACAAAGAAGTGGGATACGGAAATACTAAGGAATGACGAGATATGCTTGATATTATCTGAAGCTATAGATACTGTGATAAAGAATAAGTCAGTAGGCAGTACAGTTTAAGAGGAATGGCCATCTCTAAAAAGGGCCATCACTGAAGTTCGAAAGAAAAACATAGGTACAAAGAAGGTAACTGCGAAGAAACTATGGGTAACAGAAGAAACGCTTCAATTGATCGATGAAAGAAGTAAGTACAAAAATATTCATGGAAATTTAGGAATACAGAACTACAAGTCACTGAGGAATGAAATAAATAGGAAACTAAGCGAAATGGCTACATGACAATTGTGAAGAAATCGAAAAAGAAATGAATGTCGGAAGGACAGACTCAGCTTATAGAAAAGTCGAAACAACATTTGGAGAATTAAAAGTAAGAGTGGTAACAATAAGACTGCAACGGGAATCCCATTGTTAAATGCAGAGGAGAGAGTGGATAATTGAAAACAGTACATTGAAGGCCTCTGAGAGGGGGAAGATTTGTCTGATGTGATTGAAGAAGTAACAGGAGTCGATTTAGAAGAGATATCGAATTCAGTATTGGAATCAGAATTTAAGAGAGGTTTGGAAGACTTAAGATCAAATAAGACAGAAGGGATGGACAACATCCCATCAGAATTTCCAAAATCATTGGGGGAAGTGGCAACAAAACGACTATTCACGTTGGTGTGTAGAATGTATGAATCTGCCGACATGCCACCTGACTTCCGGAAAAATATCACACACGCAATTCCGAAAACTGCAGGACATGACAAGTGCGACAATTATCTCACAATCAGCTTAGCGGCACATGCGTAGAAGTTACTTACAAGAATAATATACAGAAGAATGGAGAAGAAAATTGAGGATTGTTTGATGACGATCAATTTGGCTTTAGGAAACGTAAGGGTTACAGTTGATAAGGGAAAAAAACTAGAGAAAAATCAAGACACATTCATGGAATTTGTCGACCTGGAAAAGGGTCCGACGGTGTTAAATGGCGCAAGACGTTCGAAACTCTGAGAAAAATGGGAGTAAGCTATAGGGAGAGACGGGTAATATACAATACGTACAAGAGCCAAGAGGGAGTAGTAAGAGCCGACGGCAATGTGCGTGCAGCTAAAACTCAGAAACGAGTAGTACGATCAAGGGAGTTATATGGTGTTGTAGCCCTCAATCCCCATCCACGAAGAAGGTTCCCGTTCTTACCTGAAGGGCGTGCTTTTGAAAATAAAAAGGCTGGAAAGTTTCACCCTCAAGAAATTTCTAGAACATTCCAGGGCATTCGAGAGAATTCAAGAAAATTCCAGAATATTTTAGAGTATTTGAGAGCATCCCACAACTTTCCAGAATGTTACTGAATGTTCCACAATGATCCGGGATGTTCTGGAATGTTTGGGAATAGCCTGGAACATTCGGGAAGATTTAAGAATGTTGGGGAACATCCCAGATCATTGTGGAACATTCCAGAACACTCTCGAATATTGTGGAATGTTCTGGACCATACCTCTTTGGTGTATCTAGAATTACCCACTGGTGGGGCTACCCATTGCTAGGGGTATATAAAGCAAGACCAGTCGTGGGTTCCGAAGTCAGTTCCTTATCAATGATGAAGGGACGAACCGAAAAGGTATTACAGCGAGTGAATAAAAGCGAACAGTGAAGTGCGAGTAATATACTGAATATAAATCTAAAATAAAGAGTGAAAAGTGTGTAAAGTGTTCTTAGCGTATTTGTTAATGAAAAGTTGATTTGATTTATAGTTTAGACAATGCCCAAACGTAACAGAGGAGGAGGTGTTGCCAGTTTTGAAGCAACATGGCGAAAACAAAAAGAACACCAAAAAAACGAAACATATGAAGAGCGCAAAGCTCGTATAAGTCCCCAACAAACGACAATGAGAAGCAGAGACACCGAAGAACAACGAAATGAACGAATTGAAGAATCAAGAATTGCGACACAGTCTTATCATAAAAGCCTGTGAACTCAAAACAGCCATGAAAATATCACCCCACGAGAAGCGCGGAAGAGGAGAAGTGGACGGTACAAAATAACAAAGGAAGCATTCCACTATGACCCGACTAGATAATATAGCAAACGCAAACACGTTGTAATCGGAAAAATTAATGACATCTGCCAATTTTACAACGCGAAAAAATTCAGTAGAGGAACTCGATTCTCTTTCATGAGTCGAAAAATTCGATTACCTCCACTGGAAACACCTCCGCAGTAATTTTTACCTTACATGACCGGGGACTTTCTTTAAAATATAAATGTGTACAAAGCCTGCTTCTAAATGACTTCTTTCTGTGTCACTTCGTCCAACACTAACAGATGAAATGGATTACGTTTTTTTCATCCAGGGACAAATCTGTCATAACATGGGCTCATTACTACCACTGCCCAACGAAGACAATACAAAGAAGCTTTATGAGTCAAAATTAATTCCATACTTACGAAGTCTTGGGACAGCTATAAATAAATAGTCGGGCAACAGCGGGTTCCTCAGCTAGTACTATAATAGTTACCAGCGGAATAGGGGTCCTTATACGAAGTAAAAGGTGAGCACTTGAAAATTACAAACTTTACGGATAGAAAAGATTCGAAAAGTAATCCTCGTTATAATTTCGTCAAAATTAAAGTGTTTCGACATCGGCGACAAAAAAAGTTCAACTGTACGTTGCTGTCATTGCCTATTAAAGATCTGTTCAATTTCAACATTAAAAAACACAAGTTGGAACTTAAAATGCTTGTTTTATCAAAACAACATTTTTCAAGTTGGTGGAAGCTACAACTCATGAAATACACATGCAATTACATTACACTTTTTTTGCACGTTGTGAGTCGGCATTTTT
Source organism: Schistocerca cancellata (assembly GCF_023864275.1). Lineage (NCBI taxonomy): Eukaryota > Metazoa > Arthropoda > Insecta > Orthoptera > Acrididae > Schistocerca > Schistocerca cancellata. The sequence continues at coordinate 581,371,051 of NC_064630.1, read as the reverse complement.
TCTACTGTAGTACGTAGGATTTTGCAATATATTTTAATTTCGATTTTTTATGAAGATTTTTATGATTTTTTTTGTCGAATAAATTGATTTATATTTTAGACAGCCCCCATTTTGTTAAGAACCACTTTTTAAAATATCCCTACGTACTACATTTGACAGTTTCCTCAGTTTCGAAGCAGATTTTGAAATTCTGTTCTAGGTTGAAGATTGTGGTGTTCGGAGCTCTTACCAACCGCCCTCGCACTTCGCGAAGGCCTTTTCGTCAATATCGTGTAGTGTCCTCTGGCTGCAAGTTGTTTACTTAAAAAATAAATAATACAATGTCAATGGTGAACAATTATGGTGTAACGTCAGTTTTGTAATTGAATATCGGTTCAAAAATCCAGGATCGCGCTGGTCTACACCCTTACATACAGTATCGTAACATAGGACAGTATCAGGTGGTATGGGGTGCCACTGGGTACACAACATGATCACCTCTAGATCATAAGTCGATAATTTGGACAACGTGCGTTACATTTATAGTGTCTTATGGCCGGAGGCTGCGGCCTATCCTTGATGTCTCCTTGACGCTATATTTCAACGAGGTAAAGCGAGATCCCATATTTCCCGTGCTCTTCTGACCCATCTGATACTGTTACATTGGCCATCACCGACTGAAAACATCTTGTTTTGGGTTGCCGGGAGCCTGGGACCTCACTACACGCCAGCCACTTCGTTTGCTGAACCCTGCTACAGGATTCACGAGGCGTGAACTGACGCCCACGAAGCTGCCATCCAAGCACAGATCAAGCTGATGGGCATCAGCGTTGGAGCCGTTGTTACCGGAAAGGTGCCAGCTCTTTGTACTCAGTTTCGCATTCAAATCACCTACAAATTTATTGTATTCATTCTGCTATACTGTACGCGCACAATGACAAAAATTTCGTTATTTGTTATTCTCCAAGGAGCTGCAATTTCAATGATCAAGATCGTATTTACAGCTTTCGCAGCGCAATGGCACAGTCGAGTAGAGGAAATACAGAGCAGTTAAGGATGTAATCACATGAGTGACTAAAGACAGACAACGACTAAAAAAGAGCGAAACTGCTGCTCACAACTAAAGCGCCTGCGTCATTATTATCGCATCCACTTAACCAGAGACACAGTGACGCACGGTTTCGCAACAAGGAAAAATAAACTGCGTTTCGTGTACTCAGTCGCAGTGCCGTATGTAATAACTGGCAACATTTAATTCCTCTTTTTCAGCTAAGATTCGAAACGCACTTAACTAACTTCCTTAATCAACTGTGGGAATTCATAAAACAATGAAGTACTTTTTAAGTTACAAATGACCCAATGAAACAAGAAACAAGACCATTTTATAGAAGTTGCGTCAAATATAGCCAGCGTATTCTGTTACTCCATTTATAACGGGACTTCAGTATCACGTCATAAAAGGACCTAAACAAGAAATGATAAGTATGTAATTACACATGGCTTTATTCGCGATGTATCACTTAGATATACTATTTCTCTCCTTCCTAGACACCTTCTTTGTTATACTCGTACGTATAGGGAGCAGAAAATGTGTGCGTTGATGGGTTTGATTACTCTATCCTTCCTCGCGTGCGCCGTCTAGAACCACGCAACACGGAAAGACGGCGCTAACACGTTCCACCTTATAACGCTTTGCGTGCAGATGCAGATACGGGACACAAGAGACGCGAAGAACAGGCAGAAAACGTCGCCGCTTGTGATGCCGGGATAAGCCACGGCCTTGAATTGAAAAATTACCAGCATGCTGCTTACAAGGAGCAGCTTTTAATAATAACTACCTTTTTTCCTGTAGTTTCGCACGCTTACACCTGCACACAAATAGATTTTATATGTCCAGGGTGTAACTACGTGTACTAAATTTTAGAGTGTTTAAAGGGGATGAAAAAAAACACTTTTTCTATGCAATAAAAATATCGCAGACGCACCACTATATATTCATGGGGGCTTTAAAGCTACAGATGACGGCGTTCAAACTGTGGTTGATGAATTTTGTTTTAGAGATGTTGCTGAAAATGTTGCCCGTTCACATTAATTCACAATTCGCATCCGCGTGCCAACGGCTGTCTAATACGCTCAAAACAGTCGGATGATTCACGAAAAATGATTGTAACTGTAGGCAGACGGGCAACCAGTTCTTCTGGAGTGTCTGTAGGTGTCCAGTATACTGAAAGCTTCAGCTACCTTCACAAGAATAGATTCAGTGGAATGAACCAGGAAGAACGAGGTGACCGAGGTACTGCCTCACCCCTCCCGATCCAATACTTCGTGAAGATCTTGTCTATACGTTCCCTGACATCATGGGCGCCGGGTAGTAGATGCTGTGTCATAATAGTTGCCTGACTGCTAGCGGGTCATTCTCCAACTTTTTCAGTAGTACTACACGAGTAAAGATATGATAATTTCCTTCGCAGAGCGTGTCAGACAGAGGATAAGGCTCAGATGGTCGTGAATTATACTGGCCCATACATTTACGGTAAATCTCTGTTTATGATGAAACACACGAGTTGCATACGATTTTGCAGCTCTCAGACATGGCTGTTGTAGCTGTTGAATACTCTTCGCCTTGTGAAAGCAATGTCGCCAGTAAACGAAACACAAGCGTGGAACTTAGGGATGTTTACAGTTTGATGTAGACACCATGGCAAAATTCTGCGCACTGGGAACATTCACCAGCTGATATGTCTTCTATCTTCCCATACTTAACAGATCCAACATAGTCTCTTATAGGACGTTCTACACTTTGCCGTTGGAGGTATTTAGTTCCTTGTCTATGGGTGTGCTGGTGCTGTGATTGTCCTCAATTCGCTGTAAAACACCTTACTAACAGTGAACAGTTCGCACACTGTGAGGTCTACCAATTCCTTGTATAAAGGATCCTGTTTCATTAAGACGGCCATCAAGTTTTTGAAATGCGACGTGATTTGGGAGTCTCCTGCCTGGAAATCTTTCTACAGGCAAGCAACTTGCTGATCCACTGTTGCATCACGTCATTGTCAAAGAGCAGCTGGGCCTTCAGTGCTGTTACAGAAACGTGTATCAGTCGGACTCTCTCGACTTTCCTGTGTCTTAACAGACCAATTTTTTGTCGGGTCTTCAGCCGGATCAGACTGTCATCAGCACACAATATTTCCACAGTCCACCTGGCCGCCAACTCAGGTGAGAGAAGCCAAGCCGCCCTCTCCGATAACTTATTCAAAACGTGAAAGACGGAACTTTAATATGCAGCGAAAATACGAAAGCGCATGTTCTGAGATAATGCACAAGGGCGGTACATACACTATGTGACGAATGCCTTTGTAAATGCTGAATGCGTAAATAACAGGTATCCAGTCGTCTATTACATCCCTTGACTCCCTTCGATTTGGAGAATAAGAAGAAAATTAGATCATCTTCCGATGGGCATTCTGCTCAGAATAAAACAAAAATAACCACGCATTGCGTGTACTTATTTATTTTCTGCTGAGAACAACAGGCACGGAAGAGATTAAAATTATGTAGGCAATGAGAGGTCACAGCTACACTCCTGGAAATGGAAAAAAGAACACATTGACACCGGTGTGTCAGATCCACCATACTTGCTCCGGACACTGCGAGAGGGCTATACAAGCAATGATCACACGCACGGCACAGCGGACACACCAGGAACCGCGGTGTTGGCCGTCGAATGGCGCTAGCTGCGCAGCATTTGTGCACCGCCGCCGTCAGTGTCAGCCAGTTTGCCGTGGCATACGGAGCTCCATCGCAGTCTTTAACACTGGTAGCATGCCGCGACAGCGTGGACGTGAACCGTATGTGCAGTTGACGGACTTTGAGCGAGGGCGTATAGTGGGCATGCGGGAGGCCGGGTGGACGTACCGCCGAATTGCTCAACACGTGGGGCGTGAGGTCTCCACAGTACATCGATGTTGTCGCCAGTGGTCGGCGGAAGGTGCACGTGCCCGTCGACCTGGGACCGGACCGCAGCGACGCACGGATGCACGCCAAGACCGTAGGATCCTACGCAGTGCCGTAGGGGACCGCACCACCACTTCCCAGCAAATTAGGGACACTGTTGCTCCTGGGGTATCGGCGAGGACCATTCGCAACCGTCTCCATGAAGCTGGGCTACGGTCCCGCACACCGTTAGGCCGTCTTCCGCTCACGCCCCAACATCGTGCAGCCCGCCTCCAGTGGTGTCGCGACAGGCGTGAATGGAGGGACGAATGGAGACGTGTCGTCTTCAGCGATGAGAGTCGCTTCTGCCTTGGTGCCAGTGATGGTCGTATGCGTGTTTGGCGCCGTGTAGGTGAGCGCCACAATCAGGACTGCATACGACCGAGGCACACAGGGCCAACACCCGGCATCATGGTGTGGGGAGCGATCTCCTACACTGGCCGTACACCACTGGTGATCGTCGAGGGGACACTGAATAGTGCACGGTACATCCAAACCGTCATCGAACCCATCGTTCTACCATTCCTAGACCGGCAAGGGAACTTGCTGTTCCAACAGGACAATGCACGTCTGCATGTATCCCGTGCCACCCAACGTGCTCTAGAAGGTGTAAGTCAACTACCCTGGCCAGCAAGATCTCCGGATCTGTCCCCCATTGAGCATGTTTGGGACTGGATGAAGCGTCGTCTCACGCGGTCTGCACGTCCAGCACGAACGCTGGTCCAACTGAGGCGCCAGGTGGAAATGGCATGGCAAGCCGTTCCACAGGACTACATCCAGCATCTCTACGATCGTCTCCATGGGAGAATAGCAGCCTGCATTGCTGCGAAAGGTGGGTATACACTGTACTAGTGCCGACATTGTACATGCTCTGTTGCCTGTGTCTATGTGCCTGTGGTTCTGTCAGTGTGATCATGTGATGTATCTGACCCCAGGAATGTGTCAATAAAGTTTCCCCTTCCTGGGACAATGAATTCACGGTGTTCTTATTTCAATTTCCAGGAGTGTATCTGCAGGCAGACTGAGTGTTCGTTAACATAAAAAAAGTTAAGAAAGATGCTTATCATTATTTCCAAAGAGAAATATGCTAAGGTGTTTAGAACAGTGGGTAAAGTTAGGTTGCTAGACGCCGACTGGAAAGTGTATGATGTTAAGCAGCTTGCAAAGTGTTTCAAGAAACTAGCGAAAAATCAGTGAAATGAAACGATAACACATTAAATGTATAGAACATTAAAAACGCCCAGTTCAGGTAAAGGCCTGTGAATAATACAGATTTGAAAGTGTGACAAACATGTTTTAAACAGTACAGAAGAGAGGTTGGAGATCAAGGAACTTTCGGGATTTCAGCCAACAGGAAATCCAACAATCCCATCCACTGTCGACTGGGAAAACTGAAGATGTGGATAATCTTCTTCGTAAACATTTTGGTGATAACTGGTATGAGCAGAACGATTTGGAATAGTGCAAGAGACGGTTGGTGGATACAACTACAGCAGGTGCTCCTACTGAAAAAGTGTAGTGTGACTGTTCGGAATATGATGAGGACTTCCATCTTTAAGATTTACTTTTATCTTCGTAAAATTGTAAGATATGCTTACTATGCAAAGTACATTGACGTTGGATCTTCTCCACATTACAATAACTTAATTCTTTAAACTAATGTTTTCTACTTTATTAAAGTACTGCGCACTCAAATAGGTCTATGTTCAGTTTTTACGCAAACAAAAATGTTTATGTCATTTCAGTTCAGTTTAAAAAAAATACGTCCAGAATTATGTAAAACATTTTCGGTATTCTTGCTGCGTCTGTTCACACGCGGCAAGAATACCGAGAAGGTTTTACATATAAGTGCTGTCGCGAAAACCTTCGTTCCCAGGTCTAGAATTGGTTGTGTTTTTAATGATTTATTGCTGTACTTTTATTTGCTTAGTGTGTCTTGTTACCTTCTTATAACCTATATGTACATACTTAAATGCCAAAGTTAAAACATAACCTGTTATTGTGGGAAAAATCAATTTTCCACTCATTCACGAAACCTGTATTTGTGTGTCAAAATCTCTTTTGAATGTGAGCTCCTCACTTACAAATCGCGAGAATTGAGAAGTCTGAATCAGATGGGGAGAAATGAGTCTAGTCATCCTCTTTCTCGTTATGTTTTTAGAACAACGTATCCGATATATCTATCTTATGTTATCACAAATGTCGAGAAAAATCTTTTGAGGTATTTCATATGAGATTGTTGTCGTATACTGGTACGGATAAGCGGTTTTCCTTAGACTGGAAGCTCTTATAAATGATTTTGTAAATTTTAAAAGAATGTAACTTCATACAACTGGTCTCATTCAAAAAAGGACTTTCATTTTGAGCACAGATTGTGGAGAAAACTGTTCGTGTAGCTCATCTCTAGATGATAAATATATCACATAATACCCTCACAAACAATGGTAATTTATGATAGCCTCTTTTGATAAATTTAGGTGTGAGCCGAGAACTAACTGACCATAAAGGGGTAAGGCGTAATAATACTTAGAAGATGCAACAAATCCACTAAAGAGACTGCCTACACTACTCTTGTCCGTCCTCTGATAGAGTGTTGCAGTGCGGTATAGGATATTTAATAGATAGGAGTGCAGGAGGACATCCAAAAAGTTCAGTGAAGGGCGGCTCGTTTTGTACTATCGCGATATGGGAGAACGTATCACGGATATGACACGCGACTTAGGATGACAATCATTAAAACAAAGGCGTTTTTCGTTGCGGCGAGACCTTTTCACAAAATTTCAATCTCCAACATCTCTGAATGCGGAAATATTTTGTTGGTCTCCCCTACATAGGGAGAAACGATCATCGCAATAAATTAAGACAAATCTGAGCTCGCACGAAAAATTTAAATGATCGTTTTCCCCGCGTGGTATTCGAGCATGGGATGGCAGGATAATAGTGTAAAAGTGGTTCGATACACTCTCTGTCAGGCACTTTAATGTGAATTGCAGATTAGTGATACAGATGTAGATGTAGATAAAAGGGAGCATTCACAAAGGTTTAATTATCACCTCGAAAAATAAGGCTGCGGCCATAGATCTTGGTTGCTGCCTTAGTCCTTCTCTGCATATTCACCCTTCAATGTGACATATATTCCCCAACGATTGATGAGTTGGGAGAGACGTAGGCTGTAGCATAAGTCTGCATTTTGGGCTCCTGAGGAGATGTTCCACCGCTAAAATCACCTTATCATATTGGAAATGCCTGCAATGGTTTCTTCATCTGAGGAAACAGGAAGAAGAAGTGGGTGACATGTCAGGAGAATATGGGGATGAGGCAAAATTTGACATTCTAAAGAGTCATCTTGTGTGACTACTCTCCTGTGCAGAATGAGCTTGGCCGCTGTTATGGAGTCAAACCAACCTCCTGGACAGCTGCCCACATGGTATGAGTTACCTAATGCTGAGTACATGCAGGCGACACAGCCATCGTCACGAGACACAGCACCGTCAGCACATGGTACGAGGTGGTTAACGTGATTTTGCACTCTCAGCGCTCTCCAGTAGCAGTTGTCGGCTTCATTTGGCTCGCAAACTACACAGTTTGTTCGCGAATACGTCCATGCATAGATTCCTACATTAGCTCTATTAAAACGCACATTTCCTTTCTGGACCATATATTGATCATGTTCTTAAAACTTCAACATCTGTGAACAAGTAATAAGACAAAAATGAAAGATACATGTCCTTTCAGTAATGACATCGGCTTATAAATTGAACCAACTCACTTCCGACAGAAAGTGCACCTGTATTTACCTAACATCAAATATTACGGACATTATTGCTACCGATTTCACAGGAAAACGCCACAATCTTTTAGAAAACGGAAAATTGAAAAAATAAGTAAATAAATAAAATTGTAAACAGCAGGACGCAGTTATCTTGTGGCATACAGAGCATTCTTGCTTCCTGATTGTTCTACTTTACGTTTCATGTTGCCGAAATTTCGTGGAACTTATTTTGCGTTTCATGTGACGAAATGGCTCCACAACGAGAAATAGCAGGAAGTGACGTGACGAAACTTGTAGAGAGCCTCGCCTACGTTAGCTAATCCGTTCCGCTTGGCGAAGTTTTCGGTCTTGACAGACAGCCCGTGACCTCGTCAGGAGATATCAGTAACATGTTTCTGTGACAGTCTGCTGCTTACGAGTGTAGCCAGTTAGCAACACTCCAAGGCAAAATCTACTCAGCGTTACCTTGTCCGATGATGGTTAAGGCATCGAAATTTGCGGCGTTGGTGAATCCGCAAGTGTCCAGTGCTTGCTTTGTCACGGGGTCGTAGTGCCACACCCAGTAATCGTTCATGGTGATTAGACTGCTAAAGAAGTCATCTGGATTTGCCTGATACAGCTGCAACTTAACCGCTGCTCTCTCAGTTCGGCGAGATTGTTGAATGGGTGTGAGCAGTCACCGAATCCGGTGGGCAGCGATCGTCGTCAAATCCAAAATATCGTGCAGATGCTGTAAACAGATCTATGAGCGATTTTCACTTCTTTCACCAACTCATCATGGATTGTTAGAGCGTTATTCCCCCTAAAATGCAGAATACGGTACTCTACTTTGTCGATGGGCTTTGTTTTAGTTCTTGTAACGGGTACTGTAGCGCGGAGATTTTAAAGCGTATCGTAACTGTAGACATGTGCATGCAAACAAACAAAACATTTGAAACGTCCCCTTAGAACAAATTATACAAAACTGTGCTTAAACTGACACACAATGTTTTTAGCGCAACGCAATCTGACTATCAAAGATCCCTGCAAAAGAATGGCCCTGACTAACTTTAACCTATACCTTTCACAAATCACTTACCTCACAAAAATCTTCGTTACTGGAACTACTGCAATACAGCGAGCGCCACTACTGCCAGCTAAATAAAAGATTCAAACTACTGAAGGTACTAACTACTGATAGGGATAGTTAGCAAATGAAAGATATTAATAGTGAACAAACACTGTATTTACCTTAATATCATCAAAAGTCATAATATATATATAAGTTCATGACAAATTACAAAACTCCGCCATCTCTCTCCCCACATCCACCACTGCTGGCGGCTCACCTCCAACTGCACAACGCTACGCGCTGTTCACATCCAGCTGTAGCAGTTCATGACAACAATGGCAGACAACAATGCAAACTAGCCACATACTGCACACAGCCAGTGATTTTCATATAGGGCGCTACGTAACTTTGCCAATAAGAAAATATAAACAGCCTACTTACACATTAATTACGTAACTTTATGTTTTCGAGGTGATAATTACAAGCGTATAACTTTTGCTCATCGCTCATATACATCTCCGTGATGCACGTGTCCAAGAAAGTCAAAGTAATTCACTTCTGGTTTCGTACTATCAGTGCTGCACTCTTGAGCAAGAGATTGAGATACAAATTCTTGTCGAGTCTTCAGCCGGATCAGAATGTCATCTGCACACAATATTGCCGCGGTTCAACTGGCTGCCATCATCAGGTAAGAAATGCTAAGCTGCTCTTGCCGACAGGTAGGTCAAACTGTGTAAAATGGAACCTTTAAATGCAGTGAAAAAACGAAAACGCATGCGCTCAGGTAATACCCAGGCGCTCAGTCGCTGCTGCTGTCCCCTGGCGCAAGAAGACTTGCAGAACCTCCAGTGGTGAACACAGTAGAAAAACAATATATCGTTAAAAATTATTATACATAGCCGGTTGATCAGATGCCGTTGTTTCTTCATATCTGGCAAAACAGGATTCCAAGTTTTACTTAGCGGGTATCCATTATCACAGTTAATGATGTTACCTGTTAGTGGCATTTACAATACACCATGTTAATGCAGCAAAATATACATTTGGCAAACTATTCGTACCGTCAATGACAGATGTGTTGAACATCATCGTCATAGCGATTATTACAACCTGAGAAATCCGCGATGGCTGAGCACTGTCTTACACATGGATATATCGTGCTATACAATAAGACACAAGTGATTTCAAGCACCTCGCGTTACTGTAATTCTGTTTTAACAGAATCTGTCGAAACCAACAGATAGCTCTATACTGAGTTGCTATACTCTTTCTGTATCGTGGGATTGCTGCAAAAACCTGTTAACTACGTTTCAGGAAGTACAGAGAACACCGAATTTTTAGTTTATTTTTAAACCACAAATTATTGTGTCACCACATGGATTGTCCCACACTATTGATGTTTCTTAGAAAAGATTAATGCACAATTGCCTATTTATGGGTTATATTTTTAAATAATTAACAGAAAATACATTAATGTGGTTTTGGCAGACATCATTCGAATTATTTATCAATTTGAGGAAAGTTATATTAAGAACACATTGGAATCGGTATAACCAGTCATTTTATTAGATTACTGAACGCCTGTAGAACATTGAATAAGTTTTTTTCCCTTCACTTTATACGTATGCGTCTAGTGTCTCTGGCTTCTACACCACGTTTAGGAACTGTGTAAGTGGCTGCAGCTGAAGTAGGAAGCGTCTTACACCAAGTGTGAAACTCCTCAGGAATGACTCCCTTTTGGCATAACTGTATCATGCACTTCTTTCTCTTTCCACTTATTGGCAGAATCTTAGGATTAAGTTCTTGTATGTCAATATTTTTCACATTTAAAAGATGTCCTTTACCGAATTATGTACTTCCTCATAATCTGATGACTGATTATACCTGTACTCTGTCACTCCTGACTTGAATTTTTTAGTAACGAAAACCTTTTACTTTATTTCCCAGATTGTCAGTACTTTTTTAATGATTGATGCAAAATTTTTAGATAAATCCTTGAATTATGCATGTTTCAATTTGTGTACTGCGTAAGGAGAACCTTTCTTGTTTCGAATCCTTTTCGATCTTGCTCTTCTGAATATGTTTAGCCAATCCTGGAGGGTATAAACAAGTACATGTTTCTTCCCAAATTCAGTGGCACTATGCATGCTGTCCACTTCCATGAATGTGTGGCCAGATTCAAGAATTTTGTGGTTAATGTCTAAATTTGTTGTCTGAACCAAGTACGAGAGCAACGCAGTTATTTTTTATTCCTGTTCTGACCCCACAAATATCAGCGAAGAATGAAATGAGTTTTATACTTGGTCGAATCTGACGCAGGTACAGATTTCTGAGCTACACATCTTTCCGTTTAGCTCAATCCAAGCACAGCAGAATGCATCATTTGGCTCAGAAAGTTCATAGGTAGTGAAATTGTAGGCACAGATTTTCAGGCTATAGTACATTTTACTGACTTAACTTAAAGGTATTTGCAAGACAGATTGTAAATCAAATGTGGAACGCAGAACTGTCTTGTCTGCTTTACATTTTTCTTTATCAGCAGCTTTTTCTTGATTTCATTCACTTTTCTTTGCAATATGCTCATTATACTCTGTTTCAAATTCTTTGTTTTCTTCATAAGTATTTGTTCCCTCATAACGCACATATTTTTGACATTGATACTTTTTAGGTTTGTAGAAAGCGAGCTTGTAGTTCTGACAAAACATCCTTCTATAAGTTATTTCGCTGATTGGTTTGAAATCCTTATGTGCTTCCTTGTACAGCATGTTGATGTTAGTTGTACTTAGTCTGGCGTCTATGTATAGCCGTTTTGTGGATTTTCTTGAGTAGTGAGACTCCATTGTACGAAACATTTCTATGTGTTCTTTAACCCTCTGCACATCGTCTGGATTAGTTTCATTATGTGGAACTCTTTCGCCTCTCTTATCACTTCCTATGAAAAGAAGCCCACTCTCTTCTTTTCCTTTATATGCAGTATCAATGACATCACACAAAATATATAAACTTGTAATAAAGAAGATCTTACAGACTCTGACTTTATTGTCTTTATTTTAATAGTAAACCTTAGATTCCTTACGTTGTTTCAGTTGCTGAACAGTATTTCTTCTTCGTGCTGCAGTTAGACTCACTTTGTTACCAAGAATAAAATCTTTCTGCCTTGTTTAATTGCAGTCCCAGCAGCTTCTACAACAGGAGTACCTTACCTCATCTGAAAATTTTTTGTTGCAGTTGTATCTATAGCTTTCTCAATTAACTGGCTCTGGTTTTTTAGATTCCATTTTATACTTTGCAATTGTATTCTTATATCGTCTTTTGGGATAGCTTTTATTCCATCTTGATCGTTTACCACTATTACGCTCTCTTACAGCACTGATTTCTATAATCATGAGGTCTGCACTGTCTGTGTCACTGGTACCTTGTTCGTAGTCAGTATCCTTGACAGGACAATCAGAGTAAAAACCATTTTCATCTGCAATTTGTGCTTCTTGACCATTTAACTGAAAGCACCCCCCCCCCCCCCCCCCCCCGCCAGGCTCACCTGATATAGTTTCTGCTTTGTTTTATCTTGTGCCATTGTGTATGTGTAGACTTCAGCGTATTCTCTGTTCGCATCATCTGCTCTGCTTCCAGTTGATGCACTTGGAGATTAAAATTAACTTCCTTAAAATAAAAATATGAAATTAAATTATTTCGTGCATTTTGAACTGTCAATGTAATGAAGTTCATGTTTAGAGTAACACTTTATTGCTTACCTGCACATTCACTGTGGATATCATTTTCTTGTCCAATGGCTCAAGCATGGCGCTTCTTGAAAACGATTTTTAGAATTTAATTCACCGTAGGCAACTGGCACAAGTTACTGCACTCACTGAAGTCACAGCAGCTTCTGCTACAATGAGTGTTTAGCTACTCATGCTCCATGGTTACAATAATCGATAATAATACTAATGTCACACTGCTGAGGTTATGTGATATTATTAGAGGCCAACAATGAATCACCAACATTGTTGCTGGCTGTTGAGAAAATACTGAACACATTTGCCACAGTCTGCTAACAAAAATTATCTTCGATGTCTTTCGAATAACGAACAATAACATTTATGTCACACTGTTTACATAATATAATATTATTATATACCAGCCTTAGATCGCTTTTCTGCTAGTGGAAGCGAATAAACATCAGCGTACCATATACCACAATCTACTTACAATATTATATTAGTTTGGAAGGTAGGAGACGAGGTACTGGCAGAAGTAAAGCTGTGAGTACCGGACGTGAGTCGTGCTTCGGTAGCTCAGATGGTAGAGCACTTGCCCGCGAAAGGCAAAGGTCCCGAGTTCGAGTCTGGGTCGGGCACACAGTTTTAATCTGCTAGGAAGTTTCATACCAGCGCACACTCCGCTGCAGAGTGAAAATCTCATTCTGGAAATATTTATCTCCATTATATCGCGTACCTTCGTCTGGTGATATCGTTTAAGTGCACTTGATGGTTTGTTATTGTTCAAGTAATTTCAATAAGCTTGGCGACAAAGTGTAAGAAAAATCATTAAATTGCATCTAAATGATGTTTGCTGTATAGAGTATTAAATTACGCACTTAACAGATTTCTGCCACATATGTTTAATTTCTTAGAGCGAGAACTGCACTTAAATGGTTCCTCCAGACGAAAGATATTCATTTTATGATACAGAACGCATACACAACCCAAAAATGACGAAATTTGCACTTAATGGGTTTTTGCAATAATCCACATATTGCCTTAAAATACAATACAATATAGAAATGCTCTTGTCCCAATGTGTGGCTGAGTCGGAAAATCCATGTATGTCCTTCAGATCACCCTAACATCCATCCACTCCAGACACAAGTAAATGGTCCACTGCTTGGATTTCCCTGCAGTTACATTCAAGACTGTTCGATAGGCCCCATTTGTACATTAGTTGCTTACACTTACCAATACTTGTCCTGGCACAGTTCAAAGTTGTTCATAATTTCCTCGAGAGATCGAATCCATCGATCTTCTTGTTGTGGTCGTCTACACTGTTTCGGTTCTTATGTCTACTCATAGCTCACAATTCTTTCCAAGCTGTGTTGAGACGATGCCTTGTAGTTCTTCGCCGATTTTCGATAAAAGTGGCCTGGATTTAAGTCATGTGTTAGATCTTGATGTATAGGGCGTTATGGGTTGTCTAGGATTTTTCTATATGATCTTGTGGCTAACTGTGATCGCTCTGTTGGCTAGGTTCGGGAGCCAGGCACATGGGGTGGTCCTGTTCCAGAGATTATCCGAACTGTCTCCTCCAACTGGACGTCCACAAGTGCACTGTTCATCCAGACTGGCGAACAATACTCAGCCACGCTGTAGACAAGGGCCATGCTGAGGTCCTCAGAGTGCTCGCTTCACAACCCCACGTCGTTCCAGGAAGTTTCGACAGGGTAGCACAACAAGATTTTAGTTTTCCTTTGTATCTTCTAGATGCGAGTTATAAAGTGCGATATAGTAGCGCTCCCAAGTAGTTAGGCTTATCCTCTTGGCTGATGTGTTCGCCATTCCTAGACAGTTGTAGTTTTCTATTTGTGTCTGTTAAGGTGCATTGTGATGCTGGTCATTTTGTCCGGGTTTGGATGTAGGTGCTATTGGAGTAGTAGATGCTCAGTACTTCGGGCCTGTCTTCGATATTCGGTCGAGGTCATAAAAATTTTTACTTTGATATGCGGTATACCGGTCTTCCGCTTATGCTAGTTTACATGATTTAGTGTCTGGCATGTCGGCAGTATCTAAACTGAGAAGATTGAGTGCTACTGCAGAACACTGTGGAAGGCCATTATTCAGAACAATACTCTTTCTGTTCATGGCATGAAGTGAAACCTTGATTTTGCTGTCGGTTAACATGTTTTTGAGCAAGGTGTAAGTCTGCTTGAATTTTATGATCCTAGTTGGTCCATACTGTATCGTAAGCTGATGTAAAATCTATGAGAACCAGGCTCGTTTGCATCTTGTTTTGGAAACCATTCTCATTACAGATTGTGAGGGACAGTACTTGCTCGCAAGAATTTCTACCTGCTCAAAAACCCGCTTGGTATGTGGGAAAGTTAGGTTCGATGTATAAAGTTAATCTAGTCACTAACATTCTCTCGGACAGTTTTCTGAAGATATATATCAGGGATATACGGTCTAAGACTCTTCAGTTTATCTCCAGACTTCCCAGTTTTCAGCACCGCGACGACTTTTGTTTGTTTGCAGATCTTAGGGAGAGCACCCTTTCTGACGCATTCCGTGCATAGTCCGACCAACCGCTTTCTTCCTAAAATTTATGGTTCCTTCAAGAATCCTGGTAGAATGTCGTCAGGTCCAGCCGCTTTTCCTGTCTTTATTAGCTTCAAGGCCTGGGTAATCTTTTCTGTTTCTACTTCTGTTACAATGTCCATGTTGTGAGACCTGAGTTTCTTCTGGCGTATACAACTTTCAAATAACTTCCGGGAATTCAGCCAGGTAACACTTTCAGCGACCGCCGATATTTCGGCGGAAGAACACCCCGCCATTTTCAAGGCAAACTGCAACGGACAGGTGGCGGACATGCAAATTTAAAACCTCGGTTCTCGGACTGAAGCAGGAAAGATAACACACACACTGAACACTAGTGCCACCAAAGATGACCAAAGTCAGAGCTATCGATAGTGAGACTATGAATTCGCAGGTGAGGTAGCACTGACTGTCCCTCTGTTTTTTGACAAGGGAGAGAGCCGGATTCCAAACAGGGTTCAAACAGAAACCTCCATCCCTGTTAACGAGGTTGCTCGGTAATTTAATCTCAACTGCCTCCCTAATAACACTGTCCCAATAGCTGGACGTGCACGCCAACATCTCGGTGTTATTATATAACATGGGGTGACCAGTATCCAAGCAATGTTCGGCAATAGCAGATCTACTTGGCTGCTGTAATCGTGTATGCCGTTTATGCTCAGTACATCGGTCCTCCACGGTACTGATAGTTTGACCAATATATGCCATGCCGCAGCTACAAGGAATACGATATACACCCTCATTACGCTGTCCAAGATCACCCTTAACGGAACTCAAAAGTGCTCTAATTTTAGATGGAGGTCGGAAAACACATTTCACATAGTATTTCCGTAAAATACGACCGGTCTTGTTGGATGTGTTTCCTACGTTTCGTAAGGCAGCAGACTTAGGTGGTGACTCAGAATTATCATCAATCACCCGATGTACAGTTTGTCGATAGCGCAACGCACGTTCAATCTGTCTATCACTATAACCATTTGGACGAAATGTAATTTCAAGATGGGACAGGTCAGCTGGCAAAGTCTCAGCGTCAGAAACGACATGTGCCCTGTGTACCAAGGTACGAAGTACCCCTTCACGCTGAGCCGGATGGTGACAACGATTTGCCTGTAAGTACAAGTCGGTGTGAGTACGTTTCCTGTAGACTGCATGTCCCAATGATCCATCATCCTTCCTCCTAACCAACACGTCAAGAAAAGGAAGGCAACCATCCTCTTCCACCTCCATCGTAAAACGAATGTTCGGCTGGATCGAGTTCAGATGTTCTAGAAAGACATTCAAATTCTCCCTAACATGAGGCCAAACAACGAAGGTATCGTCAACGTATCTAAAGAAACAGGCGTGTTTCAAAGGTGCCGACTCCAATGCACGCTCCTCGAAGTCTTCCATAAACAAATTTGCGATCACTACCCATCGCAACTCCATCTGTCTGCTCGTAATACTGGTCATTAAATAAAAAGTAAGTGGATGTCAACACATGCCGAAAGAGAGTAGTTAATTCAGCACCAAACCTGGCCTCAATACCCGCAACGAATCAGACAGGGGAACACGAGTGAAGAGAGAGACCACATCGAAACTCATTAAAATATCAGAGTCATTCAACCGCAGTCCCCCCCAAACGACGTAAAAAATCAGCTGAGTTCCTGATATGATGTTCACACCGACCTACTTGTGGACTCAACAGAGAAGCAAGATGCCTGGCTACACGATATGTCGGAGCGCCGATGTTACTCACTGTAGGACGGAAAGGAACTCCTTCCTTGTGAACCTTCGGAAGACCATATAACCTACGGGGAACAGCGCTATAAGTGTTAAGACTCTTGATAGTGTCCTGCGGCAAACCACTTTTCTTATGGAGGCTGTTGGTCTTTCTCTCAACACTTTTTGTGGGGTCAGCATCGATTATGCGATACGCTGAATCAGATAGTAGACGTTGCATCTTTTGTACATAATCATGTTTATTTAAAACAACGGTGGCATTGCCCTCGTCAGCAGGTAAACTAACAATATCAGGATCAACTTTGACAAAGCGTAAAGCAGCCCTCTCTCCTGCTGTTACATTACTCTTGGGTGGACGAGCCCTAGTCATAACGGCATGACTCCCTCCTAACCTCCTCTGCGGCGTCAGGAGGTAGTTTACAAACTGCCTGTTCAATTGAACTAATAAAATCAACTACCGGCAAACTCTTCGGTGTGGGTGTAAAATTTAAACCCTTCCCTAGCACGGATAAGGGTGCGTCGTCAAAAGATTTCTCTGTGAGATTTATCACAGAATGTCGAGATATAACATCCGATTCCACGCGATTAAAACGTTCGCCGGCCGGAGTGGGCGTGCGGTTCTAAGCGCTACAGTCTAGAGCCGAGCGACCGCTACTGTCGCAGGTTCGAATCCTGCCTCAGGCATGGATGTGTGTGATGTCCTTAGGTTAGTTAGGTTTAATTAGTTCTAAGTTCTAGGCGACTGATGACCTCAGAAGTTAAATCGCATAGTGCTCAGAGCCATTGGAACCATTTGATTAAAACGTTCAAACTTTGCCAAATGCCCGGCAGTGACGGAGTTGTATTCCCAGTCAGCTTGAGTCCATGAGGCACCGTCCAACCAATCCCAAGTGAAATCAGACACTTCAGATGCAACTATTAAATGAAAACGATACAATTCTTTGGAAACAGAATCCAAACGTCGACGAGTAAAACAAATCCTTTCGCGAACGAGAGCCAAGCCAGCA
This sequence comes from Schistocerca cancellata, assembly GCF_023864275.1. Lineage (NCBI taxonomy): Eukaryota > Metazoa > Arthropoda > Insecta > Orthoptera > Acrididae > Schistocerca > Schistocerca cancellata. The sequence goes on along the minus strand of NC_064630.1, from coordinate 581,353,225 downwards.
CGTTCCTTGATGCGATTGGCGGCAGGAGAATTAAAATGGTGCACAACCTTGTCAAATGTTGGGGCATGATTTTCATTGCAACACCTCAATAAAAACGACAAAGCACATTGCAGTCTAACTCAACAGCTACGAAGTTTGTCCAACTTACGTAAACACCGATACTTTTCCTCCCCGTAGAGATAAACAATGTGAGACCTGAGTTTCTCCTGCCAATTCATAGTCTCACTATCGATAGCTCTGACTTTGGTCATCTTTGGTGGCACTAGTGTTCAGTGTGTGTGTTACCTTTCCTGCTTCAGTCTGAGAACCGAGGTTTTAAATTTACATGTCCGCCACCTGTCCGTTGCAGTTTGCCTTGAAAATGGCGGGGTGTTCTCCCGCCGAAATATCGGCGGTCGCTGAAAGTGTTACCTGGCTGAATTCCTGGAAGTTATATGAATGTCCTTGTTGATTGGATTACTAAGTGACATATTTTTCAGGTTTCTGGAAATCTGTTTCTTGTCATCTATTTTCAGTTCGATTTTGGGGGTCTGTATCATGACAGCCGCAGCCTCAGAGTGGCTAGAGCCAAGAGGCGACCTGTGATGCGCTGTGGCACCGCTGAATTTCTGCAGCAGCCCCAGCTCTTTATGCTGGAATTGGTAAAATCTAAACGTTCCATTGCTTCCTTCAATTTGCTCCTGCGCTCCTCGTTCGTAATGAACACATTTTCTGCGCTCTCATCGTCCCTGTACTTCTGAAATTTCTCTATCGGTGTTCCACATTTTTTTGTCCAGCAGGTTAATATGTTTTCCTAACGCCACGAGAAATAGCATTTAGTACAGGTTTGTCTACCGGGTTGGTGAATCTTTGGTAGTTTCAGGTTTCGGCAGTATCGTATTTATTGGGTCTTGATACAAGACTGATATTAAATGAATTTAGCTTTACTCTGGTTCCCTCAGAGGATTGGGTAACTTTTTATAACTGGGATCGATGCTCCAATCAATACAATTACCGATAAGTGCTTGCTCCGCGGAAATATCTCGAGGATCCTTCTTGTACCGTGCACGAGTATGTGTCTTGCTCAGCATATCGTATAGTTCTGGTCAGGCGTCGACATTGTACCCTGCGCTTTTGAATTGCAAGTCGCTTTATCCTTGGAGTCGAACATAAGATGTAGGGCCTCGTTGTCTGTTTAGTCATTTAATTCGTTGCCTTCAGCTGTGGATCACGGATTACCCCATCTAGTTTGCTGAAAGTTAAAATCATCAGTGTGAACTGCTGGGTGCTTTGCCTTGGATAAAATAATTAATTTAGAGAGATCCTTGAGCCGTACTGCGGCTCGCGTTGGTGTCTTGTGTAGGTTTCTGCCAGACCGTATCGTTTAGTTGGCATGGTTGCGTTGTTTGTCTTCTTCTCGTGTTCACTGGCGCCACTCGGTTTCGTAAGCGTTGCCTGGCCGCTAGTGGCAGCAGCGGCGCTTATAGATATGTAGTCCTGCTGCTCTATCTTTGGAGGGACCTCGTGCCTTTTCCGTGTGGTGTGAGGAGAGAGTTCGGTTGGGGACGCAGGAGCAGCGACGACCGCGCAGAGCGGCAACACGCTAGGACTGCTGGCGGCGTGTATGGGCTGCCGGATCGAAGGGCAGTCGTCACGAGGGTGCAAGACCTCGTCGAAACCGAATCCTTCATGTTTAAGTTGATTGCATTGCAATTCGCGTAGAGAAAACTCCACCATTGTGAAATCTCGCGATTCTTCAGTGACTTGGGTTCGTGTTGCTGCTCGTAGTGTCGCCGAGGCGAAAAGCAGCGAGTGGAGTACCTGGGGAAGGCAGACCTGATTAGCCTTCCTGAGCTTCTAATTACTATCTACTATTTTCTGCTTCTTATATTGTTAAGTTCAACCAGTGGAATTTTTCTGTCTTGTGGCAGCTTACGCCCCAGTTACCTGCCCTGGGGATTAATGCATGTGACGGCAGTGTACATTTCCTTGCCTTGCTGTCTCTGTCCGGTAAGGCGTGTAAGTTTGACAGCTTCTTGATTGTAGGTTGGGTGATGTTCTCCTCCTTTAGTGGGAGAGTCATTCCTTTTTGTTCCGGGCGCTCTAAGCACAGTATTCTGCGGGCGGAGACCAGACTGCCGGTTCCGGCTTTGGCGTAATCTTACATCTTGCATTTGTTTGGTTGGATGTCAGGTAGCCTCACCAAGATTATCATTAGTCGCTCTTTAGATTGCAGCTAGACCAAGTTACCATCTTATGACCTGAATGCAACTCTTGGCTGCCTTTCTCTTCGCTCGCATTAGTGTTTTCGGTGCGACCTACTCAGAGGTCGATTCCTGGAGCACCGTCTGTCACTGGCCCTCTTGTTTTATTTTATTAATGTATTATTAAGTTACCATCGTTTGTCTCTCCTGTTTGGTGATCTGTTGTTTTTTAATTAAATTTTGCTATGTCATTCGCCGTTTGACAGTATATTTGTTAATTTTTTTATAATTGCCATTTTGGCGTTAAAAGGCCTTCAGCCATGATTGTGGTTAGTTGCTTTAAGATTCTGATTGCGACCGCATTGACTCGTTTTCAGAAATTATTTGCTGCCTGTATTTTATATATGTTTCCTAAATTTTTCAATAATTGCTATTTTGGGCGTTAAAGGCCTTCAGCTGTGATTGTGATTACTTGCCTTAAAATTCTGATTACGACCACATTGGCTTGTTTTCAAAAATTATTTGCTGTCTGTACTTTATGTATTTGTTAAATTTTAAATAATTGCCATTTTTCGCGTTAAAGGCCTTCAACCGTGATTGTGGTTACGTGCCTTAAAAGTCTGATTGCAACCTCATTAGCTTGTTTTCAAAAATTATTTACTGAAATAAATGAGTGAAATTGCAAAGCAAACCAATAGTAATTGATTCGGGCCCCGTCCACAATCGTAACACAATCCTGCCTTCCTTAATTACCAGGTCTCAATCTCCCTCAGTACTAATACTTATTCAAACCACGACCAGTTTCGGGGTTTTAAAATCCCATCCTTAGGTGTATGAAACTGTGACACACAAAGGAACGGAGGGAGGAAATCTAATGCAATATACGTGTAAAAACCAAAAGAGCAGACACCAAAACAAGGCGACTTACTTATTGCATTTGGCATCAAATAACATGCAATCGGGTCAGTCAGTAGATTCGGGGAGGATGGGAGCAGGGCGATGGGGGGGGGGGGGGGGGGGGGGACGGTAGGAACGCCAATCACTACCAGTACTGTGTGAAGGGTCACTCCATAGTTCTGGAAGCGTAATGCGGCGCAGGCGCCAACAGTATTCAAGCAAGTAAACTGACGTTATCAACAATCATATAGAAATCCTCGACTGACTCGTCCGAGAGATTACAATATTTCATTTAAGGACATAATAGAATATGAAAGAGCTTTGGTACGCCGATAGGCTAAATAACTCTCAAGCATGTGACAATATGTGAGGTTTTTAGTAGTCGACACAATAGTACAAAGATAAAATGAACGAACAAGGAACAAAAACAGTGACAGCAGTAATAAAAATTAGTGGTAATATAGACCATGCCAAGTAAAGCGTCGCGTGTGTGATACATAGTACATACTAATGGTATGATTCACAGTTCATCCAGTCAACCATACAAATATAAGATGGCGTCATTGCGAGCTATGTCGCAGCGAGCTTACCACGTACCACCCAGCACACAAGATCATGAAAAAGAACTGAAAATTATTAGATACCTATCACATACTAATGGATTCTTAACCAACAGATACAGCGTAAGAAGCAAAAAGATAATAATCAAGGGATAAGTCCCACACCTGTCGTTAAGGATACCACATGCAACACGTATTGTAAAATATCATATGCAGGAAAAATTTCTGACAAAGTCAGCAAATGGTTAAAAAAACCAATATAACACCCGCGTTTTACGTAACGAACCAAGTGGGCGTAAAGTTTAAATGGCACGAAATCCGTAACCACAAACCACACGCGCTGTCAAGTGTCTAACAGGTTAATTGCAACTATTGCCAATGCCTTTATGTTGGACAAAATGAACACAGTTTCGCGATTCGATCCAAAGAACACCAAGAGTTAAGTAATCCGAGATCTGTCTTTACCAATCATCTGCAAGCACACTAGCACTCTACCCCTGACATCGGTAGTAACTTAAGTGTCCTTTATATACAGTTGAAAGGTCAAGTTCTTAATTTATTGAAAGAAATTAAAATTTTACCCAGTTTGTACCAGAGTCCACAATATACGCTAAATGGGCAAACCACGTTGAAACATACGGTTCTATCGAATAACTACAAATTCCTCAAATAATATATCACAGGTTCAGGGCTATTTCTCTAAACTCTCATTCGTTTATTAGTTGTTTCGCCTTAACCACCTTCCCATATTAGTATTACTTCGTCTAATAAAGGGCGCTCAGCCTGATCATGTTGATTTGCCGTTTCGCTCCTAGCGACGCTAGCTTACATTTTAGAATTTTCATGATGATTTATATATTTATACATTTTATATGCATCAGTTGGGCTCTAATGTATACTACATACACTATGTGATCAAAAGTATCCGGAAATCTGGCTGAAAATGACTTACAAGTTCGTGGCGCCCTCCATCGGTGACGCTGGAATTCAGTATGGTGTTGGCGCACCCTCACCCTTAGCCTTGATGACAGCTTCCACTCTCGCTGGCATGTTCAATCAGGTGCTGGAAGGTTTCTTGGCAATGGCAGCCCATTCTTCACGGAGTGCTACACTGAGGAGAGGTATCGATGTCGGTCGGTGAGGCCTGGCACGAAGTCGGCGTTCCAAAACATCCCAAAGGTGATCTATAGAATTCAGGTCAGGACTCTGTGCAGGCCAGTCCATTACAGGGACGTTACTGTCGTGTAACCACTCCGACACAGGCCGTGCATTATGAACAGGTGCTCGATCGTGTTGAAAGATACAATCGCCATCCCCGAATTGCTCTTCAACAGTGGGAAGCAAGAAGGTGCTTAAAACATCAATGTAGGCCTGTGCTGTGATAGTGCCACACGAAACAACACAGGGTGCAAGCCCCCTCGATGAAAAACACGACCACACCATAAACATCACTGTTGGCACTACATTGACAGGCAGATGACGTTTACCGGGCCTTCGCCATATCCACACCCTGCCATCGGATCGCCACATTGTGCACCGTGATTCGTCGCTTTACACAACGTTTTTCCACTGTTCAGTCGTCTAATGCTTACACTCCTTTCATCAAGCGAGGCGTCGTTTGGCATTTACCGCCGTGATGTGTGGCTTATGAGCAGCCGCTCGACCATGAAATCCAAGTTTTCTCACCTCCCCCAGAACTGCTGTAGTACTTGCAGGGATCCTGATGCAGTTTGAAACTCCTGTGTGGTGGTCTGGATAGATGTCTGCCTGTTAAACATTATGTCCCTCTTCAACTGTCGGTCTCTGTGTCCCTTCACGTTTCCACTTCACTATCACATCGGAGTTCATTTTTTTTTTTTTTCGTACTGTGCTTGTCATCACTGATGTAACCCACATTAGTAAAACCTGATTTTTGAGTCGACTGATAGTTTCATCACTCAGATGAATCTCTTGTAAGAGTGGTTAAAATTCATGCAGCATTTCTCCCTTCCCCCTCGTATAGCCTTCTAAGTTGAAATGACATACATTCAGATTCTTCACTTTCGAATCGCTTGTTTGCTCCGTCTGCTTTCGTATGGAGCGGGAGACGTTAGTTGCTTCCGGTCGCCGTAGTTGTGCAGACTTTGCGCTGCGTGCAATGTTAACAGCGTTGCCTGAGGTATCCCGTCTGGCAGGTGGTATACACGTCATACCCCACTGGACTGTTGCGCCTGGACCACCGTCATCTTCGATCCATGCAAGAAATATTGGTAATGTTTCCTTAGGATGCAGAAATTATATAGACTTATTTGTGTCCTAGTATGCATCTTATATAGGAGTCTTGGGAAGACGTTGTAAATAAGACTATAAAGTGACTATCTGGTGGTTGACTTTCTCGAAGATCTTCATAAAATGCATCAGCACGCGATTTGTGCTTTCTTTTATCCATCATGTAATTTGATTTTTTTTTATTTTTACTGGTTTTGATAAGGAATAATTTTGTACAATAGCTGAAAATATCGGACAACGGTGTTCTAAGACCAAGCTCGAATTCTGATATAAAAATTCTACGAAACTTCACTTAAGTAAGCAATCTAAGAATATCTTCTTTCACTTTTACCGATTATAATGTCTTTCATGGCCTTTGAGGTTCTCCAGAAAGTGACGTACACTTTCCTTCTTCTCTGTTGACTTGCTAGTCCTTTTGTCACCACCTCGCTTCTCTGTTACATATTTACCACAGTTAACACTGTGTGCTTTATTTCTTTGCTGGTTTTACAAAAAGTAGAGACATAAAAAATTTCATGTAGACATTCAGTGAGTTACCTAGTTTTGTTGGTAAGACAAATTTCGGACTCTAGGCATTAGTTGTTTATTTACTCTCTGCCGAGATCATCTTCCATTAACCGATCCAACGATAAGTTTGTAAGCCATAAAATTATCTTGGGAAACTCTATCAGGGATTGATACTAACTTGTCCCTTACAAAGAAACAATCTGAGGGGCTGAACTGTTTACAGTGAAATACGTGCTATGAATGAACAGGTTATGTCCAAAACCTTTCCCGCACCTCTCTCCTTTGTCTGCTCCTCTCGCTATTAGATCTGAGAGTCTCTTTCTAGTACTTCTGCTGCATTCTCCAACTAATTGCTGTTCACAAGAACCCATATTAATAATGTGGGCATGAATAATAACCATGTACTTTCTGCTTCTACTCGCTTCTAATACAGCTGATGATGTAATGCACGATGAGAGGAACCCATGGTAATGTTCTGATTGGCTGAAGGTGACAGAGTCTTGTTTGAATGAATACAGCTGTGGACCAAGTTGCTTATTTAATGAACAGTCTACTTTCAGATACTAAAATCACTATGGCCTCTTTCCTTTTCTTTTTTTGGAAGTAAACAAAGAACTGATACCATAGGATGAATCTCATACGGAGGAAACAATACTCCACTCTTTTTTTTTTATTTTGTGGACAAAGTATCTTCTGAACGAGAACTACTCAAGGATACTTAGATTGATGATCCAAAGGATCAGACGGAATCTTCTTTAGTAACAGCAACACTTCTATAAAAAGATTTGTCACCTATTGTTTCCTAAATATTATAAAATTATTAGCAGGGATTTAGTATTTTTGGGCATTCCACGTCCATATTACCAATGAAACGTGCACAAGATCTTCATCTGATATGTGTCGATGTGTAGAAGACTACTGTGTGTTATAAAGGGGAAAATGTACGTCATGATACTGGTTCTCATTTACTGAATTCTCGGATAACTCGAAATTCACTGGCGTGAATGCGAAATGTGGTTGAAAAGTACTACTGAAAAACAGGAACAGGAAATACAATGATATGAAGTTTGAGAGAATATCGTCCTTAGCTGACAAACCTGTTTGGTTTATTTTTACCTTGTGGTGAACAGGAAATTATTTGAAAACAAACGCCAAGAGAGTGTGTTTGAATGAGTGACAGTTTTTTGGTGTGCAGAACAGAGATTTTTTCTGATCGCCGTGTTAATGTGTCCACTGCGACAGTCGCAAACAGCACAAGCCGGGTGAGTGATTTGTTACACTGGGCATTAAAATTTATTTTTAAAAGCCGCTTTCGAATTGGAAAGCGTCAGCTCTAGCACATCCACGTTCTCCTTTTTTGTGTTCCATCAGCAATACGCAACGAAGCCTTTAAAACACTTGGGGCAAGAATTGACCGTCCACACTGTTGTGAAAGTGTTTTGTTTCCTGTGAACTACATAACTGACAGAACTTTACAAAACATTAAAACAGATGACTATGAAGAGAAATCCTGACGTTAGTGGCTTTTATTGGTACTGTTGCAATAGGTTAATAACAACTTGCGGACATTATAGTTCACTACAGACAGTTAGAGAATAAAATGTACTTCGTTGTACGTATTCAAACTTCGTTCGGTATTAACAATTACTCGATTGTACATCTTACCATTAAACATATTGATCGATTCCACTTAAGGACGTTGTTGTTGTTGTTTTTGTTGTTGTGGTCTTCAGTCCAGTGACTGGTTTGATGCAGCTCTCCATGTTACTCTATCCTGTGCAAGCTTCTTCATCTCCCAGTACCTACTGCAACCTACATCCTTCTGAATCTGTTTAGTGTATTCATCTCTTGGTCTCCCTCTACGATTTTTACCCTCCAAGCTGCCCTCCAGTACTAAATTGGTGATCCATTGACGCCTCAGAATATGCTCTACCAACCGATACCTTCTTCTAGTCAAGTTGTGCCACAAATTTCTCTTCTCTCCAATTCTAATCAATACCTCCTCATTAGTTATGTGATCTACCCATCTAATCTTCAGCATTCTTCTGTAGCATCACATTTCGAAAGCTTCTATTCTCTTCTTGTCCAAACAATTTATCGTCCACGTTTCACTTCCATACATGGCTACATTCCATACAAATACTTTCAGAAACGACTTCCTGACACTTAAACCTATATTCGATGTTAACAAATTTCTCTTCTTCAGAAACGCTTTCCTTGCCATCAAGGACGTTATTAATTTCAAATGAATATTGTAGCGGTATAACTGGATCGTTGGGATAGCAGGTGGAGTGATTGATTAAGCTTGGGGTTATACCTTTGAAAAAGTACTTATTACAATAATTCTCAAATGTAACATTGACATAAATTTCGGTATCACAGTCAGTTTCATGAACTCAGTCCCGCTAATGATAAACGTGACTACCAAGTTAACAGAAATTTTTAGCTCTGATTTTTATTAAGAGAAAATAATTTAATTTGATTAAAAAGATGCACAATACGCAAAAGTGTGTGGCTGAACCAGAAATAAATAAATGTGCTTACATATAATGTCCCAAACAGATAACTTAATCGGGAGTAGTTAGTGAGACAATTAGTTTTACAAACTCGATGTCGGAGTACAGCCACCAGTGGCAATTATATTCTTCTACGATTCGGAACATAATACAACTTCACACAGGTCTAACTAATCTTCCGAAGCAAATAAGGTTGTGTGAGAGTTTTGAGCACAAGACTATAATATTAGTCACAATGACATCAATCTGGAAATAATAAGTAACATCCCGATAACAAAGCTCCCCAAAATGTTCATTCAATTACACCAACAAACTTGGTACTAACGGAGAACATAGTTACCCTTATATTCCAAACAGAAAACTGGGAAATGACGTTTAACGGTAGCTCGCTAAGAAAACAAATTGCTTATAATTATTCATCATTACAACCATAACTTAAAGCACATTAGTTATAAATAAGATTAAGGCAAAGTTTAAGACTTTTCCGATCAACAGATGAAACTTCAACTTCGGAAAATATCAAGATTATATGTGCATTAAGATGCGCTGTACTTTTTATAATACACAGGTCTGTACCGAACTCTCAAGTAGTGAAGCATAATGCCAAATATACTCTGATCAGCCAGAACATTACGACCATTTTCCTGACAGCGGGTATGTCCACCTTTGGCACGGATAACTGCGGCTACGGGTCGTGGCATTGACGCAATGAGGCATTGGTACGCTGCTGGAGGAATTTGGCATCACATCTGCACACACCTAATTCCAGTGAATTCCGGGGAGGGGGGCGATGAGCTCTGACGCCGCTTTCAAATAAAATTCCAGATGTGCTCGATCCGGCTCTGGTCTGGCGAGTTGGAAAGCCAGCACTCGCCACTGTGGTAACCGAACCACTCTGTCACACTTCTGGTCTTGTGACATGGCGCATTGTTGTTGTTGTTGTGGTCTTCAGTCCTGAGACTGGTTTAATGCAGCTCTCCATGCTACTCTATCCTGTGCAAGCTTCTTCATCTCCCAGTATCTACTGCAACCTACATCCTTCTGAATCTGCTTAGTGTATTCATCTCTTGGTCTCCCTCTACGATTTTTACCCTCCACACTGCCCTCCAATGCTAAATTTGTGATCCCTTGATGCCTCAAAACATGTCCTACCAACCGATCCCTTCTTCTAGTCAAGTTGTGCCACAAACTTCTCTTCTCCCCAATCCTATTCAATACCTCATCATTAGTTACGTGATCTACCCACCTTATCTTCAGCATTCTTCTGTAGCACCACATTTCGAAAGCTTCTATTCTCTTCTTGTCCAAACTAGTTATCGTCCATGTTTCACATCCATACATGGCTACACTCCATACAAATACTTTCAGAAATGACTTTCTGACACTTAAATCTATACTCGATGTTAACAAATTCCTTTTCTTGAGAAACGCTTTCCATGCCACAGCCAGTCTACATTTTATATCCTCTCTACTTCGACCATCATCGGTTATTTTACTCCCTAAATAGCAAAACTCCTTTACTACTTTAAGTGTCTCATTTCCTAATCTAATTCCCTCAGCATCACCCGACTTAACTCGGCTACATTCCATTATCCTCGTTTTGCTTTTGTTGATGTTCATCGTATATCCTCCTTTCAAGACACTGTCCATTCCGTTCAACTGCTCTTCCAAGTCCTTTGCTGTCTCTGACAGAATTACAATGTCATCGGCGAACCTCAAAGTTTTTACTTCTTCTCCATGAATTTTAATACCTACTCCGAATTTTTCTTTTGTTTCCTTTACTGCTTGCTCAATATACAGATTGAATAACATCGGGGAGAGGCTACAACCCTGTCTTACTCCTTTCCCAACCACTGCTTCCCTTTCATGCCCCTCGACTCTTATAACTGCCATCTGGTTTCTGTACAAACTGTAAATAGCCTTTCGCTCCCTGTATTTTACCCCTGCCACCTTCAGAATTTGAAAGAGAGTATTCCAGTTAACATTGTCAAAAGCTTTCTCCAAGTCTACAAATGCTAGAAACGTAGGTTTGCCTTTTCTTAATCTTTCTTCTAAGATAAGTCGTAAGGTCAGTATTGCCTCACGTGTTCCAACATTTCTACGGAATCCAAACTGATCTTCCCCGAGGTCGGCTTCTACCAGTTTTTCCACTCGTCTGTAAAGAATTCGCGTTAGTATTTTGCAGCTGTGACTTATTAAACTGATAGTTCGGTAATTTTCACATCTGTCAACACCTGCTTTCTTTGGGATTGGAATTATTATATTATTCTTGAAGTCTGAGGGTATTTCGCCTGTCTCATACATCGTGCTCACCAGATGGTAGAGTTTTTTCATGACTGGCTCTCCCGAGGCCATCAGTAGTTCAAATGGAATGTTGTCTACTCCCGGGGCCTTGTTTCGACTCAGGTCTTTCAGTGCTCTATCAAACTCTTCACGCAGTATCTTATCTCCCATTTCGTCTTCATCTACATCCTCTTCCATTTCCATAATATTGTCCTCAAGTACATCGCCCTTGTATAAACCCTCTATATACTCCTTCAACCTTTCTGCCTTCCCTTCTTTGCTTAGAACTGGGTTGCCATCTGAGCTCTTGATATTCATACAAGTGGTTCTCTTCTCTCCAAAGGTCTCTTTAATTTTCCTGTAGGCAGTATCTATCTTACCCCTAGTGAGACAAGCCTCTACATCCTTACATTTGTCCTCTAGCCATCCCTGCTTAGCCATTTTGCACTTCCTGTCGATCTCATTTTTGAGACGTTTGTATTCCTTTTTGCCTGCTTCATTTACTGCATTTTTATATTTTCTCCTTTCATCAATTAAATTCAATATTTCTTCTGTTACCCAAGGATTTCTATTAGCCCTCGTCTTTTTACCTACTTCATCCTCTGCTGCCTTCACTACTTCATCCCTCAGAGCTACCCATTCTTCTTCTACTGTATTTCTTTCCCCCATTCCTGTCAATTGTTCCCTTATGCTCTCCCTGAAACTCTCTACAACCTCTGGTTCTTTCAGTTTATCCAGGTCCCATCTCCTTAAATTCCCACCTTTTTGCAGTTTCTTCAGTTTCAATCTGCAGTTCATAACCAATAGATTGTGGTCAGAATCCACATCTGCCCCAGGAACTGTCTTACAATTTAAAACCTGGTTCCTAAATCTCTGTCTTACCATTATATAATCTATCTGATACCTTTTAGTATCTCCAGGATTCTTCCAGGTATACAACCTTCTTTTATGATTCTTGAACCAAGTGTTGGCTATGATTAAGTTATGCTCTGTGCAAAATTCTACAAGGCGGCTTCCTCTTTCATTCCTTCCCCCCAATCCATATTCACCTACTATGTTTCCTTCTCTCCCTTTTCCTACTGACGAATTCCAGTCACCCATGACTATTAAATTTTCGTCTCCCTTCACTACCTGAATAATTTCTTTTATCTCGTCATACATTTCATCTATTTCTTCATCATCTGCAGAGGTAGTTGGCATATAAACTTGTACTACTGTAGTAGGCATGGGCTTTGTGTCTATCTTGGCCACAATAATGCGTTCACTATGCTGTTTGTAGTAGCTAACCCGCACTCCTATTTTTTTATTCATTATTAAACCTACTCCTGCATTACCCCTATTTGAATTTGTATTTATAACCCTGTAATCACCTGACCAAAAGTCTTGTTCCTCCTGCCACCGAACTTCACTAATTCCCACTATATCTAACTTTAACCTATCCATTTCCCTTTTTAAATTTTCTAACCTACCTACCCGATTAAGGGATCTGACATTCCACGCTCCGATCCGTAGAACGCCAGTTTTCTTTCTCCTGATAACGACGTCCTCCTGAGTAGTCCCCGCCCGGAGATCCGAATGGGGGACTATTTTACCTCCGGAATATTTTACCCAAGAGGACGCCATCATCATTTAATCATACAGTAGAGCTGCATGTCCTCGGGAAAAAATTACGGCCGTAGTTTCCCCTTGCTTTCAGCCGTTCGCAGTACCAGCACAGCAAGGCCGTTTTGGTTAATGTTACAAGGCCAGATCAGTCAATCATCCAGACTGTTGCCCCTGCAACTACTGTAAAGGCTGCTGCCCCTCTTCAGGAACCACATGTTTGTCTGGCCTCTCAACAGATACCCCTCCGTCGTGGTTGCACCTACGGTACGGCCATCTGTATCGCTGAGGCACGCAAGCCTCCCCACCAACGGCAAGGTCTATGGTTCATGGGGGGATGGCGCATTATCTTGCTGAATAATGTCACTGCCGTCGGGAAACATGATGGTGTGTACATGGTCTGCAGCCAGAGTACGATACTCCTTGGCCGTCATGGTGCCTTGCGCGAGTTCCACTGCACCCGTGGATGCCAACGTGCATGTTTGCCAGAGCATAATGGAGCCAACGCCAGCTTGTTTGTCCCGCTGTACAGGTGTCAAGGAGCTGTTCCCCTGGAAGACGACGGATACATTCCCTCCAGTAGGCATGATGAAGAATGTATCGAGATTCATCAGTCCGTGCAACGGTCTGCCACTGAGCCAACGTCCACTGTCGATGCTCACGTGCCCATTTCAGTGGTAGGTGCCGATGTCATGGTGTTAACATTGATTGGCACATACATGGGTCGTCGTCTGCAGAGGCTCATCGTTAGGAGTGCTCAGTGCGCTGCATGCTCAGGCACACTTGTACTCTACCCATCGTTAAAATCTGTTGTTAGTTCCGCCGCAGTTCGCCGCCTGTTGTGTTTTACCAGTCTGCCTAATCTACGATGTCGGACATCTGTAATGAGGGGTAGCCGTCCAATCCAACGACGTCTGGATGTTGTTTCATCTTGGTTCCGCCATAATGTGAGGGCCGGCCGGTGTGGCCGTGCGGTTCTAAGCGCGTCAGTTTGGAACCGCGTGACCGCTACGGTCGCAGGTTCGAATCCTGCCTCGGGCATGGACGTGTGTGATGTCCTTAGGTTAGTTAGGTTTAAAGTAGTTCTAAGTTCTAGGGGACTGATGACCTCAGTAGTTAAGTCCCATAGTGCTCAGAGCCATAATGTGAGGTAGCCGTCCAAACTCACGCCGTCTGGACGGCCCTTCCGCCAGCCGCTGTGGCCGAGCGGTTCTAGGCGCTTCAGTCCGGAACTGCGCTGCTGCTACGGTCGCAGGTTCGAATCCTCCCTCGGCCCTGGGTGTGTGTTTTTCTTAGTATAATTTAGTTCAAGTAGTGTGTAAGTCTAGGAACCGATAACCTCAGTAGTTTGGCCCCTTAGGAATTCACACACATTTGAACATTTTACGTCTGGACGTGGTTTCACTTTGGTTCCACCACACCCATGCTGGGCCTCCTGGCCGTCACAAACTGCCCTCGGTCAGTCTCGGAAAGATCGTGCGCCTTACTCATTCTACAAGTGGACAGTACGCTGACTGATACTACACGCACCGTACGTGTGTCTGACAAGCAGTCATTCCTCGCCAGGTAACACTGTTATCGCCTGTCGTCTATCGTCGATAGTAGGTCGGTGGTCAGAATGTTATGGCTGATCAATGTAGCTTTCCTGCTTAACTGCGATTTTTGTCACGCTACACTGCTTCCCGCATCGGGTATATCTTTTGTCCATGGCAACTTCAAACTGAAATGCATAACTAACAGTAATTTCCAACAGACTATTATTGATACCCAGAAATGTCAAATGTTATTATCAAATGATTCAGTTCTTCTTCTGGTTACAATAATAACAAACGACGTACAGCTTCGCATGGATTACAAGACAGTCACATGAGTTAACTTGACTTCCAAAATTAGTTAGCAGATAATGCCTCCCACAAGCAACACTGACAGAACTTTACTCAGGCCAAACGCTCTCCAGTGGACTCGTTACAGCTCGCTACTATTCCTCGCAGAATGTCACAAATATCAGTACTTTTGACATGAACTGTAGCACAGCTAATTCCACATGGTCCATATTCACGCTCTTCCTTCTTATGACCCGCTGGAATGGCGGCCGCCACAACACACACAGGCAGCCCCTAGTTCCAGTATCACTCATCCGACCACATGCGGACACGGTTTCCGACGTTAGGACATCAAGAACTAGCGCTTCCCGGTCAGCGCTCCGTAACTGATCCCTCCTTGGTCCTTTGCGCTCTCTCACAAACAACCTGCCTCGCCAGCGATATCACGAGTCCAGGAGGTGGAAGTACTGCCAACTTCTGTGTACACTGCTAATCACAGCCTAATAAACACAATCACGACACTCTCTGTTGAGAAAAGTGTTATCATTTGATAGCTGGGGCGACACTAGTTCTCCAAGCTATGAGAAAGCAAGTTATCCAAGTTATGCGTCATAATGACAAAATTTGTTTTTAACTATTTTCTACTTAATTAAGGGATTAGTTATACTTTTGTGTTCCATGCCTTAGTAAGTACCAAGAGACACGAATTATCGTGAAATATAAGTAAAAACAGCCGAGTCACACTGATTCAATGACATAAGCTACAACTGATTCGAACGTATCTATATTTGCAGCTTATTTCTCTGAAAGTAAGATAATGGTTCAAATGGCTCTGAGCACTATGGGACTACTTAAACCTAGTTAACCTAAGGACATCACACACACCCATGCCCGAGGCAGGATTCGAACCTGCGACCGTAGCAGCAGCGCGGCTCCGGACTGAAGCGCCTAGAACCGCACGGCCACCGCGGCCGGCAGTAAGATAATGTATACACCTTTCATGCATGAGAAGCATATACAGGGTGTTACAAAAAGGTACGGCCAAACTTTCAGGAAACATTCCTCACACACAAATAAAAAAAAGATGTTATGTGGACATGTGTCCGGAAACGCTTAATTTCCATGTTAGAGCTCATTTTAGTTTCTTCCACCTACGCTCAATGGAGCACGTTATCATGATTTCATACGGGATACTCTACCTGTGCTGCTAGAATATGTGCCTTTACAAGTACGACACAACATGTGGTTCATGCACGTTGGAGCTCCTGCACATTTCAGTCGAAGTGTTCGTACGCTTCTCAACAACAGATTCGGTGACCGATGGATTGGTAGAGGCGGACCAATTCCATGGCCTCCACGTTCTCCTGACCTCTTGACTTTCTTATCTACGCAACCTCGGTACCAAATGTAGAGACTCTTCGTGCTCGTATTGTGGACGGCCGTGATACAATACGCCATTCTCCAGGGCTGCATCAGCGCATCAGGGATTCCATGCGACGGAGGGTGGATGCATGTATCCTCGCTAACGGAGAACGTTTTGAACATTTCCTGTAACAAAGTGTTTTAAGTCACGCTGGTACGTTCTGTTGCTGTGTGTTTCCATTCCATGATTAATGTGATTTGAAGAGAAGTAATAAAATGAGCTCTAACATGGAAAGTAAGCGTTTCCGGACACATGTCCACGTAACATATTTTCTTTCTTTGTGTGTGAGGAATGTTTCCTGAAAGTTTAGCCGTACCTTTTTGTAACACCCTGTATTTCTATAGTTGCCTGTTGTTATTATCAAGGTACTTTCCCTGCCACTTAAAACATTTTTAAAGGATTCCTGCCGCGCGGAGTGGCCGCGCGGTTAGAGGCGCCATGTGACGGATTTCGCGACCCCTCCCGCCGGAGGTTCGAGTTCTTCCTCGGGCCTGGGTGTGTGTATTGTTCTTAGCATAAGTTAGTTATGTTAGTTTAAGCAGAGTGTAAGTCTAGGGATCGATGAACTCAGCAATTTGGTTCCTTAGGAATTCCTACACAGTTGAACATTTTTTATGAATTCAAATGATTCATCCTTTCTTACACTTCACTTGACTTTGTAATACACAAGTATCTTTGTAAATATCTTTGTAAATGTAATTACTTTTGCTTCAAAAGCGAATGTGTTAATGATTCTTACCATTTGTGGCTGAGATTTAGCAGCAATTGTGTAATCGGTTTTCCTGCGTTGGGAAATAGTTTTACTGCTTGACGATTTATTATCATGGCCTTGTGATTTTCCCTTAAGCTACAGTTGTGATAGATAATTTGGTAAGTTAAATAATGTAGGTTTTACATTCCATACAGGTTCCCTACGTTCCACATTCACTGATTTGGCTGGACGTGTAGCGAATAAAACTCTGCTTTTTTCGACAAATATACTACGTCTTTCTGTAAAAGGCAACGTCTTCTGATGTTTATTAACAATTTTTGTTATTAAAGTAAAACGACATTATTCAGTAAATGTGTATACGTTACAACAGAATCGTAAATAAACTGTCCTGTAATGCACCGTTTCATAGGTCCCAGGGTCCTTAGGAAACTAAATAATTTTAGTCAATGTCGAATTTGTGGCAGTGATAAGGGTAAAAACAGTTGTCATGGGGAATGTTCCAAACGGTCATTTGACTTACCCTGTACTGGCGGGCTAACTGCCTGGTACCAACACGGCGGTGTCCTTCCACGTTTTGCTCCAAGTATTGTGTCCGAACGTTTCGGGTGCGTCCTTCATGATTTCCTGCTTCCTGAAACGACCCTGTCTGAGACAAACTGCGAAACACTGTCGCAAACATTGAAGGCTGTGGTTGTCGTCGGTGGGTGTAGGTCTCCTGACCCAATCTTCCTGCCCATCGCCCGTTGCCATTTGTCTTCCCGTAAGTAAACACCAGGTCGGCAAGCTCTTGATTTGAATACGGTACCACTGTGTACAACACTGTATCGCACCCAATATAAGGTGAGTCAGCAAGAGAAGTGAATCGGGCACAACACTATCAATTACTATGGCAGCAGAGAGCGCTAGGGCAAGACGTATGAGGAACAGTACCATCATCGAAGAGGAAACTATGCATACTGTAACTGTGGCTGCACAGTAAAGCGCATATTAGGTCACAGTCTCCGTAACAAAGTACCATTGAATAAAGGATCTCCGGCATGGAAAGCATGCATTTCCGGACATAAGTTCACTTTACCTGTTTTTGTTCCGTATCAACTCATAGATCAGTGCCTAGAGTTTGTACACGGTGAAAAAAAATCATCTGTAGAAAGTTACATACTCCGCAAGACATTGCACACAAAATAGGGTTAATAGAGGATATTAAAAGTATACAAAGAAGGACAGTACGAATAATGACAGATGTGTTTGACCCTTGGGAGTCACGGAGGTGCTGCAAAAACTGAACTGGTAAACTACACTAATAGTGGCGATCTTCGAAAGTTTCAGGAACCAACCGGAAGTGACGAATCTACACTCCTGGAAATTGAAATAAGAACACCGTGAATTCATTGTCCCAGGAAAGGGAAACTTTATTGACACATTCCTGGGGTCAGATACATCACATGATCACACTGACAGAACCACAGGCACATAGACACAGGCAACAGAGCATGCACAATGTCGGCACTAGTACAGTGTATATCCACCTTTCGCAGCAATGCAGGCTGCTATTCTCCCATGGAGACGATCGTAGAGATGCTGGATGTAGTCCTGTGGAACGGCTTGCCATGCCATTTCCACCTGGCGCCTCAGTTGGACCAGCGTTCGTGCTGGACGTGCAGACCGCGTGAGACGACGCTTCATCCAGTCCCAAACATGCTCAATGGGGGACAGATCCGGAGATCTTGCTGGCCAGGGTAGTTGACTTACACCTTCTAGAGCACGTTGGGTGGCACGGGATACATGCGGACGTGCATTGTCCTGTTGGAACAGCAAGTTCCCTTGCCGGTCTAGGAATGGTAGAACGATGGGTTCGATGACGGTTTGGATGTACCGTGCACTATTCAGTGTCCCCTCGACGATCACCAGTGGTGTACGGCCAGTGTAGGAGATCGCTCCCCACACCATGATGCCGGATGTTGGCCCTGTGTGCCTCGGTCGTATGCAGTCCTGATTGTGGCGCTCACCTGCACGGCGCCAAACACGCATACGACCATCATTGGCACCAAGGCAGAAGCGACTCTCATCGCTGAAGACGACACGTCTCCATTCGTCCCTCCATTCACGCCTGTCGCGACACCACTGGAGGCGGGCTGCACGATGTTGGGGCGTGAGCGGAAGACGGCCTAACTGTGTGCGGGACCGTAGCCCAGCTTCATGGAGACGGTTGCGAATGGTCCTCGCCGATACCCCAGGAGCAACAGTGTCCCTAATTTGCTGGGAAGTGGCGGTGCGGTCCCCTACGGCACTGCGTAGGATCCTACGGTCTTGGCGTGCATCCGTGCGTCACTGCAGTCCGGTCCCAGGTCGACGGGCACGTGCACCTTCCGCCGACCACTGGCGACAACATCGATGTACTGTGGAGACCTCACGCCCCACGTGTTGAGCAATTCGGCGGTACGTCCACCCGGCCTCCCGCATGCCCACTATACGCCCTCGCTCAAAGTCCGTCAACTGCACATACGGTTCACGTCCACGCTGTCGCGGCATGCTACCAGTGTTAAAGACTGCAATGGAGCTCCGTATGCCACGGCAAACTGGCTGACACTGACGGCGGCGGTGCACAAATGCTGCGCAGCTAGCGCCATTCGACGGCCAACACCGCGGTTCCTGGTGTGTCCGCTGTGCCGTGCGTGTGATCATTGCTTGTCCAGCCCTCTCGCAGTGTCCGGAGCAAGTATGGTGGGTCAGACACACCGGTGTCAATGTGTTCTTTTTTCCATTTCCAGGAGTGTAGAAATGTGCTTAGCCTGTACATATTGCGCCAACAGTGATCGCGAAGACAAAGTTAGAATAAAACTGTGCGGTGAACCTGCTACTCGTCCAGGCCCTGAAGGCCCATGGGATATCATCCGACCGCCGTGTCATCCTCTGCCTCGCAGCGTCATGCAGGTGGTGTATGGAGGGGCGTGTGGTCAGCTCTCCCGGCCGTTTTGATTATTTTCCACCCCTGGGGCCGCTACTTCTCATTCTAGTAGCTCCTCAGTTGATGTCACAAGGCCGAGTGCACCGCGTACCAGTCCCAGCCAAGCAAAAATCCTTGGCAGTACCGGGAATCGAACCCTCGTCCTCCGAATGGCAGCCATCTACGTTTACCCCTTTTTTTTCTCTGTATTTCTTTTTTAATTAAAAAAAAGGTTTAGTAGGTCGGGGGGCAGAGTGGGCAGGGGTCGTACTTGGAGGTCTGGCCACGGTGTCCCCGTCTCCTGACAGGATAAGGGAGAGGCAGCGGGAAGGAAACATTGTACATTTATGTAATTTTTTTAATTAGTAACAATAATATTTTATTTAGTCATTTAATTTTAATGTCCCAAAAGAAAAATCATATATGAAAAAGAAGGGAAAGAAAAATAGGGACGAAGTGACATCCGCAACACTTCACTGGGAGTAAATCCTATCCCTCGAAACAACGTAAACCTGGGACTCCCCACGGTTTCGGGGGGTTGTGAAACAAGCTGCCTAGAAAGTTCGCAAAATGCGTTTTATATTTAGAGTGGCGTGGGATGATTTCGTGTTGTTCTGTTAGATAATGCCAATAGTCCATGCCCGATATCAAGGTCCGCGAGAGCACGTAGTGCGATGCGTGTCCTCCAATCCATCGGATTGCCGATGTTTTTTGTGAGGGGAAAAAGACAGCGTCAGGGAAAAATAAAGCGTCCGTCGTGATCGAAGATTCGTCGGTGCGTCGGAGGAGGGCCATGATGCGTTGCGTCAGCTGCCAAACATCCTTTGCCTCACCGCACTGCAGAGAATGTTCGTCGGTGTCCTGCATGCCACATATAAGGCAGAGTGGGGAATCTACCATGCAAATGTCGTACAATCGTTGGCGGTTGACTGTCTTGCGGTTGATGAATGTATACCATGACGATCTCGCTGCCGTGGTGAGGAGAGGCGTATGGACAGCTCGCCAAATCTGTCGCCAGTCGCGCGTTGGGTATTTAAGTTCGACAACATTGCTGCCATGATGACGCGGCAAGTATCGATATATCTCACGGGTAGTGGGGAGTCTTGTAGAAGGTATCTGTAACTTAACATAACTAAAATCAACAAAGAATCGCGCGACGTGAGAAAAAGAGGGCGAAATTGTGCCTACCGCCACCGACGGTTCAAAGGACGTAGGAAGAAGCACATCCAGGATGGCCGATGTGATGGCGTGTTGCCGTTGGTTCCAAGTTCGTAGCGTCGCTCGCAGGTATAGAGCTAGAGCCTTTTTCCGCACGTCCGTGAGGTTAAGTCCTCCAGAATGTCGTGGGAGAGTTAAAGTCTCGTATTTGATCTTAAACAACATTCCTTGGCTGACATAGTATCCAAAGGCCGCCATTAATCTGTCAGCAATACCATGTGGCATTGGCAGTACCTGTGCCAGGTGCGGCAGTCGCGAGGCCAGGTGAACATTAGTGTAGTCAACCCTTTGGAGCAGGTCGTGCGTCCGGAGTGAATTGTTGCGTATGTGCAGTCGGACGTGCTGGAGGAGACGTCGATAGCTCGCCGCCGCTGATTGCCGTAGCGATCGGGTGAATAATACACCTAAGCATCTCAAGATGTCCACCGTCGTAAACGGACTGAGCAGAGCGTCCAGCCCTCGACCGATGTGCATGATCTTGGTTTTATTCATGTTGACCCTACTTCCCGCAGCTACACCGTACCTAGTAAGAAGGGTAACCACCGTACTTACTTCGTTCTCCGACCGAACGAGTATCATCAAGTCGTCGGCGTATGCACGACACGTGAAAGAGCTCGCACGGAGTCGGACGCATGTTAGAGTCCGTCGAAGAGTCTGCATCAATGGTTCGAGCGCTATTGTAAACAGTATCATCGACAAGGGACATCCTTGCCTAACTGAGCTGCAAATAGGAATCGGTCTTACCTCCCTTCCATTGATTCTCACTGTGGAAGAAGCGCCGCGAAGGAGGCGCATGAGGACGGTAATAAAATCCTGTGGTATCGCCATGCGTCGCATGGTCGAGTCAAGGAAATCATGGTTGATCCTGTCAAAGGCACGATCAAAATCCAGCGATACGAACGCCGCTCGCATGCGACAAGCTTCCGTCAGGGAAATTACGTCACGGTATTCGCCTAGGATAGAATGTATGTTGCGCCGAACCCCTAGACAAGCCTGGTCTGGTGGTATTGTCTCGGATATTACAGTCTTGAGCCTTGCCGCCAACATTCGCGCAAAGATCTTATAGTCAGTATTGAGCATCGTGAGCGGTCTAAATTGATGGGCGCTGACACTCGCTGTCGATTTCGGTATTGGTATAAGCAGTCCCGCCGTGAACGGCGACGGAAAGTCCGTGTCAGGGCTCAATAGCTCATTATACATCAATACCAACTGGGACATCATTAAATCCTTAAATGCGCGATAAAATTCGAGTGTCAACCAATCTGGCCCAGGGGATTTATGCACCGCACCCTTCGTGAGTGCGCCCCGGATGTCATCTTCCGATAGGGGTTCCAATAGCGCCTCTGCATCCGGACCATCCACCTCCGTTTGCATCTGTCGCAGAATTTCTTCTCCTGTCCGATTGTCCGTCGGCGTCCCAGAGAAAAGGAGGCGGTAATGCTCCAGAAACTCAGCAGCAATGTCCTGTTGTGACGTCAAGGACCAACCATCGTCATCATGGAGCAATGTGATCAGGGATATGCGATTACGCGCATGTCCCTTGGACACATGACGCATACTAATACGTTCTCCATCGACGTTGTCCAAGCACCGAGCACGGACCGGAAGGCCCTCCAGTCGACGTCTCGTGATCGATAAAATGCAGGCCTGAATGCGATGGACTTCCGCTTGACGTTCGGGCGATGGGGCCTTGGAGGACAGGTCGCGGAGCACCATGTAGTAATAATCAAGTGTATCTCGGAGTCATTTCACTTTTTCCTTGCCATACATTATGAGAGCTCTGCGTATCGCCGGTTTTGCACATTGTAGCCACCATAAAAGAACCGTACGGTGCAGCGGCAGACGGCGAGTGCATGTCTTTCATGTTTCTTCGATCCGCTGGCGACATTCGAGATCCACCAATAAGGATGAATTAAGTTTCCAGGAACTACGACTCCGCCAGACCTGCTGCCGTGGGAGGGTTAACGTGCATAAATATGCAAGATGATCCGTAAAAGCTGTGGGCCAACGTTCAGCAGCCAACACGTGATCCCTTAATCTGTCAGAAACATAAATCCGATCCAGCCTGCTCGCCGAGTGGCTAGTAAAATAAGTGTAGCCCTCTCGCTGCCCATGGATCTTTTCCCACGTGTCCATTAGGGTCATGTCCCGGCAGATCGTGTTCAGAGCATGGCAGGAGCTGAAATTAGGAATTTGATCCTTCGGTGCGAATACACAGTTAAAATCTCCCCCTACCAAGATGTGGTCATACCTCCCATGGAATAGGGGGGGGGGGGCAATCTCCTCCGAGTAGAATCGTGCACACGCCTGGCGATTGTCAGATCCGGAGGGTGCATAGATATTGACGATACGAATGCCGTTCACGGTCATAGCCAAACCCCAAGCCGAAGGAAGGTAATCGAGGTCACACATCGGAATCCCTTCACGGACTAGTATCGCTGTGCCACGTCCTCCATCTGGAGTCGGCGCTAGGTAAGTGTTGTATCCATGCACATCGGGAAAAGCAGCATTGCAGGTTTCCTGCATCAGCAGAATATCTATGTCTGTGGCGTAAATCATGTCCCGGAGAAGTTGCATCTTTGCATCCGAACATGCGGTGTTAATGTTCACTGTGCCCGCCTTATATGCTTGGTTCGTTGTCGTTGTCATGCTCGTGTCATGACATTGAGAACTCCAAGGGCTTTAGTCCACTATTCGTGCTCAGAGGGGTGCCCGCCAACGGGTTGCCCTCCGTTGTTGTCGTTCCGTGGTGTGCATCCTGTAAGTGAGTTGTCATCATTTGGGGGAGGCAATTCCTGTATGTCTTCGACTGGTTCCGCCCAGTCGCAGTGGTCATCAATACGAGAAACGTCCTCTGATGTGTTTCGATGTAGCTGCCGGGACATTGGCGTCCCTGACTCCTTCGTCGGTAGCGCTGGGTCAGTCGGTGTCAATGAAGAGGGACCATCTGAAAGGCAGGACATCCGGTCACCATCTGACAGAATCCTGTCAGCGTCCTCTAAAGGCACGTGTTCCGTGTCAGACAGTTCTTCGGCTAGGATAACTTCCGTGTCCCCTAGGCTAGGGGGGGGGGGGACGCGTCACCCGAACTATGGCGACGCTTTTTGCGACGCTTCGGCGATCGCTGTTTGCGTGCCCTGCCCTCTGTTGCCTCACTGTGTTCGTCGGTCGTTCGTTGGTCCGTTGCCGGCGCCACTGTCTCGACCTCTACTTCCACGCCGCGTGCTACATGCGAGTTTTCGGAGGGTTCCTCCCTCATCTGACGTGTCGTAGGTCTAGGGACATTCTCCGTGTCACCTCCATGCTCCCATAACTCGGTCTGCTCTTGCAGAAACACGTCCTTGTCACGCTCCGAACTTGGCAACACCTCCCGGCGGGCCACCGACACGTACGTCATCGGCAGTTGCGTGGGAACTTCTCGCTGTGACGCTTCTCCGTGTGGCAGTTGAACGACGCGGCGTTGTATGCACTCCGAGCGGATATGTCCTTCTCCACCACAGCCAGAACAGGTGCGTGGCTGGCCATCGTAAATCACAATAGCTCGACATCCTCCAATGTATAAATAAGAAGGGATATGTTTAGTAAGGACGATCCGCATCTGTCGGACGCCGTTTAGCACAGGATAGGTGCTAAAACTTGCCCAGCGCTCAGGAGTATGACTGAGTACCGTTCCATATGGTCGCAGCGATTCAGTAACCATCGATTCTGGCACCTCAAACGGCAATTCAAAGATTCGAATGACCCTCACACCCAATCCTGAAGGAGCTACTGTCACATCGCTGATATGGCCATCGGAGTGTCGAAATTTAAATCCTTTTTGAGCAGCGGAGAGAGTTCTTTCACATGCAGCTTCATCGGTCATCTTTACGTACATTGTACTGCTTACAATGGACAGGTGTATTCCAATTATGTCTGCAGCAGGTAAACGAACTTCTTCCCTCATAATACGCTCTATTTCGAAAGCTTTGGGCCTGGCATATTCGTTGTCGAACGTAAACTGGATCGTAGTCTTTCGAAAATTGTGTGCCATGGAGATCGAGTCAGACAACAACACGGGCGAGTACCGGCGGTGTAAACACTTCCTCGTCTACGCGCGCCCGCGGCCGGGACAACAGATCCGTGCCGCGCCACCGCCGAAAGCAGACTGGTTTTTGATTGTTTTCCACCCCTGGGGCCGCTACTTCTCATTCAAGTAGCTCCTCAGTTGATGTCACAAGGCCGAGTGCACCGCGTACCAGTCCCAGCCAAGCAAAAATCATTGGCAGTACCAGGAATCGAACCCTCGTCCTCCGAATGGCAGCCATCTACGTTTACCACTCAGCTACGGAGGACGACAACCTCCAACGTGCGACGTTTATGAAGATTCTAGGTTCGAGTTCCGGTCCGGCAAAACAGTTTTAATCTGACAGGAAGTTTCAAATCTGTGCGCACTCCGCTGTGGAGTAAAAACTAATTACAACGCTCACAGAGACGCTTAAGAAATCAGTCTTTCGGCGATCCATAGTGAATGGAAATGGAAGAAGTGCTGATAACCGATACAACAGAAAATATCCTGTTCCATTCGCTACACAGTTGTTTGCAGAGTACGAACGTAGAGCTACTGTGCGTTACGGAGGGTACTTGTTACCAGTTACCGGGACTTTCTCATTTCAGGAATGTCTACGTGCCTCTGTACGCACCCTAATATTTAAAAACAAGAGGACATGAAAAAATACACTACTCTGTTTTCCTTTGATGTTGTGTTGACGGTAGTAAACTTAATACAATGATCGTTTTAAGCGCAAAATAATGCCAAAACTTTCTGAAATACCGCCAAGTGTTGTTCACGTGCATAACAAGGGTTGGGTTGGGTTGTTTGGGGAGAGGAGACCAGACAATGAGGTCATCGATCTCATCGGATTAGGGAAGGACGGGGAAGGATTCGACCGTGCCCTTTCAATGGAATCATCCCCTGCATTTGCCTGGAGCGATTTAGTGCTAGATCAGTTTAGTAGTCATTTGAAAAAGTTCTGTGAAAGAGAAATTGAGACAGGAAAATACGAAGCTTGCTGTTCTTCCGGAAGCACGCACTTCACAACTGCAACCTCTTCATGTATCGATAAAGAAACCATTTGAAGTGCATATGAGAGAGGAATGGAACAAATTGATGACGGGTGAAACCCTACATGAATTAATGCTGAAGTGAGCTTCAAAACGCCTTACAATCAAACAAGTGTGTCAGTGGATAAAACGGTGGTGGTCTAGAGTGAGAGAAGACACTATTGTTAAACCTTTCAGGAAGTGCGGCGTAAGTAACGCTCTCGATGGCAGTGAAGACAATCTGATATATGAAGAGGACAACGATGACGAGTAAGAGGAAGAAGAAGAAGAAAGGTTGGATGCCGATTTCAAGAATTTTAAAGATTAGTTCGGTTCTATAAACTAAGAATATATTTTTAGTCTGGCTTTGTAATGTAATGACATCTGCGTGAGGAATATAAACCTGCTAGGGTAATGGTCGAACAGTCTTCCTCGAAAAGATATTCTCTAAATTTAACCAACAGGGTTTCGCGGGAACACGTCGCTTTCCCTGTAAAGCTTCCCATTTACTTTCCTCGAGCACCTGTGTTACATCATCGTATGGGCCATACTGACCAGTTACGACTTTATTAGCACTACTCTATAGTACTTCGAAGCCTGGTGGTTTTCCATTCCTACACTGCCGTCTTGTGTGCCTAACACTATCAGAACCATTCCGACAAACCTAGTTCATTAATTTGATTTCTCTAAAACAGGTTTTGCGTATTCGTCCCGTTTCATATCACTTAATAGTGCTCCTCTGAAATATTTAAATGATTTGGCGTGTTCAAGATGTTTACTTCGAGTTTTGTAAATCGACACTGTCAGGTTCTTTCTTTTTGTTACAGCGATTATCATGCGTGTCTCTACGTTGAAACGGAGCTGTTATTCAATACATTATGGGGAAATGGTCTTTATTCCCTTACATTTCTTTAGCTGCTCACAGCAGCACTGTTAGTGTGTAAACTACTAGTGCTGTTGACACTATCAGATACAAGTCGAAAGTTGGCTGTTGCATTCGGAACATTCAATATTTAATGATTTCACATATTAGTTTCCGCACGTTTGCTCCAAAAATACAATTTTTTTTACCTAGTTATCTATATGTTTGGGTCACTCTCTACGTCATTCAGGAAGATCTCTTTGATTTCCAGCTAACAAGGAGACCGCGCTTACTCGTCATCGCCGATTTCGTCCACATTTATGTGAAAGTGACATAGGTGGCAATTCCAGATGACCAAGCGTTTAGAAAAGATAGCATTTTTGCCACAAGTTGAGCGAGGCATGAGACATTTATGTTAGCTTAGTTTCAAGCGCAGCGGCTAGCCCAGCGGAAGAGTACAGAAAGGTTATCCAAAGGCCGTGAGATCGAGCCCACTCGCGAAAGCATTTTCTTTATTATCATTATTACATTATTTACTGCAAATAAGACGATATACTGCTCAATGTATTATGTTTATTAACATTTTGATACTTATTTGGCCCGGTAACTATCAATATGCACTATCAATATATATACAGGGTGGTCCATTGATCGTGACCGGGCTAAATATCTCACAAAATAAGCGTCATACGAAAAAACTACAAAGAACGAAACTCGTCTAGGATGAAGGGGGAAACCAGATGGCGCTATGGTTTGCCCACTAGATGCTGCCATAGGTCAAACGGATATCACCTGCGTTTTTTTAATATAGGAACCCCCATTTTTATTATATATTCGTGTGGTACGTAAAGAAATATGAATGTTTTAGTTGGACCACTTTTTTCACTTTGTGATACATGGCACTGTAATAGTCACAAAGGTATAAGTACGCGGTACCACGTAACATTCCGACAGTGCGGACGGTATTTGCTTCGTGATACATTACCCGTGTTAAAATGGACCGTATACCAATTGCGGAAAGGTTGATATCGTGTTGATGTACGGCTATTGTGATCAAAATGCCCAACGGGTGTGTGCTATGCATGCTGCTCGGTATCCTGGATGACATCATCCAAGTGTCCGGACCGTTTTTTAAGGAAACAGGACGTGTTCAGCCACATGTGAAACGTCAACCACGACCTGCAACAAATGATGATGCCCAAGTAGGTGTTTTAGCTGCTGTCGCGGCTAATCCGCACATCAGTAGCAGACAAATTGCGCGAGAATCGTGAATCTCGAAAACGTCGATGTTAAGAATGCTACATCAAAATCGATTGCACCCGTACCATATTTCAATGCACCAGGAATTGCATGGCGACGACTTTGAACGTCGTGTACAGTTGTGCCACTGGGCACAAGAGAAATTACGGGACGATGACAGATTTTTTGCACGCGCTATACTTAGCGACGAAGCGTCATTCACAAACAGCGGTAACGGAACCCGGCATAATATGCACTATTGGGCAACGGAAAATCCACGATGGCTGCGACAAGTGGAACATCAGCGACCTTGGTGGGTTAATGTATGGTGCGGCATTATGGGATGAAGGATATTTGCCCCCCCATTTTATCGATGGCAATCTAAATGGTGCAATTTATGCTGATTTCCTATGTAATGTTCTGCCGATGTTACTACAAGATGTTTCACTGAATGACAGAATGGCGATGTACTTCCAACATGATGGATGCCCGGCACATAACTCGCGTGCGGTTGAAGCGGTATTGAATAGCATATTTCACGACAGGTGGATTGATCGTCGAAGCACCATACCACAGCCCGCACGTTCACCGGATCTGACGTCCCGGATTTCTTTCTGTGGGGAAAGTTGAAGGATATTTGCTATTATGATCCACCGACAACGCCAGACAACATGCATCAGCGCATTGTCAATGCGCGTGCGAACATTACGGAAGGCGAACTACTCGCTGTTGAGAGGAATGTCGTTACACGTATTGCCAAATGCATTGAGGTTGACGTACATAATTTTGAGCATTTATTGCATTAATGTGGTATTAACAGGTAATCACACTGTAACAGCATGCGTTCTCAGAAATGATAAGTTCACAAAGGTACGTATATCACATTGGAACAACCGAAATAAAATGTTCAAACGTACCTACATTCTGTATTTTAATTTTAAAAACTTACCTGTTACCAACTGTTCGTCTAAAATTGTGAGCAATATATTTGTGCCTATTACAGCGCCATCTATAACAAAGCGAAAAAAGTGGTCCAACTAAAACATTCATATTTCTTTACTTACTACACGATTATATAATAAAAAATGAGGGTTCCTATTTTAAAAAACGCATTTGATATCCGTTTGACTTATGGCAGCGCCATCTAGCGGGCCAGCCATAGCGCCATCTGGTTTCCCCCTTCAAGCTAGGCAAGTTTTGTTCTTTGTAGTTTTTTCGTTTGACGCTTATTTCGTGAGGTATTTGGCCCGGTCACTATCAATGGACCACCCTGTATATACGTGTATATCGTTGTCCCATGACTTTTGTCACCTCAGTGTGACGCGTCTGCCCACGCAAGATTACTAAAATTTGGTTATAAGTAGAAATTGAAAGTAATCATCGGAAAGAAACCTGTTAAAATTAAATGGAGCAGACGGCCATTGTTGATGGTGGATGCATCTTCCTTAGTGGCAAAACTGACTTCTAAAAAAATGCTGTAAAATGTATAGATTACATCTTTCAATAGCACCATCAATTTGGGCCGGTATCTATTATTTGCGGGCGAAACGGAATTATAGCTTGGAGACAGTCGCCAGATTATTTAAAGTTCCACGCTTACATTCAGTTTTGGAAACACTTCTTGATGAATAAATGGCAGAATGCTAATTGTATTCGGCGATTACGTCTCCACGCCACGATCCGTTAAGCTCGTAATGGTCGTGGGCTGTAACGATAAACCATTACAACATTTCCTGTATCATATATCTATTAGGAGATCGTTAAAATGAGAACTCGTGAGTCTTAACTAATTTACATTAATTTAATCGCTAATGGTTCTAAAGCCAATAGATCCCACTTACATCACATTTGTCTACACGGAATAAATATTAATTACTGATACGCAAGGAACGCATCCTATCAGTATGAAAGACTTACTTTCTAAAACAAAAATAGAAGACAGGTATTACAATAGATCGCAATCAGCAATATTAGTTATGAAATAATAATTACATTTCACAAATTTAATCTACACGGGTGATTTAGATTTGAAGTTATATACCGTAAATAAATAAATAAGTGGACATTTTTGTGCTTTCCCTCGTTTTTGTGACGATACATGTACATGAAGTTACCTCGATCTGTCTTTGTAATGCTTCAAGTGTAGCCTATATTGAGAGTATTGGCGGTCGTATTACGCTTCTTTACGCCACACATATTATTTTGTGATTTCTGTTGAACGCCCCACCATCCAACATAATGTAGTGGAGTCTATTAGTGGAATCACGAGCGAATCGAAAAATCTGCTAAGACAGTCTTTATGCTTCTGTCTTGCTTAGGAGTCGACTATATGTTGCAGTACCGAACACCTTACGAAATCTAGGAAAACAGGAGCTTCCTGTTCACCTGTATCACCTGTTCGTAAGTTTCTGTGTGTGAACGAATCAAGATGTGTTTCAGAGAGCTGTTTTTCCCGAATCCGTGCTGATTCTTCGAGACATGCTTCTTTTCCCCCAGGATCGTCATATAGTTTGAGCTCATAAGATAGGATCCAGCAACAGACGGACACCAATAATAATAAATTGTAATTCTGTACGTTTGCGAGTTTACTCGTTTTGTAATGAGGTGCGATCTACGCTCTTTTCCAGCCACTTGTGACTGTTCGCTGCGCAATCTATTATCGATGAATGTAAGTTAGGAAAAGGGCTAATTCCGCAGCTTATAGAATGTAAAATCTAAATCATAGTCTGGTGCTTTGTTCGCTTTGAGTACTGATTTTTTTGTTTTGTATTGTTTTTTGTGTCTAATGCGGGGACACAGAATAGAGAGTTTGCAGTATGGAAACTCTGACAAAATTTGGTGTGCATGTGCGAAGTCTGCCGTATTGAAAACAGGTAAGAAGCTGTGTCTCAAACCAAAGGCAGAAGGATATTTTTCTTTATTAATTCATTAATTGTGTCTTTTAGCTGCTGCGCATATCTGCAAGTAAACAGTTGTTTGATGCACTGTTAAAGTTAGAAATATATAGTGAGCACTAGTAAGAGAAAAGATCTCATAGAAAAGTAACGGGAGGGTCCCAGAAAGCAGCTGATAAAAAGTCCGGTACGTGAGAAAAAATAAGTTTTTCGACTATATTGCTGCAAAGAATAAAAGCTCATTAAACTGTAAAACAGTAATTTATGTAAATGAAGCAGAGCTACAAAACTCCTGCCGCTAGTGTTTCGGTAGAGATTCTCCTATTCCTTTAAAAAATTTAAAACGACTTCTTTCACATTCGCACGTTTTCCTCACTACTGTACATAATAGTTCTCATTCGCTTCCGGAAACTAATTGGCGCACAAGCTGATTTCATGTCACAGCTTGATGCTGAAATGTCTGTTTTTCTGACATTACTGATATTTACTGTGATACTTAATTTCCTAGTGTTCTTTAGTGTTCTACAGCATAAAGTGTGAAAGGTTTGCAGTGAATAATGTGGTCATTGGCTACTTAACGTTTCGTTCATTGTGGGTGATACGTTCCTTCGTGATAAATGTAGCAAACATACCGAAATTGTTTTTAAAGCTGGAAAGAAAGCCACATCGCACTACAATATGTAGAAAATATAAGTTGCTAATTTGTTTGAGCACTCTGACTGACGGCGCGACGTGCAAGTAGGCTGCAGCTCAACTGTGAACGGTTCGTGCAAGTAAGTGCACGGTTCTCGAATTAGTGATCGCGATTTATGGTTGTACTTACTGCTAAACGAAAATGATGAAGAGGAAGACGTTCCACATCAACAGTTACATAATGGAGGAGCCGAAACAAACCTCATACTTAGGACAAAACTTGACAAAAGTTTCTTTGTGACACTTACCAATCATCATTTATTAAACGATTGTGATTGATATTACATGATATGTTAGAGCGAACTTGTAGGTCGGGCCTAATTCAAAATACTACTATTTTCATTTAACTCTAGATTATTAAATCCCCGTAAAATTTACAATTGCATTTGACAGCAATTCGCGGTTCGTGTCAATCTGATATTGTCATTATAGGGAGTAAAAGAGGACATTTTGTACTTATTTTGTATAGGACATAGCACTCAAAACCTTATAATTGTAATTAACTAGTGTATAAGCTACAAATTAGACATCTTTTCAATAAACTATGGAATAGTAAAATATCCTACAATATAACATTTTCCTCCCTTTAGCGTCCTAGGATTAAGGTAATACCTAATTCGAAATAATTCGCTGACTGTGAATATCTTGGAATGTGTTGCGTAGGTATTGATACACTACCTATTAGTGACATATGAAAATATGCGCCAGACTGGGACGCGAACCCGGGTTCTCCACTTATTGCGGTCACCTTAACAAATTTGGTTACCTGTGCACGCCTATTTATTTAGAATTAATTTCGGTCAGCTGTCAATCATTATTAACGAGCCGCGCGGTCTAGGGCGCCTCGCCACGGCTTGCGTGCCCCCCCCCCCACCCCCCCCCACTCCCCCCCCCCCACCCCCCGTCGAAGGTTCGAGTCCTCCTTCGGGCATGGGTGTGTGTGTGTTGTCCTTAGCGTACGTTAAAGTTAGATTAAGTAGTGTGTAAGCCTAGGGACCGATGACCTCAGCAGTTTGGTCCCATAGGAACTCACCACAAATTTCCAAAACTCTAACGACTCTTCATCCAGACATGCAAGTAAATAATAGCTACGGTGTGTGTTACTTTTAGGTTGAAAACATGAATGAAAATTCCAGTACTGACACGAACATTCTAACTCCTGCAGAGCGTCACAGAACAGCTGTTTCTGTTTGAAGTGAAGTTGATTTATCAGCTCAAACTCCCAGTAAAGAAAAATTATGAAGTAAAATAAAATTGCTCCAAGGAAAACGATACTTACAAAACAAAGTAGCTTTATTGTCATATGAAATTAAAAGCAATGGTAGTTCACAGTTTGCACATGTGAACAGTATGAATTTAAAAACTTATGTGAGAAGTTTTTAACTGAACGATATCACAACTTGTTACAATAGCGTTTCCTATCGTAAAAGTTTTCATGTAGTTAGCGCGTGGCCTTATAATTTCCATTCCGAGGCGTAGTACTAGGTAGCGACGTTCCGCATTTATTTGGTTTCAACACGGCGTCGAGCGCAGCGCTTGACTTCATACAAGTCAAAGGAGCCGCCCCCTGCTTTGTTTTCTGTATATTCCCTATTCCGTGGCCGGGAATCTTTCTGTGAACCTGGGATGCAGTCTGACTGTGAGATGGTAGTATCTTCACTCTGAAGAACATTTCTAATTGTGGAATTTATTATTTAGGTCTTACCTTAACGAACGCTCTGTTATAACACTGATAAGCGATAACATTAATACCATTGCCCTTTGCGAGATTGTATGCCAGCCGGCGTCATTGTGGGTATGTGACACAGTAAAGACCGTATCGGCCTCTAAGCGCAATTGACGTGAACAGGGAAATCATCCCAACGATGATGGGACCCACTGACATAAGAGACTTTGACAAAGAGCGGTCGTGAAATTACATCCACAGCGAAAATCCGATGGAGCTTTATGCATGGTCTTAGCCTACCATGTTACATCACACTCTTCAGTTCTGAGCGAACAGTGGTCACGTAAAAATGTACAGTAGTGAGGAAAACGTGCGAATGTGAAAGAAGTCGTTTTAAATTTTTTAAAGGAATAGGAGAATCTCTACCGAAACACTAGCGGCAGGAGTTTTGTAGCTCTGCTTCATTTACATAAATTACTGTTTTACAGTTTAATGAGCTTTTATTCTTTGCAGCAATATAGTCGAAAAACTTATTTTTCTCACGTACCGGACTTTTTATCAGCTGCTTTCTGGGACCCTCCCGTTACTTTTCTATGAGATCTTTTCTCTTACTAGTGCTCACTATATATTTCTAACTTGAACAGTGCATCAAACAACTGTTTACTTGCAGATATGCGCAGCAGCTAAAAGACACAATTAATGAATTAATAAAGAAAAATATCCTTCTGCCTTTGGTTTGAGACACAGCTTCTTACCTGTTTTCAATACGGCAGACTTCGCACATGCACACGGCACACGGCACACGGCGTCATTGTGGGTATGTGACACAGTAAAGACCGTATCGGCCTCTAAGCGCAATTGACGTGAACAGGGAAATCATCCCAACGATGATGGGACCCACTGACATAAGAGACTTTGACAAAGAGCGGTCGTGAAATTACATCCACAGCGAAAATCCGATGGAGCTTTATGCATGGTCTTAGCCTACCATGTTACATCACACTCTTCAGTTCTGAGCGAACAGTGGTCACGTAAAAATGCATAGACAATATGTCTCCCGTCAAGTGTGACGTGACTGCTGAGAGGTTTTGCCTGATGTCATGCAGCCCACATGACATGACTGTCATGCGTTTCTTTCTTCATGACGATTCTCTGCTGCACACTGCAAGGGCAACGAAGATGCTCCTGCAAGGTTTTCTATGGGAAGCGTTTGATCACTCACCATATAGCCAGGACTTGCTTCCCTCTGAGTTTCATCTCTTCGCTCCCATGAACCACTGGCTATGAAGACAACATTTTTGTAGAGACAAGCAGTTATAGAGCTGCGTAGAGAATTGGCGGAAAGGACAGTTGGTACAACGCTACGACAAACGTCTACGTCGGACGTCGACTACTCGTACGCAGAGAAATAGCTGGTATCCGTAGCTAAATGTTGCAAATAAAACATTGTAATTCCCACATTGGTTTCCATTTCGCAACCGATCGGAAGTCGAAACACCAGTACCCCTCGTATTATGGGCCAGCGCATGGGAACGATCATGTCGGAAATGGTGAACTGGTCGGCTGTTAGCATGTTACCGTCTTTATCTTCCATGGAAAGTGCTTGAAGAACAGTGACACGACCAGAAGGTGACAACGTTTTGGACTCCTCACCTTATCATAGAATGTATAAATCGGAGTCTCGTCCCCTCTGTAAAGCAGGATAAGCTGTGGTCTGTGACAGATCTGACGATACCGCGCAATACTGGCGCAGGTGCAAGTGTTTTCGAGCACGCCGTTCAACGCACGTTGTTGAAAATGGAATTCCGCAGGGCGACCGCTGGGAGTTCCGAGTTGACTGCGAGACATCGTCAACGACGGTTGCAATGGAGATGGGATCATCGAGATACACCGTCGATGAATAGAAACGTGTCGCGTAGTCGGATCAATCACGTTTTTTTGTTATACCAAGTCGATGGTCGTGTCCAAGGACATCTTCTCGAATCCTGTACCCCGTCATGGACGCAGGCCGGTGGGGGCAGTATTATGATGTGGAGGACATTCATCTGGGCATCGTCCGCAGCTCGTGGTCGTGCGGTAGCGTTCTCGCTTCCCACGCCCGGGTTCCCGGGTTCGATTCCCGGCGGGGTCAGGGATGTTCTCTGCCTCGTGATGACTGGGTGTTGTGTGATGTCCTTAGGTTAGTTAGGTTTGAGTAGTTCTAAGTTGTAGGGGACTTATGACCATAGATGCTAAGTCCCATAGTGCTCAGAGCCATTTTGAACCATCTGGGCATCCACGGAGTCTATGGTAGTAATCAAAAGTCTCACGACAACTGTGGATTACGTGAACACTATTGTGGAGCTCCTACTTCCCTTCATGTCTTATGTCTTCACCAGTGACGATGATATCTTCCAGAAGGATAACTGTCGGTGTCTCAAAGCCAGAAACGGGCTACAGTGATCTGAGGAGGACGATACCGAACTCACAACGTTTCGCCATCAGCTTCGACTGAGGTGAATCCGACAGGAGAAATTTGGGAAGCTATCGATCGCCAACTTCGCGCCCACAAATCATCGGCATGTAATCTACTTGAACTGTATGACATGTAGCAGACACTTGATGTCTCATACCTCCAGGAACCTACAAAGGACTGTAAGAATCTATAAAACGCAGGATCGCTGCTGCATGTCGTTTCAGTAGTGGACCAACACCCTATTAAGCAGGAGGTCACAATGTTTTGCGTCATCAGTATAAATTTCATTGGCTTGAATCTGAGATGTCTACAGTTCTTGACTGCGTAAATAGTTGGTATCTTGAGCAAGTCTAGCATTTGCCGAAACCAGCCCTGGCGCCCCCCTGCTTTGAGAGCAGCCGTGGCAGCCTAACTACGGAGAGTGAGGCGGGACATTCCGGCGAGTGCCGCGAATACCCAGTGACTAAGGCGGGCCGCGGGCGAGCCGCTGCGCCAGCCTGACTCAGCTGCTCCACTTGATGGGCTGTGGACGGACACTGGCCAGCCAGCGGCGCTCTCCCGTGACTCCGGCTCTGAAGAAACCCTGCAAACAGCTTCTAGAGATGTTTGTGCCGCCAGGAGGTGTCTTAAGTGCTAACTGGAATGCACACACTAGTCACAGTTATTTCTCATTGACGGCTGGAGTATCAGCTGAAGCGCATTACGGATGCGTGGAAATGGTTTTCATTTTTAATCACTTTATTTACTACAGACCAGGTATTTAACATTATCAATCAAGGAGATAGTTAAGTTAAATAGAAATTTCCATTTTTGTCACTTGTGAAGTAATGTCGTAACGATGGTCGCTCCAAGTATCAAGACTCACTTTCGGACTACTGTAGAATTTCTTGAAACTCTTCCAACGATCTCGGCCGCAACTGTCTCAAACTTTGTGTTCTGCCTTACGGCAGGTCTTGTCATGGGGGAAGTCTTGTCAGAGAGGTCCACCGCATCAGCGTCTAGGGAATGATTCCAGTGGTTGTGTCCCGTTGCCTTCCACTGATTATGATGAAATAATAATGAGGACAACACAACACCCAGACCCTGAGCGGAGAAAATCTCCAACCCAGCCGGGAATCGAACCCGAACCTGGGCCCCTTGCCGTGAGAGACCGCCGCGCTGACCACTCAGCTATCGGGGCGGACTGTCTCATACTGACACACTTTAATTTATAATATTTCGTTCTAGTGGCAACAATTCCATTCATAATCAGGCTATCCTGGAGTGTACTTCTGACATAATATTCATATACAAAGCATAAATTGTACAGTGTTTTGTTCTCTTCTTTTAATTTTATTTTTTAGTGAGCAGCCATAACCCAACACGCCACGGAGACTAAGCTTTGCTGATTTTATCCCTAAGTGAATGTTAGTTAAAAGCTACACATCACTATGTTCTTAATGTTTCTTTGATGCGTTACAGAGATAAGTCAAGGGACCCATTTAGTTTATACCCTTTTTCCAGTCTTATTAATAAGCCAAAATTCTTACGATCAGAATATTCCCATACGGGAAAACATTTTTAATTCAGATGAAGAAAAGTAAACGTTAAGCCAAATTGTTTTGATTCTTTTCTTGACAGAAATGCAAATTTTGTTTTATGAAAGATAAAAATTTTGCTTAATTTTATGTGTCTCATGAGGGTGATCATTGCAGCAACGATGTGACCAGCGCTATGACACAGTTGTGTAACTATTCATATGGAACTAAGATTCGTACATTCATTTTTCCTTGTCGTCTTTGTTGGTAAAGAAAGTACTCTATATATGAATTTGAGGTACCATATTCATCCACATGGTAAGTTTTTAATAATGAATCGATCAGGCGATATTATAATGTTTGCAGTTGAACATCTCATGACTTTATTGAGATTGTTCAGCATTGGTTACCAATTATTGATATTATAATTTGCTACTTTTTCTTGCCGTGATAGAAGACTGTCAGGTGCCATTTTCTGCTTTCCATGGTCATTTTGGTTTGAAGATGACCAACCCATGTAATGAAACAGTTTGCTTTCTTGTAAGTTATTTTTATTCATTTCTACAGAGGGATGATGGGGTCATGTGACATTACTGTGCAATATTAATTATTTTTTTCCACTTTTCAGTTATTTCAGTGAGTACACTGGAAAGGTATGATTGGAACGGCAGCCCTGTGCTCTCCATATTCGGGTGGTATGTCACCAGAAACGTTTCTACGGCCTCATTTGTTGGCAGAAGGCAATCTGTGAATCTCGACACATCAAGAGGGTCTCCTCTGTGGCTTTTGAAGCCAGCACCTGCTGTTATCGGTGAGCACCACAGCCGTCCCACAGTCCCCAGAGAATGAATGAGCGAGACATTTTTGCCTTTCTGCGTGTATGTCAAACAGCCATACGCCGTGGCACGATCTGACCTTCGTGGGAAAGGCAGTTGCTTTCACTCTAAAAATATGGTTCAGCCAATAGTATTGCTTCGCTATGCACAATGTTCTTGGACGGAAGGATGGTCAATGTTAATGCTTCAGCCAAGTTCCAACTTCCTGCTTAAAATTTTGTGTCTGGTAAACAAAGGGTGGGAAGTTATGTGCGCTTTCCTCTGATTTTTGATGAATCCTGCAACTGTTGCAGCCTATGACATTGGCAACAGCACAGAGAAATCCCCTCCATGTAGAGTATTTTGAGATGGGGAGTTAGAGGCAACAGGCACCTGGTCCCCATAAGGAGGAGTGATTTTGTGGGACCACATCCTAGCGGCCGTTTGGTGCTATTCAGCATACTTAACTGTTCCTGACGAAATGTAAGCTAGCGATATGCAGTAGTGTGATCCATATTGTTATAGCTAGACCGTTTCGGAAACGGCACGACTTTTGGGTGCTGTGGTGAGCGCCTTTGTGGCGAAACAAAGGTGAAACCACGTCCAGACGTCGTGAGATTGAGCGGCCACCACTCCTTACACATGTCGGACGTTGTAGGCTGGGCAGACTGGTAAACCAGGACAGGCAGCGAACTGTGGCGGAACTGACATCAGACTTTAATGCTGGGCAGAGTTCAAGTGTGCCTGAACAAACACTTGTAACGATGGGCCTCCGCAGCCGACGACCCACGCATGTGCCAATGTTAACGCCACGACATGGGCAACTACGGCTGAAGCGGACACGTCACCATACGCACTGGCGCAATGGCAGAGCGTTGCATGGTCTGATGAATCGCAATACTTTCTTCATCATGCCTATGCAAGCGCGCGAATCCGTCGTCTTTCAGGAGAACACCTCCTTGACACCTGTACTGCAGCGGTGAGAGAAGCTGGTGGCTTCTCCATCATGCTATGGGGAACGTTCACGTGGGCACCCATGGATCCAGTGGAAATGGTGTGAGGCGCCATGAAGGCCAAGGAGTATCGTACACTGTTTACAGACTGTGTACGCCCCCTCAGGACGATCATGTTTCCCGACAGCATTTTTCAGCAAGATAATGCACCATATCACAAGGCCAGCAGTGTGATGGCATCGTTCGAGGAATACAGCGGCGATATGCAATTGATGTGCTGCCCCCCCTTCAAGTCGCCAGATCTGAACCTGATTGAACACATCTGGGATGTGATTGAACGAGGCGTCAGAGCTCATCTCTCCCCTCCCCGAAATTTACGGGAATCAGGTGACTTGCGTGGGCAGATGTGGCGCGAACTCGTTCCAGAGACCTACCAAGGCCTCATTTCTTCCATGCCACGACGCATCGCCGCTGTTATCCGTCCGGAAGGTAGACATCCCGGGTATCAGGCAGCTGGTCATAATGTTCTGGCTGCTCAGTGTCAACCCAGTTGGTTATATTCAATGTGCCGGCGTTATCCTTGTGCACAGTGGCCAGATACTGGGATAAATTATTTTATAATTTTGCGAACGCAACAAGAATTGTACACGCGTGTCTTGCATCAGTACGATTTAAGTTTCAATAAGTAAGAGACAGCAGTCAGTTTCGAAGATTAGATGATGACTCGGGTCCTGTAGACGAGCATCTCCGAAACGGCGAAGCTTGTCGGCTGTTCGCAAGCCACTGTCGTGAGATTCTACGGAAATTGTGTGAATGACGGTGAAACCACGAGTAGGCACCAAAGTGTTGAACGTCCAAGTCTTATCACGGAACGTCGATGTCGGAGGCTCGCCCGCTCTGACGACAGAGTACAGTGTTGAAGCCGGCACAAGTGTTTCGGAGCACGCCGGTCAGAGCACGCTGTGGAACATGGGGCTCCGCAGCAGACGACTGCTGTGTTCAAATGTTGACCCAAGGACATCGCCAATAACGATTGCAGTGGACACGGGAACATCGAGGTTGGACCGTGGATCAGTGGGAACGTGTCATCTGGTCGTACGAATCACGTTTCTTGTTACACTAGGTCGATGAGCAAGCAGTAAAGGAAACAAAAGAAAAATTCGGAGTAGGAATTAAAATCCACGGAGAAGAAATAAAACCTTTGAGGTTCGCCGACGACGTTGTAATTTTTTCAGAGACAGCAAAGGACCTGGAAGAGCAGCTGAACGGAATGGACAGTGTCTTGAACATCAACAAAAGCAAAACGAGGACAATGGAATGTAGTCGAATTAAATCGGGTGATGCTGCGGGAATTAGGAAATGAGACGCTTAAAGTAGTAAATGAATTTTGCTATTTGGAGAGCAAAATAACTGATGATGGTCGAAGTAGAGAGGATATAAAATGTAGACTGGTAATGGCAAGGAAAGCGTTTCTGAAGAAGGAAATTTTGTTAACATCGAGTATAGATTTAAGTGTCGGGAAGTCGTTTCTGAAAGTATTTGTATGGAGTGTAGCCTTGTATGAAAGTGAAACGTGGACGATAAATAGTTTGGACAAGAAGAGAATAGAAGCTTTCGAAATGTGGTGCTACGGAAGAATGTTGAACATTAGATGGATAGATCACATAACTAATGAGGAGGTATTGAATAGAATTGGAGAGAAGAGAAATTTGTGGCACGACTAGAAGAAGGGATCGGTTGGTAGGACATGTTCTGAGGCATCAAGGGATCACCAGTTTAGTATTGGAGGGCACTGTGGAGGGTAAAAATCGTAGAGGGAGACCAAGAGATGAATACACTAAACAGATTCAGAAGGATGTAGGTTGTAATAGGTACTGGGAGATGAAGAAGCTTGCACAGGATAGAGTAGCATGGAGAGCTGCATCAAACCAGTCTCAGGACTGAAGACCACAACAACAACAAGTCAATGGCCATGTCCGGATAAGGCGATACCTAGACTTGACGAGTAGCTCACCTCATTAGATGTCGACCGACAACTGGACAACATCAGAAGGAAATCAAACATCAAGAGCACACTGTAAATACCTATAATAGAAGCAGAAGTCTGATACGATAACAACTGATGGCGCCCGAACACGGACCGACGAGCTGACACAACGAACATGTTTTGTTCCCAGTCTCAACCCGACGGTTCATAATGACAGCGACAATTTACAAAGAGTTTTTGATTGACATTCTGAGGAATGAGCCTCGCCTATGGGACCAGCGAAGCAGACTACCATGACTGTGACACAAAACCTGAACTGTACAAGTCTACTGGAAGCAACCAATAATAAAACGGAGCTATCCGTTACAGTATTTTACTGCTGTATTTAAAATCATATTTTATACAGAAAACTACAAACTGATATTGCATTAAATTACACAATTGTAAGGATTAGTATTTAACCGTTGAAATTAATAATAATTATATTACTGGATGCATTCATTTTGTCAAGGAACCGTGCCGACTCCTTTGAAGTATAATTTGGAATTGTCTGACGATTTGAACCTACTGTTGTAGTCTGTTGAACGTTCCTGCTGAAGTGGTGATTCGATACAAAAGCGCTCTAATTTCGCATAGCTGAAGAAGTCAAAGCCTTCACGATCAGTAATTAAGTTATGCAGTACGCCGACGCAGATGACTATTCTCTGCTTTGTAAATTTCACTTTCTATACCTTTTCCTCACAAAAGCAATATTTGGCCGTTACAATGCCGAAGCCATATTCCAAGCATCTTCTAAGCGCTCGCCAGAATATAGTGACATTTCGCTAAGACTAAAGTTTAATGTGATACATTTTCAAAGAGTATATACCGTCTCAAAACATGATAAATGGCATATCTACAACAATTCCTTCAACAAGAGGTTATTGCGGCAATAACATGATTGTTCTCCAAGGATACAGACTAAGAAGAGGCAGAAAAAGTTCCCCTGTCACTATGCTTTCCATAACCCCCCACAATCACAGAAGTAAACAGGCAATGGTAGTATGCAATAGTTTGTTGCGGGATCCAGAAATTTTTTTGTAGTTCAGATATGTAGTTCCATTTTGTTTTTGACATTTAATTCGGGAATGCTTGCCTTTAATATATCCAAAGGCAGGAATAAAATTTCTTAGCTCGATGGAGCCTGCCGTTATTTTTTCTGTTCAGGAACAGTTAAGTATCGCTGATAGAAATTTTCTCATATCATTTTCACAAATGAAGAGATATAGTAGCCAATAATTCTGTAACATATCAGTCGAAAAGTTGCAGCCTTGCACCGAAATGACATTCTTGTCGCTAAAGTACCTGAAACTGAAGAAACAAAATCGATGTATCGATCACTGGATTATAGTCTCGAAGTTATACTGTATGCTTTCAAGTTAATTATAAAAGAAATTCTTATTTTATTTGTTGATTTTTTTTTAGGTGAATAGCTCGTAAAACGTTGTAAAATCTCAGAGGCATTTTTCGAAAAACCAACAGCGGTCAAAAAAATGCCAGCTTCTGATAAACAATCTTTTCTCCATAAGATGACATTTTTGAACGATATGAAACAGGAGACAGTTCAGGAAAACTGAAAATAAAAAACTGAAAATAAGCCTTGCATGAGAATTGAAGAGGCCTTTGGAGAAAACGGAAGAAACTGTATGGATATCAAGAACTCAGATGGAAAACCAGTCCTATGCAAAAAGGGAAAGGTGAAAGGTGGAAAGACTCTGAGGAGGGTCTGTACAAGGGATTCCTTCCCCCCCCCCCTCCTCGCCCCACACTAACCCCACCACCCGCGGAAGGTGAGGAAAGTGCATATGATACATCAATTGCTCTTCAATACATTCCTTTCATTTGATAGAAAAGTTTTCTGAGTATCGTACCGCGTCATAATATAAAAACAATGTCGAAGAAATCAACGTTCCGGCCATTGTTACACTGTCCTTCTGGGTCATCAGCAGACGAAGGAAAAAGCCACTGTAACTGTGGCCGGAACGTTAGTTTCTCCGTCATAGTTCTTTACGTTATGACGTGGTACGATACTCAGAATACTTTTATTTCAACTGATTCCGGCCGCGGAAGCCCACGCAATTACATCCCCTTCATTTGTTAAGCCACTAGCACATCAATCAGAACTAATCTGACATTGAAATAACGATGATGACTATTACTTCTTCT
Source organism: Schistocerca cancellata (assembly GCF_023864275.1). Lineage (NCBI taxonomy): Eukaryota > Metazoa > Arthropoda > Insecta > Orthoptera > Acrididae > Schistocerca > Schistocerca cancellata. The sequence goes on along the minus strand of NC_064630.1, from coordinate 581,309,924 downwards.
CAACTTCGCTGCCAATCGTCGAGCAACTAAGTCGATTAGAGAATATGAAACTCCAAAAGAGAAACTTGGGATACAACAATGAAGTACTGGGAGCGCACACTTTCATTAATGAAGTTAGATCGTCAGAGGTCATACCATCATCCACTGTATGCCACTAATTTTTTTTTTCTGGACTGATTCATACCAGTACCCTGACATAGATTGACCAGTTGTGCTATTTCTTACTTCTTCAGGAAAGTGAGCAAACGTTTCTAGAGTCATACGATGGTAGTCACTGAATTTCTCTGGGTGATTTTGTAAAGGTTTTCGGGTTTCATAAATCTTCCCTGCAGATGTACCTGTATTAAACAAGTGCACTCATGCCATTTCTCTGTGTCTCTCCTTAAGGGAAAAGCCCTCTTTGCCGCACGAAAATTAAGTGATTTTCGTGATTTTTTTCAATCAAAATAAAAAGTAATGCTAAATCTGTTAATATATTTTATTCATTACACTTTTATCATTAAGAAACCGTTTCCGTTCCCACATCGGATGCACCAGATGGGAAGGATCTCCTTGCTGCCGGAATGTTGGCTATCAGTGGGAATTCTCAAAGCCCTCCTATTGAACCCGTAACAAAATAATTTTAGATAAGTCGTTTTTGATAGATTTTATATCACCATGAATAGGATAGTTGAAAAATATTAAATTCCAAGATAGTGACCAAAAATAGACATATGAAGATATGGCAAAATGGCTGATAGAACATTCAACTTAGGAACGCCGGGATTAAACTCCGATCAAAATTGTATGTACCGTTCTCAAGTTGTGTTTCCCGCCAATTTTAAAAAAACGGTTTCGAGGAAAACGATTTTAAAGTTTTTGGTTACATTTTTAGCAGTCAAGTTAATCATAACTCTAGTCAACGATCCTTGGGCCATACAGAAATCCTTTCAGAACCAAAAGGGTGTCCTCTATCTTCTTCGTGGACGTGTTGGTACTGTGGGCATTTTTTGGCGAATTTTGTCACCCACTCTCTGTTCGCTTGATACGCTTTTTGTTCTCTTTTGTGTGGAAGTGATAACAGGCTGGTCCGATCTCAAGTTTCGAGCACGTTCCTAATTTTGATAATGCCTCTTATACCGTCGTTGAAATTACATGTCGACTATTTTTTCCCACTGTGAGTAGCTTTCGGAGGCACGTTTTCATAAATCGTGTTGTAACTCGGTAACAGAGTTTCTTTCGAACTTGGGATGAACACTTCAACATACACCTCAGAAAAAAGTCAATTTCTTGACATTTATTTGCAAGGAGTACGATCCCCTCAAGGAGGTCGTTCTTCTCCAGCAGGAACCAACACAAAAAATCGTCCCTGGAGCCACTCATGTTGCACCCGAAACATCACTGATCAACCAGAACATTATGACCACCAAGTTACTATTGATATAAATCAGTGCAGGCAATAGCAGTGCCACCTGGCGAGGAATGAGTGCTAGTCAGACACACGCACGGTGCAGGTCGTATCAGTGAGCGTGCTGTCCGTGTGTAGAATGGGGAAGCCGCGCGATCTATCTAATTTATACCGATGGCAGATTGTGAGGGCTCGTAGGCTCAATATGAGCATTTCGGAAACTGCACGACTTAGCGTGTGTTCTAGGAGGCTACGGTGAATGTCTCCAACACGTGGTGAAACCAAGGTGAAACCATGTCCGGACGTCGTGGGATTGAACGGCCACCCCTCATTTCACATCTCGGAGTCGTAAGCTGGGCAGACCGGTAAAACAGGGCGGGCGGTGCAATGTGGCGGAACTAACAGACTTTAATACTGGGTAGAGTACAAGTGTATCTGAATACACAGTGCACCAAACACTCCCAACGACGGACCTCCGCAGCCGATGACCCATTCATGTGCCAATGTCGACACCACGACATCGGCAACTACGACAGAAATGAGGGAGCGGGAATCCATCATCTTCCAGGGAACAGCTCCTTAACACCTGTATAGCAGGACGGACACAAACTAGCAGCGGCCCCATGACGCCCTGGTGAACTTTCATGTGGGCATCCACGGGCCCAGTGGAGCTCGTGTAAGGCACCGTGAGGGGCCGAAGAGTATCGTACGCTGCTTGTAGACCACGTACACCCCTTTATGACGATCATGTATCCCGACGACAGTCACTTTATTCAAGAAAATAATGCGCCATGTCCGTAGGCAGTCACAGTGGACGATGTCGTCCAGGCAAAGTGCTGCTCGGACCATGCACTGCTGCTGGGGGGGGGGGGGGGGGGGGGGGAGGGGCACTATTCGGCTGTGGGGACTTGCACCTGGGCTTCCGTGGGACCTGTAGTAATAACCCAAGGCAGCCTGACAACTGTGGACTGGCCGGCCGATGTGGCCGAGTGGTTCTAGGCGCTTCAGTCTGGAACCGCGCGACCTACGTTAGTTAGGTTTTAGTAGTTCTAAGTTCAAGGGGACTGTTGACCTCAGATGTTAACTCCCATAGCGCTCAGAGCCATTTGAACCAGCCAACTGTGGACTACGGGAGCATTCTTGCGGACTACTTGAATTCCTTCTGATACCTTCCTCGACACTGATGGCTTCTCCCTACAGGATAACTGTGACAAGACCGGATTAGTATTGCAGCGGTTTTGGAGGAGCATGATAGTGAATTCTCGTAGATGTGAGCCTGCTAGTCACCAAAAACACCTGATCTGAACCTTAACCTGATGGAAGACGCCTGGAACGCTACTGGGACCAGTTTCGCGCCCACAAGCCACTGGCCAGGAACTTGTGGGAATTTCGTGACCTGATGTCACATACAAAGATTGAATCCGTGCCACGTTGAATCGCTGCTGTATTCCGTTCCAAATGTGGACCAACACGGCGGTCATAATATCTTGGCTCATCAGTGTATTTGCATTAGCTTCACTTTAGTCCATTCGTGTGAATTTCTTTCTTTTCTGTTTCATGGTTAGTTTACGCGGTCCTGACAATGCACTATCTACCTCCGCAACTGACGCGGAGCTTTGTATTGCTGGTCAGCGCGATGCACTAGACAAGGGCCAGTGACCATAGAAACATTGCCATGATCCTCATGCGCTTTATTATTTTAACAAAAAAAAGAATAAGTGTAGAGCAGTGCAACTGCATTCCATAGTTAGCGCAATCGAAATGGTGAACTTGCAGCTGACTTTCAGGAGAAGTAATCTTTTATTGGAGGATAAAGGAGTATTTTCTGTAATAGCACACGTCCAAGAGTATTTTATGGATCATTAGTTCAACAAACTCTGTTGCAAAAGAATAACTGGAGAGACTATTGTGGAAATCTTTTGTATGTCCTTCGTTTTAGCAGGACGTCTCTGGGACGACGGCTGTTTACTATCTTGACAAAAAATAAGACCATCTACAGCTGTCCTTATGATTTTGATGAAGCGTCGAAACTGGTAGCGACAAAATAAAATAAAATCATAAGGACGGCTGTAGGTGTTTTTATTTTTTGTCAAGATTGTAAAAATAAGTGTTTTATTGAAAGTGCAATTACTTGTTTGTAAACGTGAATCTGAAGCAATGTAAAAGTCCTTCAGCACAAAAAAAAAGTAATGAATAGTGGAAATTACGGAATTCTGAGAGAACACTTCAGACTCTTATTGTTATATTACTCGGTTGTGGTCGTCTGTGATCCATAACTACGAACATTTTTACGAAGTGTAAAACCAACACCCGTCTCAGCCTCACATAACCTAGGTCTCACGCCATCTCTCTCACCCCCCCCCCCCCGCTCCCCTCACTCCCACTCCCAACACACACCATCCTCCCAACGCCCACATACTTTAGTATTTTTAGTAAGTAAAGCAACAGGCTAAACAATGGCTACTTCAAGAAACATAAAAGAAGTCATATTCCGAACAGTAGTTTCACAGATCTTGTAAATATCACATTTTATAATTGTTACTTCATTTAAATCCAGGTATATATGTTTTTACTATCATACAAGGTTAAAGTACAACTTTTGGAAATACAAGAAATCACCAAAGAAAGTCTCTAGTCCAACGCAAATTTTTTGAACAGCAGTATAAGACACACATTCTCTGGGTTGGTTTATATTCCGTGCAGCATATGTGGTTGTTACATGTGGCAGTGTGTGTAATGCAATTTAATTGATATAAATGGGTAAACAAACAAGGTTTTAAAAATGAATTGTGCACTGGAAGGAAACACATGGAATCAGTAACTGTAAGTAGTGTCATCACGTTAACCTTATGATTTTATGGTGTTGGACGACGGCGAGTTGATTCGACAGCACTGAAGGCAGAGAGGTTCCACTGCAGCGAAGTACAATTGTGTCTGTGACATCTCTGATTGTTGACTCTTAGTTTTCTTGGCAGCCGTTTCTGAAAACCCTCATGCTTCGCAGTGGCGGTTTCCACATCCTTACAGGATAAAAGTTTTGCAGTTGTGATGTGTTTTCGGTGTTGAGTTGTAAAAAAACGAACCGATAAAAAGTGAGAAAATAATTTTAAAAGAAAGAGAAAATATGAATAAGCATTATTTTATATCGTTGCTACGAAAAATAAATATATTCAACACGTTTCGTCATAGGTTTGTGTAGTAAGTGCGAATGCGCCACAGCGTTGTTCCTCAACTCCAGCTTCAGACATTAGAAGAGAAGTGTTGTGTACTACAGTGTCGTTTAATTGCTAAAATTCCGAGAGCATACGTTCCCGAAAACTGATATATTGGTTCATCATATGTACGTATCACGAGAAGAGGATAAAGGCAAAATTAGAAATGTACGACAAAAACCTTCACACGCACCATTCATGGCTGGAACAGGGAAAGGGGGAGTAGGGTAGGAAGTGACAATGGAACAAAAAGCACTGGATGTTTCGCGGAAACATCAATGTAATCAATTCTTCTTTCACAGGTCTCTGAGATTTTCTGACAAAGAAATAGTAGTTCCCAGGAAACTTGATGGTAAGACATTCGAGCAACTGACTGAGCTGCACCATCGAAGACTGGGAAAAAAGCCACCAGCAAGGACCAATATCAGGCTTCTTTTCAACAAATTCAAAATGACAAACTGCCTATTGGCTTCTGTCTCGGGTTCTTCGGCCGACGTTCATTAGACGAACGTCGGCCGAAGAACCCGAGACAGAAGCCAATAGGCAGTTTGTCAACAAGTGGCCACGAAAGCCTTAACAATTTTGTAAATTCAAAATGGTTCAAATGGCTCTGAGCACTGTGGGACTTAACATCTGAGGTCATCAGTCCCCTAGAACTAGAACTTAGAACTACTTAAACCTAACTAACCTAAGGACATAACCACATCCATGCCCGAGGCAGGATTCGAACCTGCGACCGTAGCAGTCGCGCGATTCCAGACTGTAGAGCCTAGAACCGCTCGGCCACCTCGGCCGGCCGAAACAAATTCAGGTGAAGAGTAAACGTGCCGAATGAGTAACGTCTTTGACGACCACCAACATGTGATGACGCAGTTCGGTGCATTGAGAAGACCATTGAAAGAACCTCACATGGTTCTGTTCGTCGTCTGAACCGTGATGAACAGCAATTCATTTTACGGTGATGAAAATGGTGTATCGCATCCAGGTAAAGCATCCTCGGAGGAAAAAGATTTTGACACCACTATGGGAATATGTGCTGACTTCTGGGGCGCATGGAAAATGGAAACCTGTTATATAAAGTCCTCACACGAGCTCACATTTTAAGCTGCCCATTCAAAGGCCAATCAGTCGGCCAACCACCCTCCGAGCTGGTTTGCCCCGACATGTTCGCCTTTGTGGTGTACGATTTTATAGTGGTCGAGTCCATGGTTCGGTTGCACCGGCTCCACTGACGCACCACTACCTGCTAGCTCTGATCTCTGCCTGCCACCGCACACCTCCTGTTGTGGCACAGTGAAAACAACCATGCAACTTGGCACAGGTAGTGTCCACCACACAGTCGCTGTTTGCCCACACACAGACGGGTCGGCGAACCGCTCAACAGGGGTTGACAGACTCATTGACCTGTGGATGGCGACTTTCCACATGTGATTTTGTGAACCATCACAACTGTCAGTTATTGATCCACAAAAGTTCTCATAAGGTGCAAGAATAGGAGAGAAACACTCTGAAACTGAACATATGGGTAGGGATGCCTGAGATGAATATTTATGGACCGTTTCGTTATGGAGAACAAACGATAACAAATACCTGTTACTTCGAAATTTTGCTTTCATTGTTCGAGATTACCTCAACCACATGTTGCATAGATGGGGGACAGGTGTGTGCATTTGTGGGCTAAGAGGTTGCCTGACCTCACCCCCTCATGTTTCTTCATGTGGGTTTCCTTCAAGTCCCTAGTGTACAGTGTTAAAAGCAGTATCCTACGTCAGTGGCGTGATGGGGTTGCACTGGTTGCCAACAGCAACAAGGCTAGTCAACTATGCTATGTGTTCCAGTCTACGGTAGGAAGGTGGTCTCTTTCTACTGATTCAGAGGGTGACCAGGTTCAACTTAAGGGGCTCCAGACCGGTTGGAAAATCCGTATCTTAAACACTGTAAAATTTATTTATACAAAAGGTAGATTTTCTCAGAAACTATCAGCTACAAAAGTTTTTAAAAAATGTGCCTAGTACCACTTTAACAGAGGAATTTCTAAATGTTTTTATTAGTGTTAAGATGATAATTATATTTGTTAGAAGTAGCCATAGAAATAATGAAAGTCTACATTTTTCTCTGTGCGTATGAGTGTAACTACTTTGAGAGTTATAAAATAAGAAAACCTCTTTGTTAAAATATGCACAGTGCTCCATTAAGTATGCCCTGTAATTTTGAACACATTCTAACAACTAGAAGCTGAGTAAAAGTGCACTTTATTCTTAAAAAGTACAACTTACGGGAAACAGTAATTAAAGGTATCAACTCATCTGATGGACTGTCTGTATCCCAGCTCATCTTACAGCACCCTTTTCTCTGCTTGTCTGCCGTCTAGATCTCTATCAGCTCTCTCTAAGGCCATAAGTCTTTCTTTATCCAAATTTAACATCTGTTTCACTGTAAAACGATCAACAGTTTGTTGCTGTCTTTTCAGGATTTCACACCTTGTAAAAAGTCCTTTATTGAACCCTGTCAGTGCATCAAAGAGACCAAAATCCAGTGTACTATTTGCACAAACACTGTCTTGGGAATTCTGGCCCAGGGTATGCTGCTGATGGACTCATTAGGATTCTGGATGCTGCCATGAAGGCATTTCTTCAATATACTTACATCTGACAAAATTTTGACCTCCCCTATCGAAAAAGAAATAGCTGGTTTGTGAATAAATTTCTAGCTATTTTTCTGCGCTCTATTGTATTTGCACCATGAATCAGATAATGGAGGACGTAGGCCATCATTGGGTTTACGCTTTGTTGAAGAGAGGTGGGACAAAACAGCTTTTCTCATCTCTTCTACGCTAGTAACATTCTACATGATGGCCATGCCATAATAATTTTGAATTCCTTCTATGACAGCTTCCGTGGCTCTGTTCTTAGCATCGAATCCTCTGCCACCTTCCAATTTCTTTCCCTGGTATGCAGTTTTCAGTCGTCACAGTCTCGTACCAATTCTTTTTTTACATGACTTACGGGCCACAGTTTAGACAGTTACATTTTCTACATAAGACTTTGAAAGGTTTTGAATCCCCATCTCTTAAATAAATGGCCTCGAAGGTGGGGGATTAAAAAACAAATTTCAGTCTGAGAACTGTCAAATGTAGATGGTCACGCATGCATAGTGCTTTGTTTAAATGAATCAATAAACCAGAAATAAGGCTCTACATTGCGTAGATTATGATCGATGAAAACAAAAATTGAAAATTTCAAGATATGTCCAGAGTCCCTTGAATGATTTCTAATGCTTTCTATGTGAACTTGTTGCATAGGTATGTTTTCCATACTGAACATTTGCTTCATGAAAATTAATCGTTACTTTTGGGACATCCTATACACTCCTCCACATACCATAATTTGGCTTGTTAATTATAGATGTAGATCGTGCAATTTCCTCTTATAAGTCCGGTAGAGTTACTGATGTACAGTACGAATACAGCACCAAAATCACAAAATGTGAGGGACACTCCAATATCTATCGTACTCTGGCTCATTACAGTGTCATTTGGTGACTGTCACTGATTACATTTTGCAATATTTCTCATTCCTTCCTATAACATCTGAGGCAAGTTGTCGATGAAATCCAAAGTAACTCGTCCTCCTGCACAACGCGCTGGTTAGCTTTCTACGGTACACGATTGTTGAACAGTAAGGGCGATATCGAAACTTGATTTGGCAGAAGAGGATGCAAACAAACAGCAGGGCAGAGAGGGCGTGTGACGAGGAAGGGGACGGGATAACGACGTTTGCGACGGCCTGGCCGGCCAATTTGCCGCTCGGTTCGGCCCGCCGCCTCGCTTATTGGCGCTCTGAATGGTAAGAATTTTAATAACGGCGAGGCGCGACACAGCCCGGCGGGTGCGCCCTCAGCTATTCTGTCCCCGCGGTGGCCGGATGTTGAGGAGGCGCGGCCGCCAGCGACGCGCCAGGGGAGGCCTGCAATTTCACGATTTTAAATTGGCGAGCTCGCGAGAATAGCGCCACGTTACGATGGCGCCTTTCAATCTTGTCACTGAGTGGCTCAAACTCGTTTAGGCCGGGCGACACTCCGCGTCGCGTGACGTGGCCCTTCCCTGGCGGCGTCAAGTGGAAAGTTGGCTTCGGTCCGTCACAAATGAAGAGCACTGGACTGCGTACTCCATATACTCGAGCTCCCCGCTGTTCTGTCTGGCGAGTCCTCACATTTATAAAAACATTTAGTCTTCTCGCTGAGCTAGCTATCTAGACAGCTTACAAAATGGCTCTGAGCACTATGGGACTTAACTTCTGAGGTCATCAGTCCCCTAGAACTTAGAACCACTTAAACCTAAGGACATCACACACATCCATGCCCGAGGCAGGATTCGAACCTGCGACCGTAGCGGTCGCGCGGTTCCAGACTGTAGCGCCTAGAACCGCTCGTCCACTCCGGCCGCCTAGACAGCTTACACTGAGGTGATCGAAGTTATGAGATATCTCTTAATGTCGTGTCGGACATTCTTATCCCCGGCATACTGCAGTAGATCGCAGTGGCATGGACTCATCAAGTCGCCGTAAGACGCTGTAGAAGTATTGAGGCATGCTGCCTCTATAGCGGTCCCTCATTGCGAACTTGTTACCGGTGCAGGATTTTGTGCACAGACTCACATCTGGATTATGTGCCACGAATATTCGATGGGATTCATGTCGGGCTACCTGGGTGGCCAAATCATTCCCCTCGAATTGACCAGATTGTCCTTCAAACCAGTCGCGAATAATTGTGATATAGTGTAGCATTGCACGGGTAATGGTCCGTGTAACCCTCGAAAGCATTAAGAAATAATCTTGTGGTGATGTCCATTACAGTCGGGTATACCTTGCGTCACGTGAGAGTAGGAGAGTCAAAACAGGTAGTAACCCATGATGTCATCTCAAATCGAGGTTTTTTTGTTGTGAAGTCTTTGCTGAGTGATTCACACAGTATACATGTAAATCATTTCTAAATTTTATTAGTTATTTATGGAGTAAAGAATTTAATTAAGTAAAATTTATTTTAGGATCAATTGGTAATGAGTCTTTATGAGATGGATATAAATGTGTTTTGACATAGCAGATCGCAGTGCTGCGTTATGCGTGATATTTTTCCTCTTTGAGGAGGATGATACCTTCTGAGTTGCTCCGGTGGGAGAACAAGTCGTAATCGAGTGCGGGTCTTCCGTAATTTTCATGGATGGACATAGAACCGATAATTCACAACCCGGAGCTGGTTTAGAAAATATTCTCGGAAACCCCGGTCAAACTTTGTTACAAACAAACGCGCGCGGACTTTGAAATATCGGCGCGAAGTTTGAGATACGCGGTATGCTATCGTGAGTTATAGTCGCGTGAAGGATTAGGTGACACTAACCGTGATTTATTGATATTAACTTAATAATAATTTTCAAACAATTATCGGAAGGGATAGTAACTGTTTGACGCTTAAAGCAAGTGTGAGTTGATTTACTGTTTGAATACGACAGACATTAATCACGGAATAGTCAGCTAGTTGATACTTTGCTTAGCAAACCATAAACAGATTCTGATAGAATTACCGGAACGATCATTTCAATCATTAGTGACCACTACACACACACCAGAAAACTAACTAGTCTCGTTGTGAATGACATTTGGAACGGACGAGTTTTGTTTCAGCTCCTTGGGATCAATAAACTTCATCTGAATTTGAAACTTTACAACTGTGTCGTGTTCCTTCAGTTTGGTAGAACGATAGACATTATAGTCTACACTACTATTTGCCTTCTTTTTTCAAAAAGAGAGCAGTTATCTGTTTCTGTTAGAGGAATTTTTCTGCTTCAGTCATCAATCTTCTCAAAGCTGAGATAAGGGTGATACTCACACATAGCACTACGTCATAATGATCAACCACACACATGTGCCCCCTTTCTCCCACATTTTTTTGTGTTGGAAACCCTGAGATATAGCCGCTGTAAGGCGAAGGAAGAAGGAAGAGGAGAAAAGAAGAAGAAAGGAGAGAGGTGCGAGAGGAGAGAAAACAGAATAATAAAAGAGAGAGAAGAAAAGGAAGAGAGGGGAGGTCACAATAGCACATTGTCATCCGTAAGAGTGCCATCGTTGCTTGGGAAAATGAAGTCCATGAATGGTTGCAAGTGAAGTAGACAAACATAACCAGGACGCAGAAGCCGAACATAACCATTTTCAGTCAAACATCGGTTCAGTTGGACCAGAGCATCCAGTCCATTCCATGCAAACACAGCCCACGCCATTACAGAGCCATCACTATCTTGTACAGCGCGTTGTTGATAAGTTGGATCCGTGCCTCCGTGGGGTTTGCTCCATATCCGAACCCTACCGACAGCTAACTGAAATCAGGACTTATCTGACCAGGCCACGGTTTTCCAATCGTGTACGGTCCAACCGATGTAGTTACGAATCCTGGAGGGGCGCTGCGTGCGATGTCGTACTACTAGAAAAGGCACTCGCGTCGGTCATCTGCTGCCGTAGGGCACTAACGCCACATTTCACCTCCTTGTCCTAACGGATACGTACTTCGTCCGTCCCACATCGGTTTCTCCGCTTATTTCACGCAATCTGTTAGCACTGACAACTCTACACAGACGCCACTGCCCTCGATCGTTAAGTGAGAGCCGACAGCCACTGCGTTGTCCGTGGTGAGAGGTAATGCCTACGACTTTTGTCGCCTCAGTGTATGTTACGGCACCATTTGAGCAGTAGTAGCCGGAATTGACCACTAGATGTCAGGAGAGGCCGAGCAGCCAGTATAAAAGATGGCGGAGAGAATTCTGTCGTAGAGAACAAGTGACTGCAGAATGGGCGCGTTAGGACAGCTCAGTGACTTCAAACGTGGGCTAGTTATTGCATGCCACCCGATTAACCAGTCCGTCAGGGACATTTCAACCCTTCTACAGCTGCCAAAGTCCACTGTTGGCGATGTGATTGTAAAATGGAAAAGTGAAGCAACCACCACACCTAAACCGAGACCAGACAAACCTCGTGTACTGACGGACAGGGACTGCCGAGCAACGTCGGCGAAGTTTGGAAAAAATCGCATGAAATCAGCGGACTGAATAACTCGTGGGTACCAAAGTGCTACCGGCAGTTCAGCTAGCAATGACTGGGCGTAGGGAGTTAAAAAAGAATGGGTTATAATGTTCAAGGAGCACCTCATTCCTGTTGTCAGTGCTCAGCAACTCTTGAGGTGGAGTACAGAGCGACGTCAGTGGACACTGTAGGACTGAAAACGAGTTATTTGGCGCTATTAATCATGCTACACCCCTGTGACAATCCGATGGAAGTGTTTGGGTTTGGTGAATGGTTGGAGAACATTACCTTCCGTCATGCGTAGGAAAATAGTGAAGTACAGAGTAGGTGGCATTACGATAAGGCAATCTTTCGTGGTTAGATTGTGGTCCCCTTATTTCGATCAAGGAAACATTAAATGAGGAAGAATATGAACACATCTTGCAGCGGTTGTACTGTGTACAGTACACGAACGATTTGGAGACCATGACTGCTCGTTATCAGCTTGACAATGCATCATCTCATAAAAACAGCATGTATGAGGCAGTAGTTTGTGAAAATTATGGTTCCTAAAATTGCCCAGAGTCCGGACCTGAGCCCAGAGGAACCTTTAAATCTAAAGGGGGTGGAAGGGCTGACCCAATAAAGTGAACATTTGAATACGAATGGGTTTATTAATTAACCACAACAATATCATTTAAAATTTGACAGATACCACTCGGGCAAAATTATTTAAGAGACATTTATTACATAAATCATAAGCAAGTTAATAAATAACCTTAACAAACAACATTATTTAAGACCCCTTCAATTAACATTACACGTAGCCCACGATTTCCCACCAAAACTGACAGAAGCCACTGAAGCTGACTTCAACAAACAACTCTGTACAATGATAAATGTGTAACGACAGAAGCAAGGTCCAAACATGTAAGGCCGAAGTTTAACCACGAACGGTGGAACCGACTGAGAGAAGTAATACTTAACTTCGAACCTAGACGTGGCTCCGTCTTCATCCCCACGTCAAGTAGGCCACCAAAACGTGAACCAAGCAAACGCTACCAAGGAGGAACACACGAGCTCAGGCGAAGCCCACCGCCCGTAAGCCAAACTTGCAATCTAAAGAGAAGCCCTGTGCTTCGGTTGCCCACTGCCTCAGCTCACTGAAACAAAGACCACACCCGAGAACAGGGGCAGGAAACTTTTCTTAACTTCAACATTTAATAGTGACGAGTAAATTAACTCTACAAGATAAACAAAAACTAATTTCACTCGCGGGTGCTTCCTTTGAGTAAAAAAAATACTTGACAAACAAACACTAAGACTGGGAAATGAGCTCGCTCATGAGAACCGACACTCGCTAAAACTTAATGACACACATATGCAGATACATCAATATTATGCGAAAGCAGAGCACACGCTTAGTAGCAGGCCTCAAACGAAATCGAACAAGTATCACATCACACGTCGTGCAATCACAATCACAGTTGGCTGGCTCTGAGCACTATGGGACTTAACTGCTGAGGTCATCAGTCCCCTAGAACTTAGAACTACTTAAACCTAACTAACCTAAGGACATCACACACATCCATGCCCGAGGCAGGATTCGAACCTGCAACCGTAGCGGTCGCGCGGTTCCAGACTGTAGCGCCTAGAACCGCTCGGCCACTCCGGCCGGCCAATCACAGTTAACTAAGCGCTCTTAGTAATTAGCGTACTTAACTGGATGTCTTGATGCTGGGACGATTTTGCGAAGATGCCAGACCATCACTTGGCAAGACCGTAACAGCCTGCCCCTCCAAGGAAGCGGGCACATCGACAGCTGACGAGGCTTCCGGAGAATGCACAGCGCCGGCCAACTCCCGCTGCCTCCAGTACAACCACGTGATAACCGCCGCCCGGCCTCGGGCACGCCGTCTTCGCTTCTGTCCGCCAGCCAATCGCCGACTCGCACATCGCCGCGTTCCGTTCTCAAGCGTTGTGTCCTCTCTTTACTCGCGGTCGGCGCTCCCTTATATCTCGAGCCGGCCCAAGCCCAAAGACTAACCCCTGCACTAGGAAATCGATCGTACTCATGTCACAGATACTACTGGCGCCAGTCCCGCCACGGCTCAGGAACAGCTTTCTGTGATTGCGGCTCTTGGGGAGGAATATCAAGCTATTCCTCCAGATACGTTCACACACCTCGTTGAAAGAGTCTCCAGCAGAATTTGAGCCATCGTAAAGGCGAAGGTTTGACGAGCCCCACATTAATGTCCACTAAAGATGTCCGGATACTTTTGATCAGATACTCCATAATAGCATCATCGACTCATATTTTTGTATTAGTGACACATTACAGCATTGGCACCTAGCAAGTACTATGCTTCGACGAAGCTAATGTGTTGTGGGCAGATAATACACAATTCAATAGAATTTTATTCACAACTCGATAATGTGATTGGAATAACTGGTCTCAACCACATTTGCGACGATAATGTTAATCACGTTAAAACTGACACCAGTATGAAGTACCTGCTTCCTTCCCTCAGACCTAGCCATTACAAGAATCAGAACATCGATGAATAATGTAACTGTTTTGTTTTATTATTGTAGTTTATTGTTGTTGTGTATGTAAACTGGTTTTCTTTTTCTTAAAGTTTCGCATGTGTCTGCGTTGTAATATGAGGCTGAGTAATGCAAGTGGTGTGCTTACGTGGACGCTATCTGATAAAATGAGTCACCAAATTCATCTGAAACTGTATAACGGTACTGCAATTAACTTTTACCAAAAATAAGTTTAAAAACGTAAATCAGTTAATAAAAACAATGTTCGATGAAATTCTGTATTGTGCAGTGCAGTGAACAGTGCTACAATGTTCTACATCACAGTACGTGACTTGCAGTCCAACACACAAAACTAAGCAGAAATTCTAAAAAAAAATTACAGCTCGAGTTTTGAAAGAATAAATATTCATAATGCTTCTTCGAAAATTCTACGTAATTTTAACTATGCAAACTGACTACATAAAATTCCGAACACTATATGATATGCACGCAAACACGTAACACTGCACTGTAATAAGGATGCCTGCATAAAGAGACCTGAATTGAACCTGATGAGAGTGTTGGAATGCAAAGCTTGACTGAATGCGTCCCGACTCTGACCCTAAAGTAGCCCTACCAAATTTTCATAACTTGCCTTGTGCCAACGGAAACTCGGTTTTGCTCGAAAGTGGTGAATACTAAAATAAAGTTCAGCAGAAAACCAGCTATAGAAAAGAAGCCTTGCCCAAGTCCAATGCAAGGAAAAGTTACTATCCTATGGACATCATGCTTTATGTTTGGGCAGCTGCGTTCCGCTAAGTGCAATGTGGCAACATACAAATAGACTTATGAATGGTGAGCTCCATGTGGTTCCCAAGTCGTGCAGCTACCGTAAACCATAAAATTACCAAATATGCAGCAACCAGTCACAAAATCATGTTTTATTTATTCACTTTTGCAAATCGATTTCAACTGATTAACAGCCATCATCAGTGCTTTGAACCAATATATGCCATGAGTAGTAATACTGTCTTAAGCAGAGGCCAAACATAAAGTTTCACTAGAAACATCTCAACACACAGTGCGGTATGAGCCAGTGTGTTGTCTTAGTGCAGACCCTATGACTTGTTCTTCCACAACACGGGTCGTTGTTTTCTTATTTTATCAAATGGTTCAAATGGCTCTAAGCACTATGGAAGTTAACATCTGATGTCATCAGTCCCCTAGACTTAGAACTACTCAAACCTAACTAACCTAAGGACATCACACGCATCCATGCCCCAGTCACGATGCGAACCTGCGACCGTAGCAGCAGCGCGGTTCCGGATTGAAGCGCCTAGAACCGCTCGTCTACAGCGGCCGGCTCTTGTTTTCTCCTCGAGTTGAGAAAGAACTTCAAGGTAGTAATGATGGTTGATAGTTCGACCTTCAGGAACGCAGTCGAGATACGCAGTTCCACGAATATATAAAAATAAAAAAAGTCACCGATTTGGATCTTGATGTGGTCATTCGAGCTTTTTCCAGTCTCGGTGAAGTTTGGCCCTTCCAATACATGGATTCGGGCTTACTTTCTGGATCGTAAGTGCAAAATCAATATGCGTCACGTTATCACTCCTTCCAAGAAATTAGGTTCAATATCAGTTGCATTCAAAGTGTCGTTACAAATATTTTTAGGAGTTCCTTCTTGTTCGATCGTGAGAAAAGTCCTCTTTCGGTTTGTAATGGACCTGAAGATGGGGTGAACGTTGCGCCGAAACGTCGTTTGAAATAAATTTCTTTGATTATGCGGCTGTGGTAGTACGGGTTTTTTTTTATTTTTTTTTTTTTTTTTTTGCCGTATATCATCAGGCACTGTCCCACGTCCGCGAGAACGATGGACTTCCACAAGTAAAGTTTAGAGGATGTTGCGGATTAGTCGTGTAATTAATAAGTTTGTCAACTGCAGTTAAAAGGTATTTTCATTGTCGGAAACGGCACAGCGTAGATTCTTTGAATGATTTTCGGAAACAGCGGCTTACGCCTTGCAAGTTGACAATAGGGGACAGCCGCTGGTGACGGGCAGTGTCTGTGGGCCGCAGTAACGAGGAGGCGCAGCCGCGGGCCCGAAGAGTTTCGTTGCCGGCGCCGCCGCTGCTGGCGCTGACAGCCGCCCATTAGCGAGTGCCGCCAATTACGTGACACTTCTGTCGCCACCAGGCACCACGCACCAAGCACCGCTCTAAGCGCTGC
Source organism: Schistocerca cancellata (assembly GCF_023864275.1). Classification (NCBI taxonomy): domain Eukaryota; kingdom Metazoa; phylum Arthropoda; class Insecta; order Orthoptera; family Acrididae; genus Schistocerca; species Schistocerca cancellata. The sequence continues at coordinate 581,293,524 of NC_064630.1, read as the reverse complement.
ACACATTACACGGCCGCCACTCCCCTCTGTTACCCCTTCACACCACGGTCAAACCTTCCACTGCTTTAACCCTGTCTCCATTTCTGTCTCCATTTCTTTCAGTCATGTGTCAGTATTTTACAAATGCATATCATTCAGATCTATGTCCCTTCTAGCAGATCATCGGGTGAGGAGACGGAGGAGTTCTGTGAACGACTGGAATAAGTCCTTAGTAAGGTCTCTCACAAAGAACAGAATATAATTCAAGAAACTTTAGTGCTAAAATTCGAGATACTACCGAAGACAGCCGGCCGGAGTGGCCGTGCGGTTCTAGGCGCTACAGTCTGGAACCGAGCGACCGCTACGGTCGCGGGTTCGAATCCTGCCTCGGGCATGGATGTGTGTGATGTCCTTAGGTTAGTTAGGTTTAATTAGTTCTAAGTTCTAGGCGACTGATGAGCTCAGAAGTTAAGTCCCATAGTGCTCAGAGCCATTTGAACCATTTGAACTACCGAAGACACGCACTTACAATCTCTCGATCTGTCGTTGGCCCTTAAGATCCAGGTGAGAGTAATGACCGTCGCAGGTACTTCCTAGAGTAACGACTTGAATGTCTGTAACACCATCTTTCGCGCTTCAGCCAAGACGAATGTACACTTGGATTTCATCTGGTGATAGATTTAGAAATCAGACGGATTTCATCCTTGTGCAAAGACGTTGGAAGACTTCGATCTTGGACTGTTCGACCTTCGCTGGAGATGGCAGTGGAAGTGATCACGAAAATGGGGGTTAAGCTCAAATCCACCAGGACGAGTGGATAAGGACAGCTAAGACTCACAAACAAGGAAGCTCTTTGGGAATCTGGTGATCTTGTAATGCCAAAACTCCACAACATCAGTATTGATAAGGATGAACCAGCATCACAAACGTGGGACGAGGAGAAGGAGATCGTTTCCTCGGCACTTCCAACATCAGATCGATCACAAAGTTCAAAACACCCTTGGGTATCACAGTCCGCACTATAACTAATTTAAAAGATATACAAGTTCAAGGAAACTGGTATCCACACCATCCACGATCAAGACAGGTATAAGAACCATTTCAGAGAAATACAACGGAATTTCAGAAAGGAGAGATCATACTTCATTAACGGTATCTGTGATGAGATATAACAACATTATAACCACAGTAAAGTGTATGATCCCTGCAAGGAACTTAACAGCATCATCGGTGAATACAATCCTCGTACTTGGATGGCAGATGATGAGAAGACAATCATATTGACGACAAGGAGGACCTGTTGCGATGTGTAAACAGTACTACGAGAAGTTGTATTCTAGGATTAACAACAATACGGAAAATCTAGCTACTGATCAATTTACATTCGAACCTCCAATCTTACGCAACGAAATAGAGAACATACTCAGAAGCGCCAAAGAAACTGGTATAGGCATGCGTATTCAAATGCAGAGATATGCAAACAGGCAGAATATGGCGCTGCGGTCGGCTACGCCTATATAAGACAACAAGTGTCTGGCGCAGTTGTTAAATCGGTTACTGCTGCTACAATGGCAGATTATCAAGATTTAAATGAGTTTGAATGTGGTGTTATAGTCGACGCAGGAGCGATAGGACACAGCATCTCCGCCGGCCGCTGTGACAGAGCGGTTCTCAGCGCTTCAGTCCAGAACCGCGCTGCTGCTACGGTCGCAGGTTCGAATCCTGCCTCGGGCATGGATGTGTGTGATGTCCTTAGATTAGTTAGGTTTAAGTAGTTCTAAGTCTAGGGGCCCCCCATGAACCATGGACCTTGCCGTTGGTGGGGAGGCTTGCGTGCCTCAGCGATACAGATGGCCGTACCGTAGGTACAACCACAACGGAGGGGTATCTGCTGAGAGGCCAGACAAACATGTGGTTCCTGAAGAGGGGCAGCAGCCTTTTCAGTAGTTGCAGGGGCAACAGTCTGGATGATTGACTGATCTGGCCTTGTAACATTAACCAAAACGGCCTTGCTGTGCTGGTACTGCGAACGGCTGAAAGCAAGGGGAAACTACGGCCGTAATTTTTCCCGAGGACATGCAGCTCTACTGTATGATTAAATGATGATGGCGTCCTCTTGGGTAAAATATTCCGGAGGTAAAATAGTCCCCCATTCGGATCTCCGGGCGGGGACTACTCAGGAGGACGTCGTTATCAGGAGAAAGAAAACTGGCGTTCTACGGATCGGAGCGTGGAATGTCAGATCCCTTAATCGGGCAGGTAGGTTAGAAAATTTAAAAAGGGAAATGGATAGGTTAAAGTTAGATATAGTGGGAATTAGTGAAGTTCGGTGGCAGAAGGAACAAGACTTTTGGTCAGGTGATTACAGGGTTATAAATACAAAATCAAATAGGGGTAATGCAGGAGTAGGTTTAATAATGAATAAAAAAATAGGAGTGCGGGTTAGCTACTACAAACAGCATAGTGAACGCATTATTGTGGCCAAGATAGACACAAAGCCCATGCCTACTACAGTAGTACAAGTTTATATGCCAACTACCTCTGCAGATGATGAAGAAATAGATGAAATGTATGACGAGATAAAAGAAATTATTCAGGTAGTGAAGGGAGACGAAAATTTAATAGTCATGGGTGACTGGAATTCAACAGTAGGAAAATGAAGAGAAGGAAACATAGTAGGTGAATATGGATGGGAGGGAAGGAATGAAAGAGGAAGCCGCCTTGTAGAATTTTGCACAGAGCATAACTTAATCATAGCCAATACTTGGTTCAAGAATCATAAAAGAAGGTTGTATACCTGGAAGAATCCTGGAGATACTAAAAGGTATCAGATAGATTAAATAATGGTAAGACAGAGATTTAGGAACCAGGTTTTAAATTGTAAGACATTTCCTGCGGCAGATGTGGATTCTGACCACAATCTATTGGTTATGAACTGCAGATTGAAACTGAAGAAACTGCAAAAAGGTGGGAATTTAAGGAGATGGGACCTGGATAAACTGAAAGAACCAGAGGTTGTAGAGAGTTTCAGGGAGAGCATAAGGGAACAATTGACAGGAATGGGGGAAAGAAATACAGTAGAAGAAGAATGGGTAGCTCTGAGGGATGAAGTAGTGAAGGCGGCAGAGGATCAAGTAGGTAAAAAGACGAGGGCTAATAGAAATCCTTGGGTAACAGAAGAAATATTGAATTTAATTGATGAAAGGAGAAAATATAAAAATGCAGTAAATGAAACAGGCAAAAAGAAATACAAACGTCTCAAAAATGATATCGACAGGAAGTGCAAAATGGCTAAGCAGGGATGGCTAGAGGACAAATGTAAGGATGTAGAGGCTTGTCTCACTAGGGGTAAGATAGATACTGCCTACAGCAAAATTAAAGAGACCTTTGGAGAGAAGAGAACCACTTGTATGAATATCAAGAGCTCAGATGGCAACCCAGTTCTAAGCAAAGAAGGGAAGGCAGAAAGGTGGAAAGAGTATATAGAGGGTTTATACAAGGGCGATGTACTTGAGGACAATATTATGGAAATGGAAGAGGATGTAGATGAAGACGAAATGGGAGATAAGATACTGCGTGAAGAGTTTGACAGAGCACTGAAAGACCTGAGTCGAAACAAGGCCCCGGGAGTAGACAACATTCCATTTGAACTACTGATGGCCTCGGGAGAGCCAGTCATGAAAAAACTCTACCATCTGGTGAGCACGATGTATGAGACAGGCGAAATACCCTCAGACTTCAAGAAGAATATAATAATTCCAATCCCAAAGAAAGCAGGTGTTGACAGATGTGAAAATTACCGAACTATCAGTTTAATAAGTCACAGCTGCAAAATACTAAAGCGAATTCTTTACAGACGAATGGAAAAACTGGTAGAAGCCGACCTCGGGGAAGATCAGTTTGGATTCCGTAGAAATGTTGGAACACGTGAGGCAATACTGACCTTACGACTTATCTTAGAAGAAAGATTAAGAAAAGGCAAACCTACATTTCTAGCATTTGTAGACTTAGAGAAAGCTTTTGACAATGTTAACTGGAATACTCTCTTTCAAATTCTGAAGGTGGCAGGGGTAAAATACAGGGAGCGAAAGGCTATTTACAGTTTGTACAGAAACCAGACGGCAGTTATAAGAGTCGAGGGGCATGAAAGGGAAGCAATGGTCTTGTGACAGCCAGAGCGAGAGCACCAGCAGCAGCGAGTACTGTTTGTATAAAGCGTTTATTTTGCATTTTGTTTACGACCTTCCACTAAGGAAGGGATTCTATTTGTGTTTATCTGCTCTGCATAGTAACTAACAGTTCTTGATAAAACTTTACGTAGTTTTCGTGTTAGATTTCTTAGTGTTTTCTTGATCGTTTAGAACAGAAAGCGCCCTAAAACCGTCTTTGTTTGTTTCGCGGCCGTTAGCCACTAGTCACTTGAATCAGCAGTTGTCTTGTGACAGCCAGAGCGAGAGCACCAGCAGCAGCGAGTACTGTTTGTATAAAGCGTTTTTGTACTTATTTGCTGCGCTTAGCTTTTAAATAGTTTTTCTGGGAAAACCTAGCGTAGTTTTCGCGTCTCGTATTTCAGTGAGTGTTTCTTGATTATCAGAGTAGCTCATCAGAAGATTATGTTGGGAATTTGTCACCGTATAGGGTAGGGTAAACATAGTCATGTGTAGGGACTGTGGTTGTTGTGAGCGGACGCAAGGAGAATTGGCCACTCTTCGGGGGCAGGTGGAGGCTTTGTCTGTTAGGCTCATCGAGCTCGAGGCGCAGGCGTCGGCTCGTAGTGGCGTTGGGGCAACTGTGGTGAGACCTATGCCTACTTCGGTGGCCTTGGAATCACATGGAACCCCTGATGTCGCTGCGTCTTCCGGCAGTGAGCATCTTACCGGTCAGCCATCACTCCAGGGTGAATGGCGGTCAGTGGTGGGCTCGCGCGTGCCTGGCCGAAAGGCGAAGGTGGGATCTGGCCGCGTGGCAGCTGCCTTACCCCTTTCCAACAGGTACGGGGTGCTTCCTAGTGGTGATGACATCGTTTCCGAGCCACCACAGGATGCCTCGCCTGTTGGGCCAGTGGCCGATTCTCCGGCAAGGTCCCGACAGTCACAGAGGGCGGGCCTATTAGTTATAGGGAGCTCCAACGTTAGGCGGGTTATGGAGCCCCTCAGGAAAATAGCGGGTAGGTCGGGGAAGAATGCCAGTGTGCACTCGGTGTGCTTGCCGGGGGTCTCGTCCGTAATGTGGAGGAGGCCCTTCCGGCAGCTATTGAACGCACTGGGTGTGACCGGCTGCAGATAGTAGCACATGTCGGAACGAATGACGCCTGCCGCTTGGGTTCTGAGGCCATCCTTGGTTCCTTCCGGCGGCTGGCTGATTTGGTGAAGACAACCAGCATCGCACGCGGAGTGCAAGCTGAGCTTAATATCTGCAGCATAGTGCCCAGAGTCGATCGCGGTCCTCTGGTTTGGAGCCGTGTGGAGGGTCTAAACCAGAGGCTCAGACGACTCTGCGACTATAATGGTTGCAAATTCATCGACCTCCGTTATTGGGTGGAGAACTGTAGGGCCCCCCTAGACAGGTCAGGCGTGCACTACACACCGGAAGCAGCTACTAGGATAGCAGAGTACGTGTGGCGTGCACACGGGGGTTTTTTAGGTTAGAGGGACCCCCCCTTGGGCGAAACGATAAAATACCTGACGGCTTACCAGAGAGGACATTATCATCGTTGATAAAGAACGTCCGTCCTCAGAGACCAAAAACAGGAAAAGTTAACGTAATATTGGTAAACTGCAGGAGTATCCAAGGCAAGGTTCCTGAATTAGTATCTCTTATTGAAGGAAATAGTGCGCATATAGTATTAGGAACGGAAAGTTGGTTAAAACCGGAAGTGAACAGTAACGAAATCCTAGACACAGAATGGAATATATACCGCAAGGATAGGATAAACGCCAGTGGTGGAGGAGTATTTATAGCAGTAAAGAATTCAATAATATCCAGTGAAGTTATTAGCGAATGCGAATGTGAAATAATCTGGGTTAAGCTAAGTATCAAAGGTGGGTCAGATATGATAGTCGGATGCTTCTATAGACCACCTGCATCAGCAACCGTAGTAGTTGAGCGCCTCAGAGAGAACCTGCAGAACGTCGTGAAGAAGTTTCGTGATCATACTATTGTAATAGGGGGAGACTTCAATCTACCAGGTATAGAATGGGATAGTCACACAATCAGAACTGGAGCCAGGGACAGAGACTCTTGTGACATTATCCTGACTGCCTTGTCCGAGAATTACTTCGAGCAGATAGTTAGAGAACCAACTCGTGAAGCTAACGTTTTAGACCTCATAGCAACAAATAGACCGGAACTTTTCGACTCCGTGAATGTAGAAGAGGGTATCAGTGATCATAAGTCAGTGGTTGCATCAATGACTACAAGTGTAATAAGAAATGCCAAGAAAGGAAGGAAAATATATTTGCTTAACAAGAGTGATAGGGCACAAATCGCAGAATATCTGAGTGACCACCATCAAACGTTCATTTCTGAGGAAGAGGATGTGGAACAAAAATGGCAAAAATTCAGAAACATCGTCCAGTACGCCTTAGATAAGTTCGTACCGACTAAGGTCCGAAGCGAGGGGAAAGATCCACTGTGGTATAACAATCATGAACGAAAGGTTGTAAGTGGCGTGAATATAAGTAGCGTGAATAAAAGGACGGTAGGTGCAAGAAGCAGGAAGCGCCCTTCGAATGTATCCTGATAGCTAAAAGAGCCACGCACACTTTGAATAAGAAAATGCTACTTGACACTGAAATCAATATAAAAGATAGGGTCGCCACCGACTCTAGCCACACGACAAGAAGAGGTAGCACTGAGTCGGAAAATTACTTAATTTATTAATAAGAAAAACTCACAAAAGAACATTCATTGTACAGTCATTGATAATGAATGGGATGTAGTTATTACGTAATATGATCCAGGCATTCTTCCCGTGAATCAAATATTGAGTAAAGTAAAGAGGTCGTGAACACCATGCGTAAGTGCAGCCTGCAGCAAGATTCGTGAAAACACGATCTATTCCAGAGCATTTGTTTCAGATAAAAAAAGGGACACTAATCACTACACCTGTGCACATGGAAACGCTATAGGTGGGCCAACAAGGAAAACTATAAGGTAAATGGCGAAGGTAACGGCGACGTAACATCGGTACACAAGATAAGATTGAAGGCAAAATTATTTATTCCTTAAAACATTGATGTAGTGCATCTATAGACTGCTGTTGCATGCTAACTATGTGTCACATGAGACAAAGAAAATTCACAAATACACAAAAATTACCAAGATCCGGGAAAGATTAGAAGCATACATACACAGATGTAGGCACATAAACATTCACACTGAACCGAGGGCACTTCAACATATGCAACTCCCTTGTGCTGCGTTCCTCTCACGGATCAAAGTCAAGACTGCATTGGGAATCAAACTGAAAGTCTACAAAAGCCTTGCATTCCCTGCTGCAACCCAGCAAGTAAATCTTTATAAGACGAAATTCGAGACCGAAAGCTAAAAGCTCCCCTCTCTATGTGAAAACGCGCCACGCGGTCAGTCCAACTCACCCTTCTTCGACTGGAGCACAGCTGTGTCCGCTTCCCGTACCGACGGCAGACTGCCTCCCGCTTCTCCAGCCTCTTCCACGCTCCGCGTGGACCGGAAAACCCCAGGATGCCATTTCCGCCACCAACCTAACGCAGGTGGATTTCTCCCAAGTAGCGGAAACCTCTTTGCCGACTTGACCACTACGAGAGTTGGCAATGAAAGGTGGCTACAGGACCCTTTCATCACCCCAAACGTCCCGGAGAAGACTGTGCCGCGAATTTTCTCGCCATGCTAGGAGATTCGCCAACAGTCTTCGAAACAAACATACCCTAACGAGTAACAATTGCAACAGTAAACAGCAGCACAAAGGAGTTGATTAATCTCTTATATCCAAGTGAGCTTTATCTGACCTTAGTCAATAATTGTGACCTCATGCGGTCCGCAAAGCAAACAGAACAAATTAAATTAAGCGTGATATACTACGCTAACATCATGTCATCTGACCTATTACGACCACAACCATGAGATATTATTTTAAAATTGCTTTAACCAACTATCAAGAGTTAACATAGAGACATAGGTGAACAGGTACATAATATATATAAATATATAAACAAATACAATGATGCAAAATCATTATCACGAACCAAAGCAGTATCATCTGGTGCTGACATATATAAAAACTTGCAAGTGAAAGTGCAAAATACAATATTCACAACAAATACCGTGATACAAAATCATTAATGAACCCAGTGGTATGACAGCTGGTAAATAATCACCTATGGAAAATAAGACATGAGTACAAAAACACATCCAGAAATCAACTCGTTGACACGCTGTCATTTTTCAGTTTCGCCACATGGTTGTTTCACTGGGTATTCTCTTTAGGTGCTGGGGTGGGCGTCTCTTCTAAAGGCGACTTGGAGGATAAGCTACTAGGGGACCACAACACTGAACTGGGGAGTTCGCAGCGGCGTTGATTGTAACGTCCGTTGTAACCCAGATTGTGCATCCTAGACAGCACCCCGCGACGTTGCCTCGTGCCCGTTTCCACCCTCTGCGTCCATACTGTGGGATGGTTCTGCGTTGCAGATTTGCAGGACATCGCCACTTGTGGGCCCTGCCTCATCATCGAGAAGGCGGCTTGGCGGTCGTCGTCCGTGTGTTGTGGAGGAATGTGTTTTACCGACACACGCCCCCGTCTCCTGTCGTGTCAATGGGGAGACACGCGCTCTTCTGCGTCGCATCGAGGTCGACGTAAACTCGTGCGGGTGTCGGGCTCGAGACCCGCTTATCACCTCTTTGCACCGTCTCAGCTGATGCGTCATTGGTGGGACCCGCGTCCCTCCGGGCAGTGGGCGTTACCTCACCGCAGCAGCCGTCTGGACTAGCGGCGCTCAGGGATCGGCGGCCTCGCCTGGTGTGCGTCATACTTTCCCTTTCGCTTGTCAGATGACTAGCGCATGGGGTGGAACGCCGGCCATCAGCTGGCGCTGCCGTGGTGACACGCCTGCGGACTCCGGTGTGAGCCTGCGCCTGGGGGAAGACCAGCGTCCCCTCCCCTCTTACGGGGAAACAGCTGTGACCGTTCGCCGCATCACTGCTTCGCCGTTGATACCAGGGTTCGGCAACGCCTGCCGGTGGACCAAGCCCTGTGCTTTCTGATGCGGAGGCTCCCTAGGCGGCCTTGCACCCACTTAAGAACTGCGCTCACAGGGATCGTTACAAAATATCATGTGTACAGATTACCACAAAATCTTCGGAGTTTCTCACTCCTGATCAATACATGGAATAGTGCCCAAAATTAACTTGACAAAAAGGGCCTTCTTAACATTACTAATAAAAAAAACAATGAAGAAAATTAAATAACCAATATTCAAACAAACAAAAAATCCTTTTTATAAAATATAGTTCCAGCATTACATCTGCTGTCAATCATTCAGGGTAGATCTTGTACAAGGTTTGGTCAGGATTTGGATAGGATTTGGCGCCGCTGCTAGCTACAGACACAAAACTCTACCTGCTCCTAACTACGCTCTCACACACAATCTACACAGCTCGTACTAGTCACCATCACCATATAGCCTGACTACAATTCCCACATATAAACAAAATATTCCTTTCAACACCAATACCCATATCGTTGTTCATTGACTGCTCCTCCAAGGTTTGCAGAACGTGTTTGCTGATCTGTGAAAAATTTCCGAGACTTCTTTTCCATGGATATTGCATAATAAAAGTTATGATTAATGAGACACAGAAGGTTCATTCAAGTCACATCTGGAATGGTAAATGTTTCAACATCTATTCATCAGACTAATGCAAAAGGTCAGTGGGCATAAAAATGAAAATAAAAATCATCCTATCCTATTAGCAAACACATAAACACTTCGTCCTATCAGTACATAAAAAATACTGTCAAAAGAAATCCATTGTCCAGGGCCATGAGTACCCAACTTACTGCTATCATAAGATACTCATAATGATTACACACTTACTCACCACATGTCCCCAGGGGTCCTCACCTACCGTCATGTTGTTTCAGCTTGGAGGTATCGCATTAATTCTCTATTAAATATCAAGCTGCTTGAGTTTATAAGCTGTTTCCATATACATATTCTGGGGTTTCACACCCTGGTGTCCTCAACCGTACCTAGTACTGTAGTATGTGACGGCAAGTTACACTTTCCAAATATCTTATAAGATGGCAACTCTGAAATTCAAACACTATTAATCTCCCTTCATACACAAGTCCTTCACCTACAAGTCACCAAGTTGCTTCATTAACATCGCAGTACATTTGAAAAATTTCACTGAATCATGCTCACCTAAGGGGAATAAGAACACTAAAACTGTAATTTATCATCAAGAATTACCTTACGACCATTGACTCGCCACCCCAACACACCCGATACCTTTTTAGTCATCAAAGAAAGAAAGCCATCTTACTGTAATAGGAAACGCTTCATATGAGCCTCATAATCATTCACATTCAGATGTTTTGAAACTGCACAACACTACTCCTTTCTGCTGACAAGAAGAAATAACTACACACATATTGGGGGACCCTTTACAATACACAGAAAATATACACTTTAATTTTAATCACACCAGAGTGAATCAAAACATTGGAAAATATACACTGTAATTTTACGAAACAGAGGCGACTGGGTTTACCGCGGGCACACCAATACTGTGGCCCTCTCTCAACAAATCTTCCCTAATATCGTCTTCCTTTATTCAAATGCACATCAATATCATCAATAGCACCGGTCATCATTAAGTTGACGCCAGCCGAGTCAGCCAATAGTCATTGATTCCTTTGATTAGAGGTATTTGGCTGATTGTGCAGCGGGTTTGCGGAACGAATTTCAACACCCACTGGCGGACCACCCGTACTGTTTAGAGCACCCCTGTTGTCGCTTGTTCGATAATTATTTTGTGGTCGGTTGCGACTACCGTTCCTAGGTCCGCTATAATTTCGCCTAAATCTCTGCTCATTACCATATCTTCTAAACTCCCGGGGGTGTCTTTGATTTCTTCTCGGCGAATGATGATTATTGGCATCGTTCATTCGGCGCTCGTTCCGTGAGGAGTCGCGACGCTGCCAACGCTCGCGCATTCTGTAACTCTCAGGCGACCCATTACGTCTGTATTGCCACCTGTCTCTACGGCTGCGGCTTCGCTTGCGCGGCCGCTGCTCGTAGGCGCTCTGACCGTAATTCTGCGTGGTGCCATTCGCATCGCACTCTAGCTCTAAAAGGAAATTGCGAAACCCCTCTACGTCATCCTTACATCGTCCTGCAAGGATAACGTGCCGCAACTGCATTGGAAACTTTCCCAGGCAAATACGAATAATTTCCGCAGGTCCATAAGGATCGTCAAGATGTTCATTCGCCTGCAGCATGTGCTCGAACATCTGCACAGGGCTGGAGAATTTTGACCTGTTTAACTCTGGTAGCATAATGAGTCCGTGTTTTACACGACTTTGCGCTGCCACTGACCAATAGATCGACAGGAAGTATTGTCGAAACTCCCCAACAGTGTAGCAATTGCGTGCAATTGACCTCATCCGCGCCGCTGGCTCACCTTCGAGGTAGCCGCACATATACTCTATTTTGTGCGCACTGGGCCACGTAGGAGGGAGGGAGAACTCGAACTGCTGTAACCAGGCCCGCGGGTGAATCCCCGTAGCCGAGTTACGGAAGACTTCAAACTTCCTCACGGTCAGAAAATGTTTAAAGTCAAATTCGTGAGTTTCCCTTGACGAACGTTCCTGAGGGGATCCGCGCCGTTCCCACCTGGTACGAGATCCGTGATCATGCCGATGATCAAATTCGCCATCGTTCCCGGAATCATCGTCGGAATAATGGCCCTTTCGTTCATTTCTTTCAACTTCATGGTCCTTTAACCCTTTTAGGTGAAGTTCTAAACGGGCAATGCGCTCACATATTCCCTCGGTAACCCCTCCTTGTTGTATGTTTATTTCACACTGTCCACGCCGACATTTCGTTATCGACCGAATTTCGTCTGCATCCGCTGATGACGAGGTAATCGTTTCCCTATTATTGTCAGACTTACGCGCCACTGCGTCTGAGATCCTGGCTATTTCTTCTCGCATCTCTCGGTGGGCCGTGTCTTGCTTTGTTTGCGTAAGCCCTTGCTCTCGCTCGAGAGCTATTATCGCCTGGCTGAGGGTTTCTACCTGCGCGCTAAGGTGGACCGGGCACTTAGCCGCAGAGTCCTCTATTCGGGACACAAGAGCCGCGTGGTCACTCTGGCATTGTTCTGCTAACGCGCGGAGATCCCTGGCGGAATGTCGTCCTACTCGGGACTCAAGAGCCGCTTGTTCACTCTGGCATTGTTCTGCTAGTACACGTATATTCCCAGCGAACCTTTCTTCTTGCTCCATTGGAAGTGGCGTGAATATAAGTAGCGTGAATAAAAGGACGGTAGGTGCAAGAAGCATGAAGCGCCCTTCGAATGTATCCTGATAGCTAAAAGAGCCACGCACACTTTGAATAAGAAAATGCTACTTGACACTGAAATCAATATAAAAGATAGGGTCGCCACCGACTCTAGCCACACGACAAGAAGAGGTAGCACTGAGTCGGAAAATTACTTAATTTATTAATAAGAAAAACTCACAAAAGAACATTCATTGTACAGTCATTGATAATGAATGGGATGTAGTTATTACGTAATATGATCCAGGCATTCTTCCCGTGAATCAAATATTGAGTAAAGTAAAGAGGTCGTGAACACCATGCGTAAGTGCAGCCTGCAGCAAGATTCGTGAAAACACGATCTATTCCAGAGCATTTGTTTCAGATAAAAAAAGGGACACTAATCACTACACCTGTGCACATGGAAACGCTATAGGTGGGCCAACAAGGAAAACTATAAGGTAAATGGCGAAGGTAACGGCGACGTAACATCGGTACACAAGATAAGATTGAAGGCAAAATTATTTATTCCTTAAAACATTGATGTAGTGCATCTATAGACTGCCGTTGCATGCTAACTATGTACAATTGCTTGTGAAATTCTATACGTTTCATAACAGACTCGCGTGCCCACTCGGTCCGCGGAGACAATTTCTATGGACCGTGGCCAAATTTTAATCACATGAGACAAAGAAAATTCACAAACACACAAAAATTACCAAGATCCGGAAAAGATTAGAAGCATACACACACAGTTGTAGGCACATAAACACTCACACTGAACCGAGGGCACTTCAACATATGCAACTCCCTTGTGCTGCGTTCCTCTCACGGATCAAAGTCAAGACTGCATTGGGAATCAAACTGAAAGTCTACAAAAGCCTTGCATTCCCTGCTGCAACCCAGCAAGTAAATCTTTATAAGACGAAATTCGTGACCAAAAGCTAAAAGCTCTCCTCTCTATGTGACAACGCGCCACGCGGTCAGTCCAACTCACCCTTCTTCGTCTGGAGCACAGCTGTGTACCCTTCCCGTACCGGCGGCAGACTGCCTCCCGCTTCTCCAGCCTCTTCCACGCTCCGCGTGGACCGGAAAACCCCAGGATGCCATTTCCGCCACCAACCTAACGCAGGTGGATTTCTCCCAAGTAGCGGAAACCTCTTTGCCGACTTGACCACTACGAGAGTTGGCAATGAAAGGTGGCTACAGGACCCTTTCATCACCCCAAACGTCCCGGAGAAGACTGTGCCGCGAATTTTCTCGCCATGCTAGGAGATTCGCCAACAGTCTTCGAAACAAACATACCCTAACGAGTAACAATTGCAACAGTAAACAGCAGCACAAAGGAGTTGATTAATCTCTTATATCCAAGTGAGCTTTATCTGACCTTAGTCAATAATTGTGACCTCATGCGGCCCGCAAAGCAAACAGAACAAATTAAATTAAGCGTGATATACTACGCTAACATCATGTCATCTGACCTATTACGACCACAACCATGAGATATTATTTTAAAATTGCTTTAACCAACTATCAAAAGTTAACATAGAGACATAGGTGAACAGGTACATAATATATATAAATATATAAACAAATACAATGATGCAAAATCATTATCACGAACCAAAGCAGTATCATCTGGTGCTGACATATGTAAAAACATGCAAGTGAAAGTGCCAAATACAATATTCACAACAAATACAGTGATACAAAATCATTAATGAACCCAGTGGTATGACAGCTGGTAAATAATCACCTATGGAAAATAAGACATGATTGCAAAAACACATCCAAAAAATCAACTCGTTGACACGCTGTCATTTTTCAGTTTCGTCACATGGTTGTTTCACTGGGTATTCTCTTTAGGTGCTGGGGTGGGCGTCTCTTCTAAAGGCGACTTGGAGGATAAGCTACTAGGGGACCACAACACTGAACTGGGGAGTTCGCAGCGGCGTTGATTGTAACGTCCGTTGTATCCCAGGTTGTTCATCCTAGACAGCACCCCGCGACGTTGCCTCGTGCCCGTTTCCACCCTCTGCATCCATACTGTGGGATGGTTCGACGTTGCAGATTTGCAAGACATCGCCACTTGTGGGCCCTGCCTCATCATCGAGAAGGCGGCTTGGCGGTCGTCGTCCGTGTGTTGTGGAGGAATGTGTTTTACCGACACACGCCCCCGTCTCCTGTCGTGTCAATGGGGAGACACGCGCTCTTCTGCGTCGCATCGAGGTCGACGTAAACTCGTGCGGGTGTCGGGCTTGAGACCCGCTTATCACCTCTTTGCACCGTCTCAGCTGATGCGTCAGTGGTGGGACCCGTGTCCCTCCGGGCAGTGGGCGTTACCTCACCGCAGCAGCCGTCTGGACTAGCGGCGCTCAGGGATCGGCGGCCTCGCCTGGTGTGCGTCATACTTTCCCTTTCGCTTGTCAGATGACTAGTGCATGGGGTGGAACGCCGGCCATCAGCTGGCGCTGCCGTGGTGACACGCCTGCGGACTCCGGTGTGAGCCTGCGCCTGGGGGAAGACCAGCGTCCCCTCCCCTCTGACGGGGAAACAGCTGTGACCGCTCGCCGCATCACTGCTTCGCCGTTGATACCAGGGTTCGGCAACGCCTGCCGGTGGACCAAGCCCTGTGCTTTCTGATGCGGAGGCTCCCTAGGCGGCCTTGCACCCACTTAAGAACTGCGCTCACAGGGATCGTTACAAAATATCATGTGTACAGATTACCACAAAATCTTCGGAGTTTCTCACTCCTGATCAATACATGGAATAGTGCCCAAAATTAACTTGACAAAAAGGGCCTTCTTAATATTACTAATAAAAAAACAATGAAGAAAATTAAATAACCAATATTCAAACAAAAACACCTTTTTATAAAATATAGTTCCAGCATTACATCTGCTGTCAATCATTCAGGGTAGATCTTGTACAAGGTTTGGTCAGGATTTGGATAGGATTTGGCGCCGCTGCTAGCTACAGACACAAAACTCTACCTGCTCCTAACTACGCTCTCACACACAATCTACACATCTCGTACTAGTCACCATCACCATATAGCCCGACTACAATTCCCACATATAAACAAAATATTCCTTCCAACACCAATACCCATAACGTTGTTCATTGACTGCTCCTCCAAGGTTTGCAGAACATGTTTGCTGATCTGTGAAAAATTTCCGAGACTTCTTTTCTATGGACATTGCATAATAAAAGTTATGATTAATGAGACACAGAAGGTTCATTCAAGTCACATCTGGAATGGTAACTGTTTCAACATCTATTCATCAGACTAATGCAAAAGGTCAGTGGGCATAAAAATGAAAATAAAAATCATCCTATCCTATTAGCAACACATAAACACTTCGTCCTATAAGTACATAAAAAAATACTGTCAAAAGAAATCCATTGTCCAGGGCCATGAGTACCCAACTTACTTCTATCATAAGATACTCATAATGATTACACACTTACTCACCACATGTCCCCAGAGGTCCTCACCTACCGTCATGTTATTTTAGCATGGAGGTAGTCGCATTGATTCTCTATTAAATATCAAGCTGCTTGAGTTTATAAGCTGTTTCCATATACATCTTCTGGGGTTTCACATTCTGGTGCCCTCAACCGTACCTAGTAGTATGTGGCGGCAAGTTACACTTTCCAAATGTCTTATAAGATGGCAACTCTGAAAATCAAACACTATTAATCTCCTTTCATACACAAATCCTTCACCTACAAGTCACCAAGTCGCTTCATCAACATCGCAGTACATTTGAAAAGTCTCACTGAATCTTGCTCACCTAAGGGGAATAAGAACACTAAAACTGTAATTTATCATCAAGAATTACCTTACGACCATTGACTCGCCACGCCAACACACCCGATACCTTTTTAGTCATCAAAGAACGAAAGCCATCTTACTGTAATAGGAAACGCTTCATATGAGCCTCATAATCATTCACATTCAGATGTTTTGAAACTGCACAACACTACTCCTTTCTGCTGACAAGAAGAAATAACTACACACATATTGGGGGACCCTTTACAATTCATAGAAAATATAAACTTTAATTTCAATCACACCAGAGTGAATCAAAACATTGGAAAATATACACTGTAATTTTACAAAACAGAGGCGACTGTGTTTACCGCAGGCACACCAATACTGTGGCCCTCTCTCAACAAATCTTCCCTAAAATCGTCTTCCTTTATTCAAATGCACATCAATAGCACCGGTCCTCATTAAGTTTGACGCCAACCGAGCCAGCCAACAGTCATTGATCCCTTTGATTAGAGGCATTTGTCGGATTGTGCCGCGGGTTTGCGGGACGAATTTCAATACCCACTGGCGGACCACCCGTACTGATTACGGCACCCCTGTTGTTGCTTGTTCGATAATTATTCTGGGGTCGGTCACGACCACCGTTCCTAGGTCCGCTGTAATTGCGCCTAAATCTCTGCTCATTACCATATCTTCTAAACTCCCAGGGGTGTCTTTGATTTCCTCTAGGCGAATGATGACCATTGGCATAGTTCGTTCTGCCCGCGTTCCGTGAGGAGTCGCGACGCTGCCAACGCTCGCGCATTCTGTAACTCTCAGGCGACTCATTACGTCTGTATTGCCACCTGTCTCTACGGCTGCGGCTTCGCTTGCGCGGCCGCTGCTCGTAGGCGCTCTGACCGTAATTCTGCGTGGTACCATTCGCATCGCACTCAAGCTCTAAAAGGAAATTGCGAAACCCCTCTACGTCATCCTTACATCGTCCTGCAAGGATAACGTGCCGCAACTGCATTGGAAACTTTCCCAGGCAAATACGAATAATTTCTGCAGGTCCATAAGGATCGTCAAGATGTTCATTCGCCTGCAGCATGTGCTCGAACATCTGCACAGGGCTGGAGAATTTTGACCTGTTTAACTCTGGTAGCATAATGAGTCCGTGTTTTACACGACTTTGCGCTGCCACTGACCAATATATCGACAGGAAGTATTGACGAAACTCCCCAACAGTGTAGCAATTGCGTGCAATTGACCTCATCCGCGCCGCTGACTCACCTTCGAGGTAGCCGCACATATACTCTATTTTGTGCGCACTGGGCCACGTAGGAGGGAGGGAGAACTCGAACTGCTGTAACCAGGCCCGCGGGTGAATCCCCATAGCCGAGTTACGGAAGACTTCAAATTTCCTCACCGTCAGAAAATGTTTAAAGTAAAATTCGTGAGTTTCCCTTGGCGAACGTTCCTGAGGGGATCCGCGCCGTTCCCACCAGGTACGAGATCCGTGATCATGACGATGATCGAATTCGCCATCGTTCCCGGAATCATCGTCGGAATAATGGCCCTTTCGTTCATTTCTTTCAACTTCATGGGCCTTTAACCCTTTTAGGTGAAGTTCTAAACGGGCAATGCGCTCACATATTCCCTCGGTAACCCCTCTTTGTTGTATTTTTATTTCACGCTGTCCACGCGGACATTTCGTTATCGACCGTATTTCGTCTGCATCCGCTGATGACGAGGTAATCGTTTCCCTATTATTGTCAGACTTACGCGCCACTGCGTCTGAGATCCTGGCTATTTCTTCTCGCATCTCTCGGTGGGCCGTGTCTTGTTTTGTTTGCGTAAGCCCTTGCTCTCGCTCGAGAGCTATTATCGCCTGGCTGAGGGTTTCTACCTGCGCGCTAAGGCGGACCGGGCACTTAGCCGCAGTGTCCTCTATTCGGGACACAAGAGCCGCGTGGTCACTCTGGCATTGTTCTGCTAATGCGCGGAGATCCCTGGCGGAATTTCGTCCTACTCGGGACTCAAGAGCCGCTTGTTCACTCTGGCATTGTTCTGTTAGTACACGTATATTCCCAGCGAACCTTTCTTCTTGCTCCATCACCCGCTTGCTAATGACTTGGTGCCCCTCTTCTAAGGCGGAGATGCGTTGGTCAATGATCGCCAGTTTCTCCCCAACACCCTGTACTATTTCACTAGTCAATCTTTTATTCGCTTCCTCGATATGCCTCCTAATTTCTTCTGCTTGTTTTTTATTACTGTCTAGTAATTGTCGTAGCATAGCCTGTAATGAATTTGCATCTATCGAATGATTCGAAATCACTTCAGCGGGCTCAGGATGGACAACACTTGTATTTACGTTTTCCGCGTTTCGTTCCTGGTCGGACTCGACGTTTTGACCTCGTCCTTGTTCAGGGTTATTGTCTGGCAGGTTTTTCCGATCGCGGCTCCCTGAACAGCTACGCGTCTCCATCATAAGGATAATTAATCCGTGCTCCACAATACAACAAGAATAATGCCAAAGTCTCCTAATGGACTCACAGTCCCCACAAAGAACCCAAGATTCACTATATCACACCGATACACGCCACAGGACAAGAGTCAACCCACACTTGTAACACAATTGAATACCAAATCACAATATCTATACAGCAATACATATACAAGATAAAACATGTAAGAAAATGAACACCTATATCATAAATTCACGTAAATTCTGTATCACAGAAAGACAATATACCAATTAGCACATCCAACCGAAAATAACTAATCCTCACTGCGCATCAGAAGATTCCAGGTTTACCGAAATCCGTGAGCAGGGTAAGCCATGTGTAAGTAGCGTGAATATAAGTAGCGTGAATAAAAGGACGGTAGGTGCAAGAAGCATGAAGCGCCCTTCGAATGTATCCTGATAGCTAAAAGAGCCACGCACACTTTGAATAAGAAAATGCTACTTGACACTGAAATCAATATAAAAGATAGGGTCGCCACCGACTCTAGCCACACGACAAGAAGAGGTAGCACTGAGTCGGAAAATTACTTAATTTATTAATAAGAAAAACTCACAAAAGAACATTCATTGTACAGTCATTGATAATGAATGGGATGTAGTTATTACGTAATATGATCCAGGCATTCTTCCCGTGAATCAAATATTGAGTAAAGTAAAGAGGTCGTGAACACCATGCGTAAGTGCAGCCTGCAGCAAGATTCGTGAAAACACGATCTATTCCAGAGCATTTGTTTCAGATAAAAAAAGGGACACTAATCACTACACCTGTGCACATGGAAACGCTATAGGTGGGCCAACAAGGAAAACTATAAGGTAAATGGCGAAGGTAACGGCGACGTAACATCGGTACACAAGATAAGATTGAAGGCAAAATTATTTATTCCTTAAAACATTGATGTAGTGCATCTATAGACTGCTGTTGCATGCTAACTATGTGTCACATGAGACAAAGAAAATTCACAAATACACAAAAATTACCAAGATCCGGGAAAGATTAGAAGCATACATACACAGATGTAGGCACATAAACATTCACACTGAACCGAGGGCACTTCAACATATGCAACTCCCTTGTGCTGCGTTCCTCTCACGGATCAAAGTCAAGACTGCATTGGGAATCAAACTGAAAGTCTACAAAAGCCTTGCATTCCCTGCTGCAACCCAGCAAGTAAATCTTTATAAGACGAAATTCGAGACCGAAAGCTAAAAGCTCCCCTCTCTATGTGAAAACGCGCCACGCGGTCAGTCCAACTCACCCTTCTTCGACTGGAGCACAGCTGTGTCCGCTTCCCGTACCGACGGCAGACTGCCTCCCGCTTCTCCAGCCTCTTCCACGCTCCGCGTGGACCGGAAAACCCCAGGATGCCATTTCCGCCACCAACCTAACGCAGGTGGATTTCTCCCAAGTAGCGGAAACCTCTTTGCCGACTTGACCACTACGAGAGTTGGCAATGAAAGGTGGCTACAGGACCCTTTCAAGGTACTACGGAAACAAAGAAAGCTTCATCATAGGTTTAAGAGTAGTCGAATCATAGCTGATAAGGAAAAGCTGAACGAAGCGAAAAAGAGCGTAAAGAGAGCAATGAGAGAAGCATTCAACGAATTCGAACATAAAACATTGGCAAACAATCTAAACAAGAACCCTAAAAAGTTTTGGTCATATGTAAAATCGGTAAGCGGATCTAAATCCCCTATTCAGTCACTCGTTGACCACGATGGCACCGAAACAGAGGACGACCGAAGAAAGGCAGAAATAATGAATTCAGTGTTCCGAAACTGTTTCACTGCGGAAAATCGTAACACGGTCCCTGACTTCAGCCGTCGCACGGACGCCAAAATGGAAAATATTGAAATAAACGATATCGGAATTGAAAAACAACTGCTATCACTTAGTAGCGGAAAAGCATCCGGACCAGACGAGATACCCTTAAGATTCTACAGTGATTATGCTAAAGAACTTGCCCCCTTTCTATCAGCAATTTATCGTAGATCGCTGGAAGAACGTAAAGTACCTAGCGACTGGAAGAAAGCGCAGGTCGTTCCCATTTTCAAGAAGGGTCATAAATCAGATGCGAATAATTATAGGCCTATTTCGCTTACGTCAATCTGTTGTAGAATAATGGAACATGTTTTGTGTTCTCGTATTATGACGTTCTTAGATAATACAAATCTCCTTCATCATAACCAGCATGGATTCCGCAAACAGAGATCATGTGAAACTCAGCTCGCCCTATTTGCCCAAGAAATTCACAGTGCCGTAGACACTGGCGAGCAGATTGATGCCGTATTCCTGGACTTCAGGAAGGCATTTGACACGGTTCCGCACTTACGTTTAGTGAAAAAAATACGAGCTTACGGAATATCGGACCAGGTTTGTGATTGGAATCAGGATTTCCTAGAAGAAAGAACACAACATGTCATTCTTAACGGTTCAAAATCTGCAGATGTAGAGGTAATTTCGGGAGTGCCGCAAGGAAGCGTGATGGGACCTTTATTGTTTACAATATACATAAATGACTTAGTTGACAACATCGGTAGCTCCGTGAGGCTATTTGCAGATGACACGGTTGTCTACAAGAAAGTAGCAACATCAGAAGACTCGTACGTACTCCAGGAAGACCTGCAGAGGATTAATGCATGGTGCGACAGCTGGCAGCTTTCCCTAAACGTAGATAAATGTAATATAATGCGCATACATAGGGGCAGAAATCCATTCCAGTACGATTATGCCATAGGTGGTAAATCATTGGAAGCGGTAACGACCGTAAAATACTTAGGAGTTACTATCCGGAGCGATCTGAAGTGGAATGATCACATAAAACAAATAGTGGGAAAAGCAGGCGCCAGGTTGAGATTCATAGGAAGAATTCTAAGAAAATGTGACTCATCGACGAAAGAAGTAGCTTACAAAACGCTTGTTCGTCCGATTCATGAGTATTGCTCATCAGTATGGGACCCTTACCAGGTTGGATTAATAGAAGAGATAGACATGATCCAGCGAAAAGCAGCGCGATTCGTCATGGGGACATTTAGTCAGCGCGAGAGCGTTACGGAGATGCTGAACAAGCTCCAGTGGCGGACACTTCAAGAAAGGCGTTACGCAATACGGAGAGGTTTATTATCGAAATTACGAGAGAGCACATTCCGGGAAGAGATGGGCAACATATTACTACCGCCCACATATATCTCGCGTAATGATCACAACGAAAAGATCCGAGAAATTAGAGCAAATACGGAGACTTACAAGCAGTCGTTCTTCCCACGCACAATTCGTGAATGGAACAGGGAAGGGGGGATCAGATAGTGGTACAATAAGTACCCTCCGCCACACACCGTAAGGTGGCTCGCGGAGTATAGATGTAGATGTAGATGAATGGTTGGGAAAGGAGTAAGACAGGGTTGTAGCCTCTCCCCGATGTTATTCAATCTGTATATTGAGCAAGCAGTAAAGGAAACAAAAGAAAAATTCGGAGTAGGTATTAAAGTTCATGGAGAAGAAGTAAAAACTTTGAGGTTCGCCGATGACATTGTAATTCTGTCAGAGACAGCAAAGGACTTGGAAGAGCAGTTGAATGGAATGGACAGTGTCTTGAAAGGAGGATATAAGATGAACATCAACAAAAGCAAAACGAGGATAATGGAATGTAGTCAAATTAAGTCGGGTGATGCTGAGGGAATTAGATTAGGAAATGAGACACTTAAAGTAGTAAAGGAGTTTTGCTATTTAGGGAGTAAAATAACCGATGATGGTCGAAGTAGAGAGGATATAAAATGTAGACTGGCAATGACAAGGAAAGCGTTTCTCAAGAAGAGGAATTTGTTAACATCGAGTATAGATTTAAGTGTCAGGAAGTCGTTTCTGAAAGTATTTGTATGGAGTGTAGCCATGTATGGAAGTGAAACATGGACGATAACTAGTTTGGACAAGAAGAGAATAGAAGCTTTCGAAATGTGGTGCTACAGAAGAATGCTGAAGATAAGGTGGGTAGATCACGTAACTAATGAGGAGGTATTGAATAGGATTGGGGAGAAGTTTGTGGCACAACTTGACTGGAAGAAGGGATCGGTTGGTAGGACATGTTTTGAGGCATCAAGGGATCACAAATTTAGCATTGGAGGGCAGTGTGGAGGGTAAAAATCGTAGAGGGAGACCAAGAGATGAATACACTAAGCAGATTCAGAAGGATGTAGGTTGCAGTAGATACTTGGAGATGAAGAAGCTTGCACAGGATAGAGTAGTATGGAGAGCTGCATCAAACCAGTCTCAGGACTGAAGACCACAACAACAAATAACAAGTCTAAAGTCAACTTTAGATGTTAAGGTCCCATAGTACTTAGAGCCATTTGAACCACAGCATCTCCGAGGCAGCGATAAAGTTGGTATTTTCCTGAACGACCATTTCACGAGTGCACCGCGAATATCAGGAATCCGATATCGCTGCGGCCGGAAAAATATCCTGCAAGAATGAGACCAACGACGACTGAAGACAATCGTTCAACGTGACAGAAGTGCAACCCTTCCGCAAATTGCTGCCGATATCAGTTCTGGACCATCAGCAAGTGTCAGCGTGCGAACCATTCAACTAAACATCATGGATATGGGCTTTCGGAACCGAAGGATGGCTGTACAACACAAAGCTTTACGCCTCGCCCGGGCTCGTCAACAGCGACAACGGACTGTTGATGACTGCTTGGTCAGACGAGTCTCGTTTCAAATTTTATCGGGAGGATGGACGTGTATGGGTATGGAGACAGTCTCATGAATCTATGGACCCTGCCTGTCAGCAGGAGACTTTTCAGGCTGGTGGAGGCTGTGTAATGGTGTGGGACGTGTGCAGTGGGAGTGATATGGGACACCTGGTATGTCTAGGCACAACTCTGGCAGGAGACATGTACGTAAGCATCCTGTATATCGCCTGCATCCATTCGTGACCATTGTGCATTGCGACTGACTTCGACATTCCAGCAGGACAATGTGACATTCCACATGTCCAGAATTGCTACAGAGTGGCTCCAGGAACACTTCCGCTGGCCACCGAACTCCCCAGACATAAACACTATCGAGCTTATCTGGGATGCCTTGCAACATTCTGTTCAGAAGAGATCTCCACCTCTTCGTATTCTTACGTATTTATGAACAGCCCTGAAGGATTCATGGTGTCAGTTCTCTGCAGCACTACTTCAGACATTAGTCGAGTCCCTGCCACATCGTGCTGTGGCACTGCTGCGTGCTGCCGGGGCCCCTACACGATATTAGGCAGGTGTACCAGTTTCTTTGGCTCTTCTGTGCAATTAAACATCTGAATAACTGTTAATCTCCTTGCCTAGACAGTAGATCTGGTGAGATGATCAAAGGAATGGGGCAGGAAGGTGTTCCTGTGCTGCAGTCAATGTGTACTAGAATATGGGAAAATGGGGAGTGACTAGAAGAGTGGTAGAAGTCTTTCTTCATCCCTCTACACAAGAGAGGGTCAGTCAGAAACTGCTCCAACTACCGAACTATTGCTCTCATATCCCACACAAGTAATATTTTGTTCTACATCTTGAACCAGCATTTGAACCCATTCATTCAGCCTTACGTACCCACAAGGAGGTTTTGTTCAAGAAAAAAATCCTTGAACAGATTGTTAACATGCAACAAATAATAGAGAAACCGCGAGAGTTCTATGTTCCTGTCTTCATCCGCTTCCATGACTATAGCAGAGCCTTTGACTGCGATATCTCAGAAAAGTTGGGCAGGTTCTCGCAGAGTTTGGTGTCCTACAACACTTGACAACACTGATCAGAAGTCCAAGTACCTGTATCAAAAGGCGTAAAACGGGGCTGTACTCTATCCCTCCAACTGTACAACATCTATGCAGGACATGTAATGAAGAATGCTCTTGATGACTAGACTAAAGGCATCTCAATAGGTGGCAGGTCTATTAACGACCTCTAATTGTCGATGAAATCACGCTTTTAGCCAGCACAGAAGATGAACTTGCTGAGGTGTTATCGAAAGTAAAGGACATTAGTCCCTCGTATGTATTGGACCTCAATCTCAGCAAATCCAAACTCATGGTGATTCATGGAGGAGCACAAGTTCAACTCACAGTCCATTAAAGGAACTAGAAGTTGCGAATTCTTCCATCCATCTTGGGCCAAATATTTGATACATGGCAGGCTGTGAACATGCGGTAAGAATACAGATCACGCTAGGGCGAATGGCTATGAAGAATCTCACCAAGATCTGACAGAACAGAGTAATAATCAACACCACAAAGGTCTGGCTTGTTGAAATACTTGTTACCGATCTTCTTTTATGGTTGTGAAACATGGACCCTTGAGGCCAGAGACAAACATCGTATAGATGTATTTCAGCTCTGGGGCTGCCGCAAGATGCTGTGCGTAAAATGGACTGAAAGAAGAACAAATGTGTCCATTATTGAGCAGCTTAGTATCTTCAGGCGTCTTTCTTCTCGCGTCAACCAAAAAATTCTCCAGTTCTTTGGCCTTATTGTGAGAAGAGATAGACGAAAACTAGAGAAAATAATCATGGAGAGGGCGCTCGAGGAAAAGAGACCGAGGGGAACAGCAGTGAGCAGGTGTACAGGTCAAAGGGAGGAGATCTGTCATCTACCTCTTCAGCAAGTTCTAAGAGAAATAGATAACCGTCCAGGATGGAGGCGTTTGGAGCATGAGATCACGATGCTCAGCAATGAGCACAACGGCTCGTGATGATGATCTGCTGCGAAACCATGCTCAATATTATGAGAAGAGTGAGGATGAAATTTAGAGGCGGGTGTTCGAAACCTTGTGACTCCAACAATCCCTTCAACTCCACCTCAAGAACTTCGTTTTCTGACGTACCCAAAGGCTTCCTTCCTTCAGTCGCAGAAGAACCCATGCTATAATTGTCAGAAAAACTACTAGAGTTTGTAACACGCCACTTACAATGAAAACCCCCGTTGACAAATATAACTACAGAGATCTAACAATTCGCGAAATTTTAAACGTTAGCATGCTCACATTACATAGTGTTTTTATTTGGTACTTAGCTGGTTTTATATGTAGGCTTCGTTGGTTTCGGAGTATGACTGCTCTCTCCGTATTTTTCTTTACGAGGAGATCAGGAACTTTCCGGAATTCGATGGAACACTAACTACCAAACAACAAATTTTCACACTTTGAACTTCTGTATTCTTAAACACGTCAAACAACTGGTTGACAAAAATAGCCTCCTTCTGTTCCCATGAGCAGTTAAATACAAAACACCTCTATCGTTTATAAACGACTTCCCACAACTCCCTTTTACGACTACTCTTCACGCCAGAGGAGAAACGAGCAGCGATCACATTTACAGGCAAAAAACCTATTTATTCACATCGCCGTCAAAGATAATATTCCAGTTAAGTTACACACACTGCTGTGCAACACTTAATGACGGAAGTAGATTTCGCATGATGTGTGACTACCAAATAACATAGCGCGATGAAACCTGGACCATACACAGAAATAACAGATGGAAACTGAAAGAAATATGCAATGCGACGAACAGAAATTGCACCTTTATTCAAGGGCGATAATTTCACTGAAGTCGCCGCCATTCATGACGGTCCACTGGGCATTACAAACAGAGGGACATGGTTCCTGGATGGGAATCTTTCGCCATATGTGGATGCATCCAGCATTGTCGAACATGATCTTTTTCATGGTCCAGTTGTTATGCTGGGGGGAGGCATATTGACCTCCAAATCTTGGAACTTGGTGAACTCACCAGTCAACGTTATTTTGACGCTGTGCTCCATCCCCGCGTGCATCTCTTAAGGGGTGCCTTCGGCCCTTACTTCATTTTTGTGGGTGACAATGCGCGACTGTATCGAACAGCGCAGCTGGGGGAGCTCCTGGAACGAGAGGATGTTCGGTGAATGGAATGACCTGCCCATTGCCCCCGACTTAAATCACACCGATCACATACGGGATGCGTTAGGAAGATGCAGTGCAGCACGTCCACATGCCCCAACGACCATCCAGAGGTTGTCAGCGGCGCTGGTGGGGAAGTGGAACGCCCTGCCACAAGAACTCCTAACCAACCTTGTGGCCAGCATGTAAGCACGTCACAGAGCATTGTTGTTCGATGTGATCACACACCCTATTAAGAACCAAGTCTCGCCTTTCGTAATGCCCAGGTGATCATCATGAATTGCGATGATTACAGTGTATTAATGTTACACACGCTATTAAGAACCAAGTCTCACCTTTCGTAATGCCCAGGTGATTATCATGAATTGCGATGACTACAGTGTATTAATGTCTTGAATAAAAGTGTCATTTCTACGAGGGTCACTCCAAAAGAAATGCACACTATTTTTGTAAAAATACAGTTTTCATTCTGCATGTGTGAAAGTTTTACATCCTTCCCGCTTGTTTTCAAACTTAGTTCAACCTGTTCCCGTGAGTGGCGCCGTCACAGCACGTCTTCAAGATGGCTGCTACACTTGACGTTCGTCAGTAGCAACGTGCTGTCATAGAATTCCTGTGCTGTGAAAACGAGACAGTGGGAAACATCCACAAGAGGTTTAAAAAGGTGTACGGAGATGCTGCTGTCGATCGTAGTGGAGTTAGTAAGTGGCCAAGCAGGTTATGTGATGAAAGCGGGCACGGCAATATTGAGGATTGTCCTCGCAGCGGCAGGCCGCGTACTGCACACACTCCAGACAATGTGCAGAGAGTTAACGAATTGGTGACTGCTGGCAGACGCATCACAGTGAACGAATTGTCACGCTACGTTGGAATAGGGGAAGGAAGTGTTTGAAGAATAGTGAAAGTGTTGGCGTTAAAAAAGGTTTTTGCCAGATGGGTTCCCAGGATGTTGACAGTGGCTCACAAAGAAACAAGAAAAACGGTATGCAGCGAACGTTTGGAACAGTACGAGAACGTTGGAGATTAATTTCTTCGCCAGAGACGAAGAGGCAATCAGTGGAGTGGCATCATGCAAATTCATCCAAGAAAAAAAATTCAGAACAACACCTTCTGCTGGAAAAGTTATGGCTACAGTGTTTTTCGATTCCGAAGGACTCTTGCTTGTGGACATCATGCCAAGTGGAACCACCATAAATTCTGATGCATATATGACGACACTGAAGAAACTTCAAGCTCGACTGAGTCGTGTTCGACCACATCGACAAAAGCAGGATGTTTTGCTGTTGCACGACAATGCACGGCCACATGTCAGTCAAAAAACCATGAAAGCGATCACAAAACTCGGATGGATAACACTGAAACACCCACCTTACAGTCCTGACCTGGCTCCATGTGACTATCATCTCTTTGGGAAACTGAAAGAGTCTCTTCGTGGAACAAGGTTTGAAGATGATGACTCCCTTGTGCACGCTGCCAAAAAGTGGCTCCAACAGGTTGGTCCAGAATTTTACAGTGCGGGTTTACAGCCGCTGGTTCCAAGATGGCGTAAGGCAGTTGAGACGGAAATTATGTGAACAAATGAAAATATTGTTCCTAAAGGATGTATCTACACACTGTAAAACTTTCAAACATGTAGGATAAAAGATGGATTTAAAAAAAATAGTGTGTATTTCTTTTGGAGTGACCCTCGTATTTGTCTCATTGCGTATTTCATTCAGTTATGTAGTACTCCGTACCAATTTTTAATATGTATGGTCCAAGTGTCATCGAGCTATGTTATTAGGAGTGACACGTCATGAGAAAGTTACTTTCGGCCTTACGAAATATTCTTCTATTCACACGGAATGTAAGCAGTGATGCAGAAAATATGATATTGCGTACAAATAGCTTTGTATAAGGTCATTGTGTTAAAGTGAAATTATCGATACCCCTCAACATCAGAGATTTCATAAAGCGTATTAGGCTTAATAACATCACAACGACCATGTCGTCCTAAATAAACCACTGAAATAACTCTTTTGTATCTGCGCAGGCATAACAACGCCGCGAAACCGTTGTGTCTGCACAAATGTTACTACTCCAGCCGACGCTGGGTGCTTAGTCCGGAAGCCAGGAGCGAACGAGGTAAAACTCGCCGTAGGGATCAATCTACGTGGAAGCAGAGAGTCCGAAACACTGTGTAGAGACTTGACAAGGAGAAGAGGAAAAACACGACCAGTGCGAATGACCGAAACAACCAGCACGTGGAACTCAAGAACATGGCGTGATGCGAAAGCCAGGCTCGTGTTAATAGATGTTAGCATAAGAAATGACAGGCCCGGCCTATCGCCGTGAGCAAGCAAACTCCCGCCTCTGCAGTTCCGCCCGCACGATTCTCCACGCACACTGTCCGTGACAACTTTCTGCACTATTCTGCCATCTGACCCGTGCCAGACCATCTGCGTCTATATGTAGGCCACGTCCGCTGGAGGGGATACTGAAACCTTGATTACTACTCTGATAGTGACCTGGAATCTCCACCTACTAACCATCTAGAATAAATCTCACAACAGATTAAGACTAGTAAAACTACGGGCCGAACATGGGGACTAGATTCCTCTACTATTCTCGATACCTAAAAGATCCACATTTGTCCCATTCGTGTTGCATGGTCCTCCAGTTCTCCTAAATTCAACCACTGCTCCAAATCCTAGATAGCCATGCACGCCATCTTGCCTTCTGCATCCGTCCACCCCTCCCAACCTCACTCCTTTATTAGTTAATCAAATTTCCACACCTCGTTCAACATTTAATTGGTTGGTTGGTTGGTTGATTTGGGGAAGGGGATCAAACAGCGAGGTCATCGGTCCCATCGGATTAGCAAAGGATGGAAGAGGAAGTCAGCTGCTCCATCCCGGCATTTGCTTGAAGCGATTTACGGAAATCACAGAAAACCTAAATCAGGATGGCTGGACGCGGGTTTGAATCGTCGTCCTCCCGGATGAGAGTCCAGTGTCGTTCAACAGTTAAAACTCTACGTTTCTCCAGTGTCTCCCATAAACTTGATGGAGCAAGGTGGCGCACTGGTTAGCACACTGGACTCGCATTCGAGAGGATGGCGGTTCAATCCCGCATCCGGCCATCCTGACTTAGGTTATCCGTGACTTCCCTAAATCGTTCCAGACAAATTCCGGGATGGTTCCTTTGAAGGGCCGCGGTCGACTTCCTTCCCCGTCCTTCCGTAATCCGATGAGACCGATAACCTCGCTGTTTGTTCTCTTCCCCCAAAAACAAGCCAACCCTCCCATAAACTTGAGTCCGAACACCCTAAGTGCTGTGGCGTGCCCTCCGTAAAGCACCGACAGCGGACCATCCACTAACAGCAGCATTTAAACTCCCACCACTCCTCACTCCCAGCAGCCTACCTTCGGACATCAACAAGAAATCGGCAGGAGGGCCATCAGAGTGCGATATTAGCCGCCACAGCAAACCAACAATCGAACGCGCAGCAACCAGTGGCGCGCACCGATCGGCTTACGCTAAGGTGACAAAGTCATGGGTTAGCGATATGCACATATATAGTTGGTGGTAGCATCATGTACACAAGGTATAAAGGAGCACTGCAGTAGTGTAGCTGTCATTTGTATTCAGACGATTCATGTGAAAAAATCTCCGACGTGATTATGGTTGCATCACGGGAATTAACAGACTTTGAACGCAGAATGATAGTTGGAGATACAAGTATGGGATATTCTGTTTTGACAGTCGTTAGGGAATCAATATTTCGAGATCCACAGTGTCCAGAGTGTGTTGAGAATACCAAGTTTCAGGCATTACCTCTCCCCACGGGCAATACAGTGGCCAACGGCTTTCACAGCGACCGAGAGCAGCGGCGTTTGCGTGGCGTTGTCAGTGCTAACAGACAAGCAACAGTGCGTGAAATAACCGCAGAAATCGATGTGGGACGTACAACGAACGAGTCCGTTAGGGCAGTGCGACGAAATTTGGCGTTAATGGGCCATGGCAGCAATAGATCCACGGCAATACATTTGCTAACAGCACGACATTGCCGGCAACGCCACTCCTGGGGTCGTGACCATATCTGTTGACCCTAGGTAATTGGAAAACCGTGGTCTGGTTAGATGAGTCCCGATTTCAGTTGGTAAGAGGTGATGCTTGAGTCTTAGTGTGACGCAAACCCCACGGAGCCATGGACACAATTTGTCAACAAGGCATTGTACATGCTGATGGTGGCTCCATAACGGTGTAGGCTGCGTTTACATGGATTGGATTGGGTCCTCTGGACGTTCGGCTACTTGGAGACCATTTGCAGCCATTCACAGACTTCATGTTCTCAAGCGACGATGGGATTTTTATGGTTGACAATGCGCCATGTCACCAGGCCACAATTGTTCCTCATTGGTTTGGAGAACATTCTGGACAATTCGAGCGAATCATTTGGTCATCCAGAGCGCCCGACATGGATCGCATCGAAGATTTGTGAGACATAATCGAGAGGTCAATTTGCGCACAAAGACTTGCACTGGCAACACTTTCGCAATTATGGACGGTTATAGAGGCAGCATGGCTCAGAATTTCTACAGGGGACTCCTAACGACTTATCGAGTCCATGCCACATAGAGTTGCTGCAACACGACGGGCAGAAGGAGATCCGAAACGATATTAGGAGGTATCCCATGACTTTTGTCACTCCAGTGTATGTTATGCATCCACAAACAAGGGAAGGAGCCAATAAGAAAGTTGTAGTCGTCCGTGCGACCAGGATTGAAGGCCGCCCTCTGGCTGCAGCTGGCACTTGGTCCACCCACTGAAGGCTGGTGTTCATTTCCGAAGTCGACGCCGTTGCTGCCGCCCTGTCCGCTCGTCGCCGCCGCCTTCGACGTCGCTCTTCTGGGCTGCTCAGCACAACACTTTCGGATTTGGAGACATTTTCAGCGGTGACTATTGAAATCAGCCAAATTTTCATATTCCGTGCTGGACACGGACTTCAGCTCAGGTACAAGGGAGAACATATTACACGCCAGGGTAGTGAATTTGCCTGTTTTTTGGTTCCAAGTGTTGTTTCAGTTTCCTGCCAGGAGCTAACGATTTTTTTCTTTGGATCTGAACCCTTCAAGGAGAAGTTAACCTTTCTTTCAATATTAAGAGAAATATTGCTTCCTTCTTCGGTGCAAGTATTAGTTCAATTTTTTTTTTTCAAAGTCCTTTCAGTTTTGTGTTAATAAGTGTGTTAAGTGACAGCGCTTCTCAGTTTTTTGCGAAGCGTTTCACTATGTCTCTCCCATCCCTGAGAACACTGGCTTTCTACTGCGCCTCCGTCAGCATCTGCCAGCACCTCTGCCTCTACATGCAATCCGTATCTTTCCCAAAGGAATTTCACTCGCTCACCCTTCACGACAGTGAACTCATTCGCTAGATATATCCCTATTTCCTAAACAGCAACACTACCCATCCCATCCCATCGCAAATGAAGGCTCCAAGCCGACACCCGAATCCCAACTATCAATTCCTTCCACAGACACAGTTCAAATGGTTCAGAGCACTATGGGACTTAACTTCTGAGCTCATCAGTCCCCTAGAACTTAGAACTACTTAAAATAACCTAAGGACATCACACACACCCATGCCCGAGGCAGGATTCGAACCTGCGACAGTAGCGGTTGCGCGGTTCCAGACTGTAGCGCCTAGAACCGCTCGGCCACCCCGGCCGGCCACAGACACAGTCCTCATCCATCTGTTTCCGGCGTCCTCCCTAATACTTCCTGCATCCCATTACACACCCAGAGTTACCCAGAGCAATTATCACGTCATCCTCATTACGATTTTGAATGTTCGTCATACCACCATCGTCATCATCTTTTCATAAACATAATCATTTGTAATTTAAATTTCATACGTAGTTGAATTATGAAAAGTAAATCGGTCACTGAAGAGTGGCAACATAGCCACTCACAGCCCGCCTTCCAAATGAGGATAGAGAAATGTAAACAACGCTTTAAAAAAACCTCACGTAGGAGTAATGAAAGTGAGAAATCGAAAAAAAAGCTCAGCGTCAGGAGATGTTTAAGTTGTATGGTGAAGAGGCGACGAAGATTCAGAAGTATGAGAGTGGGAAGAGCCTGAGACTAGAAAGCAACGGCAATGACACAGAAATTGTAGTCCTCCTGGCTGATACTAAGGAACGTTTACAAAATCATCTGAATGGAGTGGACAATACACACAGTAGTTAAGTAGAAAATAAGAGGAGAATGGTGACTTCTTAAGAAATAAATTTTCGAAATATAAAACAGAAGAAGTGAAAAAGACAAATTACATAGTTCGCTCAAAGTATGAGAGACATCTCAAATGGGCTGCTACAGGCAGTATACATAGTCCAAGAAGCACATCCAGTAAAAACCAGTTTCAAAAAGGACTGTGAACTACACGGGCTCTGTTTACCTTGACGGATGATATACTAAAATGAATAAATCCTAATTAATTGCCAGTGGGAATATCTTGTGATCTTGAAAGGCGCCATGTCCATTTGGGCTGCTACCCGTTCATAATTGTGATCATTCAGTGTTGCGTATCAACATTTTGAAGAGGAATATTTGATCTAAAAGTGACTGCGAACTTAAAGGGTCGACATTTAGTTGCTATGTTTAATCAGGGGGCTACAGATCCTTGCTTCATTTAACCATTATTTCCTTGGTCTGTTTCGCTTCTGCTGTATGCAGAGGGAAGCGTGTTAGCGTGAGGTCTTTTCGACGGGCGACAATCGGGCAAGTATTAGCAGAAGTACAAGTCGCCTGCACAGTAGGTTGTGATAGGCAACTCTTTCACTCAAAATGGACCTCACGCAAGAAGGGAGAGTCAATAGTTTGGCCGAACGGGGCCTGGTGGTAGCTGTGATCGCCGCCTGGCTCACAAGCAAGCCACAGGGGTCGCTCTCAACAACAGGGAAACACCTTCCAAAACGTTTTGCGCCGGAAGACGACTGCTTTCACACTGTCTCGCCATTTTCAGGCTGAATGTGTGTCGCCCACGTAGACAGCATATTTTTCTGTTTTCCTTTTGCATCTCATGTCTAGTGATTTTCCACTTGAGCAACAAGTGAACGTTTTGGCTGGAAATCAGACGCTTACGTCAGAAGATGTAACCAGTTACAGCGAGTAACTGTTCTGAGAAAGTGACTACTACCCATCTGCAGGGGGGAGAGGAACTGGGGATGTTTGTTTATGCAACTGGTTTAGAAGTACACTGCTATCTCTTATTGGTAGAGATACGTTTTTGGTTGAGTCTGTGTGGAGTAATCTGGGAGCACAAAGAACTCGCTGAGAGTCGGTGGCAAGAAGCCTAGGGCAGGAGTCGGTAACATGAGGCTGAGGTGAGGTGTGAGGGGCGAGAAGTCGAGGCGGAGAGTCCGTGGTGGTGACAGACACTGGCATTTGTGACCGAGAACATGCGGCCCTTGTCGCTCATTTGCAGCTCACCGCAGCGCTAAGCATCAAGTCCACGTGATGGCAACAGTGTGTGGTAAATACGACTGCAGCTACGGAATTTAGGGAATTTAGCAGTTTTGCTATTAATGCTCACCGTAGGGTGTTCCCGATTTAGCGGCAGCAGCCGATCAGCTGTTACACATACTGCAGCACTGCAGTCACATCGCGTTACCAGCGGTACTCACAGTAGGTGGCGTAGTGTAGCCCTTTCCTGGCAGGATTGCCAACTGAACACTGAAGTTCCCATAAATGTGATTCATTGATCTGAAATAATTTTGTTTTATTTTTCTTATGACAAAACACCGTTTTCCACACATTTTTAGATAAATAAATCTATTTGATATAGTGAAACTTTTTTTTCATTTTGACATTACTAACTCCTTGACTAGCTTAATATTGCGATTCTTATTTCATTTATGGCATATATCTCATGACATATGTTGAATTAGGATGCCCACTTAAGATCCACTTCAGGGCCAAAATTTAATTTCTTAGCATTGAAGGAGTCCGTTGCATACAGATTAAAGTAGTCTTTCTTAGCGTATCAGGGGGAAACTCCAGTCCACAATGAAATGTTTCGTAGCTCCCACATTGCCACAACCACCGACAATTCGCAATCTGGTTCAGGCATTTTACAGTGCGAACTGTACACAAAATTAATGATGTTATGGAGTGGTAGACGGGATACTGTAATATGTCTTTATTTTTCACCTTTGACTTGGTTATGAATCAAATCACTCAGAAATGAATAAACCTACAAGCCATGAGTAAATTCAACCTATGATTATGTAAATCACAGACCATCAACGTAATAATAATTCATGTGTAAATTTCTTTTCTTTCATCTCTCTCTTTCTAAATTCACCATCCAGACAGACAAGAAGTATCGGTCTACTCAATCGCCATTAGATCTTTACCTTTCCGACAAATGACACTCGCAAAAATAAAACGATTTGACAAACTATTATGTATGTATGTATTGAACTGGGGACATAGAAACGACGGAGAGGCTTGAGGCTTGTCCCCGCCGTAGCCCTGAGTGGTTCACAAACCCACAACAGGCTACAGCAGTCCACTCACCCCAACTCCGCCCCACGCCGAACCCAGGGTTATTGCGCGGTCCGACCCCCAGTGGACCCCCCCCCCCCCCTCCCCTGCTATCCCAGGCATTTCAAGGAGCTGCTCGACTACAGCACCCAACTTTTGTAACTCCCTTTGCTAGCTGGACTTCTGGTTGCACTCTGAATCTCAAGGGTTTTTTTTCAACCAACCTCAACAATGCTCGACGATCCTTGTCCATCAATACATGACTTCTGCCTAATCTTGTTTTAGCTGTGGTTGTTTCTACTTAACAAGCACATCACCAACGCTCTACTTGGGCCACTTTAGAAACGTTAAAATGTTCTTGATGTATTTCTTATTGAGGTGACATCCAATGATTAGACCACTTTATATCTCCCTAACTTCACTTTTAATTCTTTTAAACAAAGTCTGTGATGGTACAATAAGACAACACATTAAATAATAATCGTAGTAGCCTGAAAATCAGAAAGACTGTTAATTAGTAGTGCTATGCAAACCAGGTATTGAAGCTTCTAGCTCACTGCGGAGGCTAGAATAATGCATAGACTGTGTACAGCATTCAAGACCACGGCGTTCAACCTCCTTACCACTCTCTCCCAGTGTACTGCAATCTTATTGAAGATTAATGGAATAAAAAGCCAGAGAATTCAAATTGTCTCACCATCAGTTTCGTGGATCTGGCTTTTATTTTAATCTTCTCAGCATTCCAAGTATTGTGTGTTACAGTACATAATAAAGACAGATAATGATTCTGCTGCAAAATTAACAGTTCATTAATCATATGTCTGGAGTAGAGACACGACTAGATCACGTCTTTATTATCGAAAAACGCAATCGCAGTAATACTTCTCCATGAAGTTAATAAGACGCAACAAAAAGGCGTAAACATATAGTACACGGAGCATATATCGAGCTACGTTGTAGTCACATATAGTCATTAGTCCACATATTAGTATGTTTAACAACTCGTTTAATTGTAGGTGTAGTCTCTTTTCAGACCCAAGGCCAATGTCATATCCCTTCATAAACGCTATACTACAACATTCGAAGTCACTGAGCTCTCGTGATCAACAACTTCTGTTGCCACTGCTTCTCTACAGACAACACAATACTCCCCACCTCCTTTCACACAGGCGGTTAGCCTCTCATTACATCCAGCAATTAATTCCGCATTGCATAATGGTGTCCATATGTTTTTCATCAGATACAAAAGCTATTTCCCTTACACCACCTGCTAAGAGACTCTTGCGTTGTAAGCATTAATAAGGCCGTACTTGATGTGATCTTGCTCCAGTTCTGAGCGATGTGCTTATAAGAAAGCTTGAAAAAAAATGTTGGTGCGGCGCACACTCACCAACAAGTCACCATATCCTCAATCTGTGCTCTCCCTCCTAGATAAGCATATGAAAATTGTATCCCACAATCATTTTCCCATGGGGGCAGTAACGAGAAATGGAACTGTTCCAACCATCCCTGTGTGTGGATACCATTGTAAGAACTCCGGAACATTTCAGACTTTCATGCTTGTAGTCAAACTCTTCCATCTCCTGGCATGATGACTCTGTGTGTATGTTGCTACTATTATTCTGGCCGTACGTGGGACAGCAATAATCTTGACCTCATTGCGCTGAGTTATATTGTACATCCAGACAGTCACACCATCTTCATTAGAACTTTCTTTCTCTCCGGCTGTCTTCACTAATTTTCGTTCTGCGAGAGATACACGCTTCTGCAAATCATGCGCGATACCCCGGTGATGGCTGGCCGCTGTGGCCGAGCTGTTCTAGGCCCTTCAGTCCGGAACCGCTTTCCTGGTACGGTCGCAGGTTCGAATCCTGCCTCGATGTGTGATGTCTTTAGGTTAGTTAGGTTTAAGTAGTAAGTCTAGGTGACTGATGACCTCAGATGTTAAGTCCCATAGTGCTTAGAGCCATTTTTAGCCCGGTGATGTCTGTTAATGTCAGACTGTGCCTGTTTGAGTTTTAGAAGCGACATGACTTCCTCAGAATCCGCCTGAAATTGGTGCATATCGTTCCCTCCGAAATTTTCTGCGTATCGCTTTCACGCTCTTGGTAAGGTTGGTGGAATACGCTCTTGGATCCTGCGACAGATGGGCGTTAGAGACATATCTGCCTTATGCACTGAGGTCATGACTTACTTCCTAATATCGTGTCGGACCTCCTTTTGCCCATCGTATTGTAGCAACTAGACGTACCAAGTAAAGTGGACTCAATGAGTCGTTGGAAGTGCCGTGCAGAAATATTGAGCCATACTGCGCCTTTAGCAGTCCGTAACTGGAAACGTATTGTCAGTGCAGGATTCTGTGCACGAACTGATGTCTCGATTATATCCCATAAATGTTCGATGTGATTCATATCGGGCAATCTGGGTGGCCAAATCATTCGCCCGAAATGACCAGAATCTTCTTCAAACCAATCGTGAACAGTTGTGTCCCGGTGACGTGTTTGGGAACATTAAGTCCACAAATGGCTGTAAATGGTCTCCAAGTAGCCAAACATAGTCATTTCCAGTTAATGATCGGTTCAGTTGAACTAGAGGATCCTCTCCATTCCATATAAACACAACCCACACCACTAGGCAGCCATCACCAGCTTGCACGGTGCTTTCTTGACAAGTCCATGGCTCCATGAGGCCTGCGTCATATTAAAACCCTACCATCACCTCTTACCAATCGAAATCGGGACTCATCTGAGAAGGCCACGGTTTTCCACTTGTCTAGGTTCCAACCGAAATGGTCACGATTCCAGGAGAGGCGCCGCAGGCGATGTCATGCTGCTAGCTGCCACGGCCCATTAACACCAAATTTCGTCGCACTGTCCTAACGGATACATTCTTCGTACGTCGCACATTCGTTTCTGCTGTTATTTCACACACTGTTGCTAGTCTGATAGCACTGCAAACTGTACGCAGACGGCGCTGCTCTCAGTCGTTAAGTGAAGGCCGTCGGCCAGGGTGTTGCCCGTGGTGAGGTAATGCCTGAAGTCTACACCTACACCTACATTTATACTCCGCAAGCCACCCAACGGTGTGTGGCGGAGGGCACTTTACGTGCCACTGTCATTACCTCGCCGGCCGGTGTGGCCGTGCGCTTCTAGGCGCTTCATTCTGGAACCGCGTGACC
This sequence comes from Schistocerca cancellata, assembly GCF_023864275.1. Lineage (NCBI taxonomy): Eukaryota > Metazoa > Arthropoda > Insecta > Orthoptera > Acrididae > Schistocerca > Schistocerca cancellata. The sequence continues at coordinate 581,255,129 of NC_064630.1, read as the reverse complement.
GCTACGGTCGCAGGTTCGAATCCTGCCTCGGGCATGGGTGTGTGTGATGTCCTTAGGTTAGCTAGGTTTAAGTAGTTCTAAGTTCTAGGGGACTGATGACCACAGATGTTAAGTCCCATAATGCTCAGAGCCATTTGAACCACTTGTCATTACCTCCCTTTCCTGTTCCAGTCGCGTATGGTTCGCGGGTACTCTCGACACGCTCTTGACATTGTGGATCAGGGAATACTGATTCCCTAATGATTTCCGAAATGGAATGTCCCATGCGTCTACCTCCAACCACCATTCCGCGTTCTCTGTTAATTGCCGTCATGCGGCCATAACCACGTCGGAAATCTTTTCACAGAATCACCTGAGTACAAATAACAACTCCGTTGATACTACCGCCATCTGTATGTGTGACTTTTGTCGCCTCAATGTATTATCAATGTAAAAAGAGGGATAAGAGTTCTCTGAAATAAGTGCATAGGAAAGACAGCGATACATCGTTGCAGTCCGTAGCAGCAGCTCGCTTTTAGAGGGAGTGTCGGCTGTCGGTGGGCAGCGCCGGCGTCCACATGGCGCAGTATTGTCACGCGTGCGTGGAGGGGCTGACGGCAGAGCGTGTGGGATCGGGCCTGCGCCACGCGGCCGGGCATTTGCATGACTATGGGACCGCGGCACTGCAGATTAGGCGACGCTGACATGTCGACAGATGGCCGCCGCGGAACCCTTTAATCGCCGGCGCTCGCTACTGATGGCACAGAGCGGGAGCGCCTGCGCATTAGCGACAAAGGCGGCCCACTGCGGCGCCGCCCTCCGCCTTTAGTCACCCCCGCGGTGGCCGGACAGGCCGGCACGGGCCGCACTACCGCGCGGAGACACGGCGCAGGACGCCGGAGCCTCGCTAATGGCCAGTCATTATTTCTGTCAGCTCGAGCATTCACTCCACCGGCCGCTCAGGGTCTTCCACAGGGAAGGGAAGCCGAGGGCCTCGCTCCACCTTAGCATCGACGTCACACACATATGTGACAAGGCTGGAATCGCACCGTTACCCATTTGCTGTTGTCGATGCAGTGTTCAGTCCGAAGGCTGGTTTGATGCACTGATCAACGCCAGCCAGGTTCATTTCTGCGCAACTGCCGCAACCTACAGTACATTCGTTTCAACTTGCTTATTGAGACGCCCTGCTAAACGCGCAGCACATGCCAGGTAGTTTAAATTGTGGAAAGGGGCCAAAAAAAGCGGCTGTCAGTTACACTCGAATATACAACTTTATTTATTTGACCAAACATTACAAGAGCCAAGAGAATTAAAAAAAAAAAAAACACAGCATTAATTTACCGGCTGAATGCGCCATTCTATCTCATGCCTCAAGGGCAAGACCACTTTAATTTAAAATCGGCTAAAAACCAACAACTTAAGGCTCAAACCAAAATCAGAAATTTAAAAGGCAGAAGGTCTTATCTTAGATCTGTTTTTTTCAATTAGGCTGAAGGCCCAAACAATCTGACACCTTCTAACAACACCACCACTTGCAAAGTAGGTTAGAAGTCAGATTAATAATGTTGCTCACGCAGCATATGTTCGCTTTATCGGGCAACAACAAAGTTATTGACTGTGGATGGTATCGTCACAATGGAAATAATGAAAAAAAAGTCATTAATTTTGGCACTTATCTTGAATGTATTCCCTCGTAGATTTCGTCGAAGTCGTTATGGCTCATCGTGTTGATTCTAGGGTGATTCCACTTTGACTGCTAGAAGGCCCAGATCTGTATTTTAGCAATATTTGAAGACCTAACAAATGCGTTTTTCAGGAAATTCTTAATGATCAAACAATCCCAGATCAGAACAATGGTATGGTAGAAATAATTTTTGACTTGGTATTCACGATCCATATTTTTATTAAACTTCTTGTAAATTCACATATACTTCTTCTTAATTGTCACATCATCAAGAAAACAGTTTTGCATCAATCTTCATACACTCCTGGAAATTGAAATAAGAACACCGTGAATTCATTGTCCCAGGAAGGGGAAACTTTATTGACACATTCCTGGGGTCAGATACATCACATGATCACACTGACAGAACCACAGGCACATAGACACAGGCAACAGAGCATGCACAATGTCGGCACTAGTACAGTGTATATCCACCTTTCGCAGCAATGCAGGCTGCTATTCTCCCATGGAGACGATCGTAGAGATGCTGGATGTAGTCCTGTGGAACGGCTTGCCATGCCATTTCCACCTGGCGCCTCAGTTGGACCAGCGTTCGTGCTGGACGAGCAGACCGCGTGTGACGACGCTTCATCCAGTCCCAAACATGCTCAATGGGGGACAGATCCGGAGATCTTGCTGGCCAGGGTAGTTGACTTACACCTTCTAGAGCACGTTGGGTGGCACGGGATACATGCGGACGTGCATTGTACTGTTGGAACAGCAAGTTCCCTTGCCGGTCTAGGAATGGTAGAACGATGGGTTCGATGACGGTTTGGATGTACCGTGCACTATTCAGTGTCCCCTCGACGATCACCAGTGGTGTACGGCCAGTGTAGGAGATCGCTCCCCACACCATGATGCCGGGTGTTGGCCCTGTGTGCCTCGGTCGTATGCAGTCCTGATTGTGGCGCTCACCTGCACGGCGCCAAACACGCATACGACCATCATTGGCACCAAGGCAGAAGCGACTCTCATAGCTGAAGACGACACGTCTCCATTCGTCCCTCCATTCACGCCTGTCGCGACACCACTGGAGGCGGGCTGCACGATGTTGGGGCGTGAGCGGAACACGGCCTAACGGTGTGCGGGACCGTAGCCCAGCTTCATGGAGACGGTTGCGAATGGTCCTCGCCGATACCCCAGGAGCAACAGTGTCCCTAATTTGCTGGGAAGTGGCGGTGCGGTCCCCTACGGCACTGCGTAGGATCCTACGGTCTTGGCGTGCATCCGTGCGTCGCTGCGGTCCGGTCCCAGGTCGACGGGCACGTGCACCTTCCGCCGACCACTGGCGACAACATCGATGTACTGTGGAGACCTCACGCCCCACGTGTTGAGCAATTCGGCGGTACGTCCACCCGGCCTCCCGCATGCCCACTATACGCCCTCGCTCAAAGTCTGTCAACTGCACATACGGTTCACGTCCACGCTGTCGCGGCATGCTACCAGTGTTAAAGACTGCGATGGAGCTCCGTATGCCACGGCAAACTGGCTGACACTGACGGCGGCGGTGCACAAATGCTGCGCAGCTAGCGCCATTCGACGGCCAACACCGCGGTTCCTGGTGTGTCCGCTGTGCCGTGCGCGTGATCATTGCTTGTACAGCCCTCTCGCAGTGTGCGGAGCAAGTATGGTGGGTCTGACACACCGGTGTCAATGTGTTCTTTTTTCCATTTCCAGGAGTGTATATTTAATTTCCACTTTAATCAAACACAAGACTTGACTGTTCTTTTACAAAGCGAAATAACAACTTAACTTCTGCAAACAGAATCAAAGACTGCTCTGTGCGCAGTCGCGCCAAAACGATTACAAGTAAGTCAAAGATTATGACAGTCTCACAGAAATGAATACACACAAGAACCATACCACTGTAATATATCGATACATCGGAGTACCTATACATTAATAAAACCAAATATGAATATTGTTACAAAAGTATGTCTGTTACTTCGCAAAAAAGTAGTACGATATTACCGGTATCGAGAACTGGGGTTGGAGTGCCGTAATGGTCACGTAAAGAGAGAACCATTACAACCTTAAGAGCAAAACAACTTTAATTTAAAGTCGGCTGAAGGCCCATCACTTAAGACTCAAACCAAAATAAATTTTAAAAGGCCAAAGCCTCACCTTAAAACAGTTCTTTAAATTAGGCTGAAGGCCCAAACAATATTACGCCTTAAGGGCAAAACAACCTTAATCTAAAAATCGGCTGGAAGCCATACAAATACAAACAACAAGAACAAATAAGAAAAGGCAGTACACCCAAAGGCGCACAGAAGTTTCCCAGGGTCGGCCTAGAATTCAAACACTAACGCTCACTTAGGTGAGGCAGGCAGTCGGCCCAACCATTCCCGATCCGACGACAACCCAACCGACAATCAGTCAACGGACGGACCGACAAGATAACTTCCACTCCACCCGACCAGCACACAACAGGGAGTTCAATGGAACAACGTAGAAGGTATTGGCGCTCACAACCAATTCTACATTGAGCTGTCAAACCACACACCGTGCTGGACAGCGACAACACGATGAGGAAAATACACTGCCATAATTTACGTCAACGGCCAGGGCAGGTAACCGGAACGTTAACTGCGACAAGGCAGAAGATCCCGTTGGTGCACTTCAATTCAAAATAACCAAGCACAGCTGAACTCCACCGGAGGGTGGATAAAATTTGGCAACTTGGAAACACACTTTGTTGCTCGCTGGAATGTCCCAATAGTCGACAACGAAATCCAAACGACACAATGTGAACAGTCGTGACTTGCTGGTAGATAAAGTCAAACTCAACTTTCGAGTCCAGGGTCGGTGAGCCACGAACCTCGTAGCAATGGGAGCAGCACCACACACTCCGACCATGCGTGGACGCCACCAGCGGCCTCGACCAAACTACGCGCCGCGGAGATTTCCTCGCTGCTCCACGCCAACCGACCAACTGGTCGCACACAGCACAGCCGGAAACTATAAGCACCAGGCCAAAGATACTACAAGGTGCGAATATCGATACACACCGCTGCTGCCACTCGCGGAGAGAGAGGATAACAGCATAATTGCGATTACCGCGGGAGTCTAAACACAGAATAGCAATCAAGGTTTAATCCAAAGCATAAAATGAGCCACCTACGGCTCACTTATTGTAGTCAGTTCTTGGTCTCTCTGCACACTTTTTACCTTCCAGGCTTCCTTCCATTACTAAATTAGCTGCTGATGCTGCCGACTAAGAGTCTGAAGAGACTGAACATCTCTCACAAGTCTCTTATTCACCGCACCTCCGCTTGTGTGGAAACCTGTTTACTCTAACTGTCGGCGTTTAGAGTTAATTGCGCACAGTCCCGTCACATTAATGTGGCCACCGCCTATTTTGGACGTCAGAGCGCAATAATCACTCACAGATAGCAGGTGGCAGCACTATCAATGGGGGTCGAATGCGGAGTCATTGTTGTAACGCGGGAACGAAGCGATTTGTCTGATGACCAAACGGCTCGATCATTGGCTTTCGGGTCAAATTCTTCCCGTGCCGTCATGCCTAAAGTATACCGTGAATGTCTAAATAGTGCTATCCAACACCGGCACCACGGCGGTGCACCACGGGCGTTGATGATAGGGTCGAATGGCGGCTGCGGCTATGTGTACGGGCGAATAGGTGACAAATGCTGAAAAACTCACCACCCAGATGAACCAAGGGCCTACCAACGGCATCAAGCAACTCGTTCATGCAACCATGCTGACTGCTGTTCATCTGCGACGAGGGCTGAAATTTGCACTCGAGTACCGCAACTGAACGTCCAATGAATGGTCGGTCTTTTCAAATGAATCATGTTTTATGCTCCATTGGACAATAGTTGTTAGAGCTTATTGCGTGAAACGTCTGAAAGTGAAGACTTCAGGACAGAATAGGAAGCATTATAGTCTAGATAATATTTTGTGGCATTCCCTGGATGATCTCATCGTTCTGGAAGGCAAAATGGATCAACACAAGTATCCATCTATCCTTGGGGACCATGTCAACCCCTACAAGCAGTTTAATTTTTCCTTGGAGTAATTGGCATTTACCGGCAGGACAATGCAGCGCGTATCAGTGCACTTGCGTACTTCGAAGAGCTCCAGAATGAGTTTACTACACTCCTCTGCCCGCCAAACTCCCCGAATTTAAGCCCAATCGACGATCTGTGTGACCACCTCGATCGGGCTGTTCACTTCACGGATCCTCAGCCGAGAAAGGCAGATCAGCTGTCCATGGTACTGGATTCGGCATGGATCCATGTCCCCGACGGTGCCTTCCAGAACTCACTCACTCTCTTCTTGCACATCCACGCTGCAAAAGGTGGTTGTATGAATTGCATGTTAACCGGGGACCTAGAAACGACGGAGAGGCTCCGCCCCTGCCGCAGCTGCAGTGGTCCGCAACCCCACGACGACTACCGCAGTCCACTTCACCCCTCCGCCGCCCCACACTGAACCCAGGGATACTGTGCGGTTCGGCTCCCGGTGGACCCCCCAGGGAACGTCTCACACCAGACGAGTGTAACCCCTATGTTTGCGTGATACAGTAATTATGGTGTACGCGAACGTGGAGAACTTGTTTGCGCAGCAATCGCCGACATAGTGTAACTGAGGCGGAATAAGGGGAACCAGCCCGCATTCGTCGAGTCAGATGGAAAACCGCCTAAAAACCATCCACAGACTGGCCGGTTCACCGGACCTCGACACAAATCTGCCGGGCGGATTCGTGCCGGTTACCAGGCGCTCCTTCCCGCCCGGAAAGCCCTGCGTTAGACCGCACGGCCAACCGGACGGGCAAACGGAGGTTAGTTATTCAAGCTTTTGATAGATGGTCACATTAATGTGACTGGCCTGTGTATTAAAAACATAAACACAAATAATATTTTTCCACTGCTGGTCATAACAAAGTTGCAAAAATGCGGGGCTATCTGTTGCCACAGCAGTCTTCGTCTAGATTCGGTGGTCGTTTGCCTGTGGGTGAAAGGAGACTACAACTCCTTCAAAAAACGTTACTGGTCCTAATTGCGTAGAGCGTGTTGCAGTTCGATTTTTGTCTGCAAGCTTATATATAGCTGCTTAAATTCATCAGACGTCGTGCCTAGTTTACAGGCCTACATAGACTTACACACTACTTAAACTAACTTAAACTGACACACACACCCATGCACGAGGGAGGACTCAAACCACCGTCTGGAGGAGCCGCGCAATCCGTGACATGGCACCTCGAACCGCTCGGCCACTCTACTCGGTTAGGCCGGCCGGGGTGGCCGAGCGGTTCTAGGCGCTACAGTCTGGAACCGCTACGGTCGCAGGTTCGAATCCTGCCTCGGGCATGGATGTGTGTGATGTCCTTAGGTTAGTTAGGTTTAAGTAGTTCTAAGTTCTAGGGGACTGATGACCTTAGAAGTTAAGTCCCATAGTGCTCAGAGCCATTTGAACCATTTTTTCTACTCGGTTATGCACCGCTGTCGACAAGATCAATTCCTTTACCGAATTATTACCGGCAAAGAGATGTAGATACCCTAAACCATTGCAGAATCGAAATAGTTTGAGGACAAGTCATGACGGCCCAGAACATCTTTGTAGAGAGGCTAAAAAACGTAGTACACTGTTACAAGAACAGCACAAAAGTGACCGGCGATTACATAGGAATCTCATCTAGATTTAGAGGAAACTAAAACATCCGATAAAAGCTATTTCTAATGAATTCTCTTTCCTTTCAACTATGTCTCGTTGCAAAGTTAGTATAAGTTAAATTTTCAGTTGCAGTTCCCATCCTATCATTCATGTTTTGAGAGTGCTCATTAAAACATCATTATGCCACGTACAAAAATGTAACGTTATTATTCTTTTGCCATCTACCAACCAGTTATCTCGGCTGAGCATTTGAGTATGTTCGATATTTGTTCACGACAAGCAATTCTCATGCGAGAGAGACGTACAATTACATCTTCTTCATGACGAATATTATTTAGGGTTAATGTCATTTGAATGTGGACCTGTTTTAGGGTTCACAATCTATTGATTCGAGTTTTAAAATATTTACATGCATCATAGCACTTAAATTTACTATAATATAATTAACAGAATTTAACAGCACTACAAGTAACGATGAATGTTTCAAAAATTGTACGTTTGATGTAATAAACACGTAAGTTCAACGATTAAAATTAGTATACAATTGTAGTAAACAGAAAACTGCTTTATCTTGTTTCTTGGCACAGTTATTCGCTGTTCAGGTTTGGTTCTTTAGTTTTTATTTTATTTATTTAATTTTTTGATGAGTGTAGGAGAGTCAATGCCAGTACAGAGTTTATGGCTAGACTGCAGACATCAAAATAAAAGTGCTTCATTGGGAAAAAGTAATAGCTTTGATAAAACTGGAGACAAGAGAATTAGTTCAGTCAAATTTAAGTAAAGGGAAGCTTAACCCATTTTGACTATAGCAAATGGAAAATTTAAGAAAATTGTTATGGAGCTGATGCTCATGGCTGGATATAGTATTTTACGCACATTATAAGAACATACTGCATCTATTTAGTACTGACGAAATTACTGTCTGATTAAATCGTGAACTGCAGTGTGCCACGTCTTTGGCCATACAATTCTGGAAATTACTCTAGAAAACGGCGCCCACTGTCGCAAACACATCAATCAGATCTGACCATGGCATAGCTCTATTCCACTTACAGAAAATTTATCTTAATTTTCTATTCCAGATACGCAGCATGACGAGGGCTTCCTGGGAATGCTGATCTCGACACTTCTCTCCGATGTCACAGCCTGACACCCCACTAGAAGTCGATTCTGCTCTGCCTTCGCCTCCACGACCGAGCCGGGGATGTGGGGGGGGGGGGGGGGGCACCAATGACCTCCTTGAGGACTGATACCTGTGTGCACCTCGCCTCTGTCATTTTGGGAGGGTGAAGAGAAATGGCGTGTCGCAGAAGCCGTCAGGCGCCGACGCCACATAGCAACACATTGCCATCGGGTTGGTTGCCTACTCAGTTCCAGAGACTACACTATGTTCCGGCTCCATCATTTGCAGTGCGACCAGCAGAGGCTCTTCGCGTACAACGGTCCAAGGTACAGACACCGGCATGTAAATCAGCAAGAGATGTCGCTCCTTCCACAAGCCTTTTGTTGCATCCGCCAACTCAGGCGCAGCCAATCAGCAGGAAGTGTACCTCCACCATATGGGTATTTAGGTCCGCACCCGCGCCCATTATGGCAGTTATGATGCAGCCAGCCATGAGAAGAAGTCTGCCTCGGACCCAGCACTGTTTCGACCGCATGCTGCCTTCGCCGCCAAGGGACCTGGGTAACATGCTCGTAGGCCTGTTGGTATTCTGTCAGACTCATTTGGCAAGACTGTAGAAACTGTGAACTCTTAACAGATCTTAGTTTTGGTATTAGTCTGTTCCAATGTGCTCCATTCAAGGAGAGCGAGGTCTTAAGTACTTGGTAGTCAGACTAGTGGACAACGAACTCTGACTGTATAAGCTATCATTGTGTTGTTTCCTCGTTCAAGACTTGTATGCCAAATATTTGCATTAAGCTGTGAACTTATTTTCCTGTAAGGAACTAGTTACATAGTTTGTTACTTGTTTGTGATGGTCAACAAATACCATTTGTCATGAACTCATAGTGTTCTTAACTATAGAGGACGAAGTAGATGCTCTTGTGTTTCCTCTGGAAGCGTCCAAATCCAGGGCACTCTTCTGTAGCAAAATGCTGTGCTCCCAGTGTTCATTCTCACAAATTTATTCCTCTAATTAAGGTCTGTGTTGGATACTAGTAGACTTCTCTTGGCCAGGAATGCCCTTTTTGCTAGAGCTAGTCTGCTTTTTATGTCCCCCTTGCTCCGTCCATCATGGGTTATTTTACAGCCTAGGTAGCAGAATTCCTTAACTTCATCTACTTCATGATAACAAAATGGTTCAAATGACTCTAAGCACTATGGGACTTAACATCTAAGGCCATCACACATAGCCATGCCCGAGGCAGGATTCGAACCTGCGACCGTAGCAGCAGCGCGGTTCCGGATTGAAGCGCCTAGAACCGCTCGGCCACCGCGGCCGGCTCATGATAACAACTCCTAATGTTTAGTTTCTCACTGTTTCATTTCTGCTACTGCTCATTACTTTCGTCTTTCCTTCGATTTATTCGCAATCCATATTTTGTTCTCATTAGATTGTTCTTTCCATTCAACAGATCATGTAAATCTTCCTCACTTCCACTGACGTTAGCTATGTCATAAGCGAAACTTATCAGTGATATTCTTTCACCTTAAATTTTAATTCCATTTTTGAACCTGTCTCTTTTTTCAGTCATTGCTTCTTCGATATATAGAGTGACTAACAAGGGCGAAAGACTACGTCCCTGTCTTACACCCTTTTTAATCCGAGCAGTTCGTTCTCGGTCTTCCACACTTATTGCTCCCTCTTGGTTCTATTACCCGTCTTTGCCTACAGCTTACCCCTGTTTTTCTCAGAATTTCGAACATTTTGCACCATTTTGCATTGTCGAACACTTTTTCGAGGTCGACAAATCCTATGAACGTGTCTTGATTCTTCTTTAGTCTTGGTTCCATTATCAACCGCAACGTCAGAATTACTTCTCTTGTCCCTTTACTTTTCGTAAAACCAAACGAATGGTCATCGAACAGATCCTCAATTTACTTTCCCGTTCTTCTGTATGTTATTGTTGCGAGCAACTTGAATGCATTAGTTGTTAAGTTGATAGTGCAATAATTCTCGCACTTACCGGCTCTTGCAATCTTTGTCACACCGTGTGGATGATTTCCCGAAAATCTGATGGTAGATAGCCAGTCTCATACATTCTACATACCAACGTGAGTAGACTTCCCCCAATTACTTTAGAAATTCCGACGTCTCCTTTAAATACTAACTGTAATAGGGGCCTTCGGTATACTTTTTCCGCCTATTTGCACTCTCCTCTCAGTTTAACCGTGGGATTCCCGTTGCACTCTTACTGTTATCACCCTTGCTTTTAATGTCACCAAAGGTTGTTTTAATTTTTCTGTATGCTGAGTCAGTCCTTCCGACAATCATTTCTTCTTCGATTTCTTCACACTTTTCCTGCAGTCATTTCGGCTTAGCTTCCATGCATTTGCTTCATTCCCAAGTGACTTGCATTTCTCTGTTCCTGAATTTCCCTGAACATATTTGTACTTCCTTCGTTCATTCATCAACTGAAGTATTTCTTCTGTTACTCATGGTTTCTTCTCAGTTACCTCTTTTGTATCTATGTTTTTCTTTCCAAATTCTGTGATTGTCCTTTTTATGGATGTCCATTCCTCTTCAACTGAACTGCCTACTGAGCTACTCCTTGTCGCAGTATCATAGCCTCATAGAACTTCAAGCGTACCTCTTCATTCCTTAATATTTTCGTATCCCACTTTTTTGCACATTGATTCTTCCTGACTAGTCTCTTAAACTTCGGCTTACTCTTCTACTAAATTGTGTTCTGAGTCTATATCTGCACCTGGGTACGTCTTACAATCCAGAATCTGATTTCGGAATCTGCCTGACCATTATGTAGTCTAACTTTGATTTTCCCGGGTCTTCCGACCTTTTCCAAATATAATATTCGCTACTATTAACTGAAATTTATTGCAGAACTCAGTTAGCCTTTCTCCTTTTTCATTTCTACTACCAAGGCATAACCCTTTTTTCTACTCCTTCCCCTACAACCGCATTTCAAACCCCCATGACTATTAGACTTTCATCTAAATTACCTGAATTACCTGTTTAGTATCCTCATATACTTTCTCTACCTCATTATCTTCGACTTGCGACGTTGGCATGTATACCTGAACTGTCGATGCTGGTGTTGGTTTGTTGTTGATTCTGATAACAACCCTGTCACTAGATTGTTCAGAGTAACACGCTCTCCCTCCTACCTTCCTATTCGTGAGGAACCCTATTCCAGCTGTACCATTCTCTGCTGCTGTTGATATTACCCTGTGCTCATATGACTAGAAATCCGTGTCTTCTTCCCATTTCACGTCACTGACGCACATTAAATCTAGACCTAGTCTTTGAATTTCCCTTTTCAGATGTTCTAGCTTCGTTATCACATTCAAACTTCTGACATTCTACGCTCTGCCTCGCAGAACTTTATCTTTCCGTTGATAACTCAGTCTTTCTTTTATGGTCATTATGACACTTTTTTCAGTTACAGACCACATATCCTGTGGACACAAATTATGTGTCTTTATTGCAGTGGTTTCCATTGCCTTCTGTATCCTAATGCTGTTGATCATTACTTATTCTTCCACCTTTAGAGGCAGTTTCCAAACCCTCTTTCACAAGGCTGTTGGCAAAATGATGGGTGACATCTTATGTCAGAAGTCTTCTGCTGATGATTATTATTCAAAACTAAAACGGTGACAAGGTTCGAAGCCGGGATGCAGGATTTTTTATTGCTAGTCGAAGGCGCCACCCCTAGACCACAGGCTACCTGACAGCAATTACTCCTACGTCGACCAAGAATTTGGTCTACTCCACGATGAAACACGCTTTCTCTGGTGGGCCAGAAGAAACACCACATCCCATCTCTCTGGCGGCCGAGATTAGACTCAATTACCTCTGTCTCTGACAGTTTAGATGAGACTCCATGACGTCTCTGACAGCCCAGAAGAGAGACTCCATGACCTCTGGCAGTCCACATGAGACTTCCGTGAACCTCTGTCTCTGCCGACCCAGATGAGACTCTGTGACTTCTCTCTATGTTGTCTCAGATGGGACTCCATGACCTCTCTTCCTGACTCTCAGATAAGATTCTGTGACCTCTCTCCCTGACTGCCACATGAGATTCAATGATTTTCTGACTGTCCAGATGAGAATCTGTGAACTCTGTGTATGGCAGTCCAGAATCCATGACCTCTCTCTCTCTGGTAATCCAGATGAGACTCCATGGCCTCTTCTGCTGGTGACAAGACTCCCTGACTGTCCAGATGAGACTTCTGTTCCTGACAGTCCACACTGTCTACACTGGTCCAGATGAACTTCATAATCTCTGTCTCTAATGGTCCAGATGAGATTCCATGGCCACTTTCTCTCTCTGCGAAGGTTCAGATGACACTCCGTGACCTCAGTCTCTGGTGGTCCAGATGAGACTCCCTGACCTCCATCTCTGGTGGCCAAGACGAGACTACATAACCTCGTTCTTGGGTACCCAGTTGAGACTCCCTGATCTCTCTGTCTGATGGTGCAGATGAGATTCTGTGACGTCTCTCCATCACAGTCCAAATGAGACTCTGTGACATCTGTTTACAGCAGTTCAGGTGACACTCCATGCTCTCTCTCTCTGGAGACCCAGATGAGACTCTATGACATGCTTCTCTTATGGTACAGATGACACTATGTGACCTCTGTCTCTGGTGGTCCAGATTAGACTGTGACCTCAGTCTCTGGCGCTCCAGATGAGATCCTGCGACCTCTGCCTTTGGTGGTCCAGATGAGGCTGCCCGAAAAAATTTGCTTATTGCATCAACTCCATAAAATTAGTGCACATTGACTCCTCCACGTTTCTTTACTTCGAATCACACACCAATCACAACTTCTCCAAACACACCAAGCAAAATTCAGCTCCCATGGAGAGACTTGCTGCCAAATTTGAGCGGCGTTCTATTACGTCAGTATGAAACATCTCCAGTGCTTCAGTCATATTGCTCCCTTTTGGTCGGATGTACAAGGAAAGGGAAATTGCACCCAAACGCTGCAAAACCGACCATACATTATTCGATGGCCTTAATAGGCCCACTATGACCGTTGACATTTCAAGTGAATGATAAAAATAGAAGAAAAATGGAAGAGGACAAGCCAACAAAGGTTTGGCGTCTTTCACCCTAAATATTTCAATACTTTGTTTTTCCTACATCTGTAGTGCACAATGCTTCATACGTAAAGAACACCACTAGATGTAAAAATACTTCGCGTCTTTTGTTCCTCAGCTAATTTGCTTGTGTGAAAGTGGACTCAGTATAGCACAAATGGTGTTGAGTACGCTTTCTGCCTGCTTAACTGACTGGTAACGTGTTTCCCTACTATGCAACGGGCCAAGGTTCGATTCTCGGCCGCGTCGGAAATTTTCTTTGCCCATGGGCTGGGTGTTGTGTTGTCCTCCTCCTCATCATCATCACCGACACGCAAGTCCTTCAATGTGGCGTCACCTGAAGTAAGACTTTCACACGGCGGCCGAACTTCCCCCAATGGTACCGCCCGGTCGACAATGCCACACGATCATTTCATTTTTTTCTGTGTACGCTTGGGTCAGAAACTGATTTAACAGAGTATTCAGTTTAACAAGACTATCTAGTAGGTCTCTGAGCTCATCTGTTGAGGTTGCCCCCCTCCCGGCTGCAAGCAGCGTGTGCAACGGCGCCGGTAATCGCCCGCCGGGACCCCCGCTGGGACTGCGCGTCATGCAAGCAGGGAGCTCGGCACGCCACCCGCAGATTGTGTCGCTGCTGTGCCGGCCTCAAGCACCGACCCTCGCACAGCTGCGCTCTCACTGCAAAACCACACCTATGCAATTCCCAGCCGTAAGAATACTTTTGCCATTAGGGCTGCAAGTGCAGCAGTTGCGGCACAAACGTCACCTAGTTCTTAGGTTTAAGTATGCTAGATGATCCACGAAACTTTTCCGTTCCTGTCGTTTCGTCCAGAGTTGGGTTGAACACCTTCAGAGGTGCTCTTGCGTCCGCTGAGTCTTCCCGACTGAGGGGCCGGACTTCAGAGAGCGACGTAAATACTTTGAAAAAGGACTATGGTAGTTTACACGTTATCGGCAGAAATAATCCTCGTCAGAGGATTAACTGTCGATGGTCATTTGTCAAGGAACAACCATTCATCGATTCTGTGGACCTACTGTTCAGACAACACTTACTTTCACGGCTTCTTCTTTTCTTTTAAAATTACCCTCAGGTTTATACAAACATCAAAAAAAGTTTTGCATCACCCCGGTTCCCAGAACTCCTGAAGACAGACGTTGACTGAGGATATTCTATCACAGGCACACTCCTTTTGACTGTTCAGAGATGTCACTAAACCCACCCAAAGATGTAAACAACCACAAAGCATGAGCAGCGCCTATTAGACAGAGGGGTCCGACAGCCGATTAGTTCCAGTCACTCCCCCAGGAAGGAGGTACACGGGTCGTGTTGTCTGTAGTTCAGTCATACCTAGACGGTCAATATCGCGGTTCGATCGAATCCGCGTTGTTACTGTGTGCCAGGAAGGGCTCTCAACAAGGGAAATATCCAGGCGTCTCGGAGTGAACCAAACCGATGTTGTTCGGACATGGAGGAGATACAGAGAGACAGGAACTGTCGATGACATGCCTCGCCCAAGGGCTGCTGCTGCAGTGGATGATCTCTACCTACGGATTATGGCTGGGAAGAATACTGACAGTAACGCCTCCATGTTGAATAATGCTTTTCGTGCAGCCACAGGACGTCGTGTTATGACTCAAATTGTACGCAATAGGCAGTATGATGCGCAACTTCACTCCCGACGTCCATGGCGAGGTCCATCTTTGCAACCACGACACCATGCAGCGAGGTACAGATGGGCCCAACAGCATGCTGAATGGGCCGCTCAGGATTGGCATCACGTTCTCTTCACCGATGAGTGTCGCATATGCTTTCAACCAGACAATCGTCGGAGACGTGTTTGGAGACAACCCGGTCAGGCTGAACGCCTTAGACACACTGACCAGAGAGCACAGCGAGGTGGAGTTCCCTGCTGTTTTGGAGTGGCATTATGTGGGGCCGACGGATGCTGCTGGTGATCATGGAAAGCGTCGTAACGGCTGTCCGATACGTGAATGCCATCCTCCGACCGATAGTGCAACCATCTCGGCAGCATATTGGCGAGGCATTCGTCTTCATAGACGACAATTTGCGCCCCCATCGTGCACATCTTGTGAATGACTTCTTTCAGGATAACGACATCGCTCGACTAGAGTAGCCAGCATACTCTCCAGACATGAACCCTATCGAACATGCCTTGCATGGATTGAAAAGGGCTGTTTATGGACGACGTGAACCACCAACGACTCTGAGTGATCTACGCCGAATCGCCGTTGAGGAGTGGAATAACCTGGACCAACAATACCTTGATGAACTTGTAGATAGTATGACACGATGCATTCAGGCATGCATCAATGCAAGAGGAGGTGCTACTGGGTTTTAGAGGTACTGGTGTATACAGCAATCTGAATCACCACCTCTAAAGGTCTCGCAGTATGACGGTACAACATGCAATGTGTGGTTTTCATGAGCAATAAAAATGGCGGAAACGACTTTTATGTTGATCTCTATTCCATTTTCCTGTACAGGTTCAGGAATTCTCGGAACCGAGGTGATGCAAAACTTTTTTTGTTGTGTGTATTAGGTTGGTGCATATGTTCGCAGCATCTGTGTTTTGCATGTTGGTATTCTGGTTGCTATGGGATTGTTCAAGGAGGTATATAAACTGCATAGAGTGGCTATCTGTGAGGTAACAGCGCTCCCAGCGGCAGCAAAAAGCAACACCGGCCGCCATTTTTTTGAAACGTCTACATGTCAGTATATTTACATTTGGTGTATAGTACAGGCGTTAGAAAATCACTGTTTCCCGGTTGCGATTTGTTTTAAAAGTCTTATTCACCGATCGCGAATCATGCCCAGTGTATGTGCAGTGTACAATTGCGCTACTAGATGTGATAAAACAACTGGAATATCATATTTCAGGTGAGTATCTAAATGCGTGTTGTACTTAGCGTCTTGTGCATCATTTTCGTGTTTAAGCTGTATACAAAATGTAAATAAGCTACTGTATACACGTCTCTTTATTTTTAGATTTCCTCTGAAAAAGAAAGAGCTGTTAAGTCGCTGGGTAGCCAATATGAGGCAAGATAAGTGGCAGCCAACTCAATGTAGCTACATATGATCGCTTCACTTTGAAGATAGATACATGTATAGTAGAAATGAGAAAACTGGCAAACGCAGTACCGATAATATTTACGTTTCCTGACCATCTGCAGAAAACAACCATAGTATAGAGACAACCAAGGAAACCGCCTGTCAGTGAAGAATCAGCTTCCTTATCAAATGAGCCAGGTAAAATAGTTTGCTGTTATTTATTTGCTATATGGGTTATGTGTGAATTTTACTATTAAACATCGTATGTTTAAAGAAAAATAAAGCTTAATGATAATACTTCATTTTTGTAGGTGAAAGAGTGAATCAGAATGATCATCCAGATCATTCTTATTGTTTGCCTAGCCCCAAAAAATTGAAACAGAATTATGAGGCACTACAGAAAAGGACCGAGAAACTGAGGAAGCAAGCGAAACATGCAAGGCAAAGTGTTTCAAGAAAGAACAAACAAATTGTGACATATAAAACAGTGGTTGTAGGTCTAAATAAGAGACTTCAAGACTGTGTTTCTGAAGTGATAGGATTTGGCAAAAATAGTGATATTCTGAAGCAACTTTTTGCAATGCGAAACAAATGTTCAATTCCTGAATATCCTAAAGAAATAAGACAGTTTGCCCTTACACTCAATTTTTACTCCTCCAAAGTTTATAATTATTTGAGGAAGTATGTTAAATTACCCCATCCTCTAACACTCCGCAGGTGGGCAACTACAGTAAATGGCAGTCCTAGATTTACAGAAGAAAGATTAAAAAAATTAGCAGATGAGGTTCAACGTAGTTCAGGACCTATTTTAGCTGCACTTATGTTCGATGAAGTGGCTCTTAAAAAAGACATAATATGGGATGGTAATAAGGTCTAGGGTTATGTTGACTTAGGGCAAGGATGTGAGGAAAAGTGATGATAGCCAAATAGCAAAAGAGGCACTAGTGCTTATGGTCACTGGGATTAATAAGAGTTGGAAAATTCCTGTTGGCTATTGTTTTCTTAATGGTTTAACAGCAAGTGCGAAACTTAATTTACTGCAGCAGTACCTCCGTAAATTGGAGAAAACTGATGGAAAACAGGTTTCATTGCAATAAAATGTATCAAAAATAGTTTTTATACTGCTTCAAAGGGTGTATTCAAATTGTTAACAGTGGCAGAAAGGATTTTTCAGGGACTGTCAAACCTTAATATGGAAGAAGAACTTCCTTCTGTAGTTGTGTGTGGAATTGTTCAGAATGTTGGGTGACAGGCCGAATTTATTTACTCGATTTTGACCATCTAATGATGCCAGCTGAATTTGGAGAAGAGTCACATTACTCTTTTCTAGCCAGGATGCTGTTAAAATAGTATTTTAATTGTAGGTTACACCATTTGTGCAAAAAGCAGGCCAATGGAAGAAAGAGGGAAACATATTCGGCAAATATATACAAACTTATATTGTTTAAGGGACAATGAAAGGACCTGCGCTGTCAATTGATCGTTTTTGGACCTACTGAACTATTTAAAATTGTTTTTGACCTAATCTATATGGCATTGCAGCGAAATGAACTGCAACATTGCGTAATAAACTTTTCAATTAATCGATGTCAGAAGTGTGTTTCATTTCTTTTAGCCTTCATCACTATATGTTTTACAGTAGAGAAATCAGATTGTCAGTGCAGATTGGCTTTTTTTTTTACGCCATGCGTAGTAAACAATAACAACATTCAGTATTAGCAGACGACGTGTAGGCTGCACCTTGACGTTACAAGACATGGCGGCTCAGTTTTCAAGATGCTTCAAAGATGGCGGTGCCATAGCCAGTCTATGTTGTTTATATAGGTCGTTGGGATTGTTTATCGATTGTCATTTTTTATTTGTACTTCACTGTTGATATTTGAGTTTACATATTGTCGTCTGGAGATAATGAGTAAAGCTGAGGACGCTATAAAATAGAGTGCCAATGGAGAAATCGGAACATTTCCGATATGTTCTTCTGTTTGAGTCAAACAGAGGGGTGACAGCAGCGGAGGCAACCAGAAGCATTTGTGACCTGTATGGGGTAACGCCACTGTGCAGAGCATGACAGGAAAGTGGTTTCCTTATTTTCACGAGGATCGTTTTGACATTAGTGACACTCCATGTTTAGGAAGACCTTCGAGGTTTCATGAAGATCGTTTAAATTCGTTAATCTCTACTCGAGAACTGGCTAATGTGATGAACTGTGATCATTCCTCCTTAGTACGACATTTGTAGACAATGAGGATGGTTCAAAAATCAGATGTGTGGGTACCGCAAGCTCTAAGCCAAAATCATAGAAATCTGTTGGTTGCCATACGTGCATCTCTGCTTGCTCGTCATCAATTGGCTCGTGAACAACAACGATCATTGCTGTCCTGTATCGTTATAGGTGACGGGAAACGGTGACTTTAGGCTGACATAAGGAAAAGAAAGGAACGTTTGAGCCCAAAGTAAGCAGCCCGCACACGGAGACCAGCGCACATCCACAAAAGGCAATGTTATGCATCTGATGAAATAAGGACTGTGTGATGTGCTACCAATTGCTTCCTCGAGGTCTAACCATCACTGCTGACATTTATTGTCAAGAACTGAGACGTCTTGCACTCCAAGAACAAAGAGCAGGAAGACTGCGTGATGTGATGCTACTCCACGATAACTGTAAGTAGGCTGTTTATGTTTTTTCTACGTAACGTTGCCAATAAGAAAACATAAACAGCAAACTTACATAAAGAAAACATAAACAGCCTACTTACATAAACAGCCTACTTACATAACGTCTGCCCGCATTCTGCTACAGTGGCAAAAAACTATACAGGAGTTGGATTGGGAAGTCATTCCACATTCACCTTATTCACCTGATCTTGCGCCTTCAGATTTTCTCCTTTTCCGGTCTCTATCGAACTTCCTTTCCCAATGAAAATGAGCTCCAGTCATGGTTCGACGAGTTCTTGGCCTCAAGGCCGCGTTATCTTTACAGTCGCGTAATCGAAAAGTTACCCCGGCGCTCGCAGACTATTGTAAACGGTGGAGGAGAAAATATTATTGATGACGAAAGTCTCTGTTATATGTGTCTGTTTTGTTTATTAAACTTACACACCAAACTAATAAACAGGGTGTTTCAAAAATGTCCGGTATATTTGAAACGGCAATAAAAACTAAACGAGCAGCGATAGAAATACACCGTTTGTTGCAATATGCTTGGGACAACAGTACATTTTCAGGCGGACAAACTTTCGAAATTACAGTAGTTACAATTTTCAACAACAGATGGCGCTGCAAGTGATGTGAAAGATATAGAAGACAGCGCAGTCTGTGGGTGCGCCATTCTGTACGTCGTCTTTCTGCTGTAAGCGTGTGCTGTTCACAACGTGCAAGTGTGCTGTAGACAACATGGTTTATTCCTTAGAACAGAGGATTTTTCTGGTGTTGGAATTCCACCGCCTAGAACACAGTGTTGTTGCAACAAGACGAAGTTTTCAACGGAGGTTTAATGTAACCAAAGGACCGAAAAGCGATACAATAAAGGATCTGTTTGAAAAATTTCAACGGACTGGGAACGTGACGGATGAACGTGCTGGAAAGGTAGGGCGACCGCGTACGGCAACCACAGAGGGCAACGCGCAGCTAGTGCAGCAGGTGATCCAACAGCGGCCTCGGGTTTCCGTTCGCCGTGTTGCAGCTGCGGTCCAAATGACGCCAACGTCCACGTATCGTCTCATGCGCCAGAGTTTACACCTCTATCCATACAAAATTCAAACGCGGCAACCCCTCAGCGCCGCTACCATTGCTGCACGAGAGACATTCGCTAACGATATAGTGCACAGGATTGATGACGGCGATATGCATGTGGGCAGCATTTGGTTTACTGACGAAGCTTATTTTTACCTGGACGGCTTCGTCAATAAACAGAACTGGCGCATATGGGGAACCGAAAAGCCCCATGTTGCAGTCCCATCGTCCCTGCAACCTCAAAAAGTACTGGTCTGGGCCGCCATTTCTTCCAAAGGAATCATTGGCCCATTTTTCAGATCCGAAACGATTACTGCATCACGCTATCTGGACATTCTTCGTGAATTTGTGGCGGTACAAACTGCCTTAGACGACACTGCGAACACCTCGTGGTTTATGCAAGATGGTGCCCGGCCACATCGCACGGCCGACGTCTTTAATTTCCTGAATGAATATTTCGATGATCGTGTGATTGCTTTGGGCTATCCGAAACATACAGGAGGCGGCGTGGATTGGCCTCCCTATTCGCCAGACATGAACCCCTGTGACTTCTTTCTGTGGGGACACTTGAAAGACCAGGTGTACCGCCAGAATCCAGAAACAATTGAACAGCTGAAGCAGTACATCTCATCTGCATGTGAAGCCATTCCGCCAGAAACGTTGTCAAAGGTTTCGGGTAATTTCATTCAGAGACTACGCCATATTATTGCTACGCATGGTGGATATGTGGAAAATATCGTACTATAGAGTTTCCCAGACCGCAGCGCCATCTGTTGTTGAAAATTGTAACTACTGTAATTTCGAAAGTTTGTCTGCCTGAAAATGTACTGTTGTCCCAAGCATATTGCAACAAACGGTGTATTTCTATCGCTGCTCGTTTAGTTTTTATTGCCGTTTCAAATATACCGGTCATTTTTGAAACACCCTGTATTTCAATGACTTCACAGTATAGCTTTGGATAATAGTTCTTCATTGCAGATAAAAGTTTTGTTTCGGAAAATCTCATGATTTGATGAATGAAGAGGATGATACACTACAAATTATATCTCTACTTTCCTTAGTCGACACCGAATTTTTCAGCCATGTATTCACGCTCCTCTTTGTGGTTTCAGTGCAGACCATACCACAGGCACTCGGATCCAGTTTATCCTTTATAAATCAGAGACACTGACATGTTTTCTTAGTAGATCTAAAAACCGGTTTGATGTTATATTTCTATAAAATCATTCCGATCTGTTCAGTTACCGTTTTAATAAAAGTACCAGCCGACTAGTACTTTTTGGTACTCACAGCAGCTCCGTAAATCGGCTCCACACGTCATCAAGGAGCTTGTGGTGAAGACAGTCGCTTACACCGAAACCGGTTACCGGAATAATTTTTGCGATGCGTTGTCTGCTGATCGTGGAACAGAGAAGACTTTACAAACGCTTCAGATAAGACGTGTTAGGAACTATGGAGTTCGTAACGACAACCATTATTCTTGTACATGTTTTGAAAGGCATTCAACCTACTTCTCATTTATTGGCCGAATGTGACTGCTGAGTTTTGACGATACAAACTCTGACGCTCCACTCCTTTTTTCTATCGTTAGATATCAGCAAAAACACCCAGTGAGTGCGTTAGCGTCTATAGAATAAATGACTGAGGTTAGGAGTGGACCCTTATTCTGTGACGGAGCACAACGGTGTTTAGCTGTACACAAACTGTTTTTAATTCAGAATTATTGTCAAAGAAATACATTAGTTTACGTAGATTATAACATGACAGTGATAGGACAGTTGTCAAGATGATGCATTACGTTACGTTTAATCGAAATAACACTGATACAACGTTACGTTTAATCGAAATAACACTGATACAACAATATCAATTTTTAACCAGAAGGTTCTTTACAAATTTATTATTACTACTGCATCGTGAAGTTGGCCAATATTACGACAAATCATCCGATTCCGGTTCTAAGGTCGGTATGATTTAGGATGACAATCAAGTCTACAGAGGATGATTAGTTTTTGTGACAAGCTGAGCAAAAGATTACTCAAGATTACTCGAATTCACAGTGGACGCAAGCTGGTGAACCGACAAGTTTACGCCTCTGCTAGCGGTATTTACCCTAGCTGTCATGAGCTGTTGGCTGCATGGCTGCTCTCGTCCTCTGAAAGTCCTATAAAAGCTAATCAAAATCTTCGCTGATTTTATCAGCAGAAACTGTCCTATGTTTCTTGTTAGGCGAGAAAACATGCACTCATCCCTAGACTTGAAAT
This sequence comes from Schistocerca cancellata, assembly GCF_023864275.1. Lineage (NCBI taxonomy): Eukaryota > Metazoa > Arthropoda > Insecta > Orthoptera > Acrididae > Schistocerca > Schistocerca cancellata. The sequence continues at coordinate 581,232,493 of NC_064630.1, read as the reverse complement.
ATGGCGATATGCACATGAGTGGATGGAGCAGCGTGCATATTACAATGCCCTCTCACTGCTCGTGAGCACAATTAACTACGTGGCTGTGATGTGCCCTGTTCTGCATTTGATGCTGGTTCAGAGGAGAGTCCCAGAAATTTTCGGTCTTGCGTCTCTCGTAGCAAAACTGTCCCCCACCTGGCTCCTTTTGTGATATAGAAAAATAGCGTTAACTATTTATGGGAGAATATACAATTCTGAAATTCTGTAGAGATCGAGTTGGCTTTTCCTTTTTTTTTTTTCAAGCACAGCTGAACACATAACGTATGTTCCGCTAGACGGAAGCATGCTGCGCTATTCTGCCATCTGTGGTAAAGACAATGCTGGCCTAAGGTGTCTCGAGTATGGGACTGTGCCTTGGAGTTCTGTGTTGTGGGTATAAAAAATGGTTCAAATGGCTCTGAGCACTATGCGACTTAACTTCTGAGGTCATCAGTCGCCTAGAACTTAGAACTAATTAAACCTAACTAACCTAAGGACATCACACACATCCATGCCCGAGGCAGGATTCGAACCTGCGACCGTAGCGGTCGCTCGGCTCCAGACTGTAGCGCCTAGAACCGCACGGCCACTCCGGCCGGCGTTGTGGGTATAAGGGAAACTGTATAGACACAACTTTCGCCTGCTTTCAGGGTCAGCTCGCGTCTGAGTTCCTGCCTGATCACGTCAGCACGTGTGTCTAGGTGAACACGTATTTCGATAGGAATTTCTCAGAAATGAAGTATGAATGAGATGTCGCTGATTGCGGGACTCTGGCTTGGGCCTGTGTGTGGTTTGATAGTTGACGGCTGCGCCATGTTGTTGGGGCTGTCTGTGCGTTCTACTGGATAGGGGTTGGCGGAGGGTGCTTGCGGGCGTTGATTGAATTATTTTGCAAGCAGGTGTGTAGGCTGTGCTATGAGTTACTCGAACAGTTTACGAGTACTGAGCGTGCCTAGACATACCTGTGCTGAATTATTTAGGATGTGTGTGAACGTTGTAATTAAATTATTTGCGTAAATTAGGATTGTTTGTGTGTCTGTAGAGTGTGTATTGTGAGCACAAGGATAAGATGGAGAGTGTTTTGCCTCAGTGTGAAAAATATATTCGATCTCTAAATAAAATGTTCGAAAGTAAATAGAGTGGACTCCTTCCTTACTCTCCCCAGCAACGTAGCATAGCCTGAGTAATTGTAGCATAATTATTGCCCCTACAGACCACAATAAGGGATTAGGTCATGCCAAGTGATGCTAACAAGTGAAGATCGCATAAATGGAAGTTCCCTTTCAACAGTTGTGACAATGGATGAGAGATGAGTGCCATTTCTCAAGCACAGAACGAAGTGCTAGTCAGCTCGTGGAAGCTCACGGAGTCACCGCCACCAAAAAAGCATTGACCACTGGCAAGCGCAGAAAAAATTTTGTTTGCAATTTTGTGGGACATCGGTGGCGTAATTCAGTTCATACTGCGTTCCAAATAGCACTACAATAGATTCAGTCATCTCAGACTCCAGATTAGCTCGCAAGCTCGTTCCAACATTGTTGCATCCCCATAGCCGCGAGATGTAGTGAGGCAGCAGCCGACGATGAATATCTGGCGCAGCGAGTGTCACTGTGCATGAACAACTCGCACGACTCCTTGACATTCGAGTGCGTTCTGTTACAGTGCTATGACAACGAATGTGTTACCGGATTACGTGTACATTCTACTGAACAGATCCTAGAATAAGATGCGGTAGCTCCAGCTGGCAAAATTTCAGGTCATTTCTTGTTTGATTCTGTTACAAATTTGCGTCGCTTCATGTCAGATGAACGAGGTGCTTCAGCCAATGTTATCGGATATCCCTAAAGTTTTTCTTGTTTTTATTACAACCATCTGAAAGAAGATACCCCAAGTTTCTTTTTATACCTCTTCAAGTTAAAATTACAAATAACTGATGCATTTCTTTCACTCATCATGTTAAGTTATCTCCGTCCCACATAAAGCTAAAAAGATCAGTTACAGACGAAAGTATGGGAGTATCTCAGCTGAAATAAGCGGAAACTAGAAGATAAAATAAATTTCGGTAACGGATTTAGAAAAACCGTTACTCTGATTTTACCGAAAAAATTGGATAATAGTTCTTATTTGTGGGAATAATCGTCAAAATTAAATTATGTGGCATTTCGCCACTTATCCTGTACTTAATTCCTCTACACAACTAAACCGTGCTATTCAAAGCCATTATCGAGTGCTTAGTTGGAAAATATAATTGCTGCAAATATCCGCCAAACCATCAAGATCAGTACAGCCTTGAAACCAAAACCAACCTAAGCACGTAATCTGAATGCACTTCCTTTTTCATACACATGTCACCTTTTCCTACCTAAGCATTCGACAATGGCTTAAAACGTCGAAACTAGTTGTGGAACAAAAAAGATGTTTAATTACAGAGTGCCTAAGTGAATAAATGCCACATTCATTTAACAAATGCTTGGCTGTGGTGCCCACATATGGTGTCTTCCGAAGAGCAGGGCGTCAAATCAAGATTGGCACCTCGCAACGAAACCACAGAGGAGTTCAGTCGCAGCACGCAGCACCAACGAATGAGAAACGCCGGCGTAGCCACACCTCCTAGAGCTTCTCCACGCCCCCGCAATCGTTAGTCTACTTATGGCTGAGCAGAATAAAGCTCGCCCCGGTTTGCAGTTATCGATCAAAACAGCATTACCTTAGCTAGGCCACCAGTTATTAAAACTCTTAGGCAGAACATTAATGTGAACATTAAGTCAGTCACTCTTCAAGTGAAGAGTCTTGTAAATTTGTCTGTATCAAGTGATACTTTAATACCCAGGGACATTTGTAGATACATAATTCTCGTGGAAATGGACTGAACTAAGTTAAGTACATCTTATTATATGTATCGTAAGAAATGGAACTAATATTTGATATGTTGTAGTTCATCATAATATTTTCGTCTTTACTTTTTCTTTCCCCTGATAAAAAAAATGTGTTTCATTATTTTGAAGATTTTGTGAGCGTGGGGTTGATCTGCTATTCTGTTATTCTGCGCAACGGATTAATCTGAGATGTATCCTTTACCCTGTGGCTCCTGCAAGATGCAATTTCCACTCCCACACTACTACAGAAGTGAGACAGACGCTCCTAACGTTCTAAAGAGAAATGCCTGAAAAACTTCCAGCAATAAATATCTTCTGGAGTCGTCCGCTGTAAGGAAATGACACAAAAATTCACAAAATTTCTTACATAACTGGTGGTATACTTGGGTACTGGAGTAGTGCTAGTTAGTGTAAGAAAAACATGAAACTAACGAAAATTATTATTTATTTTGCGAAAATTCTGAGAAATCACGATGGCACTTTTAGTTTTGAATTGAACAAGTTATAACTTGGTTCTTTTTGGAATGTGAAGTTACTTCTCAAGGATAGGATTCGCTAATGAAATTTCTATACAAAGTTTAAGATTGTTATTGACTTGGCAGAATGGCTGAGAGGCGTCAGGGTTCCTCCGAGCCGTAATCCGTAGGTAGCAGTCATCCACTGCAGTAGTCGCCCTTGGGCGGCCTGAGCGAGGCATGTCATCGACAGTTCCTGTCTCTCTGTATCTCCTTCATGTCCGAACAACATCGGTTTGGTTCACTCCGAGACGCCTGGATATTTCCCTTGTTGGGAGCCCTTCCTGGCACAAAGTAACAATGCGGACGCTGTCGAACCGCGGTTTGACCGTCTTGGCATGATTAACTACAGACAACAAGAGCCGTGTACTTCCTTCCTGGTGGAATGACTGGAACTGATCGGCTGTCGGTACCCCTCCGGCTAACAGACGCAGCTTATGCATCATGGTTGTTTTCATCTTTGGGTGGGTTTAGTGACATCTCTGAACAGTCAAAGGGAGTGCATCTGTGATACAATATCCACAGTCAACGTCTATCTACAGGCTTTCTGGGGACCGGGGTGATGCAAAAGTCCCCCCCCCCCCCCCGTTTATCTATCTGACAATTCCTTGATATCTCAGAATGTGTCCTATCAGACGATCTCCTCTATTAATTTAATAGTGTAATAAACTTCATTTCTTCCCATTTCTATTTAGTTACGCGATCTACACAACCAATCATTAGAATTCCTCTATAGCACTGAATGGTGGACATGTATAGGTGTACTGGACATTTATTTCATGATAGTTTCAGAATGAGTGGAAATTTCATGTTACGAGAACGAACCAGTCGCACGTGACACCAGTGGAATCGTTGACTTTCGTCAGTGACGGTATTGTCTCTGAACTCGTGTAGCTTGGCTCAGTTGTAGAGCGGAGGGTTGTCGAGTGTTGGAGTGAGTTGTCACAAGTTTAGCGTAGTGCATATTGGAGGAGGATTTTGCTGAAGACAATTGTTAGGAACTATTAACCGGATGGAAGGACTTACAGACGAAGCCTTTTACGGAACAGAGAATGGATTTGCGTTACGGATAAAAAAAAATATTTTCATTAATAATTAAGAAAGCCCCCATGCAATATTTTTTAAGGTGATAATTTTTGTTGGCGCATACTGATAATGTTAGCGATTCTTGCAACAGAACAGTCCACGTCCCCGCCTCAGTTTAAGTCGTTTCACTTTAGTTCATTTCAGTTGTCATAATCGTAAAAGCATTGCCTTGTAAGACTTTTGTAAAGAAAATACAAGTTTTTTGTTTTCTGTGTATTTTATGGTTTTGTGAAATTTTTCTTTGCAATTCAGATTTTTAATGAGCCACTGAATAGTGTGTTTCATAGTGTCGCTACGTAATTTTTTTGGGCAGTGCACAATTTGATTTTGGCAGGGTTTTGAATAACAGTTTTAGCTTCCTACACAGTGAACGCGTTCGTTTTGTATTTATGTAAACGGGTGCAGTGTGACACTCTGTTAGGAATTTTAATTTCAGTTCAATCTTTTCATAACATTCAGTTCCGAATGAAAAGCAGTCAAACATTTTAACGCTCATGAACGAACGAACGATCGGGTCAGAGCAATCAGCACCACATTTGAAAAGCTTCTATTCTCATTTGAAATGCTTACCGTCTGCGACTCATTCCGGCAAAAGGCTACATTCCGGACAACTACATTCAGAAAATACTTCCTAACATTTAAAATTATATTCGTCATTAACAAGTCCCGCTTACACAGATTTCCTTTCCTTGCCACAGTCAGTACACATTTTTATACTTTCTATTTCGATCACCATCAGTTATTTTTTCTGTCTAAACAGCAAAACTCATCTACTACGTTTAGTGGTTAATTCCCAAATGTAATTCTTCCAGCATGTCCTGATTTCCTTCGACTCATTCCGTTCCCCTTGTTTTACTTCTTTTAATGCTTATCTTATAAACTCTTCCCAAGACACTATCCATTGCGTTCAACTCCTCTGCAAGTTATTACCTCTCTCTGACAGAATCACAAATGTCATCGGCAAACCTAAAAGTTTTCATTTTATCCACCTTAACATTAAGTCTTTCTCCAGATTTTCGTTTGGCTTCCGTTAATGCTTGATCATTGTACAGACTGAATGACATCGGGGATAGGCTCATTCTCTACTCAACTACTGGTTACCTTTAACGTCCTTCAACTGTTATAACTGCTGTTAGGCTTCTGTATAAACCGTGTAAACCTTTCGTTTCCTGTATTTTATTCCTGATAGCTTTAGAATTGTAAGAGTGTATTCCAGTCAGGCGGGATAGTATTATGCTATGGGGGATATTCACTTGGGTTTCCGCGGGACAGGTGGTGGCAATCAAAGGAACCATGACTTCTGTGGACTACGTGAACACTATTGCGGACTACTTGCATCTCTTCATGCTTGATGTCTTCCCCAACGTCGATGGCACGACAACTGGCCGTAAATGTCCATGTCAGGCCAAAACCATGCTTCAGTGGATTTAGGAGTTTGATAACCCACGTTGATGTCATGGCCATCAAATTATCCTGGGCTAAACCCTCTGGAATACATGTGGAACCCTATCGGGCAGCATCTCTGTACCCCACAGACCACCGTCGCCGCGTAATTCGCAGGAACTGCCTGACCTTGTAGAGGTATTAAAAAACTAAAAACCCGCCTCGATTGCGAAAAAAGCACCTAGTGTTAAGTGTTAACCCAGGTTTCGGCGTAGATAACTACACCTTCTTCAGAACAACAATAAAACCCACAAGTGCCTAAGAAGACCTTTGTCAATAATTAAAAGAACACCATAGCTATACATTTATAAACGAAGAAGAAAAGGAAAAAAAAGAACAGTACATATGTACAAAGTCAAAACCACTACTTAACTTAATGGTGTACGCTCCACCTCACACCGGCCTATGTTCGATGGGCCATGACCCGCCATTAACTGTAGCTACAAACGGTCGCCCACTTTCAAGCCTGACCCGCTATCTATGCACAAGCGCAAGACAAGGGAAGTTACATGAATGCGCTTGCGCATACGAATACGAGAAAGTTTATACATGGGTCGGGGCTAAATAGCCCATATATTCCCAACAGTGGATCAACGTATATCAAAAAATGAAATGGATAGAACAAGAGACGAGCTAAATAGGAGATAAAACCTAAAAATAACCGCACACGGTTGCTTATGCTACTAAAGAAACTTATATTTGAAGCTACCTATGACAACAGGAGGAACTCTAAAAACTATACCTAAAGCCAGTAGTTAGCCTGGGGTGGGGAGGGGCGGCTGAGGGGACGTAATCTAAAGACGTCGTGGTAATAAAGATATAGGGATAAAACGTGAGGTGTTCAACGGGCTAAAATCACCTTCATCGTAAAAGGAAAACGAGGATAAAAAGAAAAAAGATGAACAGCTTGACCAACCGCGCTCGCCAATCAGCGCGCGCATGTGATAATCACCAGATCATCAGATTTACAAGTTTGAAGAACAAAGTAAAGGCGCGAAACCTTCAAAAAAATTTCTATTTCTTAGTAGGAGTTGGTCATTGAGGATATTGTCTTTAGCATGTTGCAGATGCTTAAAGATCTGCATTTCTTCCAAAACATCCAGTTTTAAGCCCTTAACCTCGGCATGAAGTAACTTGATATTAACTAGAGGGCTCGGCGCATGAGCCGTTTGCACAAGGTGTTCCGGATAAGTAGAGCCCTTAGTACCGTCACCGCTTCTAGTAGGAATATGCTCTTTATACCTGTGACCCAGAGTCCGCCCTGTTTGCCCGATGTAAAATTTTGGGCAATCCCCGCATGTAATTTTATATACTGCTGGTTGGGAAAGTTTATCGCTCTTACTCTGCAAGGAGTGAATTAGATTCCTATGTAAACTATTAATAGTAGAATAGGCGTCTCTGAAATTATGGGCTCTGAGTAAACGCCCCAATTTGTAACTTATATTGCCTATGTAAGGGATACGTATCGTTGTCACCTGTTTGTCTCTTGTTCTATCCATTTCATTTTTTGATATACGTTGATCCACTGTTGGGAATATGTGGGCTATTTAGCCCCGACCCATGTATAAACTTTCTCGTATTCGTATGCGCATGCGCATTCATTTAACTTCCCTTGTCTTGCGCTTGTGCATAGATAGCGGGTCAGGCTTGAGAGTGAGGGACCGTTTGTAGCGGCAGTTTATGGCGGGTCATGGCCCATCGAACATAGGTCGGTGTGAGGTGGAGCGTACACCATTAAATTAAGTAGTGGTTTTGACTTTGTACATATGTACTGTTTTTTCCTTTTCTTTTTCGTTTATAAATGTATAGCTATGGTGTTCTTTTAATTATTGACAAAGGTCTTCTTAGGCACTTGTGGGTTTTATTGTTGTTCTGAAGAAGGTGTAGTTATCTACGCCGAAACCTGGGTTAACACTTAACACTAGGTGCTTTTTTAGCAATCGAGGTGGGTTTTTAGTTTTTAATATATTAACGAACGATTGCTGACGCGCTGCAATGTTGAAGGTTCTTACCTTGTAAAGGCCTTCCCTTAATTTTCAACATCGCATATGTTAATTTTAAACCGAATTGCTTTTTAGTGTAAAACTCTCCAGATTCAATGTTCGACGTAAAGGTAAAAGCCATCATTGTCCAGGGGCGGCGATAAGTGCGTAGTCTTCATGCAGCTCATTAGGTTCTGGGTTGGTGAAATGACACGTCAGAAGCTTAATACCTTGTTTACAGATTATGATGGTTTATTTCAATTTAATATTAATCAATCCACGGTCACAAACACTGTCCAGTGTTGCAAGGTAAATATAAACTCGGAATGCAATCCCTTTCCATAGATGCTTACGAAGCAGCATACAAAGAACCGTTTCCGAGACGCTCTTTCCGAGTCGTGGGGCCACATCAATCTGATTTTTGTCAGTCACTTATGTCAGTGGAGTTCGTTATTTTCGACGCATATTGTCGCTACAATCATTTTCCATTCGTCTCTGCTCCACTTACATACTTTCTTTACCACTTCATGTGTCCGAAACGGACGTGGCGTTCAGTCACGAGAAGGACAGTGGTCATAATTTTTTATCGCGTCAGTGTATGTTAGATTAGAATTAAAATAATATAGTACGTCCGAGAGAAAGTTGTAGACTGACGTAAACATCGTTTCAAAAAGAAAAGTCTTGGTTGCAAAATAATGATTATCTAATAACGCGATTCGCCTTTTTGGGGCATGATCAGATTATCTACAAAGAACGGAAAGAAAAGAAAATATTAATAAGAGAAGTGGCAGCGTCCTACTATGCCCATCTACAGTGAGTAAATAAGTAATTTAAAAGAAAAGTAAATGCGAAACATAATGATGTGGAGTTTGGATGCATGGAAACAGTGCTGCTGTAGAACTAGTAACGGACAGAGAATATACTAAAATGAGCCGCCGGATAATGTATAATTATCTGGTAGGACAATAACTGTAATGTGGATTACAAGTAAATAAATAAATATCCAGAACTCAGAAATGACATACAAAACCCCCAAGAAGAGATGAGTATGCCAGAACACAGCACTCATCCAAGTAATAATACTACAGAAGAAATTTAAAGAAAAACAACCATAAAAAACACAGCTCTTTGCAGCAATCAAAAAGCAGTCGAAAGAAATAAAATAAAACGAATAAAAAACTAAGAAAAATATAGCTAAGTGGACATTTTTAAAAGTGACAACACTAAGTCGTAATAGGATTGACTTTTATTGAATACTATGTAAGTTTCCCTTGAGATGTTTCTAAATTACTTATTTTCTCGTTATAAATGTGCGTATTAGGATCGTGCCCCAGCTCTTATTAATATTTTCATTCTTTCACTTTCCTTGTAGTTGATCAAAAAGAGTGAAAAGCTGGGTATTTCACAAATAATCGTTATTTTGCAACCAAGATATTTCTTTTTGAAACAGTTGCTGTACCAGCCAGCCAATGGATTGGAAAGCTTTTTCATTAGCCTGGTGTCTGAGAAGGAGCATATCGGAATGCGTGAAGCCGTTCGGCTGTTCGCTTGCTACTGTCATATCTTTTTTCTTTTCCTTTTTCTTTTCTTTTTTTTAAGTCATCAGTCTTCTGACTGGTTTGATGTGGCCAGCCACGAATTCCTCTCCCGTATCAACCTCTTAATCTCAGAGTAACACATGTAGCCTACGTCATCATTTATTTACTGGATGTATTCAATTCTCGGTCTCCCTTTACAATTTTATCCTCTAGAGTTTTCTCTGTCACCATGGAAGTTATTCCCCGATGTCTTATCATTCTGTCCCTTCTCCTTGTCATTGTTTTCCACATTGCCGTACGATCATTTCATTTTTACATATTCCTTTCCTCTCCATCCGGCGCAGAAACTCCTATTCGTCCCATCAGTCCGCTTATTTTCAATATTCGTCTGTAGCACCTGGGGAGGGTACTCAACTTGAGTAGTTTGTGGTGTAATGTTTAGCATTCCTGCTTAGCAATCAAATAGACCCGGTTTGAGTCCCAACCACAACACAAATTTTAATTCATTTCTTCTGCTTCGATCATTATCGTAGATAAAAAACTGTAGGGTTTCATTTAATAAGACCTATAACATCACCTATGGTAGAGGAATTCCCATTACGTCCAACACTGGAGTGCTATTCCAACGCCGGAGAGCCCTGGCAGTAGTGACAATGTAAAGGAAAATAAGCTGAAGATATGAATTGAAGTTTGTGTTGGGGAGGGTACTCATCTAGGCTAGTTCGTGCAACAATGCTGACCATTGTGATGCGGTGGTGTAATGGCTAGCATTTCTGCCTAGCAAGCACGCAGACCTAGGTTCGAGTCGCGGCCGCAGCGCAAATTTTAATTCATTTCTTCTGCTTCGATCATTATCGTAGACAACTCAAATACTTCGATCCTTTTCCGTTCAGGTTTTCCAACTGTCCATGTTTCACTACCATACAATGCTGTGCTCCAAACGTATATTATCAGAAATTTCTTCCTCAAATCAAGGCCTAGTCTGATACCAGTAGACTTCTCTTGGCCAGGAATGCCCTTTTTGCCAGTGCTAGTTTGCTTCTGATGTCCCCTTATTCAATCCGACATTGGTTATTCTGCTGCCTAGGTAGTAGAATTCCTTGATGTCATCTATTTCATGACCACCAACCCTGATGTTGTTTATCTCTGTTCTCATTTCTCCTACTTCTCATTACTTTCGTCTTTCTTTGATTTATTCTCACTCCATATTCTGTATTCGTCAGGCTGTTCATTCCATTCAGCAGTTCATGTAATTATTCTTCACTTTCACTCAGGATAGCGATGTCATCAGCGAATCGTATCATTCATATCCTTTCACCTTGAATTTTAGTTCCACTTCTGAACCTTTCTTTTATTTCCATCATTGCTTCTTCAATGTACAGTTTGAACAATAGGGGGAAGGGGGGGGAGGGGGAAGACTACATTTCTGTCTTACACCCTTTTTAATCCGAGCACTCCGTTCTTGGTCTTCCTCTCTTAGCTTCCCTCTTAGCTTTCCCTCTTTCCCTCTTAGCTCGTATATTACCCGTCTCTCCTTATAGCTTACCCCCAATTTTTTCAGAATTTCGAACATCTTGCACAATCTTTGTCTAACGCTTTCTTATGAACGCTTATCTTATGAACATGTCTTGATTTTCCTTCAGTCTGGCTTCCACTATCAGCTGCAACTTCAGAATCGCCTCCCTAGTGGCTCTACCTTTCCTAAAGCGAAACTGATCATCATCTAACACATGCTCATCTATGAAATCTGTTTGAAGAACGGTGAAACCACAACTATGTGACAAAGTGCTGAATGTCCACGTCTCATCACAGAACATGGGCTGTCGGAGGCTTGCCCTCTCTGTAAACCAGCATATTCGACGGTATGTAGCACGGCTGACGACAGAGTATGTTGCTGGTGCAGGCTAAAGTATTTCGGAGAGCACTGTTCGACGCACATCGTTGAACATTGGGCTCCACAGCACATGACCCTTACGTGTTGCCGTGTCGACCCAACAACATCGAAGAACTATGATTGCAGTTGGCACAAGATCATATAGATCGGACGGTGCATCAATGGAAAATTCCTTCCACGTAAGTCTCGCGAAATGATCACGACGAGAAAATCAGAGAAATTTTGGCTCGAACGGGAGTTCATCGTCAGTCGTTCTTTCCACGCTTCATTCGTGAATGGTAAAGGTAAGGGGAGAAATGGCAGTGGTACCAGAGCAACTCCGCGTCACACGCTGTAAGCGGCCTGCGACTTATATATGTAAGTACTCACTAAAGTATGTAAACCGCTAACTCCTACAAGTAATGGCATTTTTCGAGTTTTCAAATCTTGGTCCAATGTGGATTTTACTAATTTGTATCTTCTACTGCCAATCACTTTTATTTGTTTTATATTTAATTTAACGTATTGAAACGCATTTAGAACATGTTCTGTTGGTCTTCAGGCATTTATACATACTGAAACTTTTTATTTAAAAATAAAATGTCTTAAACTAAATTGACGTAGGGCTTTATGTTTATTGTTCGCAGCTGGAGCGGCTGTTGGAGCACCTGTAAGGATGGGAGACCGTGGTTGTCCAGAGATTGATGTTCAGTGATGTTTTCTGCTGATCTGGAGCTGGACATCTGTTTCTGGCCAAACTGCGTCCTTGCCCCCCCCCCCCCTCCCCCCCGCCCCTTCCCTCCAAATGTCCCAATAACCTCGCCAGCTACGAGAAATAAACAAAAAGCTCTACGTTAATTTAGCTCAACACCTTTTATTTTCAAGCAACAATTTCCTATATGTACAAACGCCCGAACATGAGCAGAACATGTTCAAAATGCGTCGCAAAGCAAATAAAAGTGACTGGTATCAGGAAATGCATATAAGTAATTATATCACACAGTCACCGTCCCCAGACGTAGCCAGTATGTTGTTGTTGTTGCTGTGGTCTTCAGTCCTGAGACTGGTTTGATGCAGCTCTCCATGCTGCTCTCTCCTGTGCAAGTTTCTTTATCTCCCAGTACCTACTGCAACCTACATCCTTCTGAATCTGCTTAGTGTATTCATCTCTTGGTCTCCCTCTACGATTTTTACCCTCCACGCTGCCCTCCAATACTAAATTGGTGATCCCTTGATGCCTCAGAACATGTCCTACCAACCGATCCCTTCTTCTGGTCATGTTGTGCCACAAACTTCTCTTCTCTCCAATCCTATTCAATACCTCCTCATTAGTTATGTGACCTACCCATCTAATCTTCAGCATTCTTCTGTAGCACCACATTTCGAAAGCTTCTATTCTCTTCCTATCCGAACTATTTATCGTCCATGTTTCACTTCCATACAAGGCCACACTCCATACAAATACTTTCAGAAACGACTTCCTAACACTTAAATCTAATACTCGATGTTAACAAATTTCTCTTCTTCAGAAATGCTTTCCTTGCCATTGCCAGTCTACATTTTATATCCTCTCTACTTCGACCATCATCAGTTATTTTGCTCCCCAAATAGCAAAACTCCTTTACTACTTTAAGTGTCTCATTTCCTAATCTAATTCCCTCAGCATCACCCGACTTAATTCGACTACATTCCATTATCCTTGTTTTGCTTTTGTTGATGTTCATCTTACATCCTCCTTTCAAGACGCTATCCATTCCATTCAACTGCTCTTTCAAGTCCTTTGCTGTCTCTGACAGAATTACAATGTCATCGGCGAACCTCAAAGTTTTTATTTCTTCTCCTAGCTACAAGTAATTAGGACTTATTTTTCCTTACACAGTTATTCTTACCATTTAGGAAAAAATTTGTGTTGATAGCTCATTACCGATTTTCTTCAGCGTGTATTAATTTCATACGATCTTTTGTATTACTGTCTTCCAGAATTATATTGGTATTGTACTGAATGGTCCAAATTAAACAGTAAATGAGATATTTCGTTTGTCTTCTCGCGTAGACTGTTACAGACAGTTATCAAAAGTTGATAAAACCCTATGTTGTCACACAAGGCAGAAGGTATTTTAAATCGAAATCGCACTATTCAAAAAAACTTTCATTTATTCTATAGTCTTTTTTATTTAAATAAAAATGACAATTCGTCTCGCTGTAAACGTCTTGACGAGACCTCAATTAATCTGCATTGCACCAGGGAACGTGAAAGCAACAGCGTCGTATATCATCCAGAGTATACGTGTTTTGCACACAGGTCCAAAGGAGTCTTGTTAGTATCCAGTTGTCGAGCGAGATACGTCAAGGCAATTATCCTGTATGTTCTGGGAAGCTCGCTGTATAAAATCATAGAGACACGTGTCCTTCCAGAGCCACAGACAAAGCTGGCGTAAAACTGACGGCGTCTCGCATTAGCCAAGCTCCGACACTACTGGTATACGAAGTGTGCAACAGGAAGGTGGGAGCTAGGCGACGAGACACGTTTCAGTACGCAATAAAAAGCAAGCAACTTCACAAAGAAAGGAAGAAGAACAGAGTGACGCGTTTGTCGTAACTGCACATCGTTAAGAAGCAAGACTGTCAGCTTATTTTAAATCGTCGTGGTCAGTGAAGCAGAAACCTTCGCGCGCAAAAAATCTCACCCTCGTTATTAGTGATATGGTAGTCTGCTTGCAGTGGGCAATGGGCCGGGATAAGCCGCAGCGCCACCCTCTCTGTCGACCCCTCATTCAGAAAGCGTGCTGTAGCGAACAAGAGCGCTCGTGTTCCCCATTAAAGGCCTGTTAGTTTTTAAATTTAATTAGCAGAACACAGCTATTCAGCATGCATTATAATATAGACATTTACAAATTGGCCCTGTACTAATGGTCCTATTATCGAAAGCTCTTAATAACAATTCTAGTAAATACAAGTATCTAAATTTGTATCGTCGATGAAAGACAAGTATAAGGGGGGCTGCTGTACGTTTTTCAGCTACCACCCTCTATGGCGTGCCATTTTTCACTGACGATCGCAACACAGAATAAAATTTTTAACGCCTATACGATGGTTAGTACTCACAAAATCTTGGCCCGTTCTTGCTGTCTTCAGTTCTATTTGAGATTAGATTATGAATTACAGAAATAATGCTGTTGAGGCGGAGGTCATAACTTTTGTTCGTCGTTTGTTGCGCAACGTAATATGTGTACTAGGGTAGCTCGTATTTGGCACCTTTTAAATTTAAAAAAAAATTTCGGGCTTATATTTTCTTGTAAAAATGAGCTGTATGAAATGTAGACTGAGAGGATATAGGAAAGGGGTAGCCCTGGGACTTAAAATCCTAAAATCAACAAAAATAAAATTGTCAGCTGAGCGAAATATTACGTCAGCGTGACAAATTCATTCACTAGCCAATACAGCCCGTGTTACTTCACTGACCTTAACTGAATGCGATCTCATGTCACAGAGCACACTGACTGCTGATGTGACGGGCCAGTGAATCCAAAATAGGTAGAGGGAGGGCAGAGTGGGCTCACCCGTTCAACTTTTATCACCCAACCCAAAGTCCCGAACCATCGCAGTAGCCTCTCAGGTCTCACGGGTCGTATCAAGAACAATGTCTTCCTCTTCTGTCCGTTTCTGGCTGTTGCTCTTATGAGATGGCTGCAAGGAAACTGACATTTGTCAGACAAACGTTGAGTATTTTCTTTTGTAATGTATGATTCTGCAAGTTAACTGTGCGTCAAAGTACCGCATTTTTTGTGCGGAAAATGATTTATTGTGAAAAAATACAAATTCCGACAGAAGAGCTGAGAAACTGCGCACCTTGTATCAACAACGGAGGCCAATATAAAAATATGCTGGATGGTCGTCGGAATTTCGTGAGCATAAAGAAACAAATCTCCTTCAAATATTAATTGATGAATTTTTTGACATAACAAATGGTAATACACTGAGGTGACAAAAGTCACAGGATACCTGCTAACACCGTGTCGGACCTTCTTTTGTTAGGCGTAGAACAGCAATTCGACGTAGCACGGACTCAAAAAGTCGTTGGAAGTTCCCTGCAGAAATACTGAGCTACGCTGCCTCTATAGCCATCTATAACTGCGAAAGCGCTACCGATGCAGAATGTTTCACACGAACTGACCCTCCATTACGTCTCATGAATGTTCGGTGGGATACATGTCGGGCGTTCTTGTTGGGCGAATCACTCGCTCGAATTGTTCATAATGCTCTTCAAATAAATCGCGGACAACTCCGGCCCTGTGACGTGACATCGTTGTTCGGGAACATGAAGTCTATTAATGGCAGCAGATGGTCTTGAAGTTGCCGAACATAACCCTTTCCAGTCAACGATCGGTTCAATTGGACCTTGGACCATCTGACACAGCCTACACTATTATGGCGCCACAAGGTGCTTTGATGTCAATTTGGGTCCACGGTTTCTTGGGGTTTGCGCCGCATTCGAATCCTAACATCACCTCTTACCAACTGAAAGTGAGACTCATCTGACGCGGTCACGGTTTTCCATTCGTCTATGGTCCAACAGACAAGATCACGAGCCTAGGAGGCGCGCCGGAGGCGATGTCGTGTCGCCAGCAAAGGCACTCGGGTCTGTCGTCTGCTGCCATACTCCATTAACGCCAAATTTTCCCACACTGTCCTAACGCATACGTTCGTTCTATGTCCCACATTGATTTATGCGGTTATTTCACGCAGTGCTGCTTGTCTGTTAGCACAGACAACTCTACGCAAACGACGCTGCTCTCGGTCATTAAGTGAAAGCCACTGCCTTGTCCGTGGCGAGAAGCAATACCTGACACTTGTTATTCCGGACACGCCTTGACACTGGGGATTTCGGAAAACTGAATTCCCTAACGATTTCAGAAATGCAATGTACCATACGTCTACCTTCAACAACAATCCAAAGTCTGCTTTGCCTGTCTTATGAGCAAAAGGTTTCAGTGTGATCGGTTTGTTTTTGTAACAAATTATTTATTAATAATTATTGTCACTTGAAGTTAAGACAGGGTACTCAGCTGGAGACTGTTAAAGAAGGTGCGAGCGTAGAGAGAATAGGTTCCCAGACATGTATGTGGTTCGAAGACTTCGTAAGTAGTAGAGCCCAGTATGTTGTTGTCGATGGCGCGTGTTCATCAGAGACAAGGCTATCACCAGGAGTGCCACAGGGAAGTGTGATAGGCCCGCTGTTATTTTCTACAGACATAAATGATCGGCGGACAGGGTAGGCAGCAAACTGCTGTTGCTTGCTGCTGATGCTATGGTGCACGGGAAGGTGTCGAAGATTAATAACTTTAGGATGATACAAGCTGACCTAGACAAAATTTCTAGTTCGTGTGATGAACAGCAGCTGGCATTAAATGTAGTAAAATGCAAGTTAATGCGAATGAGTAGGAAAAACAAACCCGTAATGTTCGGATACAGCAATAATGATATCCTGCTTGACATAGTGACTTCGTCTAAATATCTGGGCGTAACGTTGCAAAGCGCTATGAGATGGAACGAGCATGCGGGGATTATGGTACCCAAGGAAGTGGTCGACTTCGGTTTACTGGGAGAACACTGGGAAGCCGGCCGATGTGGCCGAGCGGTTCTAGGCTCTTCAGTCTGGAACCGCGCGACCGCTACGGTCGCAGGTTCGAATCCTGCCTCGGGCATGGATGTGTGTGATGTCCTTAGGTTAGTTAGGTTTAAGTAGTTCTAAGTTCTAGGGGACTGATGACCTCAGAAGTTAAGTTCCATAGTGCTGAGAGCCAAGAATATTGGGATATTGTGGTTCATCTGTGAAAGAAACCGCATATAGGACACTAGTGCGACCTATTCTTGAGTACTGCTCGAGTGTTTGCGATCGGCACCAGATCGGATTAAAGGAAGGCATCAAGGCAATTCAGAGGCGAACTGCCAGATATGTTACCAATGGGTTCGAACAACACGCATATGCTACGGAGATGCTTCGGTAACTCAAACCGGAAACTTGGAGGGAAGCCGATGTTCTTTCCGAGAAACACTGTTGAAAAAATTTAGAGAACCGGCTTTTGAAGCTGACTGCATAACGATTCTGCTGCTGCCAACACACATTTCGTTAAGGACGGTGAAGATAGATATACGATAAATTAGGGCTCATAGGTAGACATATTGACAGCCATTTTTCCTTCGCTCTGAGTGCAAGTAGTACAGCAAAGGATAAGATTAGTAGTGGTAAGGGGTACCCTTCACCACGCACCGTATGGTACTTGCAGAATATGTATGCAGATGTAGATAGATATGCATATTTCTTGATGTTTTATACTGGAGTTTCTGTGTTCAGCTAAAAATGTAAATTTCGTGTGAGTAGGGCCTCGCCGGCCAGAGTGGCCGAGCGGTTGTAGGCGCTACAGTCGGGAACCACGCGACCGCTACGGTCGCAGGTCGAATCCTGCCTCGGGCATGGATGTCTTAGTTAGGTTTAAGTAGTTCTAAGTACTAGGGGACTGATGACCAGAGATGTTAAGTCTATAGTGCACAGAGCCATTTGAACCATTTTTGGACTAGGGCCTCCCGTCGGATAGACCGTTCCCCGGGTGCAAGTCTTTCGATTTGACACCATTTCGGCGACTGGCTCGTCGATGGGGATGAAATGACGATGATTAGGAGAACACAACACCCAGTCCCTGAGCGGAAAAAATCTCCGACCCAGCCGGAAATCGAACCCGGGCCCGTAGGATTGACATTCTGTCGCGCTGACCACTTTTTTTTTTAATCTCATTTTGTTCGTTTTCGTTCGTTGCATCTGGTCGGGGTGGACATCGGAAGACACCGGTTAAGTTTGTCGTTGATCCGTTAACTCAGTTTTTTTTTTTTATTATTACAGGGGACAGCTAACCCTCTGACCGAACATGCTGAGCTACCGTGCCGACACCACTCAGCTATCGGGGGCGGATTGTGGTCAGCTGTATCTCAAGGATAAAGGCTTCTACCGAATACAACTTTCCCATACTCCAGGTCCAGGTGACTTGATCGTCTGTCATTGAGAAGTGGGTCGCCTGCGTATCTGTTTTGACACACACACACACACACACACACACACACACACACACACACACACAGTTATAGCAGTGAATGTAGCTGCAATGAAATTAAAATTTTACCCACAAAGTGTTATTAAGGCCACAAACTGAGGTGGAAAGAATTATCTGATATGGTCTAGCCTGACAACAGGACTCGTAGTTTTTTCAGATTATTGTGCACATGTGTCACCCGTTAGCATAGTTTTGGAAAATTCTCCGTTAATCGCTATCCCATTGCCGCAGACTTCTGATAATTCCTTCATTGCATTTTATACAGAAGAATTAAGTAATAGTGGAAACGAGCCACATATTTTCCCGGTTGGCCGGCCGAAGTGGCCGTGCGGTTAAAGGCGCTGCAGTCTGGAACCGCAAGACCGCTACGGTCGCAGGTTCGAATCCTGCCTCGGGCATGGGTGTTTGTGATGTCCTTAGGTTAGTTAGGTTTAACTAGTTCTAAGTTCTAGGGGACTAATGACCTCCGCAGTTGAGTCCCATAGTGCTCAGAGCCATTTATTTTCCCGGTTACTTTTACTATCTTAGCCTGTAGTTCTTCCTCCCTAATAACAGCGTCCCGATTTTTGTAGAGCTGCAGAATTATTAGTTTGTTCTTGTAGTCTATTCTCTTCGACCAATATGTTCCAGTTAATGTTGTCTAACACTATCTATGTGTGAACGGAGGCGATCGAGATTGCTGAGCTAGGCCTCAAGATTACTTTATAAGAGATGGTCACAGAACTATATTACCATCTCAACAACTTATGATGACGAAATTAACATTTTTTTAGTTTTCAGGTATGTGCCTGTAGTCCCGGTACACATTGAAATCCCAGCGCCACAGTATCTTAGTACGCTACTAGAGCATGCGAAAGGAAACGGTGCAGACCATTGATAAAGTGGAGTATGGTGCCATAATTCGTATCCTGGGAATAACGCTGCCACAATCCATGCTGAATTGGTGTAAGAGTTCGCCAACTATCAACCATTATGTGACACAGACGTTTCCAGTGTGCACAAAAACGTGCTCAATGTGTTTTGAGGCTGCCATGGTGTGGGGCTAACTGTTTATGAACATATAACCAGTCTCACACGGAGTTAGATTCACGATGAGCCTGTCTCTTGGCTAGCTGAGAATGGAGACGCCTAACTCGCGTGCTGACGCTGCCACACTGTATTAAGTTCTGCTGCATGTTGTACCGTGGGAAAAGTTCCACTTGAAGTGCAGGCATTTGCTAGAATAACTTTGGGTTTTCTCATCAGATAAGGACGATTCGTCCCTACATGCACCAGTTACAGCAAATAATGGTTTCTTTGCTCCACTGTGGAGACACCTGTGACGAGTAAATGACACACTAATATGATCGCTCAAAGGTTTTAAATAACGATACGAGCATTTGGGCATTGAAATGAATCACTGGTAAGAGGTGAGAATTTTTGGTGGACTGGAATTCGAACCCCGACCTCCCATTTAACGGGAGCAGTGGCTTAACCGCCTTGGCCAACTGATCACACTAACCAGCTGGCCCAAATTCACAGTCCACAGCGAACACACACACACACACACACACACAACCACAACCACAGATATGTGGGGAGGGGGGGGGGGGGGTGTCTGTTCTTTCGGACATATCCCAAAGTCCGTAAGAACAGACACCACATAAATATAGGCTGTAACAGGCCGGAATTTGAGTCGGGTGGGAAGTGTGCTCGGACAGCTGACTCGATTAAGGCTACCGCTCGTATAAAACAGAGGATCTGAGTTCGAGTCGCGGCTCGCCACAAATTTTTACCAGTTGCCATTAATTTCAATGCCAAAGTGCGGCTAACGTCACCGAAAACCTCTGAATAGTATTTGTATGGGCCGCTGGATCACATGAGGTGTCTTTTCTTTTGGAGTGTGGCCGCACTCGCTGTGATGTCAGACCCCGACAGGATTCCTGATTAGCCAGTGCAGGTAGCATTCAGAGAACCCTACACGGAACACAGCTACCACGCGAGAACGTGCAAAGCTACCTGCATGGAAGTAGCTTAGTAGTTGACAGAGCTTGCTTATAAGCTGTTGAGCGATCCAGCAAGTAAGCTTACAGCTAATCTTGCTCTGTATGAGAAGGACTTAATCCCCTGACAAGGTTTTACGACGCTGTCAAGACAAAGCGTTGCGGGAAGATGTCCAAAAGGGTGTTTTTGCTGCACAACAATGTTTCAGTGCGCTGTGTACAGAACACTGGATTGTGTTAGAGTTCACTGTGCTCACAACACTGTCAAACATGCTGCTTCGCCCCAGGTATTCTCATGATACGGTAGCCGCTGCCTCCTTCCTCTTTCCTCCGATGAAGGCACGACACTATAGCTTGGCAGCCATTTTCATAATGATGATGATGTGAATTTCGAGGTGGATTGTTTCTTTCAGAACCAAAATGTAGACTTCTGCAAGAAAGGCCGCTGTCAAGTCAACAATCGTTGGGAAAATGTTTCGCACTGAAGGATGAATACGTAGAGACAGACTGACATCACCATCAAATTACATTATATCAACTTGTATTTTTTTTTTCAAGGCGATAATTAAAACTTTACGAACACCCCTCGAATAATAATCAGAAAATGAGTATACCCATGAAAATTTTTACGAGGTTTCTATTTTTTATGTATATATGCTGGAAGAAGGTGAATTTTGCACAAGGTTGGTAGAGCGCAGTAGTCTTATCTATACTTAATAAAGGTGACCAGAACGACTGCAAAAACTGTACAGATAAAATATCGCTAAAATGTGGGTATAAGATATGTGCCAAGATACTTTCCAAATTATTACATACTTCAACAGAGACCTATCTGATATAATAATAAATTTGCTTTTGACGGGAAAGATAATGTATTGATTGTGGTTCCTGTAAAGACCAGCATAAAGAATTTAATCTTCCAGATTAAGTTATTGTAATAGCCTGTGCAAGCTTCTTCATCTCTGAGTAACTACTGAAACCTACATCCTTCTGAATCTGTTTAGTGTATTCATCTCTTGGTCTCCCTCTACGATTTTTACGCTACACGCTTCCCTCCAAAACTGAACTGGTGATCCCTTGATGCCTCAGGATGCGTCCTACTAATCGATGACTTCTTCTAGTCAAGTTGTGCCACAAACTCCTCTTCTCCCCAGTTCTGTTCAGTACCTCCTCATTAGTAACGTGACCTACCCATCTAATCTTCAGCATTCTTCTGTAGCGCCACATTTCGAAAGCTTCTATTCTCTTCTTGTCTAAACTATTTATCGTCCATATTTCACTCCCATACATGGCTACACACCATACAAATACTTTCAGAACAGACTTCCTAACACTTAAATCTACACTCGATGTTCACAAATTTCTCTTCTCCAGAAACGCTTTCCTTGCCATTGCCAGCCTACATTTTATATCCTCTCTACTTCGACCATCATCAGTTATTTTGCTCCAAATAGCAAAACTCATCTTATACTTTAATTGTCTCATTTCCTAATCTAATTACCTCAGCGTCACCTGATTTAATGCGACTACATTCCATTATCCTCGTTTTGTTTTTGTTGACGTTCATCTTATATCCTCGTTTCAAGACACTGTCCAATCCGATCAACTGCTATTCCAGGTCCTTTGCTGTCTCTGACGGAGTTTCAAGGTCATCGGCAAATCTCAAAAGTTTTTTTTCTTCTCCATGGATTTTATTTATTTATTTATTTACATGTCAAGTTCCGTAGTACCAAATTGAGGAGCAAATCTCCAAGGTCTTGGAACGTGTCAGTACATGAATTTACAACATAAAAGTAATAACAGATAAAAATAAGTGTTCATGAACCTGAAAGAAAATCAGTCCATAAGTTTACGCAAACGCTATCAGCAATACAACGAGAATCAGCTTAATTTTTCAAGGAACTCCTCGACAGAATAGAAGGAGTGACCCATGAGTAAACTCTTCAGTTTCGATTTGAAAGCACGTGGATTACTGCTAAGATTTTTGAATGCGAGTGGCAGCTTATTGAAAATGGATGCAGCAGTACACTGCACACCTTACTATCTATCTGAACACCTAGGAATTTGAACTGTTCAGTTTCACTAATCATATGCCCGTTCTGTGAGATTAAAACGTCAGGTTTTGTGAATTGTGTGTTAGAAACTGTAAAAACTGAGTCTTACTGTGATTTAACGTTAGTTTGTTTTCTGCAAGCCATTAACTGAGGTCATGTACTGCACTCCTTGAAACCGAGTCAATGTTGCACACAACATCCTTTACTACCAAGCTAGTGTCATCAGCAAACAGAAATATTTTAGAGTTACCCATAATACTAGAGGGCACCCCACTCAGATTCCACATCACAGCCGTTATCAACATTGTGAATAATGACCTTTTGCTGCCTGTTGCTGAAGTAAGAGGTGAACCAATTGTGAGCTACTACCCCTATTCCGTGATGGTCCAACTTCTGGAGCAATATTGTGAGATCAACACAGTCAAATACCTTTGTTAAATCAAAAAATACGCCAAGCGTTAGAAACTTTTTGTTTAGCCCATCCAGTACCTCACAGAAAAAAAAGAGAATATAGCATTTTCAGTTGTCAAACGACTTCTAAAGCCGAACTGTACATTTGATAGCAAATCGTGTGATATAAGATAATCAATTAACCTTACATACACAGCCTTTTCGATAACTTTTGCAAACACT
Organism: Schistocerca cancellata; assembly: GCF_023864275.1. Lineage (NCBI taxonomy): Eukaryota > Metazoa > Arthropoda > Insecta > Orthoptera > Acrididae > Schistocerca > Schistocerca cancellata. Next base: position 581,209,384 of record NC_064630.1, on the reverse strand, counting down.
GATGGCATGGAAATAGGTCTAAAATTATCTACATCATCCCTTTCTCCCTTTTTATAAAGCGACTTTACTATTGAGTACTTTAATCGCTCAGGAAACTGGCCATTCCTAAAGGAAAAATTACAAATTTGGCTAAATACAGGGCTAACATGTGCAGCACAGTAATATTCTACTAGACACTCCATCATAACCATGAGAGTCCTTAGTCTTCAGTGATTTAATTATTGACTCAATCTCCCTCTTGTATGTATCACAGAGGAGTATTTCAGAAGTCAATCTCGGAAAGGCATTTGCTAAGAAATTTATATGATTTCCTGTAGAAACTAAATTTTTATTTAATTCACCAGCAATGCTCAGAAAATGGTTGTTAAATACTGTACATATATCTGATTTATCAGTAACAGTAATATTATTACTGCGAACTGACTTAATATCATCAACCTTGTGGTGCTGACCAGACTCTTCCTTCACAACTGACCATATGGCTTTAATTTTATCCTGTGAATTAGCTATTCTATTTGCATACCACATACTTTTTGTCTTGCTAATAACATTTTTAAGCGCCTTACAATACTGTCTGTAATGAGCTACTGTAGCTTGATTGTGACTACTTCTAACATTTTGATATAATTCCTGCTTGGTTCTACATGATATCCTTATCCCACTAGCCAGCCAATCGGGCTGTCCATTACTGCTAGTACCCCGTTTAGAATGTTCTAATGGAAAGCAACTCTCAAAGAGCATGAGAAATGTGTTATGGAAAGCATTGTATTTATCATCTATATTATCGGCACTATAAACATCTTGCCATTCTTGTTCCTTGACAAGTTTTGAAAAACTCTCTATTGCTGTTGGATTAACGTTCCTACGTAGTTTGTAATTAAATACGACATTGGTTTGAGTACAAAAACGTTTTAGTGTTAAAATTTGTGCATCATGGTCTGAAAGGCCATTCACCCTTTTACTAACAGAATGCCCATCTAGTAATGAAGAATGAATAAAAATATTGTCTATGACTGTGCTACTGTTCCCCTGCACCCTAGTTGGAAAAAACACAGTTTGCATCAGATCATATGAATTTAGGAGATCTACCAACATCCTTTTTCTTGCACAATCATGTACAAAATTAATATTGAAGTCACCACATATAACTACTTTCTGGTACTTCCTACAAAGTGAATCAAAAACCCTCTCTGCTTAAGCAGAAATGCTCTGAAGTCGGAGTTAGGGGAACTATAAACAACAGCAATTAGAAGTTTAGTTTCACTAAATTCAACTAATGCTGCACAACTTTCAAATATCTGGTCAGTGCAGTGTCGTGATACGTCTATAGACTCAAATGAAATACTGTTTTTTACGTACAGAGCCACTCCCCCACCCCGCAAGGAACTCCTTGAGAAACAGCCAGCTAATCTGTAGCCTGGTAAAGGAAGCCTCTGAATTATCAAATTATTTAAGTGGTGTTCTAATATACCAATAATTTCAGAGTTAACATATATTAGCAGTTCACTAACTTTATCTCTAATACCTCTTATATTTTGATGAAATATGCTAATTCCTTCTCTACTTGGAAACATTACATCCTCTGGAGATGAGCCCTCAGTTAGAGGCACTTCCTTTAAGCAGGTATACCTATCAGCTGACTTTTGTCTAAAAAGGGTGCAGCTCTAACACCTACTACTACAGGAATTTTTCCATGAGTGATACCACTACCACCACCACCATCCACTACACTGTCACCTATAAGCTTAGCCAGCCTCTCCTTCCCATACCTGTTGAGGTGCAGGCCATGCCTAGTGAAACCCCATCTACTGATAGACCCAACTGGCACCACTGAGATGTGATCCATTCCCTCCGCCATCAGTGCCCTCCCCAGCCCCACATTAACGCGCCTAACAGCCGCATTAAGGTGAGGCCGATCATGACGCTGAAACAGTTGCACGAAATGAACATTAGTACCACCAGTTTGAGTAGCTATCTTAACCAAGTCACCACTAACATCATATTCCCCGTCCCTATCGAGACTGTTCCCTGCTCCACCCACTATCACTACCTGATCCTCTTTCGTAAAATTCTTACATAACTCCCCTATGCTTTCAGTCACGTGAGCCAACCCTGCACTAGGCTTCACAATGCTGGTGGCCTGGTACTCACTCTCCAGCACTTCCTGCAACTGCTGGCCCACACCTCTACCGTGGGAGCTACCTAGCAGCAGAACCTTCTTTCTGCTAGACTTTGTAACTAACCTAGGCCTCCTAATTGCTGAGGACTGCTGCAAGTTACCTACATCTACGGCTACACGAGGCTCCTCTCCACTCAATTCTGACAGTTGGTCGTATCTATTGCATGTATGCAAAGTAAAAGTGTCTGAATACCTCCTCTTCCTAGCTACCTTCTTGCCAACTGCCAGTTCCCATTCCCCACCACCCTTCACCCTCCTCAACCTATTTAGTTCCTCCTTTGCGCATTGTAACTGCACCTGAAGGGCACTGATCTTACGTTCCTGCTCCTCTATTAACTTGTTTCTACTACAGATTCTACATTCCCAGGAGAGGATCTCCCTAAAATGACCACTGGCTTCCCCACTGCATTCCCCCAAATGAAAATACTTTGAACAAATCCCACACCGTAATCCACTACTCACAAACCTACGACAGAGCCCACACTTTTCACTCATGGTAAAATTTTACAGTTACTGAAAAAAACTATACGTCTACGTTACCAAAGTTCAGTTACACCAGTAGAACTATTAAGAACTAACAATAATGGCCTCGAAATTCTCTGCCTACTCAGAAAGCAGCTACTTGTATTAATACTAATACAACACAGCCAATACCAATACCAACAAAACTTCACAAAATTATTAGCTAAAACCAAAAAATTAAAACGACCACTGTAACGCTAAGCGAAGTTGAAACAATAAATGAAAATTTTACTGAAATATTTCACTAGAAAGAATAATAAACGTTAGTTGAAAACTAAACCACGAAATTTAATAAACGACTTCAACACACTGAAAACTATATAAAACACAGCTAGCGAAAGATTACAAAAGTTTATCAAGTCATTATTTTGCCACAAACGGCACGCAACACCGCTGAAATCTATTAAATTTAATAACTGTATTACAGAGCACAATTAAATCCTACTCCAAATTTTTCTTTTGTTTCCTTCGCTGCTTTTTTTTTTCTAAGTGCTTTATCTGAAAACTAACTTGAGCAGTTAAACAGAGAACCGACTCGTGGCGATAACATATTAGACCTTCTGGTGACAAACAGACCCGAACTATTTGAGACAGTTAGCGCAGAACAGGGAATCAGCGATCATAAAGCGGTTACGGCATCGATGATTTCAGCCGTAAATAGAAATATTAAAAAGGTAGGAAAATTTTTCTGTTTAGCAAAAGTGACAAAAAGCAGATTACAGAGTACCTGTCGGCTCAACACAAAAGTTTTGTCTCAAGTACAGATAGTGTTGAGAATCAGTGGACAAAGTTCAAAACCATCGTACAATATGCGTTAGATGAGTATGTGCCAAGCAAGATCGTAAGAGATGGAAAAGAGCCACCGTGGTACAACAACCGAGTTAGAAAACTGCTGCGGAAGCAAAGGGAACTTCACAGCAAACATAAATATAGCCAAAGCCTTGCAGACAAACAAAAATTACGCGAAGCAAAATGTAGTGTGAGGAGGGCTATGCGAAAGGCGTTCAATGAATTCGAAAGTAAAGTTCTATGTACTGACTTGGCAGAAAATCCTAAGAAATTTTGGTCTTATGTCAAAGCGGTAGGTGGATCAAAACAAAATGTCCAAACACTCTGTGACCGAAATGGTACTGAAACAGAGGATGACAGACTAAAGGCCGAAATACTAAATGTCTTTTTCCGAAGCTGTTTCACAGAGGAAGACTGCACTGTAGTTCCTTCTCTAGATTGTCGTACAGATGACAAAATGGTAGATATCGAAATAGACGACAGAGGGATAGAGAAACAATGAAAATCGCTCAAAAGAGGAAAGGCCGCTGGACATGATGGGATACCAGTTCGATTTTACACAGAGAACGCGAAGGAACTTGCCCCCCTTCTTGCAGCGGTTTACCGTAGGTCTCTAGAAGATCGTAGCGTTCCAAAGGATTGGAAAAGGGCACAGGTCATCCCCGTTTTCAAGAAGGGACGTCGAACAGATGTGCAGAACTATAGACCTATATCTCTAACGTCGATCAGTTGTAGAATTTTGGAACACGTATTATGTTCGAGTATAATGACTTTTCTGGAGACTAGAAATCTACTCTGTAGGAATCAGCATGGGTTTCGAAAAAGACGGTCGTGTGAAACCCAGCTCGCGCTATGCGTCCACGAGACTCAGAGGGCCATAGACACGGGTTCACAGGAAGATGCCGTGTTTCTTGACTTCCGCAAGGCGTTCGATACAGTTCCCCACAGTCGTTTAATGAACAAAGTAAGAGCATATGGACTATCAGACCAATTATGTGATTGGATTGAAGAGTTCCTAGATAACAGAACTCAGCATGTCATTATCAATGGAGAGAAGTCTTCCGAAGTAAGTGTGATTTCAGGTGTGCCGCAGGGGAGTGTCATAGGACCGTTGCTATTCACAATATACATAAATGACATTGTGGATGATATCGGTAGTTCACTGAGGCTTTTTGCAGATGATGCTGTGGTGTATCGAGAGGTTGTAACAATGGAAAATTGTACTGAAATGCAGGAGGATCTGCAGCGAATTGACGCATGGCGGAGGGAATGGCAATTCAATCTCAATGTAGACAAGTGTAATGTGCTGCGAATACGTAGAAAGATAGATCCCTTATCATTTAGCTACAAAATAGCAGGTAAGCAACTGGAAGCAGTTAATTCCATAAATTATCTGCGAGTACGCATTAGGAGTGATTTAAAATGGAATGATCATATAAAGTTGATCGTCGGTAAAGCAGACGCCAGACTGAGATTCATTGGAAGAATGCTAAGGAAATGCAATCCGAAGACAAAGGAAGTAGGTTACAGTACGCTTGTTCGCCCACTGCTTGAATACTGCTCAGCAGTGTGGGATCCGTACCAGATAGGGTTGATACAAGAAATAGAGAAGATCCAACGGAGAGCAGCGCGCTTCGTTACAGGATCATTTAGTAATCGCGAAAGCGTTACGGAAATGATAGATAAACTCCAGTGGAAGACTCTGCAGGAGAGACGCTCAGTAGGTCGGTACGGGCTTTTGTTAAAGTTTCGAGAACATACCTTCACCGAAGAGTCAAGCAGTATATTGCTCCCTCCTACGTATATCTCGCGAAGAGACCATGAGGATAAAATCAGAGAGATTAGAGCCCACACAGAGGCATACCGACAATCCTTCTTTCCACGAACAATACGAGACTGGAATAGAAGGGAGAACCGATAGAGGTAGTCAGGGTACCCTCCGCCACATACCGTCAGGTGGCTTGTGGAGTATGGATGTAGATGTAGATGTAGATACTTGCTCAATATACATACTGAATAACGTCGGGGATAGGCTACAACCCTGTCTCACTCCCTGCCCTACCACTGCTTCCCTTTCATGCCCCTTGACTCTTGTAACTGCCATATGGTTTCTGTACAAATTATAAATAGCCTTTAGTTCCCTTTATTTGAGCCCTGTAACCTTCAGAATTTGAAAGAGAGTATTCCAGTCAACATCCTCAAAAGCTCTCTCTAAGTCTACTAATTCAATAAAACAAGATTTGCCTTTCCTTGATCTATCTTCTGAGATAAATCGTTGGGTCAGTACTGTCTCGCGTGTTCCGACATTCTACGGAATCCAAACTGAACTTCCCCAAGGTCGGCTTCTGCCAGTTTTTCCATTCGTCTGTACAGAATTCGTGTCAGTATTTTGCAGCCGTAACTTATTAAACTGGTAGTTGGGTAATTAGCACACTTGTCAACACCTGCTTTCTTTTGGATTGGAATTATTATATTCTTCTTCAAGTCTGAGGGTATTTCGCCTGTCACATACATCTTGCTCACTAAATGGTAGAGTTTTGTCATGATTGGCTCTCCCAAGGCTATCAGTAGTTCTAATGGAATGTTGTCTACTCCCGGGGCCTTGTTTCGACTTAGATCATTCAGTGCACTGTCAAATTCCTCACGCAGTATCATATCTCCCATTTCATCTTCATCTACGTCCTCTACCATTTCCCATAATATTACCTTCAAGTACATCATCCTTGTATAGACCCTCTACATACTCCTTCCACCTTTTTGATTTCTGCTTTCGCTTCTTTGCTCAGGTTTTCCACCTGAGCTCTTGATATTCATACAAGTGGTTGTCTTTTCTCCAAAAGTCTATTTAATTTTCCTGCAGGCTGTATCTATCTTACCCCTAGTGATCATATTTATACGTCTTTACATTTGTCCTCTAGCCAACCCTGCTTAGCCATTTTGCACTTCTAGCAGATCTCATTTTTGAGACGTTTGTATTCCTTTGCGCATGCTTCATTTACTGCATTTTTATACTTTCTCCTTCCATCAATTAAATTCAATATCTCTTCTGTTACCCAAGGATTTCTATTAGCTCTCATCTTTATACCTACTTGATCCTCTGCTGCCTTCACTGTTTCATCTCTCAAAGCTACCCATTCTTCTTCTGTTGTATTTCTTCCCTCCGTTCTTGTCAATCATTCCCTAACGCCCTCTCTGAAATTCTCTACAACCTCTGGTTCTTTCAGTTTATCCAGGTTCCACCTCCTTAAAATGCCACATTTTTGCAGTTTCTTCAGTTTTAATCTACAGTTCATAACTAATAGATTGAGGTCAGAGTCCACATCTGCCCATGGATATGTCTTACAAGTTAAAACCTGGTTCCTATGTCTCTGGCCGTTACATAATCTATCTGAAATCTTCCGGTGTCTCCAGGCCTCTTCCAAGTATACAATCTTCTTTCATGATTCTTAAACAAAGTGTTAGCTATGATTAAGTTATGCTCTGTGCAAAATTCTACCAAGCGGCTTCCTCTTTCATTCCTTACCTCCAGTCAATATTCAGCTACTACTTCTCCTTCTCTTATTTTTCCTACTATGGAATTCCATTCCCCCATCACTATTAATCTTTCGTCTCCCTTCACTATCTGAATAATTTCTTTTATCGCATCATACTTTTGTCAGTCTCTCCATCATCTGCAGAGCTAGTTGGCATATAAACTTGTGCTACTGTGGTAGGTGTGGGCTTCGTATCTATCTTGACTACAATAGTGCTTCCACTGTGCTGTTCGTAGTAGCTTACCGCGCTCCTCTTTTTTTATTCAGTATTTAACCTACTCCTGCATTACCTCTTTCCGATTTTGTATTTACACTACTGGCCATTAAAACTGCTACACCACGAAGATGACGTGCTACAGACGCGAAATTTAACCGACAGGAAGAAGATGCTGTGATATGCAAATGATTAGCTTTTCAGAGCATTCACACGAGGTTGGCGCCGGTGGCGACACCTACAACGTGCTGACATGAGGAAAGTTTCCAACCGATTTCTCATACACAAACAGTAGTTGACTGGTGTTGCCTGGTGAAACGTCTTTGTGATGCCTCGTGTAAGGAGGAAAAATGCGTACCATCACGTTTTCGACTTTGATAAAGGTCGGATTGTAGCCTATCGCGATTGCGATTTATCGTATCGCGACATTGCTGCTCGCGTTGGTCGAGATCCAATGACTGTTAGCAGAATATGGAATCGGTGGGTTCAGGAGGGTAATACGGAACGCCGTGCTGGATCCCAACGGCCTCGTATCACTAGCAGTCGAGATGAAAGGCATCTTATCCGCATGGTTGTAACGGATCGTGCAGCCACGTATCGATCCCTGAGTCAAAAGATGGGGACGTTTGCAAGACAACAACCATCTTCACGAACAGTTCGACGACGTTTGCAGCAGCATGGATTATCAGCTCGGAGACCATAGCTGCGGTTACCCTTGACGCTGCATCACAGATAGGAGCGCCTGCGATGGTGTACTCAACGACGAACCTGGGTGCACGAATGGCAAAACTTAATTTCTTCGGATGAATCCAGGTTATGTTTACAGCATCATGATGGTCGCATCCGTGTCTGGCGACATCGCGGTGAACGCACATTGGAAGCGTGTATTCGTCATCGCCATTATGGCGTATCACCCGGCGTGATGGTATGGGGTGCCATTGGTTACCCTCTCGGTCACCTCTTGTTCACATTGTCGGCACTTTGAAGAGTGGACGTTACATTTCAGATGTATCACGACCCGTGGCTCTACCCTTCATTCGATCCCTGTGAAACCGTAGATTTGAGCAGGATAATGCACGAGCGCATGTTGCAGGTCCTGTACGGGCCTTTCTGGATACAGAAAATGTTCGACTGCTTCCCTGGCCAGCACATTCTCCAGATCTCTCACCAAATTAAAACGTATGGTCAATGGTGGCCGAGCAACTGGCTCGTCACAATACGCCAGTCACTTTTCTTGATGATCTGTGGTATCGTGTTGAAGCTGCATGGGCAGCTGTACCTGTACACGCCATCCAAGCTCTATTTGACTCAATGCCCAGGCGTATCAAGGCCGGTATTACGGCCAGAAGTGGTTGTTCTGGGTACTGATTTCTCAGGATCTATGCACCCAAATTGCGTGAAAATGTAATCACATGTCAGTTCTAGTATAATATAGTATTTGTCCAATGAATACCGGTTTATCATCTGCATTTTTTCTTGGTGTAGCAATTTTAATGGCCAGTAGTGTATAACACTGTATTCACCTGACCAAAAGTCTTGTTCCTCCTGCCACCGAACTTCACTAATTCCCACTATATCTAACTTTAACCTATCCATTTCCCTTTTTAAATTTTCTAACCTACCTGCCCGATTAAGGCATCTGACATTCCACTCTCCGATCGGTAGAACGCCAGTTTCCTTTCTCCTAATAACAACGTCCTCCTGAGTAGTCTCTACCCGGAGATCCGAATGGGGGACTATTTTACCTCCGAAATATTTTACCCAAGAGGACGCCATCATCGTTTAACCATACAGTAAAACTGCATGCCCTCGGGAAAAATTAGCGCTGTAGTTTCCCCTTGCTTTCAGCTGTTCGCAGTACCAGCACAGCAAGGCCGTTTTGGTTAGTGTTACAAGGCCAGATCAGTCAATCATCCAGACTGTTGCCCCTGCCATTACTGAAAAGGCTGCTGCCCCTCTTCAGGAACCACACGTTTGTCTGGACTCTCAGCAGATACCCCTCCATTGTGGTTGCACCTACGGCACGGCTGTCTGTATCGCTGAGGCACGCAAGCCTCCCCACCAATGGCAGGGTGTATAGCTCATGGGGGATCTCACACTTATAAATATGGAATTGATGTGGTTATACTGGTGGATAGGAACAGAAACTGCGATGTGTAGTGCGTTCCTTACATACAATGGCAACAAATATAATTTAAGCACATCCACAAAGAAAACTAATGTTACAGTCTCTTTCGGAAAGAACATCTTAGAATTAAAATCGCAATAGCTCAGCACGTACCTGAACTGGAACAAGTCCACATATTGAACCGTGTGGGCTGTGATAACTCTTAGACTTATGATAATGATCCTGAAAAGAAATTACAAAGGTTCAGAATGAAATTTTCACTCCGCATCTGATATGGAACTTCCCGGCATATTAAAACTGTGTACCGGACAGAGACTAAACTTGGTCCAGCACTTAGCTTTAATTTGCCAGAAAGTTTCAAACTACAAAGGCTCTTGCACTTGATGAAGAGAGCACTTCTGAACAAAACGAAGAGAGATACCGTATTTAAATTGTAAATACGATGACTGTACCCCTCTTACTCTAAGGATACGAAGTCGGGGCTTTAATGATCGAACAAATGGTAGAAATGAGTCTTCTGAGATCTTTGGTTGGATACAAATTAGGCCATAAGAGGAAGAGTGAGAGAAGAGATGAGCTCAATGTTCTAGGAACAGTAAAAATCCAACGGTACGGAAAGGAATGGCTTGACCAGCTGCTAAGTGTGGATCAAAGCTGGATACTAAGGAAAACCTATAATTACAGATCCAATGGCTGGAGACGGATAGATCGACAACGAAGACGCGATCAGCTTCGAATAACTTGAAATGATAATGAAATCAAGACCCTAAGCTGTCGACAGGCGTTGATGTACATCAGCGGGGACAGTTGGAAATGTATGTCCCGACCGGGACTCGAACCTGGGATCTCCTGCTTACGTGGCAGAAGCTCTATCCATCTGAGCCCCCAGGGGCACAGAGGATAGTGTGACTGCAGGGATTTATCCCTTGCGCGCTCCCCGTGAGACCCACATTCCGAACTTAATGTCCACTCACTACTTTCGTAGTGCCTCTGCACATTACACTCATTAACCGTGGCAGGCAATCTTACTGAGTCCCGTGAGAGTTCGGGCAATACGTGTTGAAGCGTAGCGCCGTGTAACGATCCTGCCTTGGAGGGTTAAGTGGGAGATGTGTCTCAGAGCTGGATAGTGCCAGATGGTGACGCGAGACTGGACGGGCACGTAGTGTATGTATCAGCCGATAGATGGAAAATATTGGATAGGGGAACTGTGATTTTAGTTTCGATTGTGCCCACTAGGGTGCACTAAAGTAATTGAATGTTTTTCATAAACTGTTCTAGTATTTTCATAAAGTGTTATTATGTCGTTTGGGTATGTAAAATTTTATAAATGTGTTTTAGCAGTATGAATGATGCGTGAGTGTGGTTTAAGGTTTATATGAAGATAATTGTTTAACGAGTTATGTAGCAGGATCTAGTGTCGGAACATTTCGGAGAAGTATGGATATGGACAAAGGGGATTTTTGTAGAATAGATTTGTAAAGTAAGTTTATGGTAAAGGGAAAGTTAATTCAGGTATAAATAACAACAGTAAATAACTTTATGCATAAACAAAACTTCAGCATATTAGATAATTACGTCGGTACAAAGCGCAGTCGTTAGGTTTACTATTTTGCGATTGGTTATTGATGAAAAGCGCGGACTGACACGGGAGAATGTTGTTTTGCTATTGGCTGTTGAGTGAACTGACCAATGATAAAGCAATATTCTTCGCGCGCCTTTCTCTGCTGGTAAAGAAGACATAGTATTCAAAAGAAGGGTCGCAAGCCTAGCCATGAAAGAGATCGGACGTGTCTAGTAGTAGTTCCGATGGAAATGATAAGTTGCCGAATCTAGCAGTGTTTCATATATCAAAAGTGTTGGAAAGTGACGGCATAATTGTTCCGATGTGTGTGTAGAAATTTCGGAACTTTTAAGTGAATTTTGTGACGAGAAAAGACATATATTCCGCGTGGCGTATTGAGCAGGTCGGTGGCTAAAAACTGTGACTGCATTTGGTACCGACAGACTAATTATTTGGCGAGCATTATCAATCAAAAACAATCAGTATTTTTGTAGCTATTACGTTTTCGGGAAATGCAACACCATAAACTTGCTAATGTGAGTGAAAGGGATTGTGAGTGACTGTGTTAAGACTAGCACGGGCTTGGCAGTGATACTTGTTCACCTAAGTTTCAGAATATATTAATTGAGGACAAAATTTCTAACCTTTTATTTCGTGCTTCTCCCGAAACGTGGATTAGTGACTTTAATTGCAGCCTGGTTCACATCGAAGTACAGTAGGTTTCACTCGGCTTTCCCACTGATGATCTGCTGAGACAATGTTCACAGGTAGGTGCAGGTCCGTCGTAAAGGGACGGAAGGAACCGCGCCGCCGCAGTGTGCATCCAGCACAGAAGAAGAAGGCCAATGGCCGATTAGCCTTAACTATATGAAGATGGTATCTGTTCTTTCGGACGTGTCGGAAAGAACATATACCATCTCCATATCGAATTACTTGGTTTCAGGATAGACAAAGATGACTAAATCGAAAATCTACATCATGATGGTATGAGACTCTTGTCTTCCACAGTTCTTTCGAAACAAACCACGCTAACGTTTAGCAACTTATGACTTTGTGAAGCATCCACTACGAGGACGCAGAATTCTCTTGCGAGGATGTCGCTGATAAACGGCAGTTTCCTGAGCGCTTTGACACGCGAGGAGAGTATGAAAGCGGCGAGCACTGAGGCGCGTCTTGCGTCACGGCGTAATTAGGGCGGCCTTTGAGCGGCGCTGTCTGGCGGCGTGGTGCCGCCCTTTGAAAAGGATCCGCCGCGAGCGTTCACGCTAGCGGCTAGGGGGAGGGGGAGGGGGGGCGCACAAGTGGGGGTGGTGCGGGGGCGATAGGCCGTGGCTTAATGAGTCGGCATTGAGCGAGGCAACAGGTTGCCCGCGCACAATCAGTAGCCCTTCAGCCCTTGGGCTCCGGCTATTGCGTTAGCGCGCCGTAACGCAGTTACCGCCGACCTGTTCGCGTCTGCTAATATTTGCAGCTCGTAAGACAATACAATTTATTAGCTCAACCCTTCCAGCGAGGCGCGACGTAATTCAGTTTGCACGGCTGGGATCCGCCGCAGCCCGCCTCTCTCTCTCTCTCTCTCTCTCTCTCTCTATCCTTGTCTCGCGCACACGGTGCAGCACCTGTCTCTCACTGCCGTGCAGAACTGCCTGGCAATCAAGCGGAGGTCATCGCAGCTTATTACAATCGAAATTATGAAAGCGAAATCGTATTTGGGAACGATTTCTGAAATATCAGGCCTGCTGATTTGATTATGGGACTCCAGCAACAGAAGTCAGCTAATTAATTCTCGTGCGCTATACCTCCTCGTTAAGGCTATTTTAAACTGCGCCTCGGGACCCATCAGTGCGTTCGGTATTTGCAATAATTTCTCTATACTGGCGTTCTGTTCTCCAGAGCAGCACTAAATCCATACCTACTCACCACTTCTGCCGGAATTGGAGCGCACAACAGCATCAGTCGTGCACTACCTATGCAACTTTTTCAGCTACTGTAACAAGAAGAGATATTTCGAAGCAGTGTGATGTGGAACTAAGACGTGTAGCACATATGTTGGAATACGCGAAGCAGTACTGACTCTACGTCTTCTCTTAGAAGATAGGTTAAGAAAAGACAAACCAGAGTTTATGGCATTTGATTACTCAGAGAAAGCTTCATATTTGCTGACTGGAAGACATCCTTTGAAATTCTGAAGGTATCGGGGGCAAAACACAAGGAGCGAAAGGTTATTTACAACTTCTACAGAAACCAGATAGCACTTGTAAGGGTCGAGGTGCATGAAAAGGAAGTTGTGGTTGAGAAGAGAGTGAGACAAGGTTGTAGCCTATCACCGATATTAATCAAGATGTACATTGAGCAAGCATTAAAGCAAACCAAATAAAATTTGATGTAGGAGTTAAAGGTCATAGAGAAGAAACAAAAATTTTGTGATTTGCCGACGACATTTTAATTCTTTCAGAGCAGTTGAATAGAAATGGCAATGTCTTGAAAGGAGGATATAACATGAATATCAACAAAAGCATGACAAGGATAAGGTAATGTAGTAGAGTTAAATTAGACTACGCTAAAGAAATAACATCAGTAAATGATTCAATAAACCTAGTAAACGTCTTACGCTAAGTGGTCAACAAAATGACTAATGATCGGCAAACTAAAGACGATATAAAATGTAGACCGGTAACGTTAAGGAAAGCATTTCTCAAGAAAAGGGATTTAGTACCGAATATAAATTTAAGTGTTATAAAGTCTTTTCTGAAGGTATTTGTATGAAGTGTAGCCATGTATCGAAGTGAAACAGGAAGAGAATAGAAGGTTTTGAAATGTCGCGCTACAGAAGAATGCTGAAGATTAGGTGGCAGATCACGTAACTGGTCAGGAGGTACTGAATAGAATTGGGAGAAAAGAAATTTGTAGCATGACTTCACTAAAAGAAGAGATGGGTTTATAGGAGACATTCTGAGACATCTAGTCGTACGAGTTCAGTATTGGAGGGTAGTGTGTGTGTGGGGGGGAGGGGGGGAGGGGGGGGAGGGAGGGTGTAAGAATCGTAGAGGTAAATCGACAGATGAATACAGCAAGCAGGTGCAAAGGGATGTTGGTTGCAGTAATCATCAGGAAATGAGCCTTCGAACTGAAGGCCACAACAACACATGAATAGTTTGTGGATGCTGTCTAAAACACTGCAACGAAATTCTGTTATTCAATTGGAAATAGCGCTCACAAGAAATTTTTATGTTAATAAGACTTCTTGTGTTATCCGATACAATTTTAGTAGGAATGGTCCGTTAAAACTCTCTAGGTGAGGTAGCTTTATAATCGTCCTACGAACCATGGGCCTTGTCGCTCAGCAGGCTTATTCTCGGATAACATACGAAATGTAGAATTTAGTTATGCAAATGACAAAATATGAAAAATGCAGCAAATGAAACAGGCAAAAGGAAATACTTTGCACGCGGATTAAAACGAGACTGAAAATATACTGCAACTCGAATTGCACAACTGACTGCAGACTACCTAATACCCTGCCTAAAATGTAGAGAACGATGATATAGAAAGACATTAAAACACTTTGTTGTCCCTGTAATTGGTAAATAATGTGTATTTAGCTCGAATAAGACATTTAAATAGGATAAATTGAAAAAAAAAGAAAACAGAACCTGCAGAGAATTTCACAGGGAGCATTTGCCAACGACTGACTGAAACAGGGGAATGGAATACAGTAGAACAATGGGTACTTTTGAAACATGAAATAGTGAAGACAACAGAAAATTAAATAGGCAAAATATTACTACCAGTAGAAATCCTTGGATGACACAGGAGATGTGTGATTTAAATAAATCCCTGCAGAAAGGTGTAGCAGCAGTACGAATATAATAACCTCATATGGCACCCCAGCGTTGAATAAAGACAGAACGTTAAAAGATGGATTATACAGTAGAATTATATAAAAGAAAGAAGATTGAAAAGAATATTATAAAATTGAAGAGGAAGTGAATGAAGATGAGATGGAGATGCGATACTGCGAGAAGAATTTGACACAGTACTGAAAGATCTTACATAAGTCGGAACACGGCACGTGGAGTAGACGACATTCCCTCGGCTTTTGTTGAGAAGCTTCGAAAGGCTAACCACACCAGGCTACGATACTGCAGTGCCTGTGTTGTTAAGAAGAACGATGCAATGTTCCTTTTAACATGCATGCATGTCAATTAAAATGTTCTCGCCAAAACGTGGATTACATAATGTGTGTTCAAGTACAGGTTGTTACGCAAAAATGACGACATATGGATGTTTGGGTCTGGCCGTGAGTCGTGCATGGATAGCCAAATGGTAAGGCGACTGCTCACGTAAAGCGGGAAATCCGGGTTTGAATCCCGGCCCAGCACAGATTTCCACTACCTTCATTCCCTTTTATAGCCGATGGTTATTCGTATTTGCAACTGCGAATACATTTCATATATGGCAAACTATTCTGCGTGATATATAAGATAGATGAAAGAAGCAAAACTCCTCCCAACTTCAAGAAAAATTTTATAATTCCAGTTGCATATAAGGCAGGTGCTGAAAGCTGTGAGTGTTACTGAACCATCAGTTTAATAAGTGATGTTTGCAAAATACTAACACGAGTTATTTACAGACGAATGGAAAGACTGGCAGAAGCCAACCTTGGGGAAGATCAGTTTGGATTCCGATGAAATGTAGGTACACGCGAGACATTACTAGCCCTACAATACGTGACTGAATAAAGAAAAACTTACACTTACAGAATCTGTAGATTTAGGAAAAGCATTTGGCAATGTTGACTGGAATACACTCAAATTCTGAAGGCAATGGGTATGACGGTTCAGAATGAATACAGAGGCGTCACGTTGGAAAATGTTTGCACTACCTAACGTACAGGCTTTTGAGAAGATAGCATACCACACGTTTTTAATACTGAATACACTGGGTGTCCCATGAGGAATGGTCAGTACTGAGGCGTATGACAGGAACGATCATTCGAAACAAAAAATTCTAGTAAACATGCTCTGAATACACATCTTAAGAGCTATGAGCACTTTTTCGGTACAAGAGATGTGTTTCACGTTGGCGAAGATGAACAGCTGCTAAGTCTTAAAAATATGCACTTTAGAGCCCTTGTCTACCGGAAATTTTTGTCTTGTTTTAGTCCATAATACCACCTCTCAAAATATGGAAAGCTAAGAGCTTGCAGCAAAAGAGATATCATTCACAGTATCGAATATGGCAAGTGCTCATAACTCATAAGGTATGCATTTTAGAGCCCATATTTACTAGACTTATGTACCTCGAATGATCTTTCCTGTCATATCCCTTTATATTTACCATTCGTCCTGAGCCGCTGTATAATCCTTTTCTTATATTGCCAGCTATTATGTGTAAGTTATTATGTTGCAGAAGTTTGATGAAATGGAAAGAGTGACATAGCTGTCTATGTGTAAATTTGGCAGCAAGTGCACAGAGATCGAGAACACACCCGCAAAGAAGACGCATTGCTGACCTCGGAGACAAAGCAAAGGACTACGGGTAACTGGCTGACTATATATTTGCTGGAACTCATCATCATATAAATGACTTATTGTTGAAGAGGAAGAAATATCGCAATTTATTTGCTCACTATTGCTCTATTCTTGCTTATCAAGCTCCCCAAGAAAGAAGACTATCTGTTTGTGATAACTGGAGAGGTATCACCCTGCTGTCAATCCTAAGCAATATTCTTTCGCGAATAATCCTAAATAGGATAAAAACGTATGTAGACATGAAACTAATAAGACAACAAGCAGTATTCAGGGAAGGTCGCTCTTTCATTGACCAGATAAACATTTTGAGAATATTAGCTGAACATTTATATGAATACCAATCGCCACTTTACATGCTGTTTGTAGACTTTGAGAAGGCCTTCGACAGTATAATAATAATAATCATCATCATCATTTAAGACTGATTATGCCTTTCAGCGTTCAGTCTGGAGCATAGCCCCCCTTATACAGTCCCTCCATGATCCCCTATTCAGTGCTAACATTGGTGCCTCTTCTGATGTTAAACCTATTACTTCTAAATCATTCTTAACCGAATCCAGGTACCTTCTCCTCGGTCTGCCCCGACTCCTCCTACCCTCTACTGCTGAATCCATGAGTCTCTTGGGTAACCTTGCTTTTCCCATGCGTGTAACATGACCCCACCATCTAAGCCTGTTCGCCCTGACTGCTACATCTATAGAGTTCATTCCCAGTTTTTCTTTGATTTCCTCATTGTGGACACCCTCCTGCCATTGTTCCCATCTACTAGTACCTGCAATCATCCTAGCTACTTTCTTATCCGTAACCTCAACCTTGTTGATAAGGTAACCTGAATCCACCCAGCTTTCGCTCCCATACAACAGTGTTGGTCGAAAGATTGAACGGTGCACAGATAACTTAGTCTTGGTACTGACTTCCTTCTTGCAGAAGAGAGTAGATCGTAGCTGAGCGCTCACTGCATTAGCTTTGCTACACCTCGCTTCCAGTTCTTTCACTATGTTGCCATCCTGTGAGAATATGCATCCTAAGTACTTGAAACCGTCCACCTGTTCTAACTTTGTTCCTCCTGTTTGGCACTCAATCCGTTTATATTTCTTTCCCACTGACATTACTTTCGTTTTGGAGATGCTAATCTTCATACCATAGTCTTTACATTTCTGATCTAGCTCTGAAATACACTCCTGGAAATTGAAATAAGAACACCGTGAATTCATTGTCCCAGGAAGGGGAAACTTTATTGATACATTCCTGGGGTCAGATACATCACATGATCACACTGACAGAACCACAGGCACATAGACACAGGCAACAGAGCATGCACAATGTCGGCACTAGTACAGTGTATATCCACCTTTCGCAGCAATGCAGGCTGCTATTCTCCCATGGAGACGATCGTAGAGATGCTGGATGTAGTCCTGTGGAACGGCTTGCCATGCCATTTCCACCTGGCGCCTCAGTTGGACTAGCGTTCGTGCTGGACGTGCAGACCGCGTGAGACGACGCTTCATCCAGTCCCAAACATGCTCAATGGGGGACAGATCCGGAGATCTTGCTGGCCAGGGTAGTTGACTTACACCTTCTAGAGCACGTTGAGTGGCACGGGATACATGCGGACGTGCATTGTCCTGTTGGAACAGCAAGTTCCCTTGCCGGTCTAGGAATGGTAGAACGATGGGTTCGATGACGGTTTGGATGTACCGTGCACTATTCAGTGTCCCCTCGATGATCACCAGTGGTGTACGGCCAGTGTAGGAGATCGCTCCCCACACCATGATGCCGGGTGTTGGCCCTGTGTGCCTCGGTCGTATGCAGTCCTGATTGTGGCGCTCACCTGCACGGCGCCAAACACGCATACGACCATCATTGGCACCAAGGCAGAAGCGACTCTCATCGCTGAAGACGACACGTCTCCATTCGTCCCTCCATTCACGCCTGTCGCGACACCACTGGAGGCGGGCTGCACGATGTTGGGACGTGAGCGGAAGACGGCCTAACGGTGTGCGGGACCGTAGCCCAGACTCATGGAGACGGTTGCGAATGGTCCTCGCCGATACCCCAGGAGCAACAGTGTCCCTAATTTGCTGTGGCGGTGCGGTCCCCTACGGCACTGCGTACGATCCTACGGTCTTGGCGTGCATCCGTGCGTCGCTGCGGTCCGGTCCCAGGTCGACGGGCACGTGCACCTTCCGCCGACCACTGGCGACAACATCGATGTACTGTGGAGACCTCACGCCCCACGTGTTGAGCAATTCGGCGGTACGTCCACCCGGCCTCCCGCATGCCCACTATACGCCCTCGCTCAAAGTCCGTCAGCTGCACATACGGTTCACGTCCACGCTGTCGCGGCATGCTACCAGTGTTACAGACTGCGATGGAGCTCCGTATGCCACGGCAAACTGGCTGACACTGACGGCGGCGGTGCACAAATGCTGCGCAGCTAGCGCCATTCGACGGCCAACACCGCGGTTCCTGGTGTGTCCGCTGTGCCGTGCGTGTGATCATTGCTTGTACAGCCCTCTCGCAGTGTCCGGAGCAAGTATGGTGGGTCTGACACACCGGTGTCAATGTGTTCTTTTTTCCATTTCCAGGAGTGTATTACTTTGCAAACTTTCAATCGAATCTGCCATCACAACTAAGTCATCCGCATATGCAAGACTGCTTATTTTGTGTTCACATATCTTAATCTCACCCAGCCAGTCTATTGTTTTCAACATATGATCCATAAATAATATGAACAACAGTGGAGACAGGTTGCAGCCTTGTCTTACCCCTGCAACTACTCTGAACCATGAACTCAATTTGCCGTCAACTCTAACTGCTGCCTGACTATCCATGTAAAGACTTTTAATTGCTTGCAAAAGTTTGCCTCCTATTCCATAATCTTGTAGAACAGACAATAACTTCCTCCTAGGAACCCGGTCATATGCCTTTTCTAGATCTATAAAGCATAGATACAATTCCCTGTTCCACTCATAACACTTCTCCATTATTTGCCGTAAGCTAAAGATCTGGTCCTGACAACCTCTAAGAGGCCTAAACCCACACTGATTTTCATCCAATTGGTCCTCAACTAATACTCGCACTTTCCTTTCAACAGTACCTGAGAAGATTTTACCCACAACGCTGATTAAAGAGATACCTCTGTAGTTGTTACAATCTTTTCCGTTTCCATGTTTAAAGATTGGTGTGATTACTGCTTTTGTCCAGTCTGATGGAACCTGTCCCGACTCCCAGGCCATTTCAATTATCCTGTGTAGCCATTTAAGACCTGACATTCCACTGTATTTGATGAGTTCCGACTTAATTTCATCCACCCCAGCCGCTTTATTGCACTGCAATCTATTGACCATTTTTTCCACTTCCTCAAATGTGATCCTATTTCCATCATCATTCCTATCCCATTCTACCTCGAAATCTGAAACATTACTGATCGCATTTTCACCTACATTGAGCAACTCTTCAAAATATTCCCTCCATCTGCCCAAGGCATCCATAGGATTCACCAGCAGTTTTCCTGACCTGTCCAAAATACTTGTCATTTCATTCTTACCTCCCTTTCGAAGACTGCTAATTACACTCCAGAATGGTTTTCCAGCAGCTTGACCCATAGTGTCCAACCTGTTTCCAAAGTCTTCCCACGATTTCTTCTTGGATGCTGCAATTATCTGTTTGGCTTTGTTTCTTTCTTCAACATAACTTCCTCTGTCTACCTGGGTTCTGGTATGTAGCCATTTTTGATAGGCCTTCTTTTTCCTTTTACAGGCTGCCTTGACTGTATCATTCCACCAAGCTCTTTGCTTCATCCTACTTTTACACACTACTGTTCCAAGACATTCTTCAGCCACTTCTAGTACTGTGTCCCTGTACCTTATCCATTCCTTTTCCAATGACTGTAATTGACTACATTCAACTAACTGGTACCTTTCTGAGATCGCTGTTATGTACTTGTGCCTGATTTCCTTATCCTGAAGTTTCTCCACTCTTATCCACCTACATATGGACCTGACCTCCTGCACTTTCGGCCTCACAATCCCAATTTCACTGCAGATTAAATAATGATCAGTGTCATCAAAGAATCCCCTGAATACACGTGTGTCCCTCACAGCCTTCCTGAATTCCTGATCTGAAATTATATAGTCAATGACAGATCTGGTTCCCCTGCCTTCCCAAGTATACCGGTGAATGGTCTTATGTTTGAAAAAGGAGTTTGTGATTACTAAGCCCATACTGGCACAGAAATCCAAGAGTTGTTTCCCGTTCCTGTTGGCCTCCATATCCTCTCCAAATTTACCCATAACCTTTTCATACCCTTCTGTTCGATTTCCAATCCTGGCGTTAAAATCACCCATGAGCAGAACACTGTCCTTGTCCTTTACTCTAACAACTACATCACTGAGTGCCTCATAAAAACTATCCATCTTATCTTGATCTGTCCCTTCACAATGCGAATATACTGACACAATCCTAATTTTCTTGCTAGACACTGTCAAATCTATCCACATCAGTCGTTCGTTTACATACCTTATTGCAACTACGCTGGGTTCCATTTCTTTCCTGATGTTTAAGCCCTACACCCCATTGCGCTATTCCTGCTTTGACTCCTGACAGGTAGACCTTGTATTCTCCCACTTCCTCTTCTTTCTCACCCCTTACCCGAATGTCACTAACAGCTAAAACGTCCAGTCCCATCTTACTTGCAGCCTCTGCCAGCTCTACCTTCTTCCCAGAGTAGCCCCCATTGATATTAATAGCTCCCCATCTCATTATCATTTGTTTGCCAAGTCGTATCTTAGGAGTCCCTGGTTTGTCAGTTAGAGGTGGGACTCCGTCACCTCCAAAGGTCCGAGGCATTTTGCTCTGATTGTTGCCAGCATCATATTTAAAGTACCAGGGAAGCAGGTTGCTAGCCTTACTTGCCCCGAGTCCCATTGGGTTTTACCCCTAACGGCTGAGGGACTAACCGGTGGATTTGGTAGTCTTTGCCGTATGAGCACAAAGGTGACCACGACTCAGAATATGTCCGAGATGCCCAGCCTTATTCCAAAGTAACTGGTATCCCGACTGTCGGGACCACTTACTTGGCCACTCATACGTTGCCCGTGGTTCATGAACTAGGACATGACTACAGGAACTCACACCATGAGCCACAGTATAATTAGAACAAAAATATGGGGATCACTGCAAACTTTTGGAACAGGAGTCAAGCAATGGTGCATGCTCTTACCGATACAATTTAACATAGTACTGAATCTTTTAATGGCGCAAGCAATGGATAAAGTGAGAGGAATAAAATGGAGCAATGGAACACATCTAGAAGACCTAGATTTTGCAGATAACCTTTGCCTTCTATCCCACAGCCTCAACGACATGAAATAGAAACTAGAAGACGTGAAATCTGCGGCGAAGAAAGTCGATTTGAAAATGAATGCCCAAAGAACAAAAGACATGCGGGCAAATGATAACACTGCTGATATTAAGCTTGGGAGCCAGACAATCGAAAGGGTGGATAAGTTTTGCTATCTTGGAAGCATGATTGCATCATATGGCGGTGCAACAGAGGACATTAACAGACGCATCAACAAAACCAAAGGCGTTTTTACAACTCTCCGCTCTGTCTGGAGATCGAAGAAAATTACATTGAGGACCAAATTGTGGATATTTGAAAGTAATGTAAAATCTATGCTTCTACACGGAAGTGAAACATGGAGAATGACAAAGCAGCTAATCCATAAGCTGCAGACATTGAACAACAGATGTCTGAGGAACATCCTGGGGATTCGGTGGCCAAAAGTCATCTCTAACGCAACACTTCGGGGAAAGAACCACCCAGAAGCCAAATGAGCTGCAAATAAGAAGCAGGAATTGGAGATGGTTAGGACATACACTTAGGGGACCAAATGAACATATTGCGAAGGAAGCACATTATTATATCCGTCAGGGACTACGGATACGAGGCAGCCCCAAAATGACGTGGAGACGATCAGTTGAAGCAGAATGTCAACAGCAAAGAATAGGATAGGAAGAAGTGAAAATACTAGCAGAAGGTAGGACAAGATAGCGATCCTTTGTTGCAGCCCTATACTCCAAATAAGTAGTTAAATGAATTAATAATATCAAATAATAATAGTATCAATCTATTCTGATAGTGTTCTAAAGTTCATTCAGTTTTCTGAGCGGGTTGCTGCTGTAGTGAATGTGTTTGGGAAAGTACACACACAATTAAAGTTAGGTCTAAACGATAACGCAACCAAATTAAATAATTTCCTTCAGTTGATTCCACTAGAAAGTACAGATAAGTCCAAGTTACGTTTTAGAATGATGTTATGAATTTAACGTGAGTATAATGTCTTGTACTGAATTTAACTAAGGGAAAAGAATAACTACTCGTTGACGGTAAGTATCTGATCATTATCCGATTGATGCTCACGTCGCGTCTACCGTAAATGTAAACTACACTGCAGAGCCAAAGAAACTGGTACACCTTCCTAATATCGCGTAGTGGCGCAACACGACGTGGCATGGACTCGACTAATCTCTGAAGTAGTGCTGAGGGAACTGACACCGTGAATGCTGCAGAGCTTTCCATAAATCCGTAAGAGTACGAGGGGATAGAGAACAGCACGTTGCAGGCATCCCAGATATGCTCAATAATGTTCATGTTTGGAGAGTTTGGTGGTCAGCGGATGTTTTTAAAGTCAGAAAAGTGTTTCTCCTGGAGCCACTCTGTAGAAATTTTGGGCGTGTGGGGTGTCGCATTATCCTGCTGGAATTGCCCAAGTCCGTCGGAATGCACAATGGACGTGAATAGGTGCAGGTGATCAGACAGGATGCTTACATAAATGTCACCTACCACAGTCGTATCTAGACGTGTGAGGGGTCCCATGTCACTCCGATTGCAGACGCCCCACACCATTACAGAGCCTCCCTCAGCTTGAACAGTCCCCTACTGACATGTAGGATCCATGGTGCCACGAGGTTGTCTCCATACCTGTACACATCCATCCGCTCGATATAATTTGAAACGAGTCTCGTCCGACCAGGCAACGTGTTTCCATCCGTCAACAGTCCAATGTCGGTGTTGAAGGGCTCAGGCGAGGCGTAAAGCTTTGTGTCGTGCAGTGATAAAGCGCACACAAGTGGGCCTTCGGCTCAGAAAGCCCATACTAATGACATTTCGTTGAATGCTTCGCACGCCGACAATTGTTGATGGCCCAGCATTGAAATCTGCAGCAATTTGTGGAAGGTTTGCACTTCCGTCACGTTGAAGGATTCTCTTCAATCGTTGTTGGTCCCCTTCTTGCAGGATCTTTTTCCGGCCGCATCGATGTCGGAGATCTTGAAACGTCCCCTTAGAACAATTTTAGAATTACTGTGCTGATAAACCTCTTACATTATTTGCTTTTCAAACAGCTGGGCAAAACTGAACGTACTCGAAACATTCACTAAAGTGACACACAATATTTTTAGCGGAACGCAATCTGACTTTTAATAATCCCTACAAAAGAATGGCCCTGACTAACATTAACCTACGCGTTTCACAAATCGCTTACCTCACAAAAATCTTGGTTACTCGAACTACTGCAATACAGCGAGCGCCACTACTGCCAGCTAAATAAAAGATTCAAACTACGGAAGGCACTAACTACTGATAGGCATAGTTAGCAAATGAAAGATTTTGATAGAGAACAAACAATGTATTTACCTTAATAGTGTTGAAAAATCATAATATACATAGCAGTTCATAATATCCAGTATTACAAATTTCAAAACTCCGCCATCTCTCTCCCCACATCCACCACTGCTGGCGGCTCACCTCCAACTGCGCAACGCTACGCGCTGTTCACGTCCATCTGCCCAACACTACAATGGCAGACAACAATGCAAACTAGCCACAGACTGCACACAGCACAGCCAGTGATTTTCATACAGAGAGCGCTACGTGGCGGCGGCGTTACCAATATAAGAACCTAAACAGCCTACATATAAGAACCTAAACAGCCTACTTACAATCTGATATTCTGATATTCACGGTACATTCGTGAAATGGTCGTACGGGAAAATCCCTACTTCATCGCTACCTCGGAGGCATTGTGTCCCATCGGTCATGCACCGACTATAACACCACGTTCAGACTCATTTAACTCTTGATAACCTGGCATTCTATCAGCAGTAACAACTGCGCCAGACACTTGTCTTACATAGGCGTTGCCGACCGGAGTGCCGTATTCTGCCTGTATTTGTGTACACATGCCTATATCAGTTTCTTTGGCGTTTCATTGTATTTTTTTTAATTGAGGAAATAAATAGAATAGCAAAGAGCTTCAGAATTTATACGATTGTTGATTCGAAAGTATCTTAATGGTATTGGATGAGTCGAGGCTTTTCTAACTAAAGTTATTCGTGAATCCGGAATAGAAGGAAACCTCGGACGTTGAGCAAGTGATGTTTCGGACCCCTTGTACAGTAGAAAGCATTGGTCAGCATTATTTACAAAAACCGGCTTGAGATTCCACACCCGCACTTACAAGCTCTTCAGGGATACTGAATTAACCAGGAGCCAATCCCTAAATAATTTCAATGCTTTTATTTTTAGTTAGATGGTAAGTGGAGGTAGCAATTACTATTCTGTTTGTTTGGTTCTTTAACGGACAGGAAAGGCCAAATTAATAAATTAGATGGGGAAAAACACTATGGAACTCGAGTGCAGTAAGTACGTGAAAAGAGCGGCAATAAATAACTTCAAAAGAACAAAAATCTTGTCCGTGTACTTCTTTTGTAGATTCCCAATTAGAAACTCACATAAGAGGAAAATACTAATTTTCGTAAAAGAGTTTAGCCAGAGAGGTTTACTCATACGAAACAGTCATATCTATTGTTTCTCAATAGTTCCTTTTCCTCGGCACGCCATATCTCCCGTATTTATTAATCAAAATTAATGACTGAGACTTTATTTTCGAGATTTAGTTCACCACTAATGATGAAAAACTCACAGCTAACACAGTTACTTTAAAGTTATTGTTTTCCTTAAAAAACTTTATTTTGAAGATACTTGTGTATAGCCAACGTAGAAGGTGCCATCTATTGAAAATCTGTGTAACTAATATTCACGACAGCTGTTGCAATTGTTTAGGTTCTTCACGCAAGCGTGGTACATCATGCAATTTCGGTCATACACGTCGATGCAATCTACTGACAATATCTAATTTTACTGTTATCCATAACAACGATTGGAGTTGTTTACTTTCCTTAAGCAAGCGTTGTGTACTGTACATATAAATTTAATTGCATCAACGTTCATCATCACAGGTAAGTACCGCTCACTTTTATAACTTAATTTATTTAACATTTAATTCGTCATTACTTTAAATCGTTTCAACGTTACGTTACACATATCCTAATCTTAGTGCCATTGATCAGCAATTAAATTCCTAAACATTGTTGTTACAATTACGATAGTTTTACTACGCCAACATTGAAAGCCATAGTAAACAGTGAACAAAATATTTCACAACTCTATTCAACGGCGATCCTATGTCCAAAAGATAGACAGTACAACAGTTAATAAATATGTCATTTCCAGTTTGTTACCTGGAGAGCCAATGGCTTACCTCAGTTCTGAATCTGTCCAACTTGAACAAACAACGTTCAGTTCTACCCTGTAGACTTTTTGCACTAATTAAATCCATCTGGTACACCACCTCATCTACTACTTTCAAAGAAAAATGCAATTATTATATTAATTGAGTATTATCGCTAATCTGGCATTAGTTAATGATGTAAAATTAGTTGTAACTCACTTATGCGAGTACATCATCATTGCTAAAGCCATTGACTCCGATAAAACTATGCTTGCACTCCACATTAACTCACACCTTCTGATCCAATCAGGCATTTCCAAATGAAAACAATTCCCAATAAAAGTATTATTCGCTATGGACATTAACGAAGCATAAAGTCTGAAACTTCAAAGGGCAGGACTGAATTTATCAGAACCAATTTTTTCGTATGGCTAGCTAGACGAGCCTTTTTCACGGGTTCGCACATTTATGTTTGTCCTAAGGACGCATACAGCCAAAACGTAAACGATGAGCATGTTGTAACTGCCAACATTCTTTTCAAGGTACTTTTGTAAAACAGAGAAGTTTAAAAAGAAAACTAAATTAATCGGACAGAGATAATATCTGCTTCTTGTATGTTTTACAGTTAACCATATTGTGCATAATGAAGTCTATTTTTTACAGTGAGACAGATATTTGTTACTACTTTTTAAAATACAATATTTTTATTGATAAATACTTGCATTTATTTATTTCTACGATACCATATTACCTGTCGGTGACTGATCAGGACAGAGAGAGAATTATTTGCACGGATCAACTAGTAAATAGTTAATTCTAAATTTAATAAAAGGTTGGACATTGACAAAAGAAGCAATTTTGCTCAAAGGATTATATCGCAGTCAGATCTAAATTTTTTACTGAAACATACTCAATAGGAATGAAACAATAACTCATATGCTTTATGCAAAACGGGATAGATAACTGTGAGTTACTGGCAAAAGCTAACAAGGACTCGTACACTGAGATTGTCAAATTAAAGTAGTATTTAAAATTTTAAGGAAGCTAAAACTGACGAGAAGAAATTGGAGATGCTTTCTTGGAGACCACGTTACGTACGAGTAGCATAAAAAGTAATTATACGCTATTTATTTTAGCGGCAAAGACATAATTTTAATTTACCGCGACCGGAATAGATGTAATAGATCGTAGAATTATGTATGCGTTGCTATCCCATATATTAAAGCAGCGTAACGAGAAAATGAAATGTTTATTCTCAGTATTACAGCTGACAGACTGAAAGAAAAACATTTCGTTTCCCAGCAAAACTTTAAGGCCATAGCTATTCACAGAACTTAAAATCACTTGTAAAAACATATTGTCAGAAAGATTTTGACTTATCAGGTTGCAGAAACTTGCTCCAAGGTATGCAGGCACCATCTCTTCTCAAGAAAATTAATGCATTGGTAATGGACATCACGGAGGCTAACAAGGGGACTGAAAACTCAGAAAGATTGTAAAATGCATATGAACCAAAGGACATGTGAACATTAAATATAATGAAATAGTAGGTGTCTAAGGGAAAACCGGCGCTCAAGACGGCACTTTCAAAAAGCATCTTACCGTCATCAGACCTGAAGGCAACATTGTACAGAAGAACACGACTCCAATGAGAGACCAATCATCGATAAAAATTAAAGGAAAGTATTATGGACAATTGCAGTCGAACATTCCCCCAAAGCCCTGGTTCTACACAAGTGAATAAAACATTTGTAAGTTCAATAACTCGCATGAGATTTAATAGTGGATTATTCCCTTGCCATCTTCAACGAATGCAAGTTCGAGAAAAACGTTATTGTGAATGTGATGAAGTAACAGTAGGAGATATCGATCACATTTTCTTTCGAATGTAAACTGTTTGCAACTCTGCTAATCGATTTTATGTAACAGTCAATCAGATCTCATCAACCATTACCAACTAATACAGCCACGCACCTTCATCAAAATTTTAAAATTTATTACGAAATTTTATATAAATGTAAACTTACTCTGTAAAATTCCAAAACATTGAGAGATGGCTGTATGGCCTTTAGACCAAAAGTCACAAACTTTAAAATAAAAGAAACTAAAACAGAGAAAACAGAAATTCATGTTGTCTGTTCGTATTACTGCAATTGACTGAAAGAAAAATGTGGTCCAGTGATGTACTTCACAGCCACTACTATTAGTACATTTCATTAATTTAAAACAAGAAGTTATTTCTACACAGAGAAGCGAATGCTTCGCATTTCTCGAATCATATGTGTGTTTGTCTTCCGATTAATATCATAAGGTATATCTACCAGTTTCGATATTTAATTTATGTGTGAAGTTTCTGTTGGTATAAATTCTAATAGCGGCACACACTGGTAAAATACAGGGATTGAAAGTTTATTTATAACTTGTACAGAAACCAGACAGCAGCTATAAGAGTCGAAGGACGTGTAAGGGATGCAGTAGATGAGAAGAGACTGAGACAGGCTTGTAGCCTATGCCCGATGTTATTGAGCAAGCAGTAAAGAAAACTAATATAAAATTTAGGAAGGAAAATTAAGTTCAGACTGAAGATATTAAATCTTCGAGGTTTGCCGCTGACGTAGTAATTCTGTTACAGACGACAAAGGACTTGGAAGAGCAGTTGAATAGTAAGTATCTTGAAAAGATACTATAAAATGAGTTTAAAAAAACTAAAAGAAAGATCAAAACTGGACATTTTTGTCTCACGGAATTGTCCACGATCCTTATTTCTACAAGATAGGCTTATTTTCTGTCTGTCGATCGATACTTTATCTCAAAATTACAGTTTTTGGCCATATCGCCCATCTTCTAATCACATGTCGTTGATCTGTCGTAATGGAGTTATCACTTCATTTTAATATACAGTATATCATAGTGAACTGTTAATTACTTCAGGACACGTTAAGCTGTAACTACGACATATGATCGAAGATGAGTGGCATTGCCCGAAATCGGTAATTTTGAAATAAAACAGCGATCCTCAGACAAAAAACAAGACTATTTTGTAAAAGAAAGAAAATAAATGCAGTCATATTAAACTTGGAACTTTCCAACCAGACAAGTTCCAGCACTATTTTTCGCAAAACGTCCATGTCTTCTTGGCAGCACAAGAAGAAAATCGTTTCTTTCTACGCCTACCTTTTCGCCACAATATTCCTAGTAGACATGTATGTCTACAGTTTACGATCAATGGGCGACTCATATACAAAGGGCGTTCAAAAAGTTTTGCACAGTCGTCTCTGTATATTTTTTTTATTTTTAGCAGGAGGAGAATGAAATTTTTTGTGAACATACTTGGAACATTTAGCTATACATTGACTCAATGTAGCCTCCATCAGCTGTGACGCATCTGGCCCAACGTTCTTTCCATGATGTAAATGCACTTCGTTAAAATTCTGGGAATTGACTTTTACACCATCGCTTGACACAGGAAATAAGGTTTTTCGCACAGTCAAATGTTTTACCGCGCAGGTGGTCCTTCAGACGCCCAAAAACGTAAAAATTAGACGGAGCCAAGCCCGGACTGTAGGGAGGATGAGGAAAAATTTCCCAACCCATTTTCCTGGTTTTCTCCAGCGTCATAAGGGCTGTATGGAGTTTGGCATTGTCATAGTGTAGTCTGATGAGCTGATCCTGAAGCTGTGGTCTGTGGGTCTTGATGGCACGTCGCAGCTTGTCCAACGACAAACAGTAACGGTCCCGGTTAGTTGTGGAGCCTGGTTCCAAAAAGTCAATGAACATGACACCACACTGATCCCAGATGAAGGAGGCCATCACCTTTCTGTCTGCTGTTCGTGAGTCTTGGTTTCTTATTTCGAGGGGAACCCGGATGACGCCACTCCATGGATTGGGTTTTGCTCTTAGGTTCGGACAAAAACAACCATGTTTCATCCTGGGTAATGACGCCGTCAAAACACTGTTTTCACTCTTCAGTAAAGATCTTCATGAGACACTCGCACACATTCTTCTTCATAATTTTCATTTCTCTTGGCAATAATCTAGGCACCCAACGTGACTGCGCCAGTGATACCACAGTACCCAATGACAAAATGACAAACGAGTCATTTCAGCAAGCTTTCGTGTCGTGACACATCTGTCATTTTGGATGATTTGATCAATGGTCTCCTTATTCACATCACTCACTGCCGTCGATGGTCTACCACGTCGTGGATTGTCCAGTAGAGAGAAATCACCTTCTTTACACCTCCGCAGCCACCGCTGGATACTGCTGCGATCCACTGTGTCCTCCCCATAAACAGGGAGAAACTTCCTGTTAATCGATGTGGCATAGTCACCGCCGATATTGACGAGGAACTCCATCACCGACCATCACTCTGCAGCGGAGTGTGCGCTGATATGAAACTTCCTGGTAGATTAAAACTGTGTGCCCGACCGAGACTCGAACTCGGGACCTTTGCCTTTCGCGGGCAAGTGCTCTACCATCTGAGCTACCAAAGCACGACTCACGCCCGGTCTCACAGCTTTACTTCTGCCAGTATCTCGTCTCCTACCTTCCAAACTTTACAGAAGCTCTCCTGCGAACCTTGCAGAGCTAGCACTCCTGAAAGAAAGGATATTGCGGAGACATGGCTTAGCCACAGCCTGGGGGATGTTTCCAGAATGAGATTTTCATTCTGCAGCGGAGTGTGCGCCGATATGAAACTTCCTAGCAGATGAAAACTGTGTGCACGACCGAGATTCGAACTCGGGACCTTTGCCTTTCACGGGCAACTGCTCTACCATCTGAGCTACCGAAGAACGACTCAGGAGTGCTAGCTCTGCAAGGTTCGCAGGAGAGCTTCTGTAAAGTTTGGACGGTAGGAGACGAGATACTGGCAGAAGTAAAGCTGTGAGACCGAGCGTGAGTCGTGCTTCGGTAGCTCAGATGGTAGAGCACTTGCCCGCGAAAGGCAAAGGTCCCGAGTTCGAGTCTCGGTCGGGCACACAGTTTTAATCTGCCAGGAAGTTTCATATCAGCGCACACTCCGCTGCAGAGTGAAAATCTCATTCTGAAAACAGAAAATGCATTTATACACCAACTCATTGCTAAATGTTCCAAGTACGTTTACAAAAAAGTTCATTTTCCTCCTGCAAAAAATAAAACAATTAAATACGACTGTGCTAAACCCTTTGTATATAACTGAATGAAAGTTTTGCATCACTGTTTCATTTCGAAATTCGTGGCACAGAAGACTAAAATTGGTTACGAAGTGTGAGTATGTATCCATTTTCAATCTGACTGGATCACCAGGCCAAAAAACAAGCATTTGTGTAACGACAAAATCGTCTGAGTCCGATGAGGGCTCTTCATAGCATTCGTGAGAAACGACAATACGTGGCGGAACGTCCCCTTACTAGAATGCAGGCTTGAATCCTTTGTGGTGTGCCATCGATGAGATCAACAAGCTCTGACACAAATTTTCGTTCTCTTCAATGGCGATTCTGCGTAAGTTGCGCAGAGTACGTAGTCGCAGTCGACGTCCTGAAACAACTCGTTTCAATCGATCCCATGCATATTCGATTGGGTTCACGACCGGGGAACAAGCAAGCCACTTTATTCTGGTGATCCTAGCGCACTAAAGGAACATGTTCCCGAACATGCGAATCATCCATCAAGATGAAACTGCAACCAAAATGTCGGCTACACGGTCCCACAGTTGGTTGCAGAAGCTCGTACCTGTAACGTAGTTTAGTGAGATTGCCCCCGACAAGCAGTGGAAGTACACGGTGGCCTCATGTAAAGCCAGCTCACTGCGCTAGTGTTGGAGGCTTTTGACATTACCGGGTTGTCCCCAAACACTTTCTGCGATTATCAGCATAGAAACAGATCCGTAAACCACACCTAATGCCAATCCGAGGGCGTCAATTTCTATGATTTCTTGCCCTCTGATGTGATGTACGACGTGGTGATCGTCATGCTCATCGGGAATGGAAATTCGGATCACGCAATCGTCTCCCAGCAGTTTGATGACGCCCTGCAGCCTCTTCGAACGCCAAAGTTTGTTCTCGACCAAGCAGTCCAAAGTTTCCTTGACTCAAAAGTCGTAGATATCATCCTGTACACCCTCCAAACGTGGACAGCTGTGAGGTGTAAGTCCTCAGCACTACTTGTCGATTGTAGCAGGTTCCATGTCCGTATGATTTTGACCCCGGTGCACACGTAGAGCAACTTCCTGGTTGACGAGTCTTCTGCGCGTAACGTGATAATGTAGACCCGATCATTGGTCGCGATTGTCCTTCAAGATGGGTGTACATTCTACTGTTCCACAGGCGTCTCTAAAGCGTTCCTACTGGTGTTTTGCTTTCAACTGAAATGCTGCAATCCAACTGAGTGTGGCGTTCTACGCCTAGGTATCGCTCATGGTAACTGTTTGTATGTTTGTAAACAACGTCAGGTGTGACCTTCCGATCGGTGCGGGAACAGTCACAATAGCAACACATCTGCACGACAATCGGGATGATGCTAAACTTTTGTTGATGTATGCATGCTAAACTTTTGTTGATGTATGTATAACAACACACCCACTCCGCATATTCCCAAGTCTTCCTTCAATAAATATTCAGAGATCGTTTCATCTTTCTTATTTTTTACGGACACCAAAAAGACTGACAAATGTTGCATACTGATATTAGCACTGCAATATCCCCTGAAAGAAACTGAGGAGAGAAACAGGCTGAAACGGTGTGCTCACGTTAAAAGAGCGGGACAAGAAAAACTTTCAAGAAGAGGTCTGTAATGGGCAGAATCTGGAGAAGAAGATGGAGAGACCAGGTGAAGGAGGATCTGCACCGAAGAGGACTACAACAGGAGGAAATTCTGGACGATAGACTGAGGGACAAAAGAGGCGATTGGAAGAGGCTCTTTGAAGGACCTGCATAAGCAGAAACGTTTCAGGAAGAAGACGAAAAAGAGGTAGTAGTTGCGGTGGTAATTTCATTCACTGATAGATCACTTTTACAAGGATATCAGACATGTTGCGGCATTACAGTTTAGGGCCAAAAAGAAATTATTTTGTCCGATTTTTAAACAATGGAGGTTTAGTATGACAAGGATGGGACAGGTAGCCGACGGCGGCCTTATAGTAGAAACCATTCCGGATACTGGCTGCTACAATTAAAGGAAATTACGTGAAGTCTAAGTTAGGATGGCAGGATGAAGATCGGAGCCTCCATATGAAACGCGTTCTTCTTTCGATGTCGTGGCGTATCGAAGCTCCTTTGTCAGCTCACGCTAGCGTTAGAAAGTAGTGATCTTATTGTATTACTCTGGTACTCCAGTTGCTTTCTTGCACTGTTGTTTCTCATTCGTGAAGTCATTTCCAGATTCTGTTGCTGATTCGTTTTTCTGTACAGCTGTTCCGTCCTCCATTTGTAACCGTAGCACACCTTTTCTACAAAAAAAACTGTTTTTTTGTGTAAAACATTCGTCTAAAAATTGCGACCACAGAGTCTATGTCCAAATAAATGGATGATGGATGATTCGTATGATCGCGAACACGTTCCTTTAGTGTGCTAGGATCACCGGAATAAAGAGGCCTGCTTGTTCACCGGTCATGAACCCAATCTAATATGTATGCGATCGATTGAAACGAGTTGTTTCAGGACGTCGACTGCGACTATGTACTCTGCCCAACTTACGCAGAATCGCCATAAATAAAGGAAGGTCCAGTCTTCAAATTTTTAAGAGCAACCTGGCTGTTTGCATTTTTCTTTCTATTGTTTATAATGTGAGCGTCGTTGGCGGTAGTTGTCGTGATTTCACAATATACTAGGTTATCTTGTGATAGGTAAGTGCTGTTTTATGCCTGCCGGAGTGGCCGAGCGGTTCTAGGCGCTGCCGTCTGGAACCGCGCGGCCGCAACGGTCGCAGGATCGAATCCTGCCTCGGGCAAGGATATGTGTGACGTCCTTAGGTTAGTTAGGTTTAAGTAGTTCTACGTTCTAGGGGACTGATGACCTCAGAAGTTAAGTCCCATAGTGCTCAGAGCCATTTGAACCATTTTGCTGTTTTATTATAAATCCTCCAGACCACATGTTTAATTCACTATTCATTGTGTCATGAGTTTTAATTTTCAGCATTTCTATCAGGGAAGACGCAACACTTCGACGTGGCACTGATCTGCCACTGGCGTGATTTTATTACTAATCTGAGATATCATTTCTTATTCATTATATGTGTGGAACCCGCAGTCATTCAGACAAGAATTCCGAGTTTTTCAAATAAATCGTGCAGCATAGAGAGTCTACTGAATCAGGATTTGCAAACTACATGTACCAAAATTCAATCGGTCCGCATCCCCTGTTGCGCCGCTCCGAGCACCAATCTGAGACCACAGTCTTCTTTCTGGTAATGGAATTCTAAAATATTTGAGTTGGTGGAGGCGGAAGCACGACTTACATAACGATTCGTCGTCACCGCCGCGGGCACAGCACCAGCATTTGGTGCTTTAATACGGCAGTTTTCGGTGCCGAAGACGCTGCCTGCCTCCTCTGGGCACGGAAATCGCTGCCTCTCCGCGCTGCTGCAGAAATCCGCCGCCGTCGCTTAAGCCCCGGCGCACACGCGTGCCGGCCGATATGCATATTTGATGCGATTTTAATGTGAAGAGCGGCCGTAAGCTCCTTAGGGCCCGTGCCTGGGCCCGTGCTGGGCCGCCCGCCCTGCGACACACGCGCCCTTCCTTGCGCAGCCCTTCCCGCCTCCGCCTCCGCCGCCCCCGCCTCGCAGAGCGTATTCCCGAGCCGAGGTGCGGCCGGGGGCGTTGGCGGCAGAATTCAATTCCCAGCGCGGCGTTACCTGGCGCTCGCGTTGCCTTCTTCACAGCGGGTGTCTCTGGAAGGAGCTGAATGTCGCAACGGGGTACATCACTCAGGATTTCGTCAGCCACAGCGAAAGTATTCCATTGCTTTTAAAAACGTTGCACTACGTAGGAGGGACGTATCCCGTAAACAAACCGTTGCAGAACGTGTTGACCGTGGAAATGAATACAATGGGACGAATGGCTGCCCACCATCACTAAATGCCGGCCACCTTGAACTGACCGACAACAAAGCATCTCTTGTAATTTTTATTTTTGCTTTAATGAAATCATCGTACGGCATTATTCTAGGGAGGCCTCATCTTGGGTTATTCGGGCAACACGCTGAAGGTTTTTCTATCTGACAAGACTTGGGCAACGTGCGCGTCGATGAGGATGAGATCAGGACAACACAAACATCCAGTCACCGATTGAAAAAAATCTGTGACACGATCAGGAATCGAATCAGGGACCATACCTTCTTAAGGCAGTGACACTCGGATCTTTTTCCCGTTTTATTTATATTTTTCTTCGACATTTTTTCAGCAGTTCTGTGCGAATGGCGCACGACATCTCAGTTTTTCTCTTTTTTATTACAGAAAGTCACCAGTTCCCTGAACGAACGCGTTGTCGCGACTGCGAGCTGCGGACTTTATTTTTGGTTTCTAGCTGTGATCCATGCAGCCACTTTCTAATTCGTGAAAATCGGAAACAGTATATTACACATTTAATATATAATGTGACTTCAGTGATCCACCCCTCCTCCCCCCTCCCCTCACACACACACACACACACACACACACACACACACACAAGCACAGAGTCACACTGTGGCCTGACTAACTATACTTGCTACACCACTTAAACCTTCCGTGACCACCGGGACATAGGCGTACCGCATATAAATATACACTCCTGGAAATGGAAAAAAGAACACATTGACACCGGTGTGTCAGACCCACCATACTTGCTC
The DNA here is from genome assembly GCF_023864275.1 of Schistocerca cancellata. Classification (NCBI taxonomy): domain Eukaryota; kingdom Metazoa; phylum Arthropoda; class Insecta; order Orthoptera; family Acrididae; genus Schistocerca; species Schistocerca cancellata. Next base: position 581,173,536 of record NC_064630.1, on the reverse strand, counting down.
CGGACACTGCGAGAGGGCTGTACAAGCAATGATCACACGCACGGCACAGCGGACACACCAGGAACCGCGGTGTTGGCCGTCGAATGGCGCTAGCTGCGCAGCATTTGTGCACCGCCGCCGTCAGTGTCAGCCAGTTTGCCGTGGCATACGGAGCTCCATCGCAGTCTTTAACACTGGTAGCATGCCGCGACAGCGTGGACGTGAACCGTATGTGCAGTTGACGGACTTTGAGCGAGGGCGTATAGTGGGCATGCGGGAGGCCGGGTGGACGTACCGCCGAATTGCTCAACACGTGGGGCGTGAGGTCTCCACAGTACATCGATGTTGTCGCCAGTGGTCGGCGGAAGGTGCACGTGCCCGTCGACCTGGGACCGGACCGCAGCGACGCACGGATGCACGCCAAGACCGTAGGATCCTACGCAGTGCCGTAGGGGACCGCACCGCCACTTCCCAGCAAATTAGGGACACTGTTGCTCCTGGGGTATCGGCGAGGACCACTCGCAACCGTCTCCATGAAGCTGGGCTACGGTCCCGCACACCGTTAGGCCGTCTTCCGCTCACGCCCCAACATCGTGCAGCCCGCCTCCAGTGGTGTCGCGACAGGCGTGAATGGAGGGACGAATGGAGACGTGTCGTCTTCAGCGATGAGAGTCGCTTCTGCCTTGGTGCCAATGATGGTCGTATGCGTGTTTGGCGCCGTGCAGGTGAGCGCCACAATCAGGACTGCATACGACCGAGGCCCACAGGGCCAACACCCGGCATCATGGTGTGGGGAGCGATCTCCTACACTGGCCGTACACCACTGGTGATCGTCGAGGGGACACTGAATAGTGCACGGTACATCCAAACCGTCATCGAACCCATCGTTCTACCATTCCTAGACCGGCAAGGGAACTTGCTGTTCCAACAGGACAATGCACGTCCGCATGTATCCCGTGCCACCCAACGTGCTCTAGAAGGTGTAAGTCAACTACCCTGGCCAGCAAGATCTCCGGATCCCTCCCCCATTGAGCATGTTTGGGACTGGATGAAGCGTTGTCTCACGCGGTCTGCACGTCCAGCACGAACGCTGGTCCAACTGAGGCGCCAGGTGGAAATGGCATGGCAAGCCGTTCCACAGGACTACATCCAGCATCTCTACGATCGTCTCCATGGGAGAATAGCAGCCTGCATTGCTGCGAAAGGTGGATATACACTGTACTTGTGCCGACATTGTGCATGCTCTTCTGCCTGTGTCTATGTGCCTGTGGTTCTGTCAGTGTGATCATGTGATGTATCTGACCCCAGGAATGTGTCAATAAAGTTTCCCCTTCCTGGGACAATGAATTCACGGTGTTCTTATTTCAATTTCCAGGAGTGTATTTCCCTCAGTTCACCGGCTGCTGTGGCCGAGCGGTTCAAGGCGCTTCAGTCCGCAACTACACTGCTGCTACGGTCGCAGGTTCGATTCCTGCCTCGGGCATGGTTGTGTGTGATGTCCTTAGGTTAGTTAGGTTTATGTAGTTCTAAGTCTAGAGGACTGATGACCTCAGATGTTAAGTCTCATAGTGCTTGGAGCCATTTGAACCATTTTTTTTTCCACTGAGTTCACAGAGATATGGGAGTCCCACGTATGTATGGCGCTCCGATATAGCGTTGAATATATCAACTGTTGGGAGCCAAAAGGCTCATTGCTTGCACCTAATGCACGAGATATCGCTTATTTGTTTCAGTGATCCACCGTGTGCCTCGCGTTTCGGGGCTTTTATGTAATTTTTTTTTCGTGTCAGCAAAAGTTAAGCTCAGTAAAGTTATATATTCTCTTTCTTAGATTGTCTGCTATAACTTTACAGACTTATTCGAATATTTATTGACAAAGCAGTTTTGAATTAGTTTGTTTTCCCTTTGGCCAGTGGGCGTAGTTCGGTGTAGATCATTTCTATTTCCACCCTTTTTTTTTACACTGGTTTCTAAATTTTTATATTTATACATTTTATTCAGTGCTATAATATTCATTTATTTCCCCTGATTTGATTTGAAATGTAAAACACAGGTTCCTGGTTTACCTTCCGTGATGAATGCTTGCCTTCTCCGTCGTTTTATATTTCTCCCCTTTATAAGCTGCCTTACAAGAGCTAGGCGAAAAGAATGTTGCTCACATTTTGCTCCATTATCACAGTTCCACATAGTGAAACTGCTTACTATTCAACGTCCAAAATGAAAGAGAGTGATTTACTGCCAATCGCATACTTTTCTTTCCGCTGGTCGAACCAGTCTACAGTTCCCATTACAGATGTGTACCAGCTATGTACCATCTCTATTTGTTTCTTGTGACGAATCTTATATCTTTCGGGTGGTGAGTTGTTGACAAAACTATAACTGGTTTGTTATCTTGCCATTTTACTGCAGGTACACACCTTTTTGCACGGATAGTGTTGTGTGTTTCTACTACAGTCGCAGGTTCGAATCCTGCCTCGGGTATGGATGTGTGTGATGTCCTTAGGTTAGTTAGGTTTAAGTAGTTCTAAGTTCTAGGGGACTGATGACCACAGATGTTAAGTCCCATAGTGCTCAGAGCCATTTGAACCATTTTTTATTGTGTGTTTATGTTGTTGTTGTTGTGGTCTTCAGTCCTGAGACTGGTTTGATGCAGCTCTCCATGCTACTCTATCCTGTGCAAGCTTCTTCATCTCCCAGTACCTACTACAACCTACATCCTTCTGAATCTGCATAGTGTATTCATCTCTTGGTCTCCCCCTACGATTTTTACCCTCCACGCTGCCCTCCAATACTAAATTGGTGATCCCTTGATGCCTCAGAACATGTCCTACCAACCGATCCCTTCTTCTGGTCAAGTTGTGCCACAAACTTCTCTTCTCCCCAATCCTATTCAATACTTCCTCATTAGTTATGTGATCTACCCATCTAATCTTCAGCATTCTTCTGTAGTACCACATTTCGAAAGCTTCTATTCTCTTCTTGTCCAAACTATTTACCGTCCATGTTTCACTTCCATACATGGCTACACTCCATACAAATACTTTCAGAAATGACTTCCTGACACTTAAATCTATACTCGATGTTAACAAATTTCTCTTCTTCAGAAACGCTTTCCTTGCCATTGCCAGTCTACATTTTATATTCTCTCTACTTCGACCATCATCAGTTATTTTGCTCCCCAAATAGCAAAACTCCTTTACTACTTTAAGTGTCTCATCTCCTAATCTAATACCCTCAACATTTATAAGCAGTTCTAAAACATTTTCCAGCAAGGAGCACAAGAAGGCGATGCAGACAATACAGCAAGAGATGAGGACTAATTTCATCTGTAGCGACTGCAAAGTACCACTATGTATTCAGCCATGTAGTGAAATATTTCCTAATATGTTAAACTGCGAATAAATAAATTTGTTTGACATATCAATGCTACTCACTTTTCTACTTTTACAGATCCTAATCCCTAGTAAAGCGATTATTTTAAGTGGGACATAGGTTATATCTCCAGCTGGACTGTAGGGGGAATAAATTTAAGGAAACATTTACTCCTCTTCGAGTCAAATGTTCAAATGTGTGTGAATTTCTATGGGACCAAACTGCTGAAGTCATCGGTCGCCAGACGTACACACTGCTCAAACTAACTTATGCTAAGAACAACACACACAATGATGCCCGAGGTAGGACTCGAACCTCCGGCAGGAGGGGTCGCGCAATCCGTGACGTGGCGCCTCAAACCGCGAGGCCACTCCGCGCGGCTCCTCTTCGAGTCCAGCGGAACATATACGTCCTGCTTAAAATAATCCTAAAATCATGAACAACTTTCGAACATCAGAAACATGACCTAGCTAACTGAGTATCCACTCCAAAAGCAGGAAACCAATTTTTACAGTAATATGCGAAATTTTAATTAATTCGGTCATGAAACGGTTAAGGCGATGACAGTTTCTTCTGAAAAAAAAAAAAACATGCTGCAACTGCCATGAACCTCAACTACTCCAGGATCATAGGTGATTAAGAGCGACGGGTGCCGATGAAAAAGCGGACGCGTCATGAGACTAAGTTGGTTTTGGAAGGAACTGGTCTCGGGTCATAGATGATTAAGATTGACAGATACCGCTGAATAAAGCTCACATGGAGTAGCGGCATGGGCACCAAGGGACAGAGGTGAACCACCGGCCAATAGACGAATTTCAGTGTGAGGCAAAAAATTATGACCATCTGCTTAATCGCGTGTGAGTCACCCTTTGGCATGGAGTACAGCAGTGTTTCTTCGAGGCACAGATTCGACAAGTCATCGGTAGATTTCCGGAGGTATGTGGCACCAGATGTCTGCCACAGGTCACGAAACTGCCGGGTCGATAGTTCGTGGTCGCGGAGCTGGCACCCAATGGAATCCCAGATGTGCTCTATTCGATGCATATCAGGTGAATTTTGTGGACAGGTCTTCAATGAGACATAAATTATTATTCTCTTCAAGTAACTGTTACACGATTTTGACCCTGTGATACTGATAGTTATTCTGCTGGAATATGTCATCATCTTTAATGACAATACCGTGGGAGTCCAGGTGAACATCCCCAATGGCAAAATACTGTCCCAATGGCCAGCGCCCATGGGGTGGTGCGTGTTTAAAGCAGTTGTTCACCTGCGTGACGACCTGGTGTAACGAGAAACTCACTGAGCCAATCATGTGACATGTTAACACTGGTGTACGGTCCAATTTCGATTACCCCATTAAAAGCGATCCCTACCATTGTTCTACTTATTATACTTTGATAGCGGAAGGCAAAGTGAGTGTTGCACGGTTATTTGTTAAATTACCTCTTTTTTGCATAGCATGGACTTGTCTGAACTCTCGGACCTCTCGGTAACAAGGAAAAGAATGTTATTTACATTCCTTGGTCTCATCGTCACTCACTGTGTGTGCAGTGTCGCAAGTTAAATATTATACCCCGACAAATTGGTAGCCTAACATTTAAAATGCACAATGGAAATCGATATGGCTTCGGCACGACTAAACAGTGGCAACTGATACTTTGAGAGTTCATGGTAAACAGCTCTTTGTGAATTCTATATCACAAGAAAATCTTTTCGGAGCTTGGTGACTCTGGTCACTCAATTTTCAGAAACTGCAAGACAAAGCGGGCAGTGAAGTGAGTCAGACCTGCAATAGATCATATATTATCATTTGGACATTTACTACAAATATTACTACCATACAAAACACAGTGGATGCATCTTGGGGTAAAATACTAATTCCATGTGGTCTTTTACACACACACATACACACACACACATACACACACACACACACACACACACACACACACACACACACATACACAATGGAAAACGTTAATGAAACTTCTAAGCATAATCATCAGCGTAGGCACGTCGTGAGACGATTAGTATACAGCTTCCGGGAATTGTTGAGGAATGAATAATTGTAAACCATGCCTCTGAGTGATCGTTCACACAGCATGAAACTATGGGAAATTACTACACACTACGCCAACATCACATAGTCCTCTGATCATTGGAGGGTCACGAAGCACGAGAACTCACAAAAGGCATTAACTCTGATAAGCTGCGGAATCGGAACATGGAAATACTGCCACATATGTAGGGGTTTATTTATTTATTTTTGGAAAAATAGGAATGTATGATCACAGAGGATTGCTGAAGTTCGAAATCGAGTTCAGACCCGAACCTTAAACCCACAATAGTTACAATAATTTACCCTCGATATGTTGGCGAAAATACATCTTTAAATCCGGAGGTACGCATAAAACATCATACGCAATTCTGCTAAATGCATTCTCCGAAAACTACTTCGAGCAGTTAGTTCATGAGCCCACGCAAATAGTAAACGGTTGTGAAAACACACTTGACCTCTTAGCAACAAATAATCCTGAGCTAATAACAAGCGTCAAAACGGATACAGGGATTATTCAACACAGGGTTGTCGTAGCGAGATTAAATATTATAACTATCAAATCCTCCAAAAATAAATGAAAAATATATCTATTAAAAAAGCAGAAAAAACTCACTTGACGCCTTCCTGAGAGACAGTCTCTACTCCTTAAAATTAACAATGTAACTGTAGACTAGATGCGGCTTGAATTAAGAGAAATAGTATCGGCAGCAAGCGAAAGATCTATACCAAATAAATTAACAAACTACGGAGCTGATCCTCGTTTGTACACAAAACGGGTAAGAACACTGTTACAGAAACAACGAAAAAAAACGTGCCAAATTTAAACAGGCGCAATATCTCTAAGATTGGCGATCTTTTACACAAGCTCGAAATTTAGCTCTGACTTCAATGCGAGATGCTTATAATAGTTTCCACAACGACACTTTGTCTCGAAACGTGACAGGAAATCCAAAGAGATTCTGGTCGTATGTGGAGTATGCTAGCAGCGAGACACAATCAGTGCTTTCTCTGCGCGTTAGCAATGGTGATCGGACAAAGTGCTGCCATTGCAGAGTTGCTACACAGCCTTTCGAAATGCCTTCACAAAAGAAGACGAATTGAATATTCCAGAATTCGAATCAAAAAAAGCTGCCGACACGAGTAACGTAGAACTAGATATCCTCGGAGTAGTGAAGCAACTTAAATCACCTAATAAAAGCAAGTCTTCTAGTCCAGACTGTATACCAGTTAGGTTTCTTTCAGTGTATACTGATGCAGTAGCTCCATACTTAACAATCATAGTCCGCAGCTCGTGGTCGTGCGGTAGCGTTCTCGTTTCCCGCGCCCGGGTTCCCGGGTTCGATTCCCGGCGGGGTCAGGGATTTTCTCTGCCTCGTGATGACTGGGTGTCGTGTGATGTCCTTAGGTTAGTTAGGTTTAAGTAGTTCTAAGTTCTAGGGGACTGATGACCATAGATGTTAAGTCCCATAGTGCTTAAAGCCATTTTTTTAAACAATCATATACAACCGTTCACTCGACGAAAGATCCGTACCCAAAGACTGGAAAGTTGCACAGGTCCCACCAACATTCAAGAAAGGTAGTGGAGTAATCCACTAAATTACAGGCCCTTATCATGCAGCACGGTTTTGGAACATATATTGTGTTCGAACGTTATGAGTTACCTCGAAAAGGACGGTCTATTGACGCACAGTCAACACTGATTTAGGATACATCCTTCTTATGAAACACAACTCTTTACTCGCATGAAGCGTTGAGTGCCACCGACAAGGGATTTCAAATTAATACCCTATTTCTTGATTCAGGATGGCTTTTGACAATGTACGACACAAGCGGCTTGTAGTGAAATTCCGTGCCTATGGAATATCGCCTCAGTTACGTAACTGGATTCGTGATTTCCTGTCAGAGGGGTCACAGTTCGTAGTAATTGACGGAAAGTAATCGATTAAAACAGAAATGATTTCTGTCGTTCCCCAGGGTAATGCTATAGTCTCTTTGCTGTTCCTTATCTATATAAACGATTAGGGAGACAATCTGAGCAGCCGTCTTAGGTTGTTTGCAGATGTCGCTGTTGCTTATCGATAAGTAAAATCATGAGAAGATCAAAACAAATTGCAAAACGGTTTAGGAAAGATATATACATGATGCGAAAATTGGCAATTCACCCTAAATAGCAAGAAGTGTGAGGTCATCCACATGAGTGGTAAAAGGAATCCGTTAAACTTCGGTTTTACGATAAATCAGTCAAATCTAAAGACCGTAAATTCAACTAAATACCTAGGAATTACAATTACGAACAACTTAAATTGGAACTAACACAAAGAAAATGTTGTGGGGAAGGTTAACCAAAGACTGCGTTTTATTGGCAAGACACTTAGGAAATGTAACAGATCTACTAAGGAGACCCCCTACACTACGTTTGTCCGTCCTCTTTTAGATTACTGCTGCGCGGTGTGGATCTCTTATCAGATAGGATTGAGAGAGTAAATCGAAAAAGTTCAAAGAAAGGCAGCACGTTTTGTATTATCGCGAAACGATGGAGAGAGTATCACTGAAATGATACAGGATTTGTGATGGACATCGTTAAAACAAAGGCGTTATCCGTTACGGAGGCACCTTCTCACGAAATTTCAATTAGCAACTTTCTCCTCCGAATGCGAAAATATTTTGTTGGCGCCGACCTACATAGGGAGAAACGATCACCACGATAAAATAATGGAAATCAGAGCTCGTACGGAAAGATGAACGTGTTCGTTCTTTCCCCGCGTTATACGAGATTGGAATAATAGAGAACTGTTAAGATGGTTCGATGAACCCTCTTCCATGGACTTAAATGTGATTTTCAGAGTATCCACGTAGATGTAGACGTAGATGTAAAACCCGATTCATGCAAAAATGCTAGAAAATATATAGGGTCCGTTCTATTGCGTGAATTTAGCCAATTTAATCGGAATGTTCCCCAATAACAAATCACAAATTCTGTTACACGTGGTGATCCAAACCACACAAGGACCATTTTAACATAGGACACATACGAAAGTGAAAACATGATAAACCAAGGAGAATTGTATGTAAATGTTGAAGGTAAATCGCTGAAGGCAATTAAAAACACTATGATCGGGAGCTTTACGCCACTGGAAACGAGCACGGGGACCATCACTCATGATGCTTGAACCCTGTCATGTCCGAGAGATTTCATTGCTATTACACATTCCAGCAAAAGCCGCACTCCACAGGCCGTTGTTGTTGTTGTGGTCTTAAACACAGAGACTGGTTTGATGCAGCTCTCCATGCTACTCTATCCTGTGCAATCTTTTTCATTTCCCAGTACCTACTGCAACCTGCATCCTTCTGAGTCTGCTTAGTGTACTCATCTCTTGGTCTCCCTCTACGATTTTTACCATCCACGCTGCTCTCCAATTCTAAATTGGTGATCCCTTGATGCCTCAGAATGTGTCCTACAAACCTATTCCTTCTCCTAGTAAGGTTGTGCCACAAATTTCTCTTCTCCCAAATTCTATTCAGTACCTCCTCATTAGCTATGAGATCTACCCACCTAATCTTCAGCATTCTTCTGTAGCACCATATTTCAAAAGCTTCTGTTCTCTTCTGGTCTACACTATTCATCGTCCATATTTCACTTCCATACATGGCTACACTCGATACAAATACTTTCAGAAAAGGCTTCCTGACACTTAAATCTATACTCGATATTGACAAATTTCTCTTCTTCAGAAACGCTTTCCTTGCCATTGCCAGACGACATTTTATATCCTCTCTACTTCGACCATCATCAGTTATTTTTCTCCCCAAATAGTAAAACTCATCTACTACTTTAAGTGTCTTATTTACTAATCTAATTCCCTCAGCATCGCCCTATTTAAGTCGACTACATTCCATTATCCTCGTTTTGCATTTGTTGATGCTCATCTTATAGCCTCCTTTCAAGACATTGTCCATTCCGTTCAACTGCTCTTCCAGGTCCTTTGCTGTCTCTGACAGAATTACAATGTCATCGGCAAACCTCAAAGTTTTTATTTCTTCTCTATGGATTTTAATTCCTACTCCGAATTTTTCTTTTGTTTCCTTTACTGCTTGCTCAATATACAAATTGAATAACATCGGGGAGAGGCTACAACCCCGTCTCACTCCCTTCCCAACCACTGCTTCTCTTTCATGCTCCTCGACTCTTATAACCGCCATCTGGTTTCTGTACAAATTGTAATTAGCCTTTCGCTCCCTGTATTTAACCCTGCCACCTTCAGAATTTGAAAGAGAGTGTTACAGTCAATATTGTCATAAGCTTTCTCTAAGTCTACAAATGCTAGCTTAATGTAGCTTCTAAGATAAGTCGTAGGGTCAGTATTGCCTCACGGGTTCCAATATTTCTGCGGAATCCAAAGTAATCTTCCCCGAGGTCGGCTTCTACCTGATTTTCCATTCGTCTGTAAAGAATTAGTGTTAGTATTTTGCAGCTGTGACTTATTAAACTGATAGTTTGGTAATTTTCACATCTGTCAACATCTGCTTTCTTTGGGATTGGAATTATTATATTCTTCTTGAAGTCTGGGGGTATTTCGCCTGTCTCATACATCTTGCTCACCAGATGCTAGAGTTTTGTCAGGGATGCTTCTCCATAGGCTATCAGTAGTTCTAATGAAATTTTGTCTACACCTGGAGCTTTGTTTCGACTTAAGTCTTCCAGTTCTCTGTCAAACTCTTCACGCAGTATCATATCTCCCATTTCATATTCATCTACGTCCTCTTCCATTTCCATAATATTGCCCTCAAATACATCGTCCTTGTATAGACCCTCTGTATACTCCTTCCACCTTTCTGCTTTCCCTTCATTGCTTAGAACTGGGTTTCCATCTCACCTCTAAATGTTCACACAAGTGGTTCTCTTTTTTCCGAAGGTCTTTTTAATTTTCCTGTAGGCAGTATATATCTTAACCCTAGGGATATATGCCTCTATTTCCTTACATTTGTCCTCTAGCCATCCATGCTTAGCCATTTTGCACTTCCTGTCGACCTCATTTTTGAGACGTTTGTATTCCTTTTTGCCTGCTACATTTACTGCCCTTTTATATTTTCTCCTTTCATCAGTTAAATTCAATATTTCTTCTGTTACCCAAGGATTTCTACTAGCCCTCGTCTTTTCACCTACTTTATCCTCTGCTACCTTCACTATTTCATCTCTCAAAGGTACCCATTCTTCTTCTACTGTATTTCTTTCCCCCGTTCTTGTCAATCGGTCTCTAATGCTCTCTCTGAAGCTCTCTACAACCTCTGGTTCTTTCAGTTTATCCAGGTCCCATCTCCTTAAAGTCCCACCTTTTCACAGTTTCTTCAGTTTTAATCAACAGTTCATAACCAATAGATTGTGGTCAGAGACCGCATCTGCCCCTGGAAATGTCTTATAATTTAAAACCTGATTCCTAAATCTCTGTCTTACCTTTATATAATCTATCTGAAACCTTCAGTGTCTCCAGGCCTCTTCCACTTATACAACCTCCTTTCACGATTCTTGAACCAAACGTTAGCTATGATTAAGTTATGCTCTGTGCAAAATTCTATTAGACGGCTCTTTCATTCCGTACCCCCATTCTATATTCACCTACTACTTTTCCTTCTCTTGCTTTTCCGACTATCGAATTCCAGTCACCCATGACTATTAAATTTTCGTCTCCCTCCACCATGAAGAAATGTATGATGAGATAAAAGAAATTAATCATACATTTCTTCAATCTCTACGTCATCTGCGGAACCATTTGGCATATAAACTTGTACTACTGTGGTAGGCGTGGGCTTCGTGTCTATCTTGGCTACAATAATGCAATTTGGAACTTTGTGGTAAGTTCTGTGTGACCAAACTGCTTAGGTCATCAGTCCCTAGGCTTACACACTACTTAATCTAACTTACACTAACTTACGCTAAGGACGACACACACACCCATGTCCAAGGGAGGACTCGAACTTCCGACGGGGGCAGCCGCACTTACCGTCGCAAGACGCCCACAGACCGCACGCCTACCTCGCGCAGCTACAATAGTGCGTTCACTATGCTGTTCGTAGTAGCTTACCCGCATTCCTATTTTTTATTCATTATTAAACCTACTCCTGCATTACTCCTATTCGGTTTTGTATTTATAACCCTGTATTCACCTGACCAGAAGGCTTGTTCCTCCTGCCACCGAACTTCACTAATTCCCACAATATATATATTTAACCTATCCATTTCCCTTTTAAAATTTGTAACCTACCTGCTTGATTATGGGATCTGACATTCCACAATCCGATCCGTAGAACGCCAGTTTTCCTTTTCCTGATAACGACGTCCTCCTGAGTAGCCCCCGCCCGGAGATCATAATGGGGGACTATTTTACCTCCGGAATATTTTACCCAAGAGAATGCCATCATCATTTAAGCAAACAGTAAAACTGCATGCCCTCGGGAAAAATTACGACTGTAGTTTCTCCTTGCTTTCAGCCATTCGCAGTACCAGCACAGCAAGGCTGTTTTGGTTAATGTTACAAGGCCAGATCAGTCAATCATCCAGACTGTTGCTCCTGAAACTACTGAAAAGGCTGCTGCCCCTCTTCAGGAACCACACGTTTGTCTGGCCTCTCATCATATACCCCCCCCCCACCCCCGTTGTGGTTGCAGCTAAGATATGGCTATCTGTATCGCTGAGGCACATAAGCCTCCCCACCAACGGCAAGGTCCATGGTTCATGGGGGGGGGGGGGGGGAGGGGAGTGAGTGGGGGGAGCTCCACAGACTAGGATGCATTAATTATGAGTCACTTGAGAAGATGCTGAACTTAACTAAAACGAACATGCCGAGGGCACGTGATCTGATGCGGTTACGTAAAATGCACAATCACAAGTTCATACTTTATATACAAATTTTATTCGAATGAAACGTGATGTACACGAAAAATATTGATGACTGCTAAACCGAAGTAACTGTTCCATAGAACAGAGATACAAGTTGGCGGTTGAAGCCAGAGTGCCTTAAAAAACCAGCCAACGGACAGTCGTTGGAGTAAGGGCCTCTTCTTTTTGCATGGTGGGTGACGACAGAATTTCATGCACATAGCCAATCAAACAACTCAGAAAAACAGAAAATCTCCTAGTCTAAATCTCACTACTGTACTGGATATGTACGGGAGTGACCGAGTGAAGTTGGCACTACTTTACTCTGTGGAATCAAACTTCCCTGATCTCCACTGGTATACACATGAAATCTCTCACTCACGTACCCATGTATCACAGAAATCATTCCTTTATTGGCAGGGAAAAGGAAGAGGTTGCTGATTTGCAAATAAATAAAACATGATCAATCTGTTGCATACTTTTCCTAACTACAGTTCACACGGTCAACTCATCAGCAGAAACATCGTCTATGAGACTTCAAACAAGAGTCACAAATCATGAGAGTAGAAATAATATGAAAAGGGGGGGAGGTGCTATAATAGACCCCTTTCATCACACTGTTGTTTGAGAAAAGAAATTACGCAGGAGCTTTTTTTGTGTGTGTCATAAAAAGTAGAAACAAAAATTTTTTGTGTTACATACACTAATGATCTGGCCACAGGATGGGGCCCTAAATCATGGGAAGCTCATAGCTTAGTCATATTATACTTTCAGAAATAAATTATAAATTACATTTTGGTGTGGCAAACAATATGAAAGACCGTTATATCTTACAGGTATATGAAACAGGGAATTGAACAAATAGCTCTCATCCCAATATGACCACATGTTAATCATGAAAAGAATAAAACTCCAGATGAATATTTACAATTCATGAATAACCGTAATAAAACAAATTGATACACGAGTCATGAAACAAACATAGGAAAACTATTAGTGCTGTCAATTGAAGTAGTAATCTAGACGTGCCTCTTTGAGTGACTACAAAGATCTAAACTTTTGCCACTGCAATGTGTAAATTCTATAAATAGCACGTCAGGTAGATGTAACTTATATAACATAGAGCATAATCACATATACAAGGCCTCACAATCATTTAGAGATACATATTTTAGTAGTAATTATTAGTTCAGATTACGTTTTCAGTTTTTGATTGAATTTTCTCATTTTGAGAAGACCGAGGGAGCGATCAGTTTTACTTGCTAAAAACATTCAACAGCCAAGATCGCATAAATATTTATTTATTTAAAAAAAACGGTTTCTACAGACTTTACTATCATCTTCAAGTCTTAAAAAATCTTTTTGTTATGAAACGCGTTAATTTTACATTGAACCTTATAATATGCTGATTTTTATACTCGTGACAACTTGAAATGAGGTCTAACGTAAAATGAACTCGTTTCATAATAAAAAGACCTTTTAAGACCTGGAGATGACAGCAAAGTCTTCGAAACCGTTTGCTTTTAAATAAAGAAATATTTATGCGATCTTGCATGTTGAGCGTTTGTAGCAAGTTTTCCATTTTCACACTTTTGATAGCAGATAGCGGTCAAAAAAATCGGGTGAAAGGTTATCAGTTACCATATTTACACGTGAGACTAATATGGGAGATTATAATGAACATTAAGGAATATGGTAAGGATGAGAGAAAGAACAAAATACTGTTGCTACATTTCATGATCAAGGAAAACAAAGCTGCAAGTGAAAAGAGTGGTCACTTGGAGAACAACAGACACATACATAAAAAAAAGAAAAATTTCAAACATATAATTATAAAGCTTCTTCCTCCTTCAATAAGCTGAATACAAAACATACATGACACTACAGTTAAGGCGTATTGCGAGTACTCTTTACCACTGCACTTCACTTGAGTACAATAAGGCCAAAAAAGGGGGTGGGTTGATGTATTGATAACTGTCGAGGGGGATGTTGTGTCTCCCACAACCATCTTGTAGAGCAGACATGGAGAGCAGTTTCTATAATGCGGCTCACCTGAAGTCATTGTACACCAGTTCAACCAAAAGCCATTCCCATGCACACAGAAAATTACCTCTCCGCTGACTTTCACCTTTCTACTTATCAGTTCCTCGTAGTACCTGTTTGTCTCTACCATATCTTTTAATTATTAGGGACAGTTCATAGTTATTCTTTAAACCTTGCACGAGCCTCAATTGTAAGTAATGTTTTAAGGAAACACAAAGCATAATTTCCTTTGTGAGGCATTTTAAAGAGTCATAAGCAAAGTTTATTAGCAAAGTTTATGACTCCTAATAACAGAGTTCACTTTTGTATAATGGTTACTCAGTTCCGGCGAGCGTCCTCTCCTTTCTTCATGATGCAGAGTTTATTTTAAGTCATTAAGGGTTAACTTGTACCACATATTAATGACAGATAATGGTGTTCATGGGGCTCTTATTATTGGAGTACTAATAACTGTGCACGTGTGTACACACCACAAACAGGCAACATGTCTTCCAAACCCATCACCTCACACCAAAGGGCAGCGAGTAAATGTGTCAATTCCTTCTGGTATTATAACAAGTCGTGGTTAGCCGGACTCCATGGCCCTTCCGCGCAGTGGCCTTGTCCAAAATGTCTTGACAGTGGAGTAGTGTAGGGAAGCAGCCTACTCGCGCCGTATAAAATTCACATAAGTCTTTCCATTGTGTGCCAGCCTAGTCTGCTGTAACTAGCTCTGACGTCATAAATGTTGCGCAATACAATAAAAATCAAGTAAATAACCTGAAACGTTTCTAGCATGTCAGGAGTAATACTAAATCAACATGTGTTGAGTGTCAGTTCAATAACTTTAACCATTTTCGAAATTTGGACGTTTTTCTGTAAAAATCATTGGCGCAACAGAAAAGAGCTAGAAACTTAAAAATTTTATTTAGATCCTTTTGCATAATAATTTAGTAGAAACAGTATTCTGGATCTCACAAATTAAACTTTTAGTTGAAATTCATGATTTTCTGGTTTTTGTCTTAGAAATTAAGGAAGCAAGATAGATTAAGTAGGCGAATAAATAAGGCTAGGATGTTTAAATTTAAGTAGAAGGGAGATCCGCTATAATCATAAAGATGTGAGAAGTTTCAATTGAATAACTATAAAACTATAGCAATAGCGTATCTCCAAAGGGCAAGTTCAGAGCTCGTCTACTGCATGTAGTGTAATTAAATTAATTCTCTCGCCCAAAATATTTGACTTAGCCACGTCAAACTTTTATTATGATTACTTACCTATGTGCTGAATGCACATGTAAATTGAGAGCTTCATCGGCCATCAGCAAAGGAAGCAACGATTTATTCAATACCTTAAAGTGGTGCATTACTAGCCCAGCGGCTAGTCGGGAGAGCGGAATTGATCAGGCGTTCCCTTAGCCGTCCGCACCGCGGCTTTATATATAAGAACGCTGCGCGAGAGAGGGAGGCCCCAGTTCTCTCCAGACGCTGAATAGCACACCACCTGTGCCGGGAGTCGCGTCGCGTCGCGTCGGTATCATTGCTATAAACAGCCTCGGATGCCGTATTAAGTTACTCGGGATACACGTAACCATGAAATCGGTTTTCGAGTGAAGTGTCCATTCTGGGATGACTTTAATGATCTATCTTCAGTTTGCGTATGTCGTATTTTCACGTGCCGCCGCGGGACAGACATTCTACCATTATTTAGCGTGGCGTTTGAGGAACATTATCATCAAATTATGGCGAGCATTCACTTAAACATTTAATTTGAACAGTTATAGTTGTATCAGCGCATTAGACTCTGAACTGCTCTGTTAGTTGGATTGTGTGGATTCTTTTTGGCCTGTGACTTTCAGAATATAGCGAACATTTTTAGAGAATCGTTTTTGATTATGAATCCCAGACAATCTCCTAATTCCTCAGAGCTATAAGCTGTAGCTATAACTGTATTTCTCAGATGAAGTGGGCACTAGGAATTCTAATTACAGGCTTCACGATTTGTTAATCGCTTTCTGGTTGCCAATATTGCAGTTAGAGAGCCAGTGTTGAGAACGGCAAAAGACTGCATAAATAATAGGAACATTTAACAACAATTAATTCCACCCGCAGCCCCACATATGGTAAATCGGCCGGGAAATGCATCTTTTCTACATAACATTCTATTTATATTAACAAATAAATTCCACCCGCCGCCCCACAGTAGGTAGCCACAGGACCGCGCCTGATGTCAGAACTAGGGCCATCTCTAGTCGTACAGAGGGCCACTACACTAGGCGTCAAGAATGTGCAGCAGGTGGTCGATTAGCTGTAGTGCCTCCACATTCGGATGGGCCGAGAGGTAGGGGTAGTGTATGCTGTCGTCATCCAGGTAGGCTCCTTGTCGGAGTTGGTGGAGCTGCACCTGGAGGAAGCTTGGCTTGTGCTGGCAATGTGGCAGTATCCTACTACTCCTGGTCTTACAGGGCACGACGTAATGCTGGAAAAAGGATTTGCCGCTCCTCTACCGTGGACCATGCGCCGTCAATATCAAATAAAACTAAATGATTCCAGACACCTTTTCAAATCCCAAACGTATATCATGTATACAGGGTGGTCCATTGATAGTGACCGGACCAAATATCTCACGAAATAAGCGTCAAACGAAAAAACTACAAAGAACGAAACTTGTCTAGCTTGATGGCGCTGCCATAGGTCATACTGATACCAACTGTGTTTTTTAAGATGTGAACCATTTTTATTACATATTCGTGTAGTATGTAAATAAATATGAATTTTTTAGTTGGACCACGTTTTTCGCATTGTGGTAGATGGCGCTGTAATAGTCACAAACGTGTAAGTACGTGGTATCACGTAACATTCCGCCAGTGTGGACGGTATTTGCTTCGTTATACATTACCCGTGTTAAAATGGACCGTTTACCAATTGCGGAAAAGGTCGATATCGTGTTGATGTATGGCTATTGTGATCAAAATGCCCAACGGGCGTGTGCTATGTATGCTGCTCGGTATCCTGGACGACATCGTCCAAGTGTCCGGACCGTTCGCCGGATAGTTAGGTCTACATTATTTAAGGAAACAGGAAGTGTTCAGCCACGTGTGAAACTTCAGCCATGACTTGCAACAAATGACGATGCCGAAGTAGGTGTTTTAGCTGCTGTCGCGGCTAATCCGCACATCAGTAGCAGACAAACTGCGTGAGAATCGGGAATCTCAAAAACGTCGGTGTTGAGAATGCTACATCAACATCGTTTGCACCCATACCATATTTCTATGCACCAGGAATTGCATGGCGACGACTTTGAACAATGAATGATTTTTCGCACGCGTTCTATTTAGCGACGAAGCGTCATTCACCAGCAACGGTTAAAGTAAACCTGTATAATATGCACTATTGGGCAAGGAAAATTCACGATGGCTGCGACAAATGGAACATCAGCGACCTTGGCGGGTTAATGTATGGTGCGGCATTATGGGAGGGAGGATAATTGGCCCCCATGTTATCGATGGCAGTCTAAATGGTGCAGTGTATGCTGATTTCCTACGTAATGTTCTACCGATGTGGCTACAAGATGTTTCAATGCATGACAGAATGGCGATGTACTTCCAACATGATGGATGTCCGGCACATAGCTCGCGTACGGTTGAAGCGGAGGTGAATAGCATATTTCATGACAGGTGGATTGGTCGTCGAAGCTCCATACCATGGCCCGCACGTTCGCCGGATCTGACGTCCCCGGATTTCTTTCTGTGGAGAAAGTTGAAGGATATTTGCTATCGTGATCCACCGACAACGCCTGACAACATGCGTCAGCGCATCGTCAATGCATGTGCGAACGTTACGGAAGGCGAACTACTTGCTGTTGAGAGGTATGTCGTTACACGTATTGCCAAATGCATTGAGGTTGACGGACATAATTTTGAGCATTTATTGCAATAATGTAGTATTTACAGGTAATCACGCTGTAACAGCATGCATTCTCAGATATGATAAGTTCACAAAGGCACATGTATCACATTGGAACAACCGAAATAAAATGTTCAAACGTACCTACATTCTGTATTTTAATTTAAAGAACCTTCCTGTTACCAATTGTTCGTCTAAAATTGTGAGCCATATGTTTGTGACTATTACAGCGCCATCTATCACAAAGCGAAAAAAGTGGTCCAACTAAAACATTCATATTTCTTTACGTACTACACTAATATGTAATAAAATATGGGGGTTCCTATTTTATAAAACGGAGCTGAGATCCGTTTGACCTATGGCAGCGCCATCTAGCGGGCCAACCATTGTTCCATCTGGTTTCCCCCTTCAAGCTAGACTAGTTTCATTCTTTGTAGTTTTTTCGATTGATGCTTATTCGTGAGGTATTTGGCCCGGTCACGATCAATGGACCATCCTGTATATGCAGACTGAAGTGACAGATGAAAATATGTACCAAGGATGGGATTCGAGCCTGGGTCTCCCGTTCAGCAGACAGATGCCCTAGGCACTGGGCCACAACTGCACGGACTACTCTAGCACTCCTCCCTCCTCCTGGCGTTCCTCCTAAACTCGGACAGCATTTCAGAGGCTCTCCAGGTTCGAATCCCAGCCTTGGTAAAAATTTTCATTGGTTGCTTCGGTCTGATTATACAGAGCGATTTTTTCCACCTTTATACAACCTCTAAGGATTGATCAGTGAGAGGATCCGGAACAAAAAAGGTGTAACGAACTCATTTCTGGAAATGCGTGGTTTCCGTGCTAGAGACCATTTATTCAGTCACACTTTTTTACAGAGAATGCGGTCTAATACGTTCTGTACCACTCAGCCACAGTTAAAGTACGCATAGTTTCATCCTAGAGCGTGGTTCTGTTCTTCATACGTCAAGCCTTGGCGACCTCTCCTACCTAAGTAATTGGCAATGCTGTGACTGATTCACTTCTCTTGCTGACGCACCTTGTACTGGATGTGATAGAGCGTTGTAGACAATGTTTCCGCATTCGAATCGAGAGCTTGCCGACATGGTGTTTACTTACAGAAAGGTAAATGGCAAAGGGAGCAGGCAGGAGGGTTGTATCAGCAGAGCTACCCTCTTCGACAACATCCAGAGCATTCAATGTTTGCAACAAAGTCTCGTCGATTGTCTGAGGCAGGTCGTTTCAGGAAGTAGAAAATCATGAAGGACGTACCCGAAATGTTCGGATACCAGACTTGTTGGAGAATGTGATTAACACTGTGGAAGGCTACCGCCGTGTCAGTACCAGGCAGTTGGCCTGCCACTAGCGGGTAAACCAGGAGACGGTGTGGTACATTCTCCATGACAATTGTCACTACCCTTATCAGCTACGGTGTGTGCAGGACTTAGTAGCGACAGACTTTCCACATTGGGAACACTGGTTTCTTCACCAGGCGACCACGATTCTGGGATTTGTGTCATCCATCCTATTCACAGATGAGGCCTCCTTTACACAGAGTGATATCTTCAGCTTTGATAACAGTCATCTGTGGGACAGAATGCAGAACCCCCATGGTACGATGACAGCGAATCATCAGCATCAGTGCAGACGGAATGTGTAGGTCGGGATAACTGGTGACCTATTTTGGGACCAGTCTTCCTTGCACGTCGCCTAACAGGCCGGAACTATCGTCATTTCTTGCGGGTGACTTCGCCTGCCCCTGCTGGAAGAAGTGCCATTGATAATTCGCAGGGCTATGCGGCTGCTGCATGATGGTGCTCCAGCTCACTTCGCCATTAACGTCCAGAGGCATCTCAATCTTGTCTTCCCCAGTCGATGGATCAGACGAAGGGATACAGTTGCAAGGTCTGCCTTTTCAACAGATCTCAACCAGTGCCATTTCTGGTTATGGCGACATCTCAAAAGTATCGTGTATGCAGAGTCCATTCCACATGTGGAGACACGAGCAACGTATTCATACTGTTCAGATGCAGCCTGGCCAATGTGAACGTGTGAAGGGACTGAACATGCTACGGCGCGTACACGCAAGCGTTGAGGCACATGGGAACTGTGGTTGCATTGTACAGAGCGTATTAGACCGCGAGCTCTGTAACAATATGTGACTGAACAAATGGTCTCTAGCATGGAAACCACGCGTTTTTAGACATAAGTTGGCTAGATCTTTTTTCTTCCGTGTCCTCTCATCGGTCAATCTCTATAGTTTGTACACGGTGGAAAAAATTACCTTGTATACATCACTGTGAATAGCCTCACTAACACAAGAACAGCATCTTCATTTTACAGGATAAAACATAAATAAAATTGTGTAATTGGTATCGATTGGTATTATATTACGTTACAATTTGACAAGAGCCACGGTTTCGTTATTTGGACAAAGGTAGTCGCTATTACCGGTAATGTCTCTGAACCCTTGTGCGACCGATAGCTCGCGCCACGTCTCCTGGAACAAGATCTTTGCCGTGAAGTGGGCATGGCGTGTTTGCCGCGATTGGCATTGAGGACGTTTGCGAGAGAGGCAGTGAGTGAGGCAGCACGGCCAGCGCAGGTTTGTCTGGTTGACCATCTTCTGGATACGAGAGACGTGCACCGGAAACTGGAGTGGACACATTGTTCCTTTGGACGGCTAGATTTGGAGGCGGCCGGCGGGTCGTCGTCATCCACTAATCTCCTGGCGGATCCAAGCTTTTCCACGGTATATCACCGCACAGCGGCTCCGCAAGCTCGGTGAGCGTCTTTACTTTGTTGTTTCGGTGCAGAGACCGCGGCATTCGTACAGACTGAACTTGCTCTCCGCTGTGATCGTGATAGTTGTTACCGGTTCGGTGTTTGTGTCTTGCTGCTTCTATATCGGACTCGGTTGTTGTTGTTGCCTGTTCCTTTGTCTGATCAAGCGATTTAAGAAGCGCGTTGCTTGTATGAATACATAGTAGCCCCAGGTTGGTAATTGTCATAGAGTTGTGATTTGATTGTGTGTTTTAAATTACTTGGGTTCTAAACTGCTTCGGTTTATGTAATTATTATTATTATTATAATTATTAATATGCCTGGAACGTTGTGCACTAAATCGCCAAGTCGCTTTCTTTAGTTGTTTGGAGCCCGCAAGCTACCCTGAAAAATCTTGCTGCGTGTGTTTTGGTGGGCTATACTTCTAAGCTAAGCTTGTGTGTCACGTACGTCAGGGTCATTTGCTCCAATTGTTACTGATTTCTTTTCCATATATATCCTAAATATGATGTTAAGCTAATTACAGAATCTCATCATTTAACAATAAATACTGTAAGTCTTTATTTGTTACAGTAATGAAAATGTAGCTATCGATAAAATAATCGATCAAGTGATCTGTGGAACACGTAACTATCTAACTAAACAATTACACATTTGGGGCCAATAACTGCCAGGAAAAATGTCCTACGCAAAACTGGTTAATGGGGAATCACCGATCCGTGCCTCTCTAGACGAAGATCGAGAATTTCGTATCCCACAGAAAGCACACACGCACCTGCCTCCTGCAGTTAAAATCCTTCAGAGATGGCCCCCCTGATAGCATCACTCACACACAAAGGTAGAGAGAGAACTGCGTGGTATCACTAGCAGCGAGAGGATTCAGTATACAGGTGGCCTTGAAAAGTCTTACAATTATTTTTATTACACGGTTCGTATATGCCTTTGAGATCTGTGAGCTGCTGGATTTGCCCTTACAGTCTTATCAACAAAAATACGTGGATATTCTGTGTTAAACAAATGCTTTATTTAATAATAAGCACACTGACGGGAAAAATAGCAACACCAAGAAATAATTAATGGAGAGTAATTAAAAAAATTGTGAATGCATTTTTATAGGTAACATATTTCAGTGATTGGCATTGCAAGATCACAAGTTAATGTAGGCGCGAGATTAGCCATTGCAAATGTGAAATGCTGGTACATTAATAAATGGTGTGAACGTCAGAATGTTGAATATAAGCAGAATATCGTACAAATTTGCATTCAGGGTGTGTGGGAGGAGTGTTACTGCTGTCGTACGAAAGCGCACCCTGACCATAACTCCCAAGTGTAGGTCCACACGGGATGGTTGCAGGCCCTCAACTGGCCTCCTTCTGAACAACACACGGCCGTCACTGACACCGAGGCAGAACCGGCATTCATCAGAAAACACAACAGAAATCCACCCTGCCCTCCAGCGAGCTCCCGCTTGACAACACTGACGTCTCAAATACTGGTGGTTTGGGGTCAGTGGAAAGTCCGCTAAAGGCATCTGTATCGGAGCTGTCCGTGAATTAACCGTTTTTTAACAGTTCGCTGTCTTATTGTGGTGCCAACTGCCGCTCTGATTGCTGCTGAAGATGCAGTACGATGCGCCAGAACCATACACCGACCACGATTATCACCGCTCTTGGTAGTGCCACTTGGCCATTCAGGGTCCGGTCTTGTTGCAACCATACATTCTCGTGATCACGGCTTCGAGCAATGATCGACAGTGGCTACATTCTTGCCAAGTCTTTTGCAATATAGCAGAAGAAACATCCATCTCCTCTGCAACACGACGTCGTTCACACCAAGTGAGGTGCTAAGAATGGCGTCTTTGTCGCCTTAAAAGCATTCCTGACTAACATCAACTCACCGCGTCCAATCTCAAACTGACGCTCATTACCGATGCAGCGTGTATTTAAAGCAACCTGATTTCCATTCTGATAGTAGCACTACTAGCGCTATTCTTATGCGACTGGTGGGAAGTTTAAACAGACGTCATCTTTCAGATATAGAAACGCTCCTACCAACGTTCGTTTATGTCGCACAACTCCTTTTTAGTGTTGTGATTTTTTTTCCGACAGTGTACATTGTTACATGTACTCGTTACAGTGAAATCATCATGTTTAAAATCTAGTTTTTCGTTCTATTGTAAGTTCATAAATCGACATTTCGTTTGGAAGATGTCGATAATCCTAGAAGGTGATGATTTCCTCTTATAGTTCGCACTCAACTGTGTAATTTTTAGGGCTGTGTGAAAATTATATTCCACAACTACACTCCTGGAAATGGAAAAAAGAACACATTGACACCGGTGTGTCAGACCCACCATACTTGCTCCGGACACTGCGAGAGGGCTGTACAAGCAATGATCACACGCACGGCACAGCGGACACACCAGGAACCGCGGTGTTGGCCGTCGAATGGCGCTAGCTGCGCAGCATTTGTGCACCGCCGCCGTCAGTGTCAGCCAGTTTGCCGTGGCATACGGAGCTCCATCGCAGTCTTTAACACTGGTAGCATGCCGCGACAGCGTGGACGTGAACCGTATGTGCAGTTGACGGACTTTGAGCGAGGGCGTATAGTGGGCATGCGGGAGGCCGGGTGGACGTACCGCCGAATTGCTCAACACGTGGGGCGTGAGGTCTCCACAGTACATCGATGTTGTCGCCAGTGGTCGGCGGAAGGTGCACGTGCCCGTCGACCTGGGACCGGACCGCAGCGACGCACGGATGCACGCCAAGACCGTAGGATCCTACGCAGTGCCGTAGGGGACCGCACCGCCACTTCCCAGCAAATTAGGGACACTGTTGCTCCTGGGGTATCGGCGAGGACCATTCGCAACCGTCTCCATGAAGCTGGGCTACGGTCCCGCACACCGTTAGGCCGTCTTCCGCTCACGCCCCAACATCGTGCAGCCCGCCTCCAGTGGTGTCGCGACAGGCGTGAATGGAGGGACGAATGGAGACGTGTCGTCTTCAGCGATGAGAGTCGCTTCTGCCTTGGTGCCAATGATGGTCGTATGCGTGTTTGGCGCCGTGCAGGTGAGCGCCACAATCAGGACTGCATACGACCGAGGCACACAGGGCCAACACCCGGCATCATGGTGTGGGGAGCGATCTCCTACACTGGCCGTACACCACTGGTGATCGTCGAGGGGACACTGAATAGTGCACGGTACATCCAAACCGTCATCGAACCCATCGTTCTACCATTCGTAGACCGGCAAGGGAACTTGCTGTTCCAACAGGACAATGCACGTCCGCATGTATCCCGTGCCACCCAACGTCCTCTAGAAGGTGTAAGTCAACTACCCTAGCCAGCAAGATCTCCGGATCTGTCCCCCATTGAGTATGTTTGGGACTGGATGAAGCGTCGTCTCACGCGGTCGGCACGTCCAGCACGAACGCTGGTCCAACTGAGGCGCCAGGTGGAAATGGCATGGCAAGCCGTTCCACAGGACTACATCCAGCATCTCTACGATCGTCTCCATGGGAGAATAGCAGCCTGCATTGCTGCGAAAGGTGGATATACACTGTACTAGTGCCGACATTGTGCATGCTCTGTTGCCTGTGTCTATGTGCCTGTGGTTCTGTCAGTGTGATCATGTGATGTATCTGACCCCAGGAATGTGTCAATAAAGTTTCCCCTTCCTGGGACAATGAATTCACGGTGTTCTTATTTCAATTTCCAGGAGTGTATTAATCGAAGCTGGTAATGTTCTCAGGCTGAGGAGCAAGCCCTATAAACCGATGTATCTTTACGAAACACAAAACGAAAAATGCACATGAAAATCCGCATCTCCTCTCAAAACGTACTGTCCAAGTGATAAACAATTATAGCTTAGATCGGTCATGGTAGGTAATCATGGGTATTTTACTACAGAATATTAAAAATAACGTAGCGTTGTGGAACTGCGAGGCATTTCTATACTCGTATGTGTAATGTTATCTGATGTAGTGTTAGGGCTGTGCCTAATAAATATCGAAAGCATCACGAAGCAGCCGATCACGTTTTACGATTTTTATCTGTAGTGTCAATATAGGTGATAATTTTTTAGGAGTAGGATTCGTTATTGATAGGAAGTTAGAGCAGCGAGTGTAGTATTGTGAATAGTTCAGTGATAGGATCCTTCTCATCAGAATCGACAGCAAACAAATACCGACAGCCGTAGTTCAGGTACACAAGCCGACAGATCGCAAGCTGCATATGAAGAGAGAGAAGAAGTATATGAGGATACTGAACAGGTAATTCAGTACGTAAAGAAAGATGAAAATCTAATAGTTGTAGGGGATGCAGTAGAAGAAAGGGTTACAGGAGAATATGGGCTTCGTAGTAGGAATGAGAGAGGAGAAAGCCTAATTGAGTTCTGCAATGAACTTCAGCTTGTAACAGCGAATATTCTATTCAAGAATTGTAAGAAGAGGAGGTGTACTTGGAAAAAGCCGAGAGACATGGAAAGATTCCACATAGATCCCATCATGGTCAGGCAGAGATTCCGAAATCAGATACTGGACTGTAAAGCCGTACCCAGGAGCAGAGACTGATAGATCACAATTAGATGTGATGAAGAGTAGGCTGAAGTTCAAGAGACTAGTCAGGAAGAATCAAGACGCTAAGGAATGATACAGAAGTACTAAGGAATGTAGAGATACGCTTGAAATTATCTAAGGCTATAGATCCTGCGATAAGCAGTAGTTTAGTAGGCAGTTCGTTGAAGAGGAATGGGCATCTTGTAACAGCTGTTTTCGACTTATTTGGCATCTGTATCGATATTTCTATGTCTTTTCGCAGTATTGCGTATGCATAATGTTGCATCTGTCATGAAAATTCTTTATGTATACATGTTTTAGTTATGTCCATTTTCGAAAGAATTTGTTTAAATTATGCTTGTGAATTTAAATAACTACTGAAATGATTGTTATGCAGTGTACTATAAATGACTTAGGGAACGTAGGGTTGAATGTAAAAGATGTAGGGAAGCCCCGCAGCTAAGGAAGTAGCCTGGCGTAGTGGAAAAGGTGTGGTTGGCACGCAAGTGGCAACTCGTCTTTTGTGACGGGTACGGAGTCTGGGCTGAGCAGTGCTGTGGTTAACACCTCGCTAGCAGCAGCGGGTCATAGTGGCTCATATTCCTGAAGTTTTGAGTTCAAAAGAGCTTAAGGGCAGTATTTATGGGCCTCGGATGCTGAATTTGATGATACCGTTATCCTGGCATGGTTTTTGGCCCTATAAAAATATTATTTCGACACCAAGAAGGCCAACAGTACTGCCATGACTGCATCGATGCCAGGTTAACAGCCACAGCAAATCGCGCCACCAGTGCCACCAGCCTTCCACTAAATCGTTTTGTATTTGGCACTCTGTAAATGGATCAGATATTTGTGGAAATTGCTTGATTTTAATAATAATCGTGGTCTTACTCAAAACTCTATCTTACACCCGTGATTATCCTAAATCACAAACCTGGACAGGATTCCTATTCGAGTGAATTTAATTCCGAGTGTCCTAATTTATTATGAGAAAGTATATGAACTTAAATTTACGCTGTGTTGTCATTTGCACAATCAATTATACTTCTGAGTAGGTCAAAAGACTACTTATAAAAGCTCATTTATTATTTAAAGAGTTATAGTTTGTTGTGCTTTACTTAACTAATAATTGATGATAGGAATACTTACCTTTTCTCTTACATATTGGCGTAGTTGTGTTAATGAGCATGGTTCATCAAATCATCAATGTTTGAGGGACCTCATGCACCAGCCTAGTTATTAAATGAAGCAATGCAAAGGCTCCTTCAGAGCCAGTGTGGTTAAATTTGCATTCTATTTAGTTGCTTCAAACCGAGTTTGAGAAAGAACTGTTTATTGTGTTACCTATTCTAATGCAAGTTGGTTAATGCACAGTCATAGAGACCCTGTATTAGGCAATGAAGTTATAGATTATGAACATAGACCTCCTGATTTAAATGCAGAATCATTTCAAGCTTTTCCCTGATCAATATTGCTACTAGTTTCATGAGTGTCGGTATTTGATTTTATAAACTGTTGCACCTAGTTCATTTAAGGTACTTGTTGTTGAGTGCCATATGTTGCTGTTTACTATCTCATTGGCCATTTGTTTATCTGACTTACTAGTTATTAGTAGATTTATCTGCAAGGTTAGGTTACTGTGGTGTAGTGTGAACAGATATGACGAAAGAGTTTAGTGTGTATGTCAAGGAAGATTATGTTAGCCTTAGCACTGCCTTCTGCTTTACCATTTTGCTTGACACAAGAATGCCTAATTAGTCTGGCGACCTGTTTTAATGTGTAATGTTACAACTTGCTTTTGTACTGGGAGAACGTCTGTTACGGACCCACCGATTACTGTTGTTTATACTCTGCTGGAGTATTACGGTAACGAATCCCAGTTTGATTGCTCTGTTTCCATTAGGTTGTCTCACGGTCACATCTCAAAAATTCCTCGTAGGGATATAACGTTAGCATCGACTGCCGTTTAAGGTGGTCGGTGTTAGCGTTACAATCTCTAAAAAGGGCAGTTACAGAAGATGGAAAGAAAGACATAGGTACAAAGAAGATATCTGCGAAGAAACCATGGGTTTTGCTGAAGAATGAAATAAGCAGAAAGTGCAGAGAAACTAAGACGAAATGGCTGCATGCAAAATTGAACAAATCGAAAACGAAATGATTGTCGGTTGGACTGATTCGACATATAGAAAAATTAAAACAGCCTCGTTGAAAGTAAAAGCAAGCAAGGGTGGTAATATTGAGAGTACAACGGGGATTCCACTGTTACATTCAGAAGAGAGAGCGGATGTGGAAAGAGTACACTGAAGGCCTCTATGAAGGAGAAGATTTGTCTGATGCGATAAAAGAAGAAACAGGAGTAGATTTAGAATAGATAGGGGATCTAGTATTAGAATCAGAATTTAAAAGAGCTTTAGGAGACTCAAAATCAAATAAGGCAGCAGGGGTAGATACCACAACTTTTAAAATCATTGGGGGGGGGGGGGGGTAACAAAACGACTATTCACTTTAGTGTGTGGAATGTGAGTCTGGCGACATACCATCCAAATTTCAAAAAAATATCATCCACACAATTCCGAAAACTGAAAGAGCTGACAAGTGCGAGAATTATCGCACAATCAGCTTAACAACCCATGCATCCAAGTTGCTGACAAGAATAATATACAGAAGAATGGAAAAGAAAATTGAAGATGTATTAGACGATGATCAGTTTGGCTTTAGGAAAGATAAAGACACTAGAGAGGCAGTTCTGAAGTGCGGTATATACTGGGAACAAGACTAAAAAAAATCGAGACACATTTCTCGACTTGGGAAAAGCGTTTTACATTGTAAAATGGTGCAAGATGTTCGAACTTCTGAGAAAACCAGGGAAGAATAGGAGTGGGAGACGAAGAACAAAGTGCTCGGATTAAAAAGCGTGTAAGACAGCGATGTAGTCTATTGCCCCTACTGTTGAGTCTGTACATCTAAGAAGTAATTACAGAAATAAAAGAAAGGTTCAAGAGTGAAATTAAAAGTCAACGTCAAAGGATAACATTGGTTTTACTGATGACATTGCTATCCTCAATGGAAGTGAAGAAGAATTACTGGATCCGCTGAATGGAATGAACGGTCTAATGAGTACAGAATATGGTTTGAGAGTAAATCGAATAAAGATGAAATTAATGAGAAGTAGCAAAAATGAGACCAGCGGAAAACTTAACATCAGGATAGGTGATCACGAAGTAGATGAAGTTAGGGAAATCTGCTACCTACACAGCAAAATAACCCATGACAGTTGGATCAAGGAGAATTAGCACTGGGGAAAAGGGCATTACCAGTGTCAAACAGAGGACTTAATGTGATGAAGAAATGTCTGAGAATGTACATTTGGAGCACAGAATTGTATGGTAGTGAAACATGGATTGTGGGGAAATCAGAAAAGAAGGGAATCTAAGCATTTGAGATGTGACGCTACAGAAGAAAGTTGAAAATTAGATGGACTGATAAGGTAATGAATGAGGAATTTCTCCGAAGAATTGTCTAGGGAAAGTATGTACGGGAAACACCGACAAGAAGAAGGGACATGAGGATTGGAGATCTGTTAAGACATCACGGAATAACGTCATGGTACTGGGGGGAGCTGTAAAGATTAAAAACTGAACAGGAAGACAGAGACAAGCTAACTGGCTTGCTTGGCTCCATAACCGGCAGGGCGTGTGAGCCGGCCGAACAGCTTTCTCAAACGATTGTAAAGAAACTGTTTGGTAAAAAATTTGATTCTCTCATATCTTATAGCTTCACTCGGCATCTCCATAATGAAATGCGTATAATTTAGTCAATAGTCATAATTATTGTGATATTTTAGGATTAAGTATAATAATTTCGGAAAGATTGCAGTGAAAAATAAAGGTTCTTATGCATGTGTGTTTGGTGCATGTTAGGTCATATGTTGCTTCATATGTAAAGTAGCTAACATATTGAATTTTTCTTTAAACTTGGCAAGTTATTACTATCTATTACCAACCTCGAGAAAATGGATCGTATTAAAAGCGGTTCGCCCGGAATCCGCACACCAGCGAAAAAGCCACAATGAAATATTCACAAAATTCTTAATGTCTCGTAAAGGGTTTCATATATTGAAATCAGATTTTGGCAAATGACAGTATGCAAAGAGAAGAGTATTCATCGTATGAGTAATATGTGAAACTTCCATACCTACCGCGATATTGAGACGACTACAGATTTTTCAGTGAAATGATGTAATATTCAAGCGACATCGATAGCAGTTGAAACCAGAATTACAGTGGACTTGGAACAACATACGTCAGGACATTTCATTTTATTTTTACGCCGAGAATGGTCATTTTCATACATACTGAGTTCTCTTTCCATCAGTTGCTGTTTTATGAGTCTGTCGCAATTTCAACTTCATTAGAATGTTAGTGACGTGAATATTTACATAATCTGCTGTGGTTTGGCGAACGAAGCCGATCTTAACGTGACAACAAAGGAATTTAACATATTACTCAAAACTCACCACTGATAACGTCTGTCTGAAGAAAATTAAAGGGAATAAGAAATTTGGCGAAAACAAGTCGATACTTCTCTTGAAATTTTAACGGAATCTGATATCTCAGTGGTCATTAATGATGGATGATGTGGACTGACACTGGCCTAAGGATTTCGTTTCCGTACCTCAATGATCTGAGAAATATGAGAACACTTAAATGTGGAAAATCCAGTCAACTGCCTGTCAAAGTGTAAATAGAGTGCCAATATCTTTGACAAACGAAAATACGTTTGTGGTGAATCCCTCATTATCTATGGGGATAGGAAAGAAAATATGGCAAAGCTATGTGCAGTTAATTGTTTTCATACGTCACTGAGATATAGAAATAAAATCTGTTGCCCAGTTTCATTTCATATTATTCGTTTATAAAAGTACACTGGAGTATAGGCTTTCGCCGAAATTTCAACAGAAGTACTGATTTATTTTCCCCAGACATATCGTCACCTTTATTTTTTTCCGAGAAACGTTATCAGTGACGAGCTTTGAGTAATACGTAAAGGACTCCTTGTTGTTATATTAATCGGCTTCCTTCGTCAAAATACGGCTGAGTTTGTAAATATTCATGTCATTAACATTCTAATGCAGTTGAAATGCGACAGAATCATAAAACAGCAACTGATATATAAAGATATGTCAATAGTCTATCAAAACGCACAAAAATAAACGGTAATTTATTCACATATATTGTTTCAAACCCACAGTAATTCTCATTTCACCAGCTATCGTTGGTGCTTAAATATGACACCACTTCTCTGAAAATAACTGTAGTCTTTTGAATAACGCGGTAGATATGAAATTTTTCGCGTAGTAATCATATGGCGAAATGCTCTCCCCTTTGCATACTTTCATTTGCAAAAATCTTGTTTCGATATCTGAAACCATTTAAGAGATACGAGGATTTTGTGAATATTTCGTTCTAGCGTTTTCGCTGCCGCACGAGCTCGGGACAAAGCACTTTACATACAATCCATTTTCTCAAGATTGGTGGTAGATAATAATATCCTTCAATGTATAAAGAAAAATTCAATATGTTAGCTACATTTCATACGCAGCAGCTTATGACCAAACACAAATTCATAGCGACCTCTATTTTTCACTGCAAACTTTCAGAAATTCTTGCAGTGGTTAATGCCACAACATCATAGTAAATACGACCATTAATGAAATGATAGGCCATTCATCATGAAGTTATAAGATGTATGAGAGTCAAATTTTTTACCGAATGATTTCTTTACAATCGTTCGAGAAACATCGCAGGTCGGCCGGCGGGCGCCTGACGTAGTTTGCTCTAGAAGGTTAATTCCCATACCGAAGGCTGTGCAGTCAGCCACCAAACAAGACTCCTGATTGGCCAGGGCAGATAGAATGCAGGAAACCAGATTAGGCCTCTCAAGAAAAACGGCACGAAAACCTATCACGGCAAATATGCACAGCTCCCGCAGGGCAGTATGCTAGCAGAGAGAGCACCCAGGGGAGCTGTCCCAATATCCGGCAAGTAAGATTGGAATGGATCTTAAGGACCCGCTGGTGTGCGGGGCAGTGAGATTTCAGCAGTTCCATTTGACAACATATGATGACGCTGGTGTGAGAATCTGGCCAGGTAGCAAGTACTGGATGTCCGCATCATCCCTTCCCTCAAACACCGGTACGGAGTAACCCAGCGACAAAATTCTTTTCTTTCCTTGTGATAGCAAGGAAAGATCTCTTAAAACCAATTTCATTACTTTAGCCCTTGATACATTAGGCATAATTATATTTCTTGTAGTGCCTCAGAATGGAGCAAAACTAAGGGAATTAATAACATTTAGTGAATTGGAGGTGACAAACACCATCATTAAGAAGAAAGTCATGTACAAATTCACATGGCTTGCATGAGGCTACCGTCCGCAAACAACTTATGCAATAATTAATAAAAAACTAGCTCCAAGAATAATATACACTAGAGTATATAGAGGTAAAACTATAACTACAGACCACTACCTTGTAAAATCAAAATTTCGACGGAAATTCAATCAATAAAGAAATAAAGGTGAAAACAATTTAAGCAAAAGCTTTAAGGAACATTTGTTGCCAGATCTGTATCAGAACAGACTTATTCAACATTGAATTTAACAGAAGCACTGTAACATCAAATCAGTATCCACCACGTAATCATAACGGCTAGTTTTTCACAAATTGTGTAGAAAGGAAACTGTATGCCGCAAAATTGGATGATTGCGTAGATCAACAGGTAAAAATTGGACAATTTGTGGTGTAACGGTGGCATAATATCTTACATACATTAACAATTTCATGTCAGAAATACATGTAATACAATTAGTTTAACGCGAAAGCTACTAACTCGAGATTTACAGAATTATTAAATAGGACTTGATCTTATTGGTCGGTTTTGTGCAAGCGAAGTATGATGGTTGTTTGGTTGAGTTGGGAGAGAGGACCAAACACCGAGGTCATCGGTCCCATCGGATGGGGAAAGGAAGTCGGCAGTGCCGTTTCAAAGGAACCATCCCAGCATTTGTCTGAAGCGATTTATGGAAATCACGGAAAACCTAAACAGGATGACCGGAATCTGGTTTGAACCTACGTCCTCTCGAATGCGAATCCTCTGTGCTAACCACTCCGCCACTTCGCTTGGTGGGAAGGATGACAATTAACAACTACATAGAAGGAAACTGTAAAGCAAGCCCCTGCATAACACAGGATAATCTGTCATTCAGCCGTTGTGTATGCCCTACCACATTTTTTTCCTGTAAGCCTGCAACCTCAGCATATTTATGTCTTACAAATCTGAGAACGCTCAAAATGTTGAAATGTGCGTAAAATCTTTTGGGACTTCACTGCTAAGGTCATCAGTCCCTAAGCTTACACACTACTTAACCTAAATTATCCTAAGGACAAACACACACACCCATGCCCGAGGGAGGATTCGAACCTCCGCCGGGACCAGCCGCACATTCCATGACTCGAGCGCCTCAAACCGCTCGGCTAATCGCGTGCGGCTTCTGAGGACGCCACCACGCGTTACCGAAACTTGTAATTCAGTCACTGTGTTAACATAGCGTTCTTGGCGAACATATTGGTGTTCGAAAGGAAATTACAACATCATGGATCACGTCCTGGACTGAATGATCATGTCAGGTAACCATAGCATCAGGTTTTGCCCGAGGGAACGGCTGCGATCAGCGCAGAACGTTAGAGTGCACGATGGTAGTACGGTGCACAGCTAAAAAGCTGAGTTTAGACAGGCAGCTGGCCCGCTGTTGTGTGATAGGGGAGGGGAGGGGAGGGCAGCGCCGCTGTGCGCGGACAATGGCGGCGCCTGTGGGAACGGCGCCCACGGCGGGCCTCCGCGCTCCTCAGCGACGCACCGCGACGCGGCCGCGTGCCGTGCGTGTGCGTGTGCGTGCGCGAGTGCGTAATGTGCGCGTGGGCCAGCGGCACGCACCGCGCAGCTGCAGCTGCCGCCACGTCACCGCACAACAAAGGCTGCACCATTCCGCTGGCTTCGCACCTCCTGACAAATGTCACTAGAGATCGAAATGCTGTAGTGCTTTGGCAAGACCGCGGGAAAAAATAGTTACAGAACATAACTTCTAGTATACCATTAGGGATCAACGGAACACCCTGAAACAGAGGAAATACACTGCCGGAAAAAATTAGTCCTCCTTTTTAGAGGTTTCCAATTCACTCAAGATTTATTGTTGCAACAGTGCATACGGAGTACATGAAATGATGATGATGACGATGTTTGGTTTGTGGGGCGCTCAACTGTGCAGTCATCAGCACCTGTACAAAGTCTCAATTTTTACACAGTTCATTTTCTTTTTACAATCCATTCTAGTCACTCTCACAAATAAAGATGATGATGATATACCCAGTCCCCAGTGTGCCACCCAGAAAATCCCCAACCCGGCTGGGAATCGAATCAGGAGCCCGTGATCCAGAGGCAGCAATGCTAACACCTAGACCACGAGCTGCGGACGTGAAATGACGACATTTATAGATCAATACCACAAGTGGTTCTGAGGTACGAGATGCCGACCCATGCTGAAACATCCGAATCAGTACACAGTGTAGCATCCACAGGTGGCAATACAGGCGCTGACTCTGGAATCCAGTCGATTGTACACATGGCGAATATTGTCGTGTGGTATGCTATGCCCATGCCTGCTGGACCTGTTCACATAGTTCTTAAAGAGTTGTTTTTTGAAGAGTCATACAAACCATTTCACATCCCATGATATCCCACACGTACTCATTTGGAGAAGGCCTGGAGATCGCGCTGGCCACGGAAGTTGCTACAAATGTAGCACACTGAGTATCTTGAACAGTGTGTGGGTGAGCATAATCATGTTGGAATATCACCTTCCTGTCGTCCGCGGCTAGTGGTCTTGCGGTAGCGTTCTCGCTTCCCGCGCACGGGGTCCCGGCTTCGATTCCCGGCGGGGTCAGGGATTCTCTCTGCCTCGAGATGGGTGTTGTGTGTCTTTCATCATCATTTCATCCTCATTCACTGCAAGTCGCCGTAGTGGCGTTAAAGAACTTGTGGAGCGGCGGCCGAGCCGCCCGCCGAGGGGTCTCCCGGCCACCAATTCCATACACTCATTATTATTATTACCTTCCTGTTGCAAGAACATCAAAAGAATGAGTCTAACAAAACTGAGCACGTACCAAGTGCTGATTACCGTCCCCTTCAGAAACACCAAGGGTGAACGAGCTTATTTTACCACAGACCATAAGGCCTGGTGTGAGGCCAGTATGTGCTGAACGAAGGCACCCCTCCAGACAGCGCTCACAAAGTCTATGTCGTATGCACAAGCGCCCAATACTTGTGTGCAGGCAGAATCTGCTGTCATCGCTGAAGACCATAGCGCGCCATTCAGTGTTCCAAATGATCCTCCGATGGCACCAATGAGCCTTGTGGCGTTAGTCGAAGACTAAGTGTGCATGCCTTTAGTCCCTCTGCTAATAATCGGGTTTTAACCGTGATAACACGTCTGGTTTCACAAGCACGCTTATCTGTGCTGTGGTAGCTGTACGATCTGCCACTGCTGCCCTTACAATACGACGCTTGTGACGGACTCTTGCGTTGCGTGGGCGCCCAGAACAGAATCTTCTACATGTGATCACTGATACCAGCATCGATGCACAGTTGAAAGGACCAACCCGGCAGGCCACGATTTGATCTCTATCGAAGTCGCTGAGTTGGCTATAGCAAGCACAAGTGCATCTCTGTGGCATGGCTGCCTGCTTGCTTCACACATTTGCACCACACTGAGCATTCTGGCTGCAAGGATTCCCTGTTAAAGGGTAAATAGAGATGGCGCTCTGGTATCTATGCCACTACGCCATCTGTTGGCAGACGATGTTGAAACCATTATCAGTATATCTAATATCACCCAGGTGGCCTATGCCATCATCCGATCAAAATCGATGTCTTCTTTCAAGGTGTACTAATTGTTTATTTTTCCAGCAGTGTATAAATAGCAAGAAACATTTTACGTTCATTTGTATTGTTAGGATAAGGAATTTCGAGAAGTAAATTTAAACTCTGGTTTCTGTTTTACAAAAGTTCTCATCCATAAACGAAAGTAGGAGAAAACTATTATCAACTTAGTGTAGGTCTACATCTACATCTACATTTATACTCCGCAAGCCACCCAACGGTGTGTGGCGGAGGGCACTTTACGTGCCACTGTCATTACCTCCCTTTCGTGTTCCAGTCGCGTATGGTTCGCGGGAAGAACGACTGACTGAAAGCCTCTGTGCGCGCTCTAATCTCTCTGATTTTACATTCGTGATCTCCTCGGGAGGTATAAGTAGGGGGAAGCAATGTATTCGATACCTCATCTAGAAACGCACACTCTCGAAACCTGGCGAGCAAGCTACACCGCGATGCAGAGCGCCTCTCTTGCAGAGTCTGCCACTTGAGTTTGTTAAACATCTCCGTAACGCTATCACGGTTATCAAATAACCCTGTGACGAAACGCGCCGCTCTTCTTTGGATCTTCTCTATCTCCTCCGTCAACCCGATCTGGTACGATCCCACACTGATGAGCAATACTCAAGTATAGGTCGAACGAGTGTTTTGTAAGCCACCTCCTTTGTTGATGGACTACATTTTCTAAGGACTCTCCCAATGAATCTCAACCTGATACCCGCCTTACCAACAATTAATTTTATATGATCATTCCACTTCAAATCGTTCCGCACGCATACTCCCAGATATTTTACAGAAGTAACTGCTACCAGTGTTTGTTCCGCTATCATATAATCATACATTACATTTGTCTATGTTAAGGGTCAGTTGCCACTCCCTGCACCAAGTGCCTATCCGCTGCAGATCTTCCCGCATTTCGCTACAATTTTCTAATGCTGCAACTTCTCTGTATACTACAGCATCATCCGCGAAAAGCCGCATGGAACTTCCGACACTATCTACTAGGACATTTATATATATTGTGAAAAGCAATGGTCCAATAACACTCCCCTGTGGCACGCCAGGGGTTACTTTAACGTCTGTAGACGTCTCTCCATTAATAACAACATGCTGTGTTCTGTTTGCTAAAAAGTCTTCAATCCAGCCACACAGCTGGTCTGATATTCCGTAGGCTCTTACTTTGTTTATCAGGCGACAGTGCGGAACTGTATCGAACGCCTTCCGGAAGTCAAGAAAAATAGCATCTACCTGGGAGCCTGTATCTAATATTTTCTGGGTCTCATGAACAAATAAAGCGAGTTGGGTTTCACACGATCGCTGTTTCCGGAATCCATGTTGATTCCTACATAGTAGATTCTGGGTTTCCAAAAACGACATGATACTCGAGCAAAAAACATGTTCTAAAATTCCACAACAGATCGATATCAGAGATATAGGCCTATAGTTTTGCGCATCTGCTGCACTACCCTTCTTGAAAACTGGAACTACCTGTGCTCTTTCCCAATCATTTGGAACCTTCCATTCCTCTAGAGACTTGCGGTACATGGCTGTTAGAAGGGGGGCAAGTTCTTTCGCGTACTCTGTGTAGAATCGAATTGGTATCCCGTCAGGTCCAGTGGACTTTCCTCTGTTGAGTGATTCCAGTTGCTTTTCTATTCCTTGGACACTTATTTCGATGTCAGCCATTTTTTCGTTTGTGCGAGGATTTAGAGAAGGAACTGCAGTGCGGTCTTCCTCTGTGAAATAGCTTTGGAAAAAGGTATTTAGTATTTCAGCTTTACGTGTGTCATCCTCTGTTTCAATGCCAGCATCATCCCAGAGTGTCTGGATATGCTGTTTCGAGCCACTTACTAATTTAACGTAAGACCAGAACTTCCTAGGATTTTCTGTCAAGTCGGTACATAGAATTTTACTTTCGAATTCACTGAACGCTTCACGCATAGCCCTCCTTACGCTAACTTTGACATCGTTTAGCTTCTGTTTGTCTGAGAGGTTTTGGCTGCGTTTAAACTTGGAGTGAAGCTCTATTTGCTTTCGCAGTAGTTTACTAACTTTGTTGTTGTACCACGGTGGGTTTTTCCCGTCCCTCACTGTTCTACTCGGCACGTACCTGTCTAAAACGCATTTTACGATTGCCTTGAACTTTTTCCATAAACAGTCAACATTGTCAGTGTCGGAACAGAAATTTTCGTTTTGATCTGTTAGGTAGACTGTGAATCTGCCTTCTATTACTCTTGCTAAACAGATAAACCTTCCTCCCTTTTTTTATATCCCTATTAACTTCCATATTCAGGGATGCTGCAACGGCCTTATAATCACTGATTCCCTGTTCTGCACATACAGGGTCGAAAAGTTCAAGTCTGTTTGTTATCAGTAGGTCCATCTGCAGAGCTCAGAAGTAGATGCAAAATGTAGGTTCTGGCTCAACTCTGGCTCACTAGCTCAGTCAGGTAGTTCCATCGCTTTTGAGCCAAAGCTAACCCAAACCTACATTTTCTATCTACTTTAATTCAATTTTCAGGTGTAACTCACTTTTTTCTCACAAAAGATGAACGTAAGAAAATGAATTTTAATAATTTCTCACAAAAGGTGAATGTAAGAAAATAAAGATTAATATATTTTTATGCAAGGTGAATGTAAGAAAATAAATAAAATGAATTATGGTGAATGTAAGAAATCTGCTCCTTAGCCAAAATTTTTCAGTTTTTATTTTCTCTTTCTTCCTGAAAATACTTCAAAACAAAATGCAAACAAGCTGTAAAGATTTCTTTCTCTGTTTCTAATTTTTTATTCCTTTATACAGGGTGATTCAAAAAGAATACCACAACTTTAGGAATTTAAAACTCTGCAACGACAGAAGGCAGAGCTAAGCACTATCTGTCGGCGAATTAAGGGAGCTATAAAGTTTCATTTAGTTGTACATTTGTTCGCTTGAGGCGCTGTTGACTAGGCGTCAGCGTCAGTTGATGCTAAGATGGCGACCGCTCAACAGAAAGCTTTTTGTGTTATTGAGTACGGTAGAAGTGAATCGACGACAGTTGTTCAGCATGCATTTCGAACGAAGTATGGTGTTAAACCTCCTGATAGGTGGTGTATTAAACGTTGGTATAAACAGTTTACAGAGAATGGGTGTTTGTGCAAAGGGAAAAGTTCTGGACGGCCAAGAACGAGTGATGAAAATGTAGCACGCATCCAGCAAGCATTTGTTCGCAGCCCAGGAAAATCGACTCGCAGAGCTAGCAGAGAGCTGCAAATTCCACAATCAACTGTATGGAGAGTCCTACGAAAAAGGTTAGTTATGAAACCTTATCGTCTGAAATTGGTTCAAGGACTGTCAGCAGCTGATAAGATTAAAAGAATCGATTTCTGTGATTTTATCCTTGCTCAAATGGAAACAGATGAATCTTTCGTTTCAAAGATTGTGTTTAGAGATGAAACAACTTTCCATACTAACGGGAAAGTCAACCGCCACAATGTCTGTATATGAGGCACTGAGAATCCGCGGGAAACGACTCAGTATGAACGTGACTCGCCTAAGGTGAACGTTTTCTGTGCCATTTCAGCCAATAAAGTTTTTGGTCCCTTTTTCTTCGAAGGTGCTACTGTAACTGGACTACAGTATCTAGAGATGTTAGAGAATTGGCTGTTCCCTCAGCTCGAACAAGAAGCACAACAATTCATATTTCAGCAGGATGGAGCGCCACCACATTGGCACTTATCTGTCCGTAACTACCTGAACGTCAACTACCTGAGGCGATGGATCGGCCGCCAGGCAGCCCGTGACAGAGCACTTCATCACTGGCCTCCAAGAAGCCCTCATCTTACCCCCTGCGATTTTTTCTTATGGGGGTATGATAAGGATATGGTTTTTCGGCCACCTCTCCCAGCCACCATTGATGATTTGAAACGAGAAATAACAGCATCTATCCAAACTGTTACGCCTGATATGCTACAGAGAGTGTGGAACGAGTTGGAGTATCGGGTTGATATTGCTCGAGTGTCTGGAGGGGGCCATATTGAACATCTCTAAAGTTGTTTTTTAGTGAAAAAAACCTTTTTAAATACTCTTTGTAATGATGTATAACAGAAGGTTATATTATGTTTCTTTCATTAAATACACATTTTTAAAGTTGTGGTATTCTTTTTGAATCACCCTGTAGTTAAAAAGTCCAGTAAGTATTCTGTGGTGTGTTAAATTTTTCTTACCATACATCATTACATATGCTAAAGTATCTGTAGGAATTTTTTCATTAAAAGTTGCACAAAGTTTCTTTGTCATTTTCTGTAAAGATTCAATGTTTTTTCTACAAGTTATGTTAATCACAAAGATAGGAAGTTCACTATGAAATTATATGGAGTTATTTCACTATCTGATCTGCAAAGTGTAACTTGTTTAAAATCGAGAAATGCATTTTATACTTTGAGAAAATTATTTGGAGGATTAATATTCCACATTTTCTGTAGGTGAATTTCTTTTCTTCCATTTCGCAAGTAAAAATTATGTAGATTAATATGGACAAATAATGAAAAGTTAAGTAACTGATTATTTTTTTGTCTGAAATGTAACAAGTACGAAATACAGCATCAAATTCCACCAAGTTATACTAATTTGTGATAGCTTGTTCGAAATTTTTCTTGCCACTCAATCCTGCAACTCCTGCTGTTTGCAGTTCATAAAAAGATATTGGAATTTTTGAATTTTTCAGAAAATTTTCTTGCTCTTCTAACCAGTAATTTGATTCATATTTCACAATTGGAACACGATTTTCCATCGATTCTATTACAATTTTTCCTTCCTTAGAAGGGGTATTTTTAATTTCTACTCCATTATCATTATAATCAGCCCACCAAATAAGAAGTGCATCTCCAGAACTAGAAGACCTAGTAAAAATTACTGTTAAATCTCCTTCCTACATAATTTCTTTATAATCCTTAAAAATCTTCCAAGTAATTCATTATTCTTACTCTTTATTTTTCCATTACTAAGAATATGTCCTTCCAAGTTTATTTTATCATTAACAGATGAAGTCAAAGATAACATTGCTGTTGATGAAATAAAGTAACATTCTGTTCAACATAAAATATTATTTGCCTTCTTTTATAGTCACAAAATCAATCAGTTTTGCCACATAATCATCGAATAATTTTTGTTGTCTTTTCTGTCATATGTTGGATAATCTGATTCTGATCCATCTGGATTAGCTATAACAGTTCCAAAGTTGATGTACATTTGTGTATGTGTTGGATGAAGCCATCCATCTCCAATATTTATTTCAACCTCTGTATCCTTGTTGGGTCATTTACATTATTTTTTCCTCATTCACTGGGAATGAGTAAAACTAACAACTCTTGATTTTGTTCATGGCTTATTAAGGATAAAATTTATTAGGACAGTTTGAAAACAACTATTGCAGAACAGCCATAAAAATCAATCAAATTATCATTTTCATCAGTTATAGTTATATCTACAGGATAACATGGCTCATTAATTATTGGTCTTCCAAATGCAGCATTTGGTTTAAATGAAGCAATAATATTAGTTTCTCTATAAAAATTATCATTATGTTTAAGAAACATCCCATCAGTGAAATTAAAATTTATAAAGATTGATTCAAATGGAATAATTTTAGTAGTATCTTCATTTGCAATCAATAAACTGATTATTAAATCCTAAGACTTGCCCAGCACAATCTTCTTTATCCTTAAACAATGTCACATGACTTTCAGTAACATCTATTTTAATATGAATATATGACTTTTTCCATTGAATAAATTTTTCTATATTTTTCAAACTATATTGACCTAAAGGAATTACTAATGTTTCTCCAGTGATGCAAAGTTAACTATTTTTCGATGTGATATTCAAAGTTAAAGTAATTGAATAAACACCAAAAGTGAAACACTTTTATAAGTTTTTCTTATTGTAATAGTTAATCTCTTTTTAAGAATATACAAATTAACACTTAACTGAAATAGTCTACTACATTCCATTTAATATTAAAAAATTTATTAAATAAATAAGACTTAGTTAAGACTGATTTAGTGGTCACACA
Source organism: Schistocerca cancellata (assembly GCF_023864275.1). Taxonomy (NCBI): domain Eukaryota; kingdom Metazoa; phylum Arthropoda; class Insecta; order Orthoptera; family Acrididae; genus Schistocerca; species Schistocerca cancellata. The sequence continues at coordinate 581,131,943 of NC_064630.1, read as the reverse complement.
GATTGGGACCCAAAAATCAGAATTCCAGAAAAAAAAATAATATGGTTAACTTTTATGAAATTCTATTTGATGTGCAATTATAGGCCTAAGTGGTTGTGGAAAAAAACATGATTGATTGAAAATACAAGCTGAACTGAAATAAAATTAATCATTGGTACTTTTCCAAAAAGTTTACATCAACAAAAATATCAAGAATTTTTAAATGATGTGAAAAAATTGAATATAGACACAATAAAAAATTACTACTCATATTGAAATAATGAAGAAATTATTCCATTAGATGAATGTGAAAATAACTCAGTAATTGTATTTGACGACTTCTTTCTTGCAAGTCAAGATAGTTAGAGAATGATTTACTAGAGAAAGACTAAAGAAATAGACTGTCTTTATTTAACAAATTTATTCTAAATCTAAAGCAATTCGTTAGAGATAATTTAATTTTTAAAATATTTTTAGACAATATGCTACATATTTAAATCAAATTAATCATGAGTTTTTTTGAGGATGTTTTCAAGTTTGATGATTTTTAATGAAATCTGTAGTAAATGTTGGAATGATCAACTTTGATTTTTTATGATAGAAATTACTAGAAAACAGTATAAAGGGAAGTTCAGAAATAAAGTAGAGAAATTCATAACAACATAAACGTTAAACATAATAACAAAATTTAAACATACACATAGACAAAAATGTTAGATGTCAAAAACGTTATATTAATATTTTTCACCTCTATTAAAAATTCGCAAAACATGATGCAGAAGTTGTTAAAGCAGCTAAACGAAATAGAAATAAAGGTGAAGAACTGAAAGAACAATTCAAGCTCTGGAAACAAACAACAACCGAATAGAATATGAAAAATATTTTAGAAAATTAACCAGTTATCGATAAACTTGAAAAAGATACCAAGTAATTGAAGAATTAGGAGTAAAGGTTTTAAGAGCAAATGAAGAAAATGGAAAAGTTGAAAAACAAATGCTTCCTTATCATCATCCTCATCTAAAAGAATTTGGAGATTAATTGCCAATTGTAGACCTGCATGACTGTGCAGATGATAGATTTTTTTAAGTGTGACTACACATTAAGTGATACAAAAATAAAATTATGTTAGAAATTAATGGAAAATAAAGACCAAAATTAAAAGAAAAATATGTTGAAAAAATCAATGCAAGAATTTTATTCAGCTCAACCACTCTATATAATAATAGTAATCATAACAAAATCAAATCAAGTAGAGGAAATAAATGTAATTATTTGATAAACACATTTGCTATTTTCCTAGTTTTTCAGAAAGAAATCTTATTTGATTTATTAGAAATCATTAGTGAAAGTTTAGCAAACAAATATTCAGAAAAACCAATTGAATATACTTGTATGTAATTGATAGATTAACAGTAATTCATGGTGAAGAATTGGCAGGAAATAAATATTATCATAATGAAAAAGTTGGAATCATACAAAAGTTAGCAAACAAATTCAGTGATTTCACTATCAACAATCCAAAAGGAATTCCTTACTTATATAGGTTTTTGAATAACTTACCATATACATTTTGGAAAAGTGAATAACATTATGAAGGATTAGTAAAATTACCAATGCCAGAGATGCATATACTGGGATATTCATACTGTGAGCCTTTTACAAAACAAGAAGAAAGGTTAGAACCGGGTGAAACAGGAAAAAATATTGACTATCATAATAATAAAGATTTAGAATCTAGACACCAAGCTGATATAGAAGTTCAGTTAAGTACAAGGGAAAGAATGCATGTAACTGATGCTTCATTAGGAGAAAAAAATAGCTGCAACCACAGTTGGAGGAATTCTGTATGGAAAACGAAAATTAGGTGTGGGCACAGCTGTCACTGCTTCAACGGTTGCTGGTAATCAATTAGATGAAAATGGTTGGAGATTATAAAATTAATATTATCTTTCTTCTAACAAAATGTATTGTATTTAAATGAATTTGATGCATGGAACAATATACAAGATTACAAACAACATTCACAATAAAATATTTATTGGAATTGGAACTAAAATGTTATGTGGATGAATGGCTATTCATCCGGATGATGCTAGAGAAGGAAATCAAAGAATAATTTCAACTCATATAAGAAATTTAGAAATTGAGAATTTTAGAATTGCACCTATAAGATCTGTTGTTGTTTCATCAAGGAAATTGAAGAGAAGAATGAAATAGAAAAGTATGATAAGTCAGTTTTATTCAATGTGCATTTACCATATTCTTACAATTGTGAAAAACAAGAGTCCAAGAGAAAAGACGCAAATCTTATTATCATAGACATATGCAAGATCCAGAATGTTGTGAAAATGAAAAAAATAGAAATAAACCTAGCATGCAAATAAAATTTAGTAAGGAAAAACAGTTTATTAATAAGCTTTTATGGAAATATGTACAATAGAATTATAAAATTATTAGTCCTTATAATTTTTTTCATCTATATGAATGAATTATTAATTGATTATACTTTGCTTCAATATGACAAGACTAAACAAAATTCATTTAAAATTAAATAAAATAATGAACAGTTACATTCTACTGAACCATTTTTAACTGATGTTCAAAAAAGGAAAAAAGAGGAAAAACTCATGTAAATTTACTTGTTTCATTGACTATTCTAGTTGTGAAAAAGATTACTGAATGTCTACCAAAAAAGAAAGCTGGTTCAGAAAGCAGTTCTAAGCCTGCTTCAGCTTGCACTGAAGTAACACAACATGAAGGTGGATTTCTTCCTTTACTATTAGCTTCAGTACCTTAGTTAGCAACAAACTGGTTCACTTGCTGATGGTTCTCCAGCAACCACAAATGCAGTAATAAACAAGAAAAAAGCCGATGCAGAATTGGAAGAACAGAAAAAACATAATGAAGCAATAAATTGGCAATGGAGTAAAAATATGAAAAAAACGTTGAAGAAATAATTTACAAATATTATACTCCTTTACCTAATCTTGAAATTGAAAATTCGTTAAACAATTAAAAATTAATCATTGTCATGGCCTTTGTACAGTTGATGAATTACCTGATAATCCCAAAAATTTAGAATGTGGAATAGTTCATTTCGATACATCTGATCATCCTTGTACTCACTGGACTTGTTTTTGTAATAATAATGATAAAAAAATTGTATTTGATTCATTTGGTGGAAATAATCTAAAAGAATATCTCAGTTAAAGTGAGTTGTACTGTAATGGACAACGATATCAATATTTTGATATAGTAATATCTTGGCATTTGTGTCTGTATTAAAACAATTATGTATGAATTATAAGTTTAATGATATTTTGACTTGAATAAATGGACATTTTTGCGATCCTGTTACAAAACAAAATTTAGAAAAAGAATATCTCACAAAAGATGAAATTACAGGTATTTTAACACAATTCAGTAATTATGTCACTACCAAGCAACTTACTGAAAAAATTAATCAACTTAAAAATGATCTAACTAATGAATTTTCAAAAAAGGAAATAAAAAATGTTTTTATTATTTCTCAAAAACAAATTTAACTCCATACTTAAACAATTTAATCAATCTGAAACATAAAGTACAGGGTGGCACATGGAATGTGTTACCATTTAGTTTTTGAATATAAACTTTATTGTCAATACAATCTGAAAGGAACATATACTACAATGAAGAGCCGTCCATGGAGATTTGTTCTCACTCAACACATGTTCAATATGTTCACAATTTCTTTTCCTAACTTCTTTCAAACGAACACTGAAGTTAATGATTACCCTACGGCACATGTCTTCCATAATTTCACTGCAAGCTTGAAGAATGAGTCTTCTGAGCTCCATTAAATCACGTTGACATTTCGGGAAAATATTTTCCTCTAGGTACCCCCAAAGAAAAAAGTCACTCCAACACAGTGTTTGCAGTATGTGGCCCTCCTCCATCTTGCATGTTGAAGGGCAAGGCAGTAGCAAGAAGCTATGAAATGAAGCTATTGCGAAGCATGCTCAAATAACGCTCGCTGTTCGCAGTTTCTTCAAAGAAAAAGGGTGCAATAAGTCCATGACTGGAAATTTCTGCCTATGCTGTAATCCTCGGAGGATAATGTTGTCGTTCATGAAGCACTTATGGGTTTTCAGTGGCCCAAAAGTGTACATTTTGTTTGTTAACCACACGATGTAAATAATAATTCGTCTTGTCTGAAAACCAAACGTTGTTGAGAGTTTCTTCCCTATTCTCCGCCCACTGAGTAAACGTTAGTCTCTGCTGCTTGTGTCCTTAAGACAGCTTCTGTGCACAAGTCATCTTGTATGGGTACATATGTAGGTCACTTTTAAGAATGCGTTGAACAGAGCGTCTGGATATTCCCAGTTGCACTGCTGCCTTTCTACACGATCTCCCGGGAATTCTCTATACAACAACTCGTACCGCTTCAATATTCTCCGGCTAACAAACAGGCTTAGGCTGTGGTCGCTTCACTTCCAATACTGTTCCTTCATGTACAAATTTATCGTACAACCTGTGGATCGTCTTCTTGCAAGGGACCCATCATGTGTTAACCTGTTGTCGAAAACGTCTCTAAGTCACAAGAAGGATTTTCGTTTCATGAAAAAGTAACACAATTGCCGATTGTTGCTGTGTCATCAGTCTTCCATTGTCAGCCATTGTTGATTACTAGTCTTCTAGCGGCAGTATCGCGAATTACAGGTCATTTCGTAACTCATTTGTTTTTCCAAGCTCTGCTTGTACTGCTGTAGAGATCCCAGTGGGATACCTAACATGAATTGTAAATTGTGAAAGAAACAATTGGTAACACATTTTGCGTGCAGCCTTGTATAGGGTAACAAATTATCGAATTTACTTTTATCACTGGAGGTGAACAAAAAATTTGCAACTTCAATGAATATGATTTTATTCTTAGAAAAGTTCTAAATTTTGCTGAAAACAAAAACAAATATTTAAAATTTAATGATTTTGGTATTTTGATAAGTGTTCTTGAAAAAAGTTAACATAACAACTCCTGACATCCAGTCAATCATAAGAGTGTGCAAATTAAGTTTTATAACAACATTCTGTTAACACAGTTCCAATTGACATAAAGTTATTTATAAATGATGAAATAATTTAAATCTTGTTACCTTTTTCGTCTTTATAAATGGAGAATCATGCTTCACACTCAGTCCTTCAGGACAATCTCATTTACTGTTTGAAGTATGAAAAGTTTACTAAAATGCGTAATTCTCACAGACTAACAACTAAAAATGGAATCAAAGAATAGAAGGTCTTTTTACAATATGTAAAAGATAAGGAAATTTTTTTTTTAATTTGTTACGAGGGCCTAAATATTCGAAAACAAATTAGTAACGAATTACATAAACCAAGGAAAAAATGCTTTAATCAAAAAATGTTATATCTTTTGGAATAGACTATTCATGGCAACTGTTTTAGGCGAAATGGATTCAGGTTATCTGAAAGTAATTTCAAAAATAAATGAAGGATGTCAATATTTATTAACTGTTCTACTTTTGTTCTGAAAATTTACTTTAGTAATTCCAGTTAAAGATAAAACAGGTAAGAATGTAGGTGATGCTTTTGAAAAAGTATTTACTGTAGGAAACCAAGAAATATACAAGTAGATAATGGCTAAGATTTCTATAATAATGAATTTCAAGAATTAATGAAAAAATTTAACATTAATCATTATGCAACTCCAATTAGAAGCAACTGTTGAACAATTTAACAGAACACTGAAAGAAAACATGTGGAATAGATTTGCTCTTCAAGGAAATTATAAATGGGTTGACTATGTTTCAAAATTAGCTGAGAATATAGTAACATAAAATATTCAACAATAACAAAGAAACCAACCTAAGTTAATGAAAAGAATTATAAATAATTTGTTGTTGTACCTAAAGATAATGTAAATTTAAAATTGGTGATAAAGTAAGAATTAGTAAATTTAACGGATTTTTTGAAAAAGGATATACAGCCAATTGATGAACAGAAAGTTTTGAAACTGAAGATGTTATTCTTTCGAATCCGATCATATATAAATTGAAAGATTTAAATGGAATATATGTAAAACAAAATTTTTGTGAGTTTGAATGACAGAAAGCAAAATATCCTGATGGTTACTTTATTGAGAAATTTTTAAATAAGAAAGGTAATGAAGTTAATGTTAAATGGTTAGATTTCGAAATTCGCATAATAGTTGGGTAAATAAAACTACAGTAATTTTTTAAAATGTTAATAAATGATTTTAATACATAAATGGAGTTTGTTATTGAAAATATAAATGTTTGACATTGATTATAATATTCATTCTGCTAACTGTTTTATTAAAGAAGATAAGTAGCAGCTAAAGTAGCCTTGCGCAGCGCGAACATCTTTTGATATCTAAGAAAGGTTAACAAAAACGATTTAATGTCAAAATTATTTTATGATTTTAAAACTGAGTTGATGGAATTAGTGAATTTTGTTTTTTAGATAAACATAAGCATTCTAATTAATGCTATTTAAAATTTAACTACAAAAAAAATTGAAAATTTGCTTTTATTGAGAAATAATTAATATGCATGTTCAAAGACCCTTGTTCTTTGTATTTTGTAAGAGCAAAAGCTGTCTTCAGACTGTGTTTCATCATCTACCTCAATTTTAAAAAAATCTTATAAAAATTTATATACATATATCTGTACCAAACAGTACAAATGAAAATTCGTTTTTCCTGTCTGTTTGTTATCCTGATGATGATGAGGTGCAGCCTGAAGGCTGCTTTAGGTGACAAAATAATATAGTCTCGAAATTCATAAATCAATTAACTGACCAAAATGTAAATTATTTATACAATCTCAATGGAGAAGAAAATTGTATTGTATATGATTACCTTAAATGCAATTCTCAAGTTACTTACTTTTGTTGTTAAATTATATTTGGATTAGATTTTAATATAATATTCTTTGACTCTTTCCACATATTTCCATTTGCATTAATTTTGTGTCCTTTTGATTCAAGAAGATTTTCTAGTGGTTGTCTAAACTACATTATTTTTATCAAGATATACATCATACATTTCCGAAACAATTGGTGTTAGTTCATTAGTCAAATCATCTAACACAACTTTATCAATTATCTTGCTGTTTACTTTAGTTGTGAGCTCTTGAGAAATTTTTAATTGTTGAGGTAGAAACATATTGTTAACTAATTTATCTCTAACTTCAGAATCATTTAATCTTAATTCATCCAACAAGTAACTCTCTCTCTATCAATAAAAGTAGCTAATAGTATTTTATGATACTGAAATTCATGTTATATAGTTTATTACATTTTTTTCTGTGTGCGAAAAGCTGAGTTAAAAATTTCTTCAGTAATATGATCACTAACACATTCTCTTACATAGTAGTATTCAAACTCTATCAAACTTATTTTCTGGCTGCATGCCAAAAACCTGTTTCAGCTGCCACTGGATGTTCACCAGAATTGTATGCAGATAATCTAGATTTGATTAATTTGATTGTTGTTCCACCAACTTTATAGAAATTACCTTCCTGTTGTTGTTTTATTGTCACTACATAGATAATACATCATTCTTTTCAATTTTAGGCATATTTTTATTTATTTGTTTTAACTTAACATTTTTATATTTTCCTTCTTCAAGCTGTATAGGAATTTCTTTATTTTGTTAAATAAATTCAATGATTAGTTGTTTAGTTGGATTATTTTCATATTTTTGTATATTTTAAATAATCTATAAATATTTTTTCTATAGTTGAATAATGTTTTCTTATTTGTTAACATTGTTTTGTATAGAATAGCATTTCTGTACTTTAAAATTATCAACTATTTATAAAATCCATTACTTTTGCACAAGATTCAAAGTTTTTGTTTCATTTTGAATGTATGCATATTCTAAAGCTACTGGATCACCATTCATAATTTCTGTATATGAGATTTCGTTTTGTTTAAGAAATTCTACAATTTCAGGAATCTGATGTTCAGCGCCTGAAATATTATACAGAAAAGATAAAATATCATTTCTAATTCACACATTTTTCTCTTTGAATTAAGGAACCCAAATATCTCTAAACCGACTTCCTAAATTTAATTGATAATCTTTTTTGGAGTAAATTAAAATATATTGACACAGTCAGAAGACTGCTGAAGCAGTCACTTCATTGTATATGTTTCTGAACTATGGACAACTGCATTAGAAATAGCTGGCCACAGATCTAACCCTGCTACAGCTGTCTCTGGAATTGGCTCCATTTATTAAAAATAATCTTTATTAGACCTCTATTTTTTCATTACAAATTAGTAACAGTCATATTGCATTTCTGTACATACAATATTATAATTAGTTAAAGATTATATTAAAATATCAGATGTAATTATTACATGTTTGTCTACAAGGAATGGATTAATTTTTTGAAATTTCATTGTTTTACAAAGGCGAGCCTAAATTGTCTGAAAGTCAACGAACTGAAAGTTCGAGCAAAACAATTAGGACTTAAAGGGTATTCTGAAATGAAAAAACAACATCTTATTGAACTTCTTAATAATGATATTAACAAGCCAAGTGTGAGATCTTCCACGAGTGAGCTCTTGATTGGATTAAAAACTAAAAACAATTTATCTCATTAAATTAAATTTTCAAGAATTATACAAATCGTATTAAACATCTACATCTACATCCATACTCCACAAGCCAACTGACGGTGTGTGGCGGCGGGTACCCTGAGTACCTCTATTGGTTCTCCTTTCTATTCCAGTCTCGTATTGTTCGTGGAAAGAAGGATTGTCAGTATACTTCTGTGGGAGCTCTAAACTCTCTGATTTTATCCTCATGGTCTCTTCGCAAGATATACGTAGGAAGGAGCAATATACTGCTTCACTCTTCGGTGAAGGTATGTTCTAGAAACGTTAACAAAAGCCTGTACCGAGCTACTGAGCGTCTCTCCTGCGGCCAGGTCCCGCTGTCTTCAGGCAGCTGCATCGAGTGTAGCGGCAGTGGGGAGTCCGGTGCGTCGCAAGGTACACTCCAGGTGTTACATGCTTCACCCACTGTCCCTGCTGTCGAAACATCTTCGCGGGTACCGGGCGCGGCTGGGCCACCCTCTCCCCAAGGGGAGTGGCGGGTTCAGCGGCGTTCGCGGCACACGAGGCGGAGGGTAAATGTGGAGGCTGGCCATGTGGCATCGCCCACTCTGCCTGTGAGTGGACATGTGGCTGCTCCTTCAGCAAGGTCTGAGCAGGCACACGGGGTGAGGGGTTTATTAGTTATTGGGAGCTCCAACGTTAGGCGGGTGATGGAGCCCCTTAGGGAAATAGCGAAAAGGTCAGGGAAGAAGGCCAGTGTTCACTCTGTCTGCTTGCTAGGGGTCTCATCCGAGATGTGGTGGAGGCCATACCGGCGGCGATGGAGAGCATTGGGTGCACCCGAATGCAAATTGTTGCTCATGTCGGCACCAATGACTCCTGCCGTCTGGGTTCAGATGTCATCCTCAGTTCGTACAGGTGGTTGGCGGAATTGGTGAAGGCGAAAGCCTCGCTCACGGGGTGGAATCAGAGCTAACTATTTGTAGTATCGATCCCAGAACCGATCGCGGTCCTATGGTTTGGAGCCGAGTGGAAGGCTTAAACCAGAGGCTCAGACGATTCTGCGGAGATCTGGGGTGCAAATTTCTCGACCTCCGCTATCGGGTGGAGAAATGTAGGGTCCCCCTGAATAGGTCACGTGTGCACTACTGAGCGTCTCTCCTGCAGATTCTTCCACTGGAGTTTATCTATCATCTCCGTAAAGCTTTTGCGATTACTAAAAGATCCAGTAACGAAGCATGCTGTTCTCCGTTGGATCTTCTCTATCTCTTCTATCAACCCTATCTGGTACGGATCCCACACTGCTGAGCAGTATTCAAGCAGTGGGCGAACAAGCATACTGTAACCTACTTCCTTTGTTTTCGGATTGCATTTCCTTAGGATTCTTCCAATGAATCTCAGTCTGGCATCTGCTTTACCGACGATCAACTTTATATGATCATTCCATTTTAAATCACTCCTAATGCGTACTCCCAGATAATTTATGGAATTAACTGCTTCCAGTTGCTTACCTCCTATTTGTAGCTAAATGATAAGGGATCTATCTTTCTATGTATTTGCAGCATATTACACTTGTCTACATTGAGATTCAATTGCCATTCCCTGCACCATGCTTCAATTCGCTGCAGATCCTCCTGCATTTCAGTACAATTTTCCATTGTTACAACCTCTCGATACACCACAGCATCATTTGCAAAAAGCCTCAGCGAACTTCCGATGTCATACACAAGGTCATTTATGCATATTGTGAATAGCAACGGTCCCATGACACTCCCCTGTGGCACACCTGAAATCACACTTACTTTGGAAGACTTCTCTCAATTGAGAATGACATGCTGCATTCTGTTATCTAGGAACTCCTCAATCCAATCACACAATTGGTCTGATAGTCCATATGCTCTTACTTTGTTCATTAAACGACTGTGGGGAACTGTATCGAATGCCTTGCGGAAGTCAAGAAACACGGCATCTACCTGTGAACCCGTGTCTATGGCCCTCTGAGTATCGTGGACGAATAGCACGAGCTGGGTTTCACACGACCGTCTTTTTCGAAACCCATGCTGATTCCTACAGAGTAGATTTCTAGTCTCCAGAAAAGTCACTATACTCGAACATAATACGTGTTCCAAAATTCTACAACTGATTGACGTTAGAGATATAGGTCTATAGTTCTGCAAATCTGTTCGATGTCCCTTCTTGAAAACGGGGATTACCTGTGCCCTTTTCCAATCCTTTGGAACGCTACGCTCTTCTAGAGACCTACAGTACACCGCTGCAAGAAGGGGGACAAGTTCCTTCGCGTACTCTGTGTAAAATCGAACTAGTATCCCATCAGGTCCAGCGGCCTTTCCTCTTTTGAGCGATTTTAATTGTTTCTCTATCCCTCTGTCATCTATTTCGAAATCTACCATTTCATCATCTGTGCGACAATCTAGAGAAGGAACTACAGTGCAGTGTTCCTCTGTGAAACAGCTTTGGAAAAAGACATTTAGTATTTTGGCCTTTAGTCTGTCATCCTCTGTTTCTGTACCATTTTGGTCACAGAGTGTCTGGACATTTTGTTTTGATCCACCTACCGCTTTGACATCAGACCAAAATTTCTTAGGATTTTCTGCCAAGTTAGTTCATAGAACAAATGAAACATGAAGTGGAATAGTTGTTGATTTTGTTAAAAACGAAACCCATTTAGTGGAATTGAATGGAAAGAATTAATTTTGAGAATTTTTTATTTAGAGAAAAAATTTACTAGAGAACTTCAAGATGAATGGAATTGGAAAGACATATCATTGGGAAGAAAAATCGAGGGAACCAAAATTATCAGAGAATTTCATAAGAGAATTTAAAGATAATTACACTGTGAACCTATATCATGTAGACAAAAATTGGGATCCTGTATCATGTAGACAAAAATTATTAGAGAATATTATAACAGAATTTAAAGTTAAATTGAATTGGAATCATATACCTGATAGGCAAAAATTATCAGAAGATTTTATTAGAGAATTTCAAGATGAAATAAGCTGGGATATAGTAACTGGTGAAAACATATGATCTGCAGATTTTATGAGAGAATTTCAAGATAAATTAAATAAGAGAATTAATCATATGCACAACAAATGTTTGAAGGTTTTATAGTGGAATTTAAAGAAAAAGATTATTAGGCAATAATATCAAGTAATATCTGAATCTTTAATACAAAAAATAATTACACCTTATTAAATGCTGACTGAACAATCTGACCAAGATTATGAATGTCCTCAATGCTTAAGAATGAACATCATTTATTTGTACAAACAAGCTGTATCTTTTCCACAGATTGTGTATTGATGAATGGTTAAAAAGTAAGTTGAATATGCAATGCGAATTAGAGTTATTAAAATATTTAATGAAAAATATTTTACAAATAAGTTTGATGTATCTTTGGGTATTATCCTGATAGTGATAATGATGATGACGGAGAATAGATTAATGTTATAATACTTCAACTGAATGTAAATGAAGATAGTTCTGGTAGTATTGATTTTAAAAACAGTAGTTTCAGTAGTGCCAGCTATAGGCCTGCATGCACAATATAAAATAAAGCAAATAAATATTTGTTTAATTCTGGTGACATACATATCCAGATGGATGGAATAATACTTACTCAAGTAAATGATGATCTATTAAAAGATCCAATAATGTTATTTCAACTAACATCCCATCTGGTGAATTAAGTGAAGAGACTTTAAATTTTATGTGCAGATCTAAATGTGGTGAAAAAGATATATTTCAGTAGTTATGAAACCAGTATGTATAAATGCAATAAGGAAATTATAAAATGAAATTATAAAGGAGCAAATGAAAAATGTTAGAAGTAATGGAAGCAGCATTTCGTTTGTGGGATAAATACATTAAATTTCAGTTTTCTAGTGAGATTAATAATCCTGATATTTTAATTACAAGTAAAAGACGAGTACATTCCCACAAAATATCTCGTCATCGATGTTCAAAGGAACTAGATGGAAAAGGAGATGTGTTAGGTCACACATTTTTTCCAAATAAGGATAATGATCCTATAGAGGTACATATGGATAAAGATGAGATTTGGGTTATGTGGAAACTGATAAAAATACACCAAAATATCAAACAAATTTATTTGAAGTTATAGTTCACGAAATTGCTCACTTATTAGGTTTTTATCATTCAGACGTTTATGAAGCAATAATGTATCCATTATATAATGCTTCACACTTAGAATTATTTCAAGATGACGTTAATGGTATTCAAAGTTTATATGGTAAAAAATATCAACAAAACGACTGTACCAAAACCTACACTAGTTTTATCGACCATTAATTTCAACAAATCAGTTAAAGCACTATGTGAAATTAATAAATATGGTCACTTATTAATTATGAATGGAGTACTATGTAATTTTTATCAGAAGTTGGTACGGATAGGTGATGATATGACTTCACAGTTAATAACTAATTGGTTAACAATTTTACCTCAAGATTTACAAAAAAACAGATGGAACATATCAAAGACCAAGTGGTGGAATTGTACTACTTGTTAACAATGTGATGTATATGACAAATATACAAGCATTATAATTTATTCCAGGATATCCAAAATCAATATCTAGTACACAATTGCGTAAAAACTTTTTATTCAATGGTGTAGCCAACACTTGTAGAGGTAGGACATTTTTATCTTTAATGAAGTTTTCTATGTGGAATTAGATGAATGTAATTTTACATATTAAAAACAAGGAGCCATAACTAAAGAATTTCCAGGGTTACCTAGAAGAATGAGGTCTGCAGATACATTAATGGATTGTTGTATTTTTTCCAGGATGATACTTTTATGAAATAATGAATTTACAAAAAAAGTCCTTAGATCTGGTGCAGTTGATTTATCTTCATGGGGGATTAAATGTACAACACTATTGTATCATGTAATAACTGTATTAAAAGGAAAAATAGAAAAATTATAGAATTTTTTCCACAAACTTGATATGTTTTTTCTGTGTAAATTGAACAGGTTCAACAACTAGTCAGATCCAAATTTTGTAAATATTGTAATTCTGAGAAGTCAGTTGATAATTTTACATCACAGAAATATACAATAGGTGGATATAGATAGATGTGTAGACGATTTGCGAATGTATACCATGTAAAATATTATAATGATAAGCAAATTCTTGTGTATGTGGAAAAAATATTTCTAAATATTATTATAAAAATCGCTTACAACGAATTCTGAGTGGAGAACATTCAAAAATATTATTGTCAATGGAAAATGAAGAAATACACGAGCAAAGAAATATAAAGCTTGTCATATGAAAAGATCAGATTTTTTTACAAAAATCCTTTTCATAAAGATAACCATAATATTAAATCGAAAAAATAAAAAGGACAGTCATCTTGTTCTTAATTTTAAATGTCTATTAAATAAAACTTGACATTGATCAATTTTTAAAAATTAATTTTTACAATCTAATGAATCACATTTTTGGTAAAGAGAATGGCCAAATGGAGTGATTCACAGCTGTTCAACTTTGTGATTATTAAAAGAAATTATTTAAGAGGACATCATAAATTAAATAAACCCAATCTAATTAGATTTATTAAAAGAAATTGCGCCACAAAGTTGAATGTACAAGGCAGAAGTCTATAGAAACACTGCCAAGTGTATGTAATAAAAACTACAAAAGGTAAGAAAGAGAAACATGTAAATCTCCTTTGTTTCAAGAAAGTAAATTATTCACACTATTGTTATGTACAAAATTTATCTAGACTTGTTTCAAGTCAAGTTAATGAACACGAAGAAGTAAAATTTATATTTTATTTATATTTACTCCTTTTCATTAGTAAAGAAACATTAGACAATCACAAATCAAGATGTTTAGCTAATAAATCATTAAAAGCAGTAATGCCAGAGAAAGTTTCTAACGTAAGTTTCAAAAATTATCAACATACACACAAAGTTCTATTCGTTATTTAAGCTGGTTTTGAAAGTTTACTATTGAAGGTGGACATCTGTCAACTACATCCAGAAAATTTATATACAGTGAAATATCAAAAATAATCTACATTGATTATTTGAAGTTCTAGTTCACGAAATTGCTCACTTATTGGGTTTTTATCATTCAGACGTTTATGAAGCAATAAAGTATCCATTATATAATGCTTAACACTTAGAATTATTTCAAGATGTGTGTGTTTGTTTTGAATAAAGTCAGAGAGAGTCCTTTTAGTCAGCCATAGTGCCAGTAGCGTCAGTGTCGTCCTAACCGCCGTCTGCTTCACGTCTGCTGTGCAGCAAGCTACCTTAATTTAAGTATTCACTGTATTTTTCTTACTTGTCACTTCTTCTTCCGTGTGTTTTTGCTTTTAGGAAGCTTTATTTGTCGAGTGCTATTAATAGTGTTCCATAGATTTCGTGTTTGTTTTGAATACAGTCGGAGTCCCTTTAGTCAACCATAGTGCCAGTAGTGCTAGTGTTTGTTTTCAATACAGTCCAGAGACAGGTAGTGCTATTTTCTTTGTTTTCTACAAGAAGTGGCTAGCAATAACAGTTTAGTCAACAGTCAGCCGCCTTTAGTGAATTAGCAGTCTAGTTAAAAGTTGATTAACTCTCTTCAGTAGATTGATTCCTTAGGATGGATAGGATGTGTGACTGCTGTGTACGGACGCAGGAGGAGCTGGCCACTGTTCGCGAACAGCTGAACGTGTTGATGGCCACAGTCAGCTGTCTTCAGGCTGCTGCCTCGGAGTGTAGCGGCAGTGGGGAGTCTGGTGCGTCGCAAGGTACACTCCAGGTGTTACATGCTTCACCCACTGTCCCTGCTGTCGAGACATCTTCGCGGGTACCGGGCGCGGCTGGGCCACCCTCTCCCCAAGGGGAGTGGCGGGTTCAGCGGCGTTCGCGGCGCACGAGGCGGAGGGTAAATGTGGAGGCTGGCCATGTGGCATCGCCTGCTCTGCCTGTGAGTGGACATGTGGCTGCTCCTTCAGCAAGGTCTGAGCAGGCACACGGGGTGAGGGGTTTATTAGTTATTGGGAGCTCCAACGTTAGGCGGGTGAGGGAACCCCTTAGGGAAATAGCGAAAAGGTCAGGGAAGAATGCCAGTGTTCACTCTGTCTGCTTGCTGGGGGGTCTCATCCGACATGTGGTGGAGGCCATACTGGCGGCGATGGAGAGCACTGGGTGCACCCGACTGCAAATTGTTGCACCAATGACTCCTGCCGTCTGGGTTCAGATGTCATCCTCAGTTCGTACAGGTGGTTGGCGGAATTGGTGAAGGCGGAAAGCCTTGCTCGCGGGGTGGAATCAGAGCTAACTATTTGTAGTATCGATCCCAGAACCGATCGCGGTCCTCTGGTTTGGAGCCGAGTGGAAGGCTTAAACCAGAGGCTCAGACGATTCTGCGGAGATCTGGGGTGCAAATTTCTCGACCTCCGCTATCGGGTGGAGAAATGTAGGGTCCCCCTGAATAGGTCAGGCGTGCACTACACGCCGGAAGCGGCTACAAGGGTAGCGGAGTACTTGTGGAGTGCACATGGGGGTTTTTTAGGTTCGAGAATTCCCTCCCTAGGCCCGACAAGACGCCTCCTGAGACGCCTCAAGGTAGGAGTAGGCAAAATGCAACAGGGAATAACAATATTAATGTGCTAATAGTAAACTGCTGGAGCGTCTATAGAAAGGTCTCAGAACTGCTCTCATTAATAAACGGTCATAACGCCCATATAGTACTAGGGACAGAAAGTTGGTTGAAACCAGACGAAAACAGTAATGAAATCCTAAACTCTGATTGGAATGTATACCGCAGAGACAGGCTGGACAGTGAAGGGGGAGGCGTGTTTATAGCGATAAGAAGTGCAATAGTATCGAAGGAAATTGACGGAGATCCGAAATGTGAAATGATTTGGGTGAAGGTCACGGTTAAAGCAGCCTCAGACATGGATGTCTTTATAGGCCCTCTGGCTCTGCAGCTGTTGTGGCTGAGGACCTGAAGGATAATTTGGAAAATATTTCGAGTAGATTTCCCCACCATGTTATAGTTCTGGGTGGAGATTTTAATTTGCCAGATATAGACTGGGAGACTCAAACGTTCATAATGGGTGGCAGGGACAAAGAATTCAGTGAAATTTTTTTAAGTGCTTTATCTGAAAACTACCTTGAGCAGTTAAACAGAGAACCGACTCGTGGCAATAACATATTAGACCTTCTGGTGACAAACCGACCCGAGCTATTTGAAACAGTTAACGCAGAACAGGGAATCAGCGATCATATAGCGGATACGGCATCGATGATTTCAGCCATAAATAGATATATTAGGAAAGGTAGGAAGATTTTTCTGTTTAGCAAAAGTGACAAAAAGCAGATTACAGAGTACCTGACGGCTCAACACAAAAGTTTTGTCTCAAGTACAGATAGTGTTGAGGATCAGTGGACAAAGTTCAAAACCATCGTACAATATGCGTTAGATGAGTATGTGCCAAGCAAGATCGTAAGAGATGGAAAAGAGCCACCGTGGTACAACAACCGAGTTAGAAAACTGCTGCAGAAGCAAAGGGAACTTCACAGCAAACATAAACATAGCCAAAGCCTTGCAGACAAACAAAAATTGCGCGAAGCGAAATGTAGTGTGAGGAGGGCTATGCGAGAGGCGTTCAATGAATTCGAAAGTAAAGTTCTACGTACTGACTTGGCAGAAAATCCTAAGAAATTTTGGTCTTATGTCAAAGCGGTGGGTGGATCAAACCAAAATGTCCAGACACTCTGTGACCAAAATGGTACAGAAACAGAGGATGACAGACTAAAGGCCGAAATACTAAATGTCTTTTTCTAAAGCTGTTTCACAGAGGAAGACTCCACTGTAGTTCCTTCTCTAGATTGTCGCACAGATGACAAAATGGTAGATATCGAAATAGACGACAGAGGGATAGAGAAACAATTAAAATCGCTCAAAAGAGGAAAGGCCGCTCGACCTGATGGGATACCAGTTCTATTTTACACAGAGTACGCGAAGGAACTTGTCCCCCTTCTTGCAGCGGTGTACTGTAGGTCTCTAGAAGAGCGTAGCGTTCCAAAGGATTGGAAAAGGGCACAGGTAATCCCCGTTTTCAAGAAGGGACGTCGAACAGATGTGCAGAACTATAGACCTATATCTCTAACGTCGATCAGTTGTAGAATTTTGGAACACGTATTATGTTCGAGTATAATGACTTTTCTGGAGACTAGAAATCTACTCTGTAGGAATCAGCATGGGTTTCGAAAAAGACGGTCGTGTGAAACCCAGCTCGTGCTATTCGTCCACGATACTCAGAGGGCCATAGACACGGGTTCACAGGTAGATGCCGTGTTTCTTGACTTCTGCAAGGCATTCGATACAGTTCCCCACAGTCGTTTAATGAACAAAGTAAGAGCATATGGACTATCAGACCAATTGTGTGATTGGATTGAGGAGTTCCTAGATAACAGAATGCAGCATGTCATTCTCAATTGAGAGAAGTCTTCCGAAGTAAGTGTGATTTCAGGTGTGCCACAGGGGAGTGTCATGGGACCGTTGCTATTCACAATATACATAAATGACCTGGTGGATGACATCGGAAGTTCACTGAGGCTTTTTGCAGATGATGCTGTGGTGTATCGAGAGGTTGTAACAATGGAAAATTGTACTGAAATGCAGGAGGATCTGCAGCGAATTGACGCATGGTGCAGGGAATGGCAATTGAATCTCAATGTAGACAAGTGTAATGTGCTGCGAATACATAGAAAGATAGATCCCTTATCATTTAGCTACAAAATAGCAGGTAAGTAACTGGAAGCAGTTAATTCCATAAATTATCTGGGAGTACACATTAGGAGTGATTTAAAATGGAATGATCATATAAAGTTGATCGTCAATAAAGCAGATGCCAGACTGAGATTCATTGGAAGAATCCTAAGGAAATGCAATCTGAGCACAAAGGAAGTAGGTTACAGTACACTTGTCCACCCACTGCTTGAATACTGCTCAGCAGTGTGGGATCCATACCAGATAGGGTTGATAGGAGAGGTAGAGAACATCCAACGGAGAGCAGTGTGCTTCGTTTCAGGATCATTTAGTAATCGCGAAAGTGTTACGAAGATGATAGATAAACTCCAGTGGAACACTCTGCAAGAGAGACGCTCAGTAGCTCGGTATGGGCTTCTGATAAAGTTTCGAGAACATACCTTCACCGAAGAGTCAAGCAGTATATTGCTCCCTTCTATGTATATCTCGCGAAGAGACCATGAGGATAAAATCAGAGAGATTAGAGCTCCCACAGAAGCATACTGACAATCCATCTTTCCACGAACAATACGAAACTGGAATAGAAGGGAGAACCGATAGAGGTCCTCAGGATACCCTCCGCCACACACCGTCAGGTGGCTTGCGGAGTATGGATGTAGATGTAGATGTAGATTCTATTATACTAAATATGTAAATGGACAGTATAAAAATCTTGGTGTTTGTAGAGGACCAAATTGTCATACAAATTTATTTAATGCATAAAAAAAGAAGTTGGAGAAACTTGAAGAATTTATTCTGAAGCTCAGGAAATGGAACAATTAACAACTGAAGAACAATGAAGATATGCAATATCGAAAAAATGTACATTGTGTCATTATTCACTGAGAAATAAAAAGGTTTGTTATCATAATCATTCAGCTTGAAAGTTTATAAATCCAGTAGGTAATACATGTAATTTACAGTTAAATATCTGAGTTTTGTACCAATTTATTTACATCAGTTATCAAGATATGATTCACATCTTTTTGTGAAAGAACTAAGTTATGACGAAATAAAATACATTTAATACCAAACAATGAGGATAGATATATCAGTTTTCGTAAGAGAAAAAAAGTTTAAAAATGAGATTTATTGACACATTTATATTTAGGGTTTTTTCACTTGATAAACTTTCATCAAATTTAAAGAGAGCTCAAATGAAGAACATCTGAAAATTTTTCCCAGAAGAGTAATTCAATTTAGTCATCAGAAAAGGTGTATATCCATCTGATTACATGGATACTTGGAAAAAATTTGAAGACACAATTACCAACAAAGGATGAATTTTACAGTACACTAAATACTTGTGAAATAAGTGATGAAGATTATAAACATGAAAAAATAGATTGGGAAAATTTTAATATTAAAAATCTAGTTGGCTATCATGATCTGTATCTTAATACTAATGTATTCTTATTGTCTGACAGAAAATTTTAGAAAAACTTGTTAGAAAGCAAATGATTTACATCCACCTTAGTATTTTATTGCACCACGATTATCTTAGGATGCAATGTTGAGAGTGGCTGAACAATCACTTGATTATAGTATAATTTTAATTGTTGAAAAAGGAATCAGAGGAGTAATGTCACAGTGTTGTAAAAGATACACTAATGTGAACAATATGTATATGGAGCATTTTGATATTAAAAAAATATCGAATTACCTAGCATATTTACATGTCAATAATTTATATGGATATGCGATGAGTCAGTGTTTACCATATGGAGAATTTGAATGAAACAAATAATTTTGATTGTACAAAAGTAAGTGCAGTTTCTGCACTGATAAAATTTGATACATTTTAAGTAGATTTAGAGTATCAAAAAGAACTACATGATTTACATAAATATTTACCATTAACTCCTGAAAATAAAAGTGTGCTGGGAACTAAACATAGCAAATTGTTAACTGCTTTGGAAAACAAAAATAAATATGGGTTTCACTATAGAAATCTTAAACAGTATTTATCATTAGGAATGAAATTAACAAAAATACATAGAGCTTTAAAATTCAAACAAATGTATTGGTTGAAGAAGTGTATAGATATAAATACTGAATTGAGAACTAAAGCCCAAAATAATTTTGAAAAAGATTCCTATAAACTTACGAATAATTAAGTTTTATTGTAACAGAATTGAAAATATTAGAAATAGAGTTTATATGAAATTAGTGTCACATGGAGAAAAATTTAATAAATTAATAGCAAAGCCAAACTTTAAAGCAAGAACTATATTTAATGAAAACCTTGCTGCTATTCATATGAATAAAACAAAAATCATATTTAATAATATGTTGAAATCAGTATACTTCATTTACCTAAAGAACTGATGTTTGGTTTTCACTACAGAATAATGTAACTGAAATATAGAGAAAATAATGAATTGTGTTATCAGGATACAGACAGTTATATCTAAAATACAAAAACTTCAAATTAGAATGAAGACATGTAAACGGTGATTGATAAATTTTTCCAGTGAATACCCTGAAAATAATATTTATGGTATTCCATGAATTAACAAGGAAGTTGCAGGAAAAATGAAAGATGAATGCAATGGAAAAATAATAGAAGAATTTTGTAGTCTGGCAGCAAAAATGTACGCTTATAAAGTTGGTGATAAAATAGAGAAAAATCGAAAGGAATTAAGAAATGTATTGTCAAAAATAGAATAAGCTTAGAAGATTATAAAGATTGTTCGTTTAACAATAGAGAACAGTTCAGAAGAATTAATATGATTTGAAGTGAAAAACATGAAATACACACAATTGAAATAAACAAGAAAGCATTGAGCCCTCATGATAACAATAGCTACATTTTGAAAAATGAAATAGATACATCGCAATATGGAGATAAAAAATTTTAAAAATTTCTTACATTCACCATAATTCATTTTACTTATTTTCTTATGTTCACCTTTTATAAAACAATATTAAATTTTATTTTCTTATGTTCGTTTTTTGTGAGAAATTAACAAAATTTATTTTCTTACATTCACCTTTTGTGAGAATAAAGTGAGTTAGACCTCAAAATTGGATTGTAGTAGATACAAAATGTAGGTTCTGGTACGTTTAGCCTCGAAAGCGATGGAGCTGGTGAGTGAGCTAGTGAGCCAGGGCTGAGCCAGAACCTACATTTTGTATGTACCCTCAGTGATACATGTGTCTGTCTGCTATGTGATTATACCGAGGATCCTGGTTTGATTCCCAGGACTTTTCATTGATTTGAGGCCTGATACAGGGTGCACTTAGCCTCTTGATGCTAACTGAGGAGTAATATGAGTGAGAATTAGCAGTTCCCATGCTGAGAAAGTCGATAGCGACTGGGAGGTCGGAGTAATGGCTCCACCCTCCTCTATACTGCAGCCAATGACACTATTGGCAGAGGATGACATGGCGGTCGGTCTGTCCCGATTCGATCATCAGGTTCAGAACTCGAAGACTTGCTTTTGGTTTGGAGTATGTGTGTAGACAGTAAATCCCCTGTTCTGTGAATAAAACTCCCATGTATAAAAGAGCTTCAAGCCTCTGATTACTTTACAAGGTGTTAAATGTTTGACATTAAGCATGCCAACGATAAAAAGTGTAGAAAAGCTTTGAAATTCCATTTAAAGTTTGTTGGAAGTTGCTAAGTGCTCTCATTCTCAAACATTGACTGAATATGTATGAAATAGCAGTGCCTGTGATGAATATTGCATTCGTACTTTAACTGGCTCTGGCAGTGATTTGTGGATAGATAACCAAAGCGATTAAGGTGGCCAATCGTGTAAAGACAGAAATTCAGGATCGAGTCCCAGTCTGGCGCAAATTTTCATTGTTACCAATCCAATATACAGCCGATGCTTGATTCAACATACAGCCAATGGTAGTTTATATACATTTCCTGAATGAATATGGAATTTCCACTCAGTTTTCAGCAAAATCTAGTTTTTCACGCATCTCAGTTTGACGTCTGATGTCCTGAGTAATGGAAAGGTATAATTTTGCAGCTATGTTCAGTGGTATATGGATATGGCACCTGCAAAATGTGTTGAGTTGGAGTTAGCAGCCAGAAAATGATAAATTAAAACATCATGCCTGATACTGAAATTTTTCACATGTCAGCTGAAATGTAGTAAACAATAAGCTTTTTTTCCTTTCATCACTTCGTGAGGGAAGGGGAGGGGGTGAAACGCTTTTATGCAGAAGTACTGGGTGAAAATTAGGAATTACAATTATGAAGCATTTTAATTACAAAGAACACGTAGAAAATATTTTATTGGCAGAACACTTAGAAGATACGACACATTTACTAAATAGACTGCCTACACTACCCTTGTCCATCCCCTTTTGTAGTACTGCTGCATGGTATTACCAGAGAGGATTAACAGAGTATATCGAGAAAGTTCAAAGAAGGGCAGTATGTTTTGCATTCTCGACAAATATGGGAGAGAGTGATGGACATCATACAGGATCTGGGGTGGACATAATTTAAAAAAAAAGCGTTTCTCGACGCAGCGAGATCTTCTCACGAAATTTCAATCACCTTCTTTCTCCTCCCAATATTTTATTGAATTCGACCAACAGAGGTAGAAACGATCATAAAAAAATAACTGAAATCATAGCTCAGACCGAAAGATATACATGTTTGTTTTTTCAGTGCACTTATTGGGAGTGGAAAATAGATAATTATTGTGAAGGTGGTTGGATGAACCCTCTGCCAGACACTTAAGTGGGATTTGCATGTAGATCTAGCTGTAGATGTAGGGTAATTTGGGTGTTGTGAATTGTCACGACCTTAAAACATCTTAATTATAAACCGTATTGTCATAGGAGAATATTTCAGTTATAAAGAATGTTGACGCGGGAAGATTCAGCCATCAACTCTGAGCAGGCAAGTCGGTGTGCACTATTTCGCGGCATGGAGCTGGACAGGGACGTCTAGAGAAAGTGAGGTAACTCAGAATAGCAGCCGCGAGTGAGCACGCGGCTCGCCATGGATCGCGAAGATCCCGCCATTTTGCGCACTGGTAGGAAAAATACCAAGCAGGACCTCTGCCGGCCAGAGGGAAGTCAATATTTACATGTAGAAACTCGAATATTACAGAAGCCAAGAAAAATAATCTAGGGAGAGTGGATACACGTCTCCATACTCGAGGAGAAAAGTTTGTCAAAAGGCATATAACAGAGCAGCTATGGGGTGCAAGAAGTTGATATCCAGTTAGCGTCCAGCCAGTATAAATGAGTCATCGGGCAGCGACGATGAGGCAGTGGCCAGCAGCATTGGGGCGCAGCTGCAGCTATTGATAGCGCACTAAAACTTCGACAGTGATACGCAATAACAATGTATAGACAAGTTGTCCATTTTCAAATGTTTGTTATCCTCTTTCATCAAACACTGTCGAACAGAAGCCACCAGCTTTGTCTCAAGTAGTAGAGTATTCATTTGCTAGTGGAAACAAGTAGTTGAATAGTACTTGTCTGCTGTGGTTAGGCCAAGGGACCATTGATTAGTATGGAATTATGCCATATGACAAACTATTGTTTGATCAGGCCAAGTGGCGAGTGATTCAGTAGTTAGAGGAGCTAAAGTGCGCGTCATTTATGACGGCGGCCGAGTTTAGGTTCGTTCTGCGCATCTGATGTCACCAAACACAGTCAGCCAATGAACAGAGAACGACGTTGCCAGAGCTCGACTGCAGTGCAGAGCACGGACGAGTGTCTTCAGTTTTAGAAACATTCAGTCATAAATAAAGTAATTGAACAAAAGCAATGTCTTGATAGCAGACTTTCTTTTATAGAAAGTTTGGAAAAAGCATTCTTTATACCAATTGCTTCATATTCTATTAATTAATTAAACCAAACAAGCAATAAGCCTCCTAATTCAGACGATAGCAAGGAAAGGTGTTTGTATCATTCTCACTAACCGCTTTTCCGCAATAAAGAACAGCGGTAATTGTTTATTTTGTATTGTACTTCGACGAAACTTGAGTAATTCATAATCGTACCAACAGTGTTTGTCGGTATTTTGCGTTATATTTTAAAGTCCTCCAGTAGATAAATTGAATGAGAAGCTGCGTTAGCGTAATGGTTAAAGTGTATGGCTGCTACGCAAAAGGTACTGAGTTCAAACCTTGATTGGTGCTTAATATTTTCTTTATTTAAAAACAATATCGAAGTGTCTTACTTCATGAATTTTATTCTTTTGAATTTAATTTTTGAAATTTCTAGTGGCAACTAAAATCGACCATACAGAAAGTATACGCTATGGACTTTTACCTCTGCAAACTCTTCAAAATTTCGTGCAATGGTTTACTACATCTAATGTTGCACAATAACTGCGTTGAAACAAAATTAAGTCGTAAAAATCAAAAATTTGGGCCAAATAGTTTTTGTGAAATCGAATGACAAAGTGTGTCAAAGCAGTCGAAATACTATGTGTCTGCACAGGCGAGCAGTGCAACGATGACAAAATCGCGCACATCGCGGAATGCGGGGAGCACGTCTCTGTAGCAGCAAAAGGGTTAATGCGACTGTGGTGGCTTTACTTCATAAACTGCGCACTCCCCCCTAAACGTAAGTTCGCGAACTGTACTATGGCGCTTCTTCTCTTGGCGCATACAACTGGCAACGCAGCAATCTCCTGCGTCTGGCCGGGCATGCGCCAACCGCCAAGATAAAAGAATTGAACTATAGTGGCAGCAAGCACCCTTGTCTCTGAGCTAGGGTGAGTCCATGTGCAATAGTATGCAAGACTGGAAGGGGTTCTGGCTGAATCTATAAGTACGAGGGTTGTCCACAAAGTAAGTTCCGTTTGGTTATATAAAGCAAACGTGTACAGATACAGAAAAAATATTTACTGTACAAAAATCTACAACTGTTAACCTACTTTTCCATATAGCTTCCGAAATTTTGTAGACACTTGTCATAGCGTGGCACAAGTTTTTGTATGTCTTCTTCATAGTTTCGTATCTGAAAGTATTTGTATGGAGTGTATCCATGTATGGAAGTGAAATGTGGACGATAAATAGATTAGACAAGAAGAGAATAGATGCTTTCGAAATTTGGTGCTACAGAAGAATGCTGAAGATTAGATGGGTAGATCACATAACTAATGAGGAGGTACTGAATAGAATTTGGGAGAAGAGGAGCTTGTGGCACAACTTGACTAGAAGAAGGGATCGGTTGGTAGGACATGTTGTGAGACATCGAGGGATCACCAATTTAGTATTGGAGGGCAGCGTGGAGGGTAAAAATCGTAGAGGGAGACCAAGAGAAGAAAACACTAAGCAGATTCAGAAGGATGTAGGCTGCAGTAGGTACTGGGAGATGAAAAAGCTTGCACAGGATAGAGTTGCATGGAGAGCTGCATCAAACCAGTCTCAGGACTGAAGACCACAACAACTTCATAGAAGGTTGCCGCCTGTGTATTCAACCATGTTGTAACATGTTTTTTTCAGCTAGTCATCATCGTTAAATTGTTGACCACCAAAGAGATTTGCGGAACTTCCATAAAAAGGGCGCTAAGTGTAAACTTACGGCTGTGCTTAATCTTCTCTTCAATTGTGTGAACCAGTTCATCAGTAACCACAGACGGGCATTCACTTCGTTCTTCATCGTGCACTTGATCACGTCCTTCACTGAACAGTCTGACCCATCTTCTAACGATTGAATCACTCATACCATTTTGTCCGTAAACCTCGCAGATTTGACAACTAATTTCCTTTGGTTTAACTTTCTTTGCATTTAGAAAACGTATCACAGATCTGATTTCACACGCGGCGGCATTTTCAATTGCGGCTGACATTATAAAGAAGCACTACAGAGCACACGTCGGCAGCAGGGATTTTTATTTTGTTAAACCTTCAGCATAATTTTTTAACCCTTCATGAACAAATTATGATAGTATTTTAAATTTTTAAAATCGTT
The DNA here is from genome assembly GCF_023864275.1 of Schistocerca cancellata. Taxonomy (NCBI): domain Eukaryota; kingdom Metazoa; phylum Arthropoda; class Insecta; order Orthoptera; family Acrididae; genus Schistocerca; species Schistocerca cancellata. The sequence goes on along the minus strand of NC_064630.1, from coordinate 581,105,674 downwards.
CGATAATTCTATGAAGCAAGGAAAATCAAATTTTTGTAGCCACCTTGGAAGTTTATAAATAGGCAACCTGCAACTCAGATTGTGAACCTTGAACCAGTTTAGCCGTTTAGTAATATACAAATTCTTTAGACCTGAAAGGCAAGACCTGGGAAAATATAGCGTACTATCGACTATCCACATGCGGATCAACTGAAGAGGCAAAGTAACTGGCACACCTGCTTAATATCGTGTAGGGCCTCCGCGAATACGCAGAAGTGCCGCAACAGGATGTAGCATGGACTCCACTAATGTCTGAAGTAGTGCTGGAGGGAACTGACACCATGAATCCTGCAGGACTGTCCTTAAATCCATAAGAGTATGTGGTTGTGGAGATCTCATCTGAACAGCACGCTGCAAGGAATCCCAGATATGCTCAATAATGTTCATGTTTGGGGAGTTTGTTGGACGTTGGAAGTGTTTAACTCACAAGAGAGTTCCTGGAGCCACTGTGCAGCGATTCTTGACGTGTGGGGTGTCGCATCGTTGTGTTAGAATTTCCCAAGTCCGTCGGAATGCACACTGGACATGAATGGATGCAGGTGATCAGACAGGACGCTTACGTACTTGTCACCTGTCATAGTTGTATCTAGACGTATCAAGGGTCCCATATCACTCCAACTGTACGCCGCCCACACTATTACAGAGCCTCCAACAGCTTGAATAGTACCCTGCTGACATGTGGGGTCCATGAATTTTTGAGGTTCTCTCCTTACCCGTACATGTCCATCTGCTCGATACAATTTGAAACGAGACTCGTCCCACCAGGCAACATGGATCCAGTCATCAACCGTCCTATGTCGGTGTTGACGGGCCTGGGCGAGGCGTAAAACTTTGTGTCATGCAGTCATCATGGGTACACAAGTGGTCCTTTGGCCCCGAAAGCCCATATCGATGACATTTCGTTGAATGGTTCGCTCGCTGGTACTTGTTGATGGGCCAGCGTACATATCTGCAGCAATTTGCGGAAGGGTTGCACTTCTATCACCTTGACCAGCCGTTGTTGGTCCCGTTCTTGCAGTATGTTTTTCCAACCGCAGCGATGTCGGAAATTTGATGTTTCACCGGATTCCTGATATTCACGGTACACTCACGAAATAGTCGTACGGGAAAATCCCCACTTCATCGTTACCACGGAGATGTTCTGTCCCATCAATCGTGCGCTGACTATCACCATGTTCAAACTCACTTAAATCTTGATAACCTGCCCCTGTAGTAGAGTAACCGATCTAACAAATGTGTCAGACACTTGTTGTGTTATACAGGCGTTGCTGACCGCAGCGGCGTATTCTACCTGTTTACATATCTCTGTATTTTCCACCAAGCTATGCGTGGCGGAGGGCACTATTCGCGCCAAAGTCAAATCCCACACCCCACCTACCCCCCTCTTCTCCACTCATGGATCGCGCGAGGCAAAAACGACTGCCTCGAACGCCTCAGTACGAGCTCTAATTTCCCTTATCTTCGAATGGTGATCATTGCACGATTTGAAAGTTGGTGGTAATAATATATATGCTCTACATCCTCGGCGAAGATCGGATTTTGGAATTTAGTGAGCAGCATCTTCCGTTTAGCGGATCGTCTATTTGCAAGTGTGTCCCACTTCAAACTTTCTATGAGATTTGTAACGCTCTCGCGATGGCTAAATGTACCAGTCACGAATCTTGCCGATGGAATCAGACCCAACTGGTAAGGGTCCCATACAGACGAACAATAAGACTGGACGAACTAACGAATCGTAAGCAATTTCCTTTGTTGAAGGGCCGCACCGCTTCAGGATTCTACCAATAAACCGCAATCTAGAGTTCGCCTTACCCCTTACTTGTGTAATCTGATCGTTCCATTTGAGATCATTTCGAATAGTCACACCCAGATACTTGACGGATGTTGCCGCTTCCAAATACTGGGCATTTATTTTGTTCTGCCAGTCATTACACCACACATTTATTTCTGCAAATCCTCATTGATTTGTTCACAACTTTCGCGTGATACTACTTTCCTGTAGGCTACAGCATCATCGGCAAACAGTCTAATGCCGCTGTCAATAACATCAACCAGATCGTTTATGTAAATCGTAAAAAGCAACGGACTATTACGCTGCCCTGGGGCACAACTGACGTCACGCTTGTTTCTGTTGAAGTCTCCCCATTCAGGACGACATAATGCTCTCTGTCTGTTAGAAAACCTTCTGCACAACCGCGTATGTCATCGGATAGACCGTAAGCGCGCACTTCTTGAGCAAGCGACAGTGCGGAACTGAGTCGAACGCCTTTCGAAAGCCGTGGAATATGGCGTCAACCCGAGAGCCGGTATCTAGAGCCTGTTGTATATCACGCACAAAGAGGGCCAGCTGTGTCCCGCATGATCGCTGTTTCCTAAAACCGTGCTGGTTTCTGCAGATGAGCTTCTCAGAGTCTAGAAAGCTCACTATGTCTGAACACAAAATATGTTCCATGACTCTACAATAAATCAATGTCAGTGAAATTGGCCAGTAATTATATGCATCCGATTTCCTACCCTTTTTATACTGTAGATTGCTATGACCTGGGCGTTCTTCCAGTCCCGTGGAACTTTTCGCTGTTCCAATAATCTCTGATAGGTGATGAATAAGAATGGTGCTACATTTGTAGCATAGTCAACATAAAATCTTACGAGGATACCGTCTGAGCCAGATGCCTTCTTGGCGTCTAAGGATCTTAACTGTTTTACAATCTCAGATACACTAAAGACTATGTCAGACATCCTTGCGTTTGTTCTATAATTGAAAGGGGTAATGGTGCTGCAGTCCTCTACCGTAAACGAGTTTTTGAAAGCTAGTTTTAGAATTTCGGCCTTCTGTTTATCATCGTGCGTTTCATTACCCGTACTGTCAGCAATTTTTTTTTTTTTTAGTATCTACAGATACAATTGCTTTCAAACTAAACAAAATAGACAAAGCATACATTGAGAAACATAGGAGCAATATCAAATTAATACAATATTAACATACCAGAAATAGCACTAGAATCCTGTTGACACAAAGAATCGCTTCAAGGTTAATGTTATGAAGTATAAGTGCAAACTGAGTTACATGTAGCCATGGAACGGTGAGAAAAGCAGCTCCACCAGATGGCGCTAGCGTACAAAGATGGTACTGTCCTGCAGTGAGTATATATTTTTTGTATTTACAAAAATCATAACAGAACATTTTACAGTAATAGAAACACTATAGCGTTTACGTACATACCCAGTGTTATATACACGTTTTGAACAACGGAAAACATTGCTTGAAGCAGACTTTTCTTATATAATTATTTTTTGTCCGAATTACATAAGAAATATAAAAAAATATAGAAATTGTGAAACAACTACAAACAATGCCGAAGCCGATCTATATAAAATATTAACTTGGAGACACAGGGATATTTTTAGTAAATGGCGTTGCACATCAGTACGTAGTCCCTTGCACAAACAGAGCTCACATAGATCCTAAAAAAAAGCCTGAAAGGCCAACAGAATGCCTAAAAATTAAAATGACCAGTAAAAACAGAATCAAATGCTAACAAGCTGCCTCTACAATAATAATACATTTCACAATCATTTAAACGCAGTAGCGTTCACTTAACACCATGTGTATGTTTTACACAGACGGAAAAAATTGTAACACAAAAAAATAATTAATGTAGAGCAACGAAATTTCGGGAGTATATTTGTACCGGTAACATATTCATGTGGTTAACATTGCAGGAACACAGGTAAGCGCGAGGTAATCCATTTCATTTGTGAAATTCTGGTACATTAATAACGGTGTAACCGCCAGAATGTTGAATGCAAACATCCAAACGTGCATGCATTGTGTTGTACGGTGCCAGTGTTAGTTCATGGGATGGACTTCCATTCTGTTCCACTCGGTCGGTCAGTACAGGGAAGGTTAAAGCTGTTTGCGGATGATGCTGGAGTTGTCTTTCGCTCGACTGGAGAGATATCTGGCGATCGATTAGACCAAGAGAATAGGTAGAAACTTTGTAGAACATATTGGGCTACAACAGCTGTATGTGAGCGAGCGTTATCCTGTTGGAATACGCCCTCTATGGTACTGTTCGCGAATGGCAGCACAACCCGTCGGATCACCAGACTGAAGTAAAATTAGCAGTCAGGGTTCGTGGGATAACAACGAAAGTGCTTCTGCTGTCATACGAAATCGCATGCCAGATCATAACTCCAGGTGTAGATCCACTGTTTCTAGCACGCAAACAGGTTTGTTTCAAACCCTCAACTGACCTCGTTCTAACCAACACACGGCCATTAATGGCACTCAAGCAGAACATGCTTTCATCAGAACACACAACAGACTTTCATCCTGCCTTCCATTGAGCTCTCGCTTGACGCAACTGAAGGGGGAATTGGCGGAGATAAGTGGAATGCACGCTACACGGTGTCTGACTCGGAACTGTCTTTGAACTAACCGATTTGCAACAGATCGTTGTGTCGCCGGCCGGTGTGGCCCAGCGGTTCTAGGCGCTTCAGTCTGGAACCGCGCGACCGCTACGGTCGGGTTTAAGTAGTTCTAAATTCTAGGGGACTGTTGACCTAAGTTGTTAAGTCGTAGTGTTCAGAGCCATTTGAGCCCAGATCGTTGTGTCACTGCTGCTCACATGGCTGCAGTACGAATCGCCAGAGCCATACGCCGAACACGATGGTCTTCCCTCTCGATAGTGTAGTGCCACGTGGCCGGGGCCCGCTCTTTTTGCGAGCCATTCTCGTGACCATCGCCGACAGCAGTCATGCACATTGGGTACATTCCTGCCAAGTCTTTTTGCAGTATTGCAGAAAGACCATTCAGCTTCCCGTATCCCTAGTACACGACCTGTTCAAACTCATTGAGCTGTTGATAAGGGCAGCGCGGAATTAGCCGAGCGGTCTATTGCGCTGCAGTCATGAACTGTGCGGCTGATCCCGGCGGAGGTTCGAGTCCCCCCTCGGGCATGGGTGTGTGCAGAGTGAAAATCACATTCTATAAGGTTCTTGTTTCAGCTACTGGTTATTATCCAAGTAATAGTGTTAAATGGAACTCTGGTTACTTGTTCACTTTTCATGGAATTTGGAACTTGTTTTGGGGAAATTTTTGGGGTATTGGTTGCTATTTTTTCTTTTTTCATTTTTCGTCCGAGGAAGTGGCATTACATCCTTCGTTGCTCTTTATGGTTTTCTGTTAGGCGTCGAGAAAACCAGTATGCACACAGTTTTGCGTACCCCAGCTGGTGATGAGAGTGTCAGTACTACCAACAGAGACGTCCAGTTGTGCAGCTAGGTGTTGATCACCTCGAATGAGAGTGTCCGGACATTCCAGGATTGCGTCACAGCTGTGTGCAGCCGACCGGCAATCGCGAGATTGGACAGATTTACGTGACCTTGTTGTGATGATGACACATGGCACGCTCAGTGACTCACCGTGCTTTTGTTCACCAACAGGTTGCCGTAGACATTCTGCAAGTGTTTATTAATAACTGCGATGCTCTTGTTTTCCGCCAAAAGAAACTCAATGACATCTCTCTGCTTGGAACGCACCTCCTTTACGGAGGCCATTTTGATGGCTATGTATAGCGCCGCTGAATCGGGAATATTCCACGACGTTCCACAACAAATTAATTAAAATACTGAAGAAAATAAAACAATATGGACACATCTTCTCCAAAGGATGAGTGCAGAGAGAATCCCACGCCAGGCCGTGTGATACCAGCCAAGAGGAAGGAGGAACGTATGAAGAAGGTGCCTGTGAATAGTGAAGACGGAACAGGCACTAGTGCCTAAATCTTGAAGTGCGGAAGAAGAAGAAGATCGACAGGCGGTCTCAAATTGATTAACATTTCTAGTTTTCCAGAAGGCCTTTGATACAGATCGTTTTAAGCGTCTCCTATTCAAATTCTGTGCCTATGGAGTATCGTCTTAGTTGTGCGACTAGATTCGCTATTTCCTGTCGGAAAGATCACAGTTCGTAGTAACTGACTGAAAGTCATTGGTAAAACAGATCTGATATTTAGGGATCCTGTATAAACGATTTAGGAGGCGATCTGATGAGTCTTCTGCGATTGTTTGCAGATGAAGCTGCCGTTTAACATCTAGTGAAGTCATCAGAAGATCTAAACCAATTTCAAAATGATTTGAACAAGATACCTATATGATGCGCAAAGTGGCAATTGACTCCAAATAATGAAAAGTGTGAGCAGTCCTCACGAGTACAAAAAGATTCCGTTAAACTTTACACGATAAATCACACAAACTTACAAACTATCAATTCTACTAAATATGAAGGGTTTAAAATTACGAAAACTGAAAACCGAAAGAAAAAATTAGAGAAGGGATTATAGTTCACGGAGAAAAAGTAAACGTTTTGTCGTCACAGACAACAAATGACTTGCAAGAGCAGTTGAAAGGAATGGTCAGTATCTTGAAAGGAGGATATAAGATGAATATCAACAGAATCAAAACAAGGATAGTGGAATGTAGTCGAATTAAATCAGATGATACTGACGCAACTAGATTGAAAACAAGACACTTAAAGAAGTAGATGAGTTTTGCTATATGGGCAGTAAAATAACTGATGATGGCCGAAGTAGAAAGGATGTAAAATGTAGACTGGGAATGGCAAGAAAAGCGATTCTGAAGAAAAAAATTTGCGAACTTCGAATATAGATTTAAATGTTAGGAAGCCTCTTCTGGAAGCGTTTGTATGGATTGTAGTAGCCACGTACGGAAGTGAAATGTGGAAGATTAACAGTTTAGATAAAAGGAGAATAGCTTTTGAAATGTGGTCCTACAGAAGAATGCTGAAAATTAGATGGATAAATCACATAACTAATGAGAAGGTACTGCATGAATTTGGAAGAAAAGGAATTTGTAGCACAATCTGACAAGAAATCGCACAGGCTGACCGAGAGATGAATACAGTAAGCAGACGGAGAAGGATAGAATCTGCAGTAGTTGTTTGGAGAGAAAGAGGCTTGAACAAGACATAATAGCATGGAGAGCTGCATCAAGCCATTCATTGGACTGAAGACCAACAACAACAAACTGAAAGGACCACGTAGAAAATGTTTGGGGGAAGGCGAACCACGACTACATTTTATTGCAAATATTTAAAAATGCAACTGATCTACTGCCTATACCAGTGGTTCTCAGACTTTTTTCTTCTGCCCCCCCCCCCCAATTTTATTAATAAAAGTAGTCATTTTTCAATAATTTATTTGCCTTGTTCTCTTTTTCTTTACCAAATTCAATTTAGAAGGATTTTACGCAAAACTACATGATTTATTGTAACGAGAATACGGAACAAACAGTTTAGCTTCATCACATTTTCACTTTTTCAAAATCTATGAAATGAACAGTATTTACAACTCAGCAAACAGGGATTACAAGAGCATTAAAAATTTAAACTACGACGATCTTGGTTTGAGAAGAAAGTTTCTCAAGACGGGGTGTAATAGCACAAACAGTCACTCAGAGTTCTTTGCTTAAATTTAGTTTTCAACGGCAGTTCAACGTCATAGCTGCCTAAGCTGAAAAGCCAATCTAGCACAAGTATGCCGCTGCAAAAGAAAGCACGACATTCATTGTATTTTGGCTCAGCGTTAGGGATTCCTTTCTAAACATGTATTCAAAACTACAACACAGCTACTTCAATAAATTTACTGTTCAGTGAAGCACGACAAGTGAGATGAATAAGCTATTCTTACTGTTTTATATACATGGTGGCAAGGAGCATTCTTGAATGGACTTTTAACCCAGTTAAATTTATCGAACTCGTCGCTGAAATTCTTTTCGAGGTGGAATTTTAGTGTTGCAAGACGGCGAAGAAAGTAGGCTTTTATCTCCACTGACTATCTGCTTTCTTTCATAGTCACACTAGAGTAGGAAGCCTGCAACCCTCCATTTGGTTTTGTCACAACTCTAATTTCTTTATGAACGTCTTCACTTTGCCATTATAAGATAGCACAGTAGCCTGATATCCATCTAGTGAAGTGTTACGAATATTTAGTTAATAAAAAATGGTAGTGAGGTAAGCAATTTCCAGCACAAAATGTCCGTTGCTGGAACAGTCAGAGAGTGGCTTTTCTCCTCCAAGAAACGAAATACCGCATCCTCCCTTCAAACATTCTTTTTAGTACTTTACCCCTTGAAAGCCATCGAGAATTACTAAAAAAGAGCACTTGTATGTGTTCAGCACATATATCCACACACAACTCTTTAAAATACCTTGAGTTTACAGATTTTTTTCTTTAATAATAACCGCTTCGTGTAGGGGTCGAATAATTCCTTTAGCGGCCAGAGCCTTCAGATGTGCCATGCGGTGAGTCCATAGTGCATCAGGAGCTCAGGTTTTAACTTTCACTTGCAGTCCACCCTGAGTTCCAGGCAATGAGAGCTCCATCTGTGCATACAGTCCATCTGTTCCATGATATCCCGATTGATCATGTCGAAGAGGCGTTCAGCTGTAACTGTTATCAGTATCGGCTGATTGAAAAGCAGTTCTTCTCGAATGTTAAACTCATCAACGAAACGAACGTAAGCAATCAAATGAGCAACTTTATGAATTATCAGTCACTGCGTCCACTTGAAGAGTAAAACAGTTTTTACGTGATTTCTCGATTAACTGCTGGAGTAACTCGTCATAAATATCTAAAATTCCTCTACGCACAGTGTCATTAGAGATAGGAATACTTTTCAACTGTTGACCAACTGAGTCGCCAGCGACTTTTGACATCAATCACTGCTTGTAAAACCCGAGTTTCTGCAAACGTGTGTGGTCTCTTGCGTTTAGCAGTCCTGTGCGAAACCTGGTAAGAGTCTAAAAGGGCCTTAGAAGTCACATTCGTTCTTTTAGAAAAGTTCTTCAGGGTAGACAATAAAACCTTTATTCTCCTGACCAACACTTCTTTTGATTTGATTTACACAGTTAATTCGGAATGTCTGCCAGGCATCACCAACCCCCTCTCTCAAACTCCCCCCCTCCCCCCCCCCCCGCACACACACACATAAACACAACTGGGGGTTGCGTCCCACCGTTTCACAACGACTGGCGTATACCACGCTTGTCTGTCCTCTTTTGGATTGCTGCTGTGCGGTGTGGGATCCTTATATATACGATTGACGGAGGACATTGAAAAAGTTGAAAGAAGGGCAGTTCGCTTTGTATTATCCCTAAAAAGGGAAGAGAGTGTCACGGACATGAAAGATGAGGTGGCAGTCATTAAAACAAAGAGGTTTTTAGCTTCGGAGAGATCTTTTTACTAAATTTCATTCATCAAATTTCTCTTCCAAATACGGAAATGTCTTGTTGACGCCAACCTCCCTAAGGAGATATTACCATCGTCATACAATAAGAGAAATCAGAGTTACCATCGTCATACAATAAGAGAAATCAGAGTTCTTCAGAAAGATTTAACGACCCTTTCTGCGGTGCACTTTCCGCTAGTGGAACGCTAGAGGAATACACTGAGGCAACAAAAGTCATGGGATAACACTTAATATTGCGCCGGAACTCCTTTTGCTCGTTGTAGTGCAGCAATTCGACACAGTTGAAAGTCCCCTGCAGAAATATTGAGGCATGCTGCCTCTATAGGCGTCCACAATTGCGAATGTGTTACCGGTGCAGGATTTTGTGCGTGAACTTACCTCTGGATTACGCCTCATAAATGTTCTCTAGGATCATGTCGGGCGGTCTGGGTGGCCAAATCGTTCAAATTGTCCAGAATGTTCTTCAAACTAATCTGCGTCACAACACATGTGTGTTGATGATGTTTGGTTTGTGGGGCGCTCAACTGCGCTGTCCCAGTTTTTACACAGTCCAATTTTTCTCACAGTCCAAGCTAGCCACTGGCACCAATGGTGATGATGATGATGATGAAATGGCGAAGAAAACACAAACACCTAGTCCCCGGACAGAGAAAACTTACATGTGTGGCGCAGTGATATGGCACATTGTCATCCATAAAAATCCCATCGTTGTTTAGGAACATGACGTCCGTGAATGGCTGCAAATTATCTGCAGGTAACCGAACACGCAGGAGACATCGTCCACTCCTTTTAAACACAGCAGCCGGCCGGAGTGACCGAGCGGTTCTAGGCGCTTCAGTCTGGAACCGCGAGACCCCTACGGTCGCAGGTTCGAATCCTGCCTCGGGCATGGATGTGTGTGATGTTCTTAGGTTAGTTAGGTTGAAGTAGTTCTAAGTTCTAGGGGACTGATGACCTCTGCTGTTAAGTCCCATAGTGCTCAGAGCCATTTGTACCATTTTTAAACACAGCCCGCGCAATTATGGAGCTACCACCAGATTGCACAGTGCTTTGTTGACAACTTGGGTCCATGGTTTCGTGGGATCTGCGGCACACTCCAACCCCACCATCAGCTCTTACCAACTGAAATAAGAACTCAACTCACCAGGCCATGGTTTTCAAGTAGTCTAGGGTCCAACTTAATATGGTCACGAGCCCAAGAGAGGTGCTGCAGGCGATGTCGTGTTGTTAGCAAATGCGCTCGCGTCGATCGTCTGCTACCATAGCCCATTAACGCAAGATTTCGCCGCACATTGACTTCTGTTGTCATTTCAGGCACGGCTGCTTGTCTGTTAGCACTGGCAAATCTACGCAAATGCAACTGCTAAATGGTTCAAATGGCTCTGAGCACTATGGACCTTAACATCTGAGGTCATGAGTCCCCTAGAACTGAGAACTTAAACCTAACTAACGTAAGGGCATCACACACGTCCATGCCCGAGGCAGGATTCAAACCTGCGACCGTAGCAGTCACGCGGTTCCGGACTGAAGCGCCTAGATTCGCTCGGCCACAGCGGCCGGCAAATGCCGCTGCTCTCGATCGTTATGTAAAGGCCGTCGGCCACTGCGTTGTCCGTGGTGAGAGGTAATCCCTTAAATCTGGCATTCTCAGGACACTGTGGATCTCGGAATACTAAATTTACTAACTATTTCCGAAATGGAATGCCCCATGCGTCTAGTTCAAGTTATCACTCCTCCTAGTTCGTTAATTCCCATCGGTCGGCCATAATCACGTCGAACGCCTTTTCATATGAATCACCTAAATACAAATGACAGCTGCGCCAAAGCACTGCCTTTTTACATCTTGTGTACGTGAAAATACGGCCGTCTGTATATGAGAATATCGGTCACGAGTTGCGTCATGTCCTGGACGTGGTTCGATGAATCCTCTGCCACGCACTTACATCTGAATTGCAGTCAAGTAGACGTATGAGAAATAGTGAAATTATGGAGCCAGTCCCCGGGCATAGAAAACACACATGTGTGGCGCAGTGACATGGCTCATTGTCATCCGTTAAAATCCCGTTCTTGTTTAGAGACATGGCGTCCGTGAATGGCTGCAAATTGTCTGCAGGTAGCCGAACACACAGCCCTAGTACTGAGTACTTAAACGTAACTAACCTAAGGACATCACACACATCCATGCCTGAGGCAGGATTCGAACCTGCGAGCGTAGCAGTCGCGCGGTTCCGGATTATAGTGCCTAGAAACGCTCGGCCACACAAATTATTTCTTACTTAATTCAAAGTTTTTTTTTAAATAGGATGTCGAAAACAAACACGTTATCATACTGCATTCTTGTGTTATTGCCGCGCGGGATTAGCCGAGCGTTCTAAGGCGCTGCCGTCATGGACTGTGCGGTTGGTCCCGGCGGAGGTTCGAGTCCTCCCTCGGGCATGGGTGTGCGTATTTGTCCTTCGGATAATTTAGGTTAAGTAGTGTGTAAGCTTAGGGACTGATGACCTAGCAGTTAAGTCCCATAAGATTTCACACACATTTGAACATTTTTTTCTTCTGTTGTTTGTCAGTTACCATTTCTTTCATACTGTGTCAACTATGTTTATTACTGAACGCCGGTCTTCAAGGGGTGGATTTATTGCATAGGAATGAAATGCCTAATTCAAGGTACAGTAGCTCTGACCTCCAGCGTGACGTCCACAAAGCCGACATCCTGTGTGCACCGAGCACAGGGCGCCGCCTGGACAGGAGTGTGGACGGTAATTTGGGTAAGGCAAGTCTGCGGGACGGAATCGATGCGACGGCGCTTGCGTAGGAGGCCAGGGAGAGCGGGCATCGGTATGCCCCTCCCTGCATTCCGGCGCACAGCCTGCGCGCCTAATGGGATTGGCCGAGGACCGCTGCCATTGGCCGGCGCCGCGCGTGGGAGGGTCCGGGCCCGGGGCAGCAAGGGTTGGCAGCCCGCCTCTCTCTCCGCTCTCTGCTCTCCTGTTCCGGACGCTGAGGCACAGGCTGCGCCGCCATACCACACAGCTCGCTTCTCCCACACCCCACGTCTGCATAACGACATCTATATTACTCCTCTGCAACTGACGCTTACGTGCTCACTACGGAGTTTATAAAACTGCCATAGCGAATAGAAGAGAAAGTGTTCTGGCTCTCCTAGTTGACCGGTTCTACCGCTAGATGTCAGTTGGTCTGCTTGTGACCCAAGGAAGCACACCTTAGTGCGGCATTCGCAGTACATGAGCACGATACGCGAACAGGATCTTACGTAATGAAATGAAAACTATGTGTGTTTAGTTAACATACCTCAGTGAAAATCAGTTGCCAGCTAGTTTAAATTAGTTTCCGGCCAGACTTCGACAGCTTTCGAGAAGTTTTTATAATGAGTAATTAGTTTAGCTTTCGCTGACTCACTACCATCTGATCTTGTAGCTTATTTTCCCGTCAAGAAGATTGTGCGTTGGCTACAGAGTTACCGAACTAATCTTACGTTCTTTCGTTGAAATGGCGTCGGGTACAACTGACTTCAAGTTAATTCTTGGCAAACTTTGGATCTCGTGAATTAAGGCCAATTATCCTGTTCATCAATTCGTCGGTAGAAGTTATAAGTGAAACACTCATAATTAAAAATTTTTTAAATAGATTGTCAAAAATAAACACGTTATCATACTGCATTCTTCTGTTATTTGTCAGTTACTATCTCTTTCATACTGTGTCAACTATGTTTATTATTGAGTTTGGAACGATACTGATTGTAGAAGATCTCACTGAGTTGTCTTACGCTTTTAATCTGCCAGCTATTTTCGCAATAGATTTATTTTGTTCAAAAATTGTTCAAATGGCTCTGAGCACTATGGGACTTAACTTCTAACGTCATCAGTCCCCTAGAACTTAGAACTACTTAAAACTAACTAACCTAAGGACATCACACACATCCATGCCCGAGGCAGGATTCGAACCTGCGACTGTAGCGCCTTTAACCGCTTGGCCACACCGGCCGGCATTTATTTCGTCATTCTCTGTTCTCAGTTTATTACATAATTACACAAGTTTCAGTTTTTTACGCTTTTGTGTTCTTTTTGCTGAAACTACTGCTGCGTTCGGAATTGATTCGTTCTGCATAATTTCCTCGACTGAAGAAACAGTGGCACACATCACAACTTTTTCTGGCTTACAGTGTTTTGGGCCACAACTTCTTTTTTACGAGTGTTCTACGGGAAATTTTCTTTTATGTAATATTTTAAAAAAGATGTTACAGTAAACGAGGAAGTAATCTGCGAACAACACTGGCTTTTAGAGAAAATCTTTTAGTGCTGGAATTTCAGCTTGTTTACCGCCGGCGATAAACATGTCCGTTTATGTAATATGTTCCTCTACGAAACATGAGCCGTACACTAATCAATTTTAAGTCATATGTCTGTATTTTGGAGGAAATGCTCTCAGCAATTTCAAAGTTCTACTCCCTTTTTTGGATTTCTGAAACATATTTGCCTTTACTTTCTCTACAATCGGATCAGTACGCTGGAACTAACATGTGGGCAGTTTCTTCCTTCTTCTTTTTTAAATACGAATAAATAGAAGTCCTACCACCACTTCATAACAGCAGACTGCACCTCTTCAACGTTTCCCACAGAACACCGTAAGCAAACCGACAAAATAAGCACATAAAATACACAGTCCTGTACAGAAACGCACCAAGTCGAGTCTCAAGCAAATAGTGCTGCTCGTGATTCGCGGGCACGCCACGTGTCCTATGGTATCTGTGGTAACACGCAGAGAGTCAGCACACTTCCTCTTCTAGAACTACTTCTCGATCGTTCCAAGTGGGTCAAATTAACACCGAAATCTTCCCGTGCGAGCTCTGAATTCTCTTATTTTATCTCTATGGTCGTTTCGTCTTATGTAGGCGGAGCTCAACAAAATATTTTCGCATTACCAGGAGAAAGTTGGTGAATGAAATTCTACGAAAAGATCTCGTCACAACTAAATAAGCCTTTGTTTTCATAATTGCCACCCATCTCGCCTATTAGTGACATTCTCTGCTCTACTTGGTGATAATATGAAACGAGCTTTCCTTCTTAGAACTTTTTCAATGTCCACAGTCAATCCTACCTGGCAAGGCTCCCACACTATGCAGCAGTACTCGAAAAGATGAGAGGCAGACGCGGTGTAGGCAGTCTCTTCAGTACATTTCTTGCAGCTTCTAAGCCTCTGGCAATAAAAAGCAGTCTTTGGTTCTCCTTTCCCAAAACTTTTCTACGTTACGGTTCCCGTAAAAGTTGTTCGTAACTGTAGGCCCTAATCCCTAGATATTTAGCTGAACAGACGATCTTCAAGTCGAGGTGTTCAAAAAGTCTCTCCACAGTGCCGTATGATTGTTAGCCGCCCGTGCCGTATGCCGCAGTGATAATACCGAAATGAAACTCAGTGAAATACAAGTTATTAATTTATTGAATATTCTTTTTACTTACAGATTTTCACATCAAATGCTGAAAGTGTCCCCCCTGTTATGGAATACACAATTCAATTCGTCTTATCATTTTTCCAAACACAGGCTGTAACATTTCTTCTGTAACAGAAGTAGTGAAAGTGGATAATGCAGTTTTCAATTCATCAATGGATATTGGACGGTTTTTATAGACAGCTGCGTTCGCTGCATCCCAGAAGAAAAAGTCAGTTGGTGTTAGGTCAGGCGTTCGTTGAGGCCAAAGTCCCTGTGAAATTATGCGATCACGAAAAACATCAGCAAGCAGTGATATTGAAACGCGAGCTGTATGTGCGGTTGCAACATCTTGTTGAAAATAACCGTTCAGTATTTCACTTAACACAAGTTCTCCTATGAATGGGTACAGAATATCACTGCAGTATCGTTGTGCGTTTATTGTTTCGTTGAAAAATATGGGAGCAACAATCCGACGCCTAGAAATTTCAATCCAAACTCCTATTTTCACAGAATGAAGTGGATCCTCACGAATACACAATGGATTTGCAGTACTCCACATACCAGAATTTTGTGAGTTCATGTACCCGGATAATTAAAACCACGCCTCATCAGTGAAAAACGTTTCATTAAGAATATCCCTTCCATTTCGTTGAATGAAATTTTTGAACCATTCACAATAATGTAGTCTCTTGCCATGATCAGTATTTTTCAGTTCTTGCACGACTGTCACTTTGTATGGGAAAAGTTCTAATTTTTCCCTCACAGCTGTGTGGGCCGTTCCGACAGTAACATCCATTTCCTGGGCGAGTTTTCTTACTGACTTGTTCGGACTCATGGACATTTTATCGGAAATATCGATTAGTCTGTCCTCAGACAAAACGCTAAGACGACCACTTCTCGGTGCATCTATCACTGAACCAGTACTTCGAAATTTGTTAACCAAATCTCGCACAGTATCGCGATGTGAGGAATGTTGTCTCTGGGAAAACTGAATTAAATGTTTGACGAACTGAAACTGTGTATTTACAACCAGTTTTGAACAATTGTTCGAATAAAAACACACGATCTTCAATGGTTAGCATTTCAACAGTGACAAAAACGAAACACACGAACAAAGGAACTAAACTTAAACGTTCACGTCAACACGTAACGACACACACCAACGATACTATTGACGCAGGCTGAGATAAACGAAACAGCGGAATGTTGGGAGAGTCCACCCAGGCAAGCGGACAATCATACGGCACGCGCGGCTAACAATCATACAGCATTGCGGAGAGACTTTTCGAACACCCCGTATATCGTGTAATCGAAATTTTTTCACACTCATGTGGACGATCTCACACTTTTTATTCTTCTGGGGCAACTGCTACATTTCGCGTCATACAGATACGTTGTGTAAATGATTCTGAAATTCATATTCATTTTCTGACGATCTTTTTAGACAGTAGACGACAGCATTATCTGCAAACAATCTAAAAGGGCTGCTCAGATTGACTCCTAAATACCTTACACATATTAGCGTGCAAAATGTAAGGACAAAAGTAAATTTCACATTATGTGCCACTGCAAAGTAACATTGCTCGATGAAACTTGGTCCATTCGGAGAAAAAACAGTACAGTATACTACAGAACGTAAATGAAATGAATAGCAATGAGACGAAGAGAAATGACACGTTTTGTTGAAAGGCAATGACTGTAATGAAGCCACCGCAATTCATGCTGATCCAAATGGCTCTGAGCACTATGGGACTTAACTTCTAAGGTCATCAGTCTCCTAGAACTTAGAACTACTTAAACCTAACTAACCTAAGGACATCACACACATCCATGCCCGAGGCAGGATTCGAACCTGCGACCGTAGCGGCCACGCGGCTCCAGACTGTAGCGCCTTTAACCGCTTGGCCACACCGGACGGCCATGCTGGTCCCCTGGATATTACAAAATGCAGTACATGGTTGTTAATAGCATGTGTCGTCAACAGGGACGGCAATGCATGCTCTGCAACGTGCTCCTCTTCTGGCCACAAGGTTGGTAAGGAGTTCTTCTGGTACGCCGTTCCATTACTGCACCAGAGCGGTTGACATCTGCTGGATGGTTGTTGGGGCATGTGGACGTGCTGCAGAATGTCTCCCCAACGGATCCCACACGTGCTCGATGGAATGTAAGTCAGGGGAATGGACAGGGCAGTCCATTCGCCGTAAATCCTCTCATTGCAAGAGCTTCTGCACCTGCGCTGTAAACGATAAAAATTACTTTCGGAAGTCAGGAAAATCGCCATATTTCCCGCTGTAACGTGGCGTAACTGCCCCCCCCCCCCCCCCATATATTTATTCATTTGTGCGGTGGCTCAGATATTATTCTGCTTCGCATATGCGATTAGCTTATCAGAACTTCATTTCTTCATTTTCCTTTCCGAATTGTTCGGTGTTTACCGTGCATTACTCGCAGCTGTACCGATATAACTCTTGGCGGTTAGGACTTACACTACTGGTCATTAAAATTGCTACATCACGAAGATGACGTGCTACAGACGTGAAATTTAACAGACAGGAAGAAGATGCTGTGATATGCAAATGATTAGCTTTTCAGAGCATTCACACAAGGTTGGAGCCGGTGGCGACACCTACAACGTGCTGACATGAGGAAAGTTTCCAACCGATTTCTCATACACAAACAGCAGTTGACCGGCGTTGCCTGGTGAAACGTTGTTGTGATGCCTCGTGTAAGGAGGAGAAATGCGTACCATCACGTTTCCGACTTTGATAAAGATCGGATTGTAGCCTATCGCGATTGCGGTTTATCGTATTGCCGCATTGCTGCTCGCTTTGGTCGACATCCAATGACTCTTAGCAGAATATGGAATCGGTGGGTTCAGGAGGGTAATACGGAACGCCATGCTGCATCCCAACGGGCTCGTATCACTAGCAGTCGAGATGACAGGCATCTTACCCGCATGGCTGTAACGGATCGTGCAGCCACGTCTCGATCCCTGAATCAACAGATGGGGACGTTTGCACGACAACAACCAGCTGCACGAACAGTTCGACGACATTTGCAGCAGCATGGTCTATCAGCTCGGAGACCAGGGCTGCGGTTACCCTTGACGCTGCATCATAGACAGGAGCGCCTGCGATGGTGTACTCAAATACTAACCTGGGTGCACGAATGGCAAAACGTCATTAATTCGGATGAATCCAGGTTCTGTTTACAGCAGCATGATGGTCGCATCCATGTTTGGCGACATCGCGGTGAACGCACATTGGAAACGTGTATTCGTCATCACCATACTGGTGTATCACCTGGCGTGATGCTATCGGGTGCCATTGGTTACACGTCTTGGTCACCTCTTGTTCGCACTGACGGCGCTTTGAACAGTGGACGTTACATTTCAGATGTGTTACGAGCCGTGGCTCTACCCTTCATTCGATCCCCTACATTTCAGCAGGATAATGCACGACCGCATGTTGCAGGTCCTGTACGGGCCTTTCTGGATACAGAAAATGTTCGACTGCTGCCCTGGCCAGCACGTTCTCCATATCTCTCACCAATTGAAAACGTCTGGTCAAGGGTGGCCGTTCAACTGGCTCGTCACAATACACCAGTCACTACTCTTGATGAACTTGAAGCTGCATGGGGAGCTGTACCTGTACACGCCATCCAAGCTCTGTTTGACACAATGCCCAGCCGTATCAAGGCCGTTATTACGGCCAGAGGTGGTTGTTCTGGGTATTGATTTCTCAGGATCTTTGCATCCAAATTGCGTGAAAATGTAATCACATGTCAGTTCTAGTATAATATATTTGTCCAATGAATACCCGTCTATCATCTTCTTGGTGTAGCAATTTTAATGGCCAGTAGGGTGGTTACTAGTGTTGTAGACGGGTGATCACATTGGATTTTGGTATCAGACTGCTGGTGACATCCAGATTTCTCTGTTGACATCTCTGCTGGGGACGCGGGATCTCGTCTAACTGTGGAACAGCAAGCTTCCCAAGCCCTGCATGTCAGTCAAGCCTCGATTTTCTCAAACACCGTGGTTCCCGAGAGAACAGTTCTGTGACGAACGGCGGCCCGGATATTATCCGATGACCGCGTCTGGTCAGTGGGAGATAGGCTAGAAGGCGCTCAGGCCAATTTTACAGACAATAACGTCCTGTATCTAACGGTTGGTCAGGCTCAGATTCGGCTGTCGTTAAGGGCCACTAACGAGTGGTTTTGGCCGTCCACAGTGAAACGACGTGCTATGTTTGCTTTCGAGGCGCTGTCTCGCTAAGGCAGAAATATTGCCAACTTACATTTCGAAAACTTCCCCAGCCTTCCTCCCATGCGGACGAGGCTGGTAGCCTCCCTAAAATTTGCAGATTTTCTCATCGTAGAGAACCGGCCAATGGAATCTTCCCCTGGTCTTTACTGGCAACGGTTTTTAGTTTAAATTACAAGGTGGGAGACAAGGAACCAATTTCCAGGTATGGAATTTGTGGTTCACTTACGCCCTTTTGCTGATTGGTCGCTGAGAGGCTTTTCGCAAGTGTTGTTCCGAGGTGAGGAGGAAGACCTTATGCGCCAGATGGAGGGGAGTCATGATGGTGGCTACTTAAGTGAAGGAGATGGTTGGACTTCTGCCAAGTCATTCCGGAGTTATACTGAAACTTTTTCGCGACTTTGAAATTATTCAGCCGCGTCAGTATCGACAAGATGATGTTTTCGGCTTTACGCAGCCAACTCAGTACAATCAGTGGCGTTCTCCGTCAGCAGCTCTCATGTTTCAGCGGTCGGCATCACCATCTACGATTACGCGGACACGGTAAGACTCAAACTGCGATGTACGCTTTCAATCTCAGGTTGTGTGGCAGAGAGCAACAAGAGAGGCTTAACCTCATTTTACGGTGCAGTTAGAGCTCTGAGACACTGTTTGATTTCCAGGAACTCATGCATTTTTTCTAAAAGGCAACTTTTCTTTTCTAGGGCATTTTCAATTTCTCGCCGCCATGAATCAGTTAACTGATGCTGTTATCGGCTTTAGGTCTCAGGACTGGTAATATGATTTTGCAACTCTTTGATTCGAAATTACCATACAGTTGTGCACACTGTTGAGACCATGTCATTTGTTTTTTCTTCACTACCACGGTTGAAATTATTATTTGTGTGCCCGTAAATTGTTATGTGACCACCATTTCAGACGACTTTTCTAGTGTAATGCTGGAAGTGATCATTTGTAATTAATTACTCAAAAGATATATTGTTAATATCGCATTTAATATCGCATATTAGTATCTCCTGTGTTTACCATCTATTCACGACGTTTTCTGTTTCACCTAGTTTCTTCTTGAGTAAAAATGAAGTGTTACCTGATTCTACTCTCCCATTTAGTATTTATTAGATTACCCCATACATTGACTGAGTGAATTTTCTAATAGTAAACTAGTGGACGAGGCCGCTTGATAGTTTCAGGTATTTTATTTCAGCATTTGTGATGCCGAACAGTCGGTTTATCCGTGTAATCCACATGCTCCATTGACGTATTTTATCATCTCCTAGGATCAGGCACGATAAATTAGCAAGATTTGCTTATTTGCAAACCCATGCTGAATTCGTTGAGGCGGTGTCTGTACTAGCAGAACACCGACTTCTGACACATTCTGAATATGCTTGGGGTGGCCTAGTTTAGCTTTCTCGCCATGTATAGTGCATTAATATGCATCTATTTGTAATTCTTGATTGAGTTGACGCCAGTGTACCGGAAATCAGGTGCAATATCTTGTTCAACGTTTTGAATTTTGTGTTTTGCAACTTTAACTTCAACAGAGTTTTTATTAGTAACTCTCGCGGAATATCAACGTCACTGCACATCCGTTATTAAGTTTACTGCTAATTTATCTTTTGGTATGAACAGTGACATTTGCTTTATCATATGACAAGAACACAAATAGTGCTAACTCAAATGGACTCCGCATCATCAGCCAGTGGATTGGCACGACAATATAAACGTCGAAACACCACTGATATCACTGGTGAAGAACTACTGAGGATGTTGGAACAACCCGATTTTGATTTCGCCATCCAAATTTATCGAAGTTTTCTGACGAAGAAGATGCTTTCATGGACTCAGCTGATAGCGACAGCAGTGACTGTGGCAATAATTGTGTTGATCATCCTGATGCCAATGGACTGCAAGAACCTTGTTGTTGTTGTTGTTGTGGTCTTCAGTCCTGAGACTGGTTTGATTCAGCGCTCCATGCTACTCTATCCTGTGCAAGCTTCTTCATCTCCCAGTACTTACTGCAACCTACATCCTTCTGAATCTGCTTAGTTTATTCATCTCTTGGTCTCCCTCTACGATTTTTACCCTCCAATCTTTCCTCCAATGCTAAATTTGTGATCCCTTGATGCCTCAGAACATGTCCTACTAACCGGTCACTTCTTTTTGTCAAGTTGTGCCACAAACTCCTCTTCTCCCCGATTCTATTCAATACCTCCTCATTAGTTATGTGATCTACCCATCTAATCTTCAGCATTCTTCTGTAGCACCACATTTCGAAAGCTTCTATTCTCTTCTTGTCCAAACTATTTCACTTCCATACATGGCTACACTCCATACAAATACTTTCAGATACGACTTCCTGACACTTAAATCTATACTCGATGTTAACAAATTTCACTTCTTCAGAAACGCTTTCCTTGCCATTGCCACTAACATTTTATATCCTCTCTACTTCGACCATCATCAGTTATTTTGCTCCCCAAATAGCAAAACTCCTTTACTACTTTAAGTGTCTCATTTCCCAATCTAATTCCCTCAGCATCACCCGACTTAATTCGACTACATTCCATTATCCTCGTTTTGCTTTTGTTGATGTTCATCTTATATCCTCCTTTCAAGACACTGTCCATTCCATTCAACTGCTCTTCCAAGTCCTTTACTGTCTCTGAAAGAATTGCAATGTAATCGGCGAACCTCAAAGTTTTTATTTCTTCTCCATGGATTTTAATACCTACTCCGAATTTTTCTTTTGGTTCCTTTACTGCTTGCTCAATATACAGACTGAATAACATCGTGGAGAGGCTACAACCCTGTCTCACTCCCTTCCCAACCACTGCTTCCCTTTCATGCCCCTCGACTCTTATAACTGCCTTCTGCCTTCTGTACAAGTTGTAAATAGCCTTTCGCTCCCTGTATTTTACCCCTGCCGCCTTTAGAATTTGAAAGAGAGTATTCCAGTCAACATTGTCAAAAGCTTTCTCTAAGTCTACAAATGCTAGAAACATAGGTTTGCCTTTCCTTAATCTTTCTTCTAAGATAAGTCGTAAGGTCAGTATTGCCTCACGTGTTCCAACATTTCTACGGAATCCAAACTGATCTTCCCCGGGGTCGGCTTCTACCAGTTTTTCCATTCGTCTGTAAATAATTCGCGTTAGTATTTTGCAGCTGTGACTTATTAAACTGATAGTTCGGTAATTTTCACATCTGTCAACACTTGCTTTCTTTGGGATTGGAATTATTACATTCTTCTTGAAGTCTGAGGGTATTTCGCCTGTCTGGTACATCTTGCTCACCAGATGGTAGAGTTTTGCCAGGACTGGCTCTCCCAAGGCCGTCAGTAGTTCTAATGGAATGTTGTCTACTCCCGGGGCCTTGTTTCGACTCAGGTCTTTCAGTGCTCTGTCAAACTCTTCACGCAGTATCGTATCTCCCATTTCGTCTTCATCTACATCCTTTTCCATTTCCGTAATATTGTCCCTTACAGTAAGCAAAACTGCAAAAATCCACAACTGCGACCACTAAACCAAAAAAACGTTACCAACCTAAGACTGTACTTACAAGCGACGTTCATCCACCGCATATGTATCGTAGACAAACCGCACGTGACTATGATTTTATTACAGACACGTCATCCAAAGACATGCTGTAATGTTAAACAGAGTGGAGCTTGTGACCGTCCGTGGGCTCACGGAGGAATTTTGTAATAACCAACCCGCAAAACTTGCATTTTAGTGAAATTTCGAATTAGTAGTTTATAAGACAGCAATTAAGGTTCAGGCTACATTAAAAAGACGGAGAGTACTGAAATCATAAAAGTATTCAACACGATTTATTTACATCGTTGTGGATAACTTAGTTTTTTAAGAAAGAAAAAAAAAATTCGAATTCATGTTCATGAAATATCAGCACTTCAGTTTTAAAGATATAATAATATCTATGTTCTTAGGCAAATGCAAGGTAACAAAAGGAATATATCAATCAAGAAAATTTTATCGAAGTTTGGTTAAAATACAGTACCTTCCCAAATAACCAGTCTTAAAAAGAAGCTACATATATTTTCATAACTACTTGTCTCAAAATTGCACTTTCAGTACCGAGTGAAGTTAAAAAGCTTAACCCGTCTTGTAGAGGTTCGAAGGCTGTTTTTAATCAACTTCAGTTTTGAAAATAATCTTTTCCACTGCTGTTTGTGACCATAAATACTTTCTTAGGGTGATCTCGATGTTAGGAAAAACACTTCTGGCGTGTTATGGGTTCTGGTTTGGTTGGAGTGAGGTATTTCGAGTAATCTAATTCATTTCAAACTGTCAGAATTCCATTTCCATTCTTTTAGATGTCTTAGTGGTTTTGTTAACTTAAGTGCCACGCATTTGACCGGGTGCTACTGGGAGTTTGACGAGAGAGATCGTGAGATTTGAGAGTTAAGCTCAGTCTTAATTCGTATCAGTTGTCCTCTGAAGTGCGCTCTAAGGATGGTTTATTCAAGAGAAGGAGCTTTACAAACTAAGCAAGTCAGTAACGAGCTGATTCATCTCTGGTCCTTGTGCAAGCAGTTACCCGACTTGGCAATGACTGACAGAGTTGTTAGACGTCCTCCTGAAGGATATCGCGCGAAAATCCTTTCAATTGACGCGTTGGATCGTCAATATCCCGGTATGACAGGAGGGCCTTGCCCATAATACTTCAAACGTTCTGAACTCGAGAGAGATCCGGTGACATTTCTGACGAAGAGAGAGTATGACAAGCACAAAGACAACCAGTAGGAACTCTCGCCATCTGCGGGAGGATATTATCTTGCTGAAGTGAAATGTTCGTACAGTGACGAAATAAATCTCGGGTGAACAGCCTGTTATGAGTGTGCATAGGACACAATATTTCGGCAATCGACCACGTTGCCATCATCAGGTGCGCTGATGTACTGGCCGGCGGTGGGCCGGCGCCATGTATATATAGGACAATCCGCCTCCCGTTCCTCCCTCAGGCGCTTCCTATGAGTCGGTGCGGTCCGCGCCCCGCGCGCGGCCAGGTACAGCGTCCGTTCTCCCGCCGTCTGGGCACTGCGTCCTACGTCTTCTCGTTCAGGAGGGTCTGCCGGCACCGCTCTCGTTTTTCTTCCCTCCTCCCCCGAAGTCGGTAGACTCTGGGAAATATCCTTTTTCTTCTCAATCTGGGTGATCGCGGGTTCCCCCGCCTTGCTAAGGATGTAACCACTGTCACGATTTAGTTGTGGCTCCCTTACTCTGATCTCTATGGCTTCTTTGATGACACAGTCCCAGTATTTGGAAGTCTGTGTCAGGAAAAAAACGGTTCAAATGGCTCTGAGCAATATGGGACTTAACTTCTGAGGTCATCAGTCCCCTAGAACCTAGAACTACTTAAACCTAACTAACCTAACGACATCAAACTCATCCATGCCCGAGGCAGGATTCGAACCTGCGACCGTAGCGGTCGCGCGGTTCCAGACTGTAGCGCCTAGAACCGCTCGGTCACCCCGGCCGGCCTGTGTCAGGACTTTTGGTCTGGTCATAATCCATGGACACAGGCGGAGGAGAACCAGCGTAGATTTGTTAGTCTAAGGTCTTTATATTATATATTATATAAGTTCTTTAACAACTACATACCAATTAGATTGTAACAATGAGAAGCCTGTACAGTTAGATTCAGAAGCATCCGACCCACCTTACATTTCAAGGCGGTGGGTTACTCTGTACTGTTAATGAAATAAATAAAATAAATAAATACAAAAAGTCTAAGCACAGGCACACATCGAGACTTTTCAGAATCGGTGCAAGCGACTGCAACGAATCACTACCTAAGTCTAGATACTCAAACATGGAATATCCAATAGGAACTTTTTTTAACAACAGCCTGAAGATCTTTATGCTGCTATGTAGATCAGATATTATAAAAGACAAACAGGAACAAATTAAGCAAATCAGACCTGCATGAACAACTGCATTATCCATTACGTTAGTGCATTATAAATTCCTTTTATTAGATAACTCTAGTCATATTAAATGTATACGTGAATGGTGCATGATACAAAAAATAAATGTCAGTCATTCTCTTTAGGGAACACCGCTACAACTTAATGGAAATTCATGTGTGTGGACTCGCCCGGTCTAGTATGTACTCGGTATCCTTCTCCCAGTATTTGATAATATTTGCATTGCAGGTTCATTTACAACGAGCTTTTTAATGGACGAAAATACGAGGGGCAGTCGAAGTACTTGAAATAATGCAATACAAGCCACCAGCTGAACCAACTCAACTTTATTCCTCTACCGGTTTCGGTTCAGAAGACCATCTATACTGGAGAGAAAGCTGGACATTGGTGACTTACGCATACATATCAGTACAACTGTCTTGAATCACACTATTTGCTGACAATTACAGCAACTTAGGTCAGAAGACCACCATCACAAATTTGAAATATGGTAACCATATTCGTCAGGTCTTATCACCAATGTCTAGCTTTCCCTCTACTGTTGATGGTTTTGTGAGCAGAAACCAGTAGAGGAATGTAGCTGTTTGGTGTAGCTGGTGGTTTGAGATGCATTATTTCAAGAAGAATTAATATATTTATCCCACTGTGAGACAAGGCAGTCAATGCCTTCATGGAAAAATGTTTGCTGCTGCTGCGGAACTATAATTGTACCTAGGGGTGCATCTCTTCATTCGAAGTAAATCTAAGGACACCAATGTCTTTTTTCAGGGCTCCACAAATACGTAAATCTCATGGGGAGAGATCGGTACCGTATGGGAGACGTGTAAGGGCAATCCAGCCAACACAGGGAAACATTTTTCCATGTATGTATTGACCTCTTCTCTCACAGTGGGATAAATGAGTTAACAGTTATGCGAATATTTTCTAAATAATAAACAATTTACTTGCTTTTTTCCATGTGTCTCCTTTTCATTTGATTGCCCCTTATAAACAGCGTGTCCTTATACTCACTCTACGTTTCTATGATATATAATAGTTACAAATACTTTTGTTTTTGCAGGAGAGCTGAGAAAATATATTCCGAAGGAAAGTCGGTAGTCATTTTTATTACCCGTATTTGTGATGTAACGTATGAATAGCTGCTGGAAGATTCCCTCGAGTAATTAATCTGAGGATTATCTGTGCATAGGTCACCGATTGTTGAAAAAACGATATCTGTAGTATTCTGTTATAATTAGAATGAATATTTCCTTTTAGAATACACTGCTACGCACGTGGCTTGTGTTTTGCCGCTCAAAGACGATGTGAGCCGCAACCCCTCCGTGAGACATCACTGAAACAATTTTATGGTGTTTCGTGAGCGATATTCTGCCTATATATTTGCCTAGCCCTTTCCCTAGAAGCTACAGGTCGATAATTTCCAACCCACTGTTTCCGGCGAGTAACGCATAATTAATTCAGTGGGCTTTCAGATGTGACGTGTAGTATGTTTCCTTACAATATTAAATACCGGTTTTAAGTAAAAACATGTATATTTTGGATCAAGAGCTTTTCTCGGTTATTCGTGCAGACTCGGGTCTACATTAACCTGGGTCGAGAGTTCGGTGTAGTGAACAAAGTGGCCAATACGTTGGTGGGAACTGGTAAGTACTGATGAGTAACTGCAATCTCGAAGTTCACTGTTGCACGGGAAACAATCCATTGCCTAACATGCTGTCACCCGCAACCCAGGCGTATCTACGGAGGGCTTGGCGTCCAACGCGCTGCGTCACATCGAATAATGTAAGTGCTGCATATTCTCAGAGAGAAGGATTATAGAAGCAGAGTGACAATATGTCATGATATGCTAGAGGACGTCAATTATAATGATGTAACAAAAAGTATTGACTTTAGCGATGAATGGCATTCCGTCGAACAATCGACAAACTTAAGAGGCGACAGCTCGCATGAGGTTGGAGCTGCGAGATCACTAGTTTCGAGCGGATGAAAATACAAATTCGTTCTTGGAGTGGAAATTCTACACACGTGAGGTTACTGTATGAATTTTTGGAGCTCCTTTTGATTTAGGATACAATTTCACATAGATTATTTCCAGCATGATGGAATACTATCCAGTTTTACGATCAACACTTTTTAACTTTGTATCACCGCTCGCGATACCCAGAATAACATCAGGTAGATTAGATTCTTCCATAGAGTCAACCATAGAGTCAACCTAAAACCGCGCTGGTAAGTTTTGCCTGACATAATGCCACTCTCCACGTATTCCTATCTTGTGCTAATCCTTTCGATATGTGTTTCGCCCGATATCCTCGATGACATATTCTACATACTGAGACGATTGTGTGTATGTCCCTGTAACTTTTCATCTGCACTGTATCTTCCATTCACAAGTTAATTACCCGTGGATGCGTTAGGACGTGTTACACTAATCTGTTCCCCCTTCTGATAGTTTTTGCGACGGACGAATCTCCCCAACTACTTTTTGCAGTATCCCCTCATTACTCATTTCATCTGTCAACTTATGTTTTAACATGATATCTTTTTTGTTTTTAGATATCTCTTCCCCCCGCAGTCACAGTTTTAAAAGTAATGTAAGATATATAACGTCTTTTGCGTATATAATAAAAGTATTATTGCAATCGCAAAAGACCGTAAATTTCTTATATTACGTTCTAACGCTCTTATGTGGCACAACGTTTCAAATTCTTGTAGTTTATTCGTTTCCATTTTGTGTAATCTAGAAGCTCCTCTTTTACGCAATGCTGTTTTTCAGACGTAAGTTTTAAAAATCTGTCTGTCAGTTTCAAGTCAGTATTTTTATACCAGTACCCTGTGTCGACCACCAAACTGTCCGCGTAGTTGATGACTACAAAACCCTGTTTTCCATTTTGATCTCACGTGATTGTCTGTATTTCTAAATTACTTATTTAGTTGATCTGAAGATGATATAGGCATCATTTGAGCAAATGCAATATAGATTACTTTAAAAAATACAGGTTGTTAAAAAACGGTATTTCTTATTTCGGTAGACGGTAGTGCGGACCAAAGCAAATCAAAAAATATCCAGTAAACATTGGCTCTAAAATGCATACCTTTCGAGCTCTGAGTACTTATTCAAACCCGCTGCAGTGAAATACATCTCTCTTACTGCAAGCGTTTTGCTGTTACGAACGACGTACAAAATGCAGTAAACAAATGAGAACTATTATAGTGCTACTGTGAAACAGCAGAGCTTCTAATGTAATTTGCTTGCAATTACATACTACTTGCACTTGTGAGTCACCGCTAAGAGAGGTAGTGAATATGGTGTCCAAGGCGTGCTTCTGTCTGCCGTCTGGAACCACACACTCTCTGAAAAACTCCAGGTCGGCCATGAATGCGCTCGCAGGCATTGATGACACGTTTTCGTAGTGTTTGTACATCATTAATGGAGTTTGCATACACCAAAGATCGCCAAGTGTGGCCACAACCAGAAATCCAAGGAATTAAGGCCGGAGGAACGAGTAGGCCAACGAGTTGAACCTCTGTGACCAATCTATTGCCCTTAAATGTCTGCGTGAGGTGTTGAAACGCGTACGTTTCATATGTATTCAGTTGCAGCGATGGCGAGCCATGAGAGAATCTCTGACCAGAGAGTTATTTATCGTTGCTAGTCTGCGCTTGACCGCGCGAGAGTTCAGTTAGAGAGCAGTAGCGCGCGCGAGACGACAGTAGTAGTCGAGTTCAGTCGCGAGTGGGACTCAGTAGTAGGAAGTTGCTAGTTGCACTCTGTCGTCAGTAGTTGTACTGAGCGGGCGTCGACATGGATCGGCGGCGTGCTCTCCCTCCATCTCTGGTCACGGTTCTGGACGAGGTATATTGTTATCGAAGGTAATGAAGCAGCATTGCGCACATATGATAATGTAAAGTATGTTAATTGTAATTAATTTGTTCAAGAATTCCCCCAATAATAAGTTTTTATAAAGTGGATCTTTAAACAAAAGTAATCATTTCAATTTAAAGAATTTTTCCTATGCATTTCCTCCAAGAATCAGAATTAAATATACGCCAGCATTGCACGTAGCTGTGCCGAAAAACAAGAGCAGATATTGAGGGAGTTTACTGATGTAAGAATTTTGGTTTTTTTGTTCAGATTTAATATTTGCACAGGGCCGAGGGTCAGCGCAGCTGCCCTTATAAAATTTATCAGGTTCATTTTAGCGTTAATTTTGTGAGGACTTAACATTTTTGTACATTTTTATTATCATTGACTTTTATTACTGTGGGAAGCTAACATTTGGCTCTATTTGCATTTTCATTCAATTCATATCATTTAAAAATAATTACGGGGAGGTTACACTTAGCACGATGTCCAATGCTCAATTAAATATTTTCTTTTATTTTCACGGGAAGGTTACACTTTGGCTTTATTCTCATTAACATTGAAATATTTAACTTTATTTTTGCGGGGAGGTTACACTTGGCAACGTCCGGTCCAGGATCGTATTTCTTTGAGAATCTTCTGAAAAGTAGCCAGATATCTGTTCTTATTTACTTAATATAATCAGCATTTGGCGCAACGCTTTTACTAATTTTGTGATTTTCTTCCACAGATCATTGGCAATTCGTTGCTCTCTGTTGTATTTTTGTTTTTTGCTTTTTGCATTGTGCTTATTTCATTTGTGAATAATTGTGACTATTGTAAAAATGCCGCGAAAGACTATGAATAGTGCATCGCGAAGAATAATGAGTGAAATAATCGAATTAAACAACTTGACCGATAGTAATTGTGACACGCAATGTAATGATGACAATCCTCCGTTTATTGACAATCAATATGTACCGACCACCAATG
This sequence comes from Schistocerca cancellata, assembly GCF_023864275.1. Taxonomy (NCBI): domain Eukaryota; kingdom Metazoa; phylum Arthropoda; class Insecta; order Orthoptera; family Acrididae; genus Schistocerca; species Schistocerca cancellata. Next base: position 581,075,871 of record NC_064630.1, on the reverse strand, counting down.
TTGATTTTGATCGTAGTGATGAACAGACGAATTCAATTGTGTCCTCTGTTAATTTAACGACAACTGATGACGCGGGGCGTTCTGTTGCAATGAGCGCAGCCCAGCTTGAAACACCCGGTTTGCATGACTTAAGTAATGAACAGACAAATTTGTCTAATGAAAATGAACAGTATACTCAAAGTAGGACAGATTCATTTAATTCCGAAATAGTGATTGACAGTGTACATCCGACTGGCAAACCTTTTTGTAAATTACAGAACGACCAAATGGTCACACAAAACGCGACAATTGCAGATACACCATCAAACAGTACAGAGAATAGAGTAGGTAATGTTACCCTGGAACAAATTATGGCAATATTGCTACAACAGGGTAAACAACAGAGTGAAAAATTAGACAACAATTCCAAACAACTTAAAGAAGATCTGAAACAACAGCTTAAAGAAAATAACGAAAATCTCAAACAACAGTTAAATGAAAAATTAGACAACAATTCCAGACAGCTTAGTGAACAAATTAGAGGCGTTGCCGCGCAGTGTCATGATACTAAGGAACAGTTACGCGAGGAAATTGAGACTTGTTCAAGAAAAAGTAGCGAAGAAATTAGATCTGTTGCTCAAGAATTAAGGGAAATGCAAACAACTACAACAGAAATCCTTAGAGACGAAATTAGCGCAGTCGCTAAACAATGCTCTGAAATGGCTACACAATTACGCGACGAGTTTAAAGTAATGACAGCAGAACTTTCGCGCACAATGGATGCAAAGATAGACGCGAAATTCGACCAACAGAACACTCAGATTGACGAACGTTTTAATCACCACATACAAAACAGTGATACGCAAATTTATACGGGATCAAAATAAAGTAAAACGACAAGTAATGGAAACAATCACGGCACAAAGACAAGAAGACAAACGTAAATTGTTCGCGAAGGCAAAAACATACGTGGACAACAATATTGCTACAGTATCGGACAAAATTAATACCATCGAACAGTTGAACACCGAATTACGTGATGAAATTCCCGATATTAAATCAAAAACAGATACATACACGGTAGATTTTCAAACAGTGACCGACAGACTCGAACAATTAGAACTAACAGAGGATTCCGATGTCGTCAAAGCTGACGTTAAAAAATTGAACGAAACCACACGTAAATTATAAAAACAGATTAATGCTTTTGACACTAAGAACGATGATCAGGTAAAAATACTGACTGAAAAATATGATGAATTGGCCAGTCGTATTGACGTTATTGAAAGTAATAGTGACAGCAAATCAGACGATACTTAACCGGTTTCATTTAATCAAACACCGGAATTTCAAAATCTACAACAGACAATCAATGAGATCGATTCATCTAATAACACCTTACGTAGAAAATTGTCAAGTTTACAGCAAGAGGTAATAGAGATAAAAAATGTTTCAGCGTTTAACACATCACAGCAGACGCCACTTTGTTAACATTTATCAGACTCACGCGGCGCGTATAATTTGGGTAATTTACAGAGACTACGCGACTTAAAATCTGAAAAGGTACGCGACTTAAAATCTGAAAAGCTACGCAACTTGAAATCCGAAATGACACAAACAAACAGATTCTCACACAAACCTGAAGTGTTCTCAAATTCAGTGACGAGAACATAGATTACGAGCAAATTTTATCCGTAAGAAAATCTAAGGAACTTAATAATGACAGAGCACAGATACACGCTTTGAACTGGATACGACAATTTGCTTTTGTATTTTCAATAGCATTGCGTGTAATGCAGAAATTTGAATTAGCATGGATACAGCAATTTGTTTGTGCATTTTTACCGCCATTGCCTGTAGTTCAAAAGCTAAAATTTATTTGTAGCGCGTAATAAACCTCAGGGGATTCATTACGCTTTAATGAATATGTGCCGTAGCGTGCATAGGGCCCCGAGCTGTAGTAGTGCTGTTTCATCTTTAGTTTTCTGCACTGCTGCCTTCTCTTTTACTATCCTTTATATCTATCAAAACAGCTCTTCAACTATTGCTCACCTAGGATTCAGAAATAAATGTAAAGAAAACCCGATACGACAATTTTTTTTTACCGAAAGTGACAATTTTTATTAGACACTCCCGAAATGACAAGAACTACCAGCGTAATTATAATAACAGATAAAATTGTAATCATCAGTATGTATAGCATTTTCAGCAATCGTCAAAATTATCAGCAGTCGCAAACACATTTTGGTAACAATAGAGGTTTTTCACCGCAATAGCAATAAAACCAGCCGGTTAGCATACCTAACCGACAATGCAGTCTACAAGGTCAACCAGGCTTTAATGTTTCGCCGCGTGCACGAATAGTCCCAGGTACAACAAATAGTAACGCACGCCAGCAAGGAAATAACTACGTACAGAAAACACACTATTTCAATTCCTATCGCAATGCACCGTATAGGAATGACTATCACGACAGACGTAAAAACAATGAGCACAATTATCAGCGTACGTATAATAACAGTCGGTCTTACCAGCAGCAAAATGATCAGCAACAACATATTCTCATGAATGAACCCGACAGTAGGTATCATCCAGAACGTAATACGTCTGGAAGAAATAACAGAACAGTTCAAATAGTCGAAATGCCACAACATCCTCCAGAAAATAATAACACGTCAGATAGAATCTGACTAGATACTGTACAGGTCGCATCTTCCAATAACACAAGCACTACTTTTGACACGCAGAATGTTGTTCACGAAAATGTTATTACTTTTGACGATATCAGAGACACTCTTTTGCAGGAAAGACCAATTGTTCAGAAAACCATTTCACATCCTGTCATCGAAATTAAAATTGGTTCATCGAAATTTTCAGCAGTAATCGATTCCGGATCACCTATGTCAGTAATAAATGAAGAAACTTTCAACGAGTGTAACAAACAGAATACATATCCTACATTACCACTAGGCAAAACGAAAGTAAAAGGAGCAGTATCGAGTAAAGGAGTAGATGTTAAATTACAGACGCATTTATCATTTTGTATTGCAGGTCACACATTTCACTCAAATTTTTGGATTGTTCCTTTATTGACAACAGACGTTATTTTAGGTACTAATTTTCTGGTACAACACAACGCCATTATTGACTTTCAAAATTCCTATTTAATGTTAAAGGATGAAAATGTACAATTGGCTTTAGATTTCCAGCACTCTTTATCTGCAGAAGAACAAACAATTAATCGGACAGAGGTCATTTCCGTATCACGTAGCATAGACTGTAATTCCACATTGTTCACGGATACGTATGTACATAACTATAACACTCCAGACGAAGCTGACTACGACGTAATGCAGATGATTTCTGAAGCAGTGCAAATACAGACGACGAACGCACGCAACTACACAGAATTCTTTTACAGCAATCTCCAGTTTTTGACAATGTTCCTGGTACTATGTCCGGTTTTATGTATGAATTTCAAGTCAAACAGCACGACACATTTAAAGCAAAGCATTATCCCATTCCATCTATCCACAGAGAACAAGTTAAAAAAGAATTGCAAGATATGCTCGACCAAGGAATTATTGAACCGGCAGTTAATCCGTACTTAAACCCGCTCCATATTGTTAAGAAAAAAGATGGCTCACTTCGCCTTGTACTTGATTCGCGTCATATCAATGACATAATTATTAACGAAACAGATCGACCACAGACATTAGAGGAACTTCTACAGAAATTTCATGGTACAGCTATTTATTCCACATTAGATTTGAAATCGGGATTTTGGCAAATTCAGCTCCATCCGAACTGCAGAAAGTACACAGCATTTCTCTGTTTTGGTGACTGTTATCAATTTTGTAAATTACCGTTCGGCTTAACTATTTCTTCAGCAGCTTTTATTCGCGGTTTGAATACAATACTTCCGACAGAACTTAAAGACGGAATCACAACGTACGTAGACGACATTCTCATTGCAGAAGCTAACTGGTCTGAACACAATGTGATTTTAGAACGACTGTTGCAAACTTTTCATGCGCAAGGACTCACAGTTAATCTCAGTAAATCGCACTTTGGTAAAACTTCTATAAAATTTCTTGGACACGTAATTTCAGCAGAAGGCATTGCGCCTGACCCGGAAAAACTTCAAGCTCTACGTGATATTACTGTTCCTACGACAAAGAAACAACTACGCAGTTTTTTGGGCTTAATTAACTTTTTTCGTAAATTTATTCATTACTCTGCTTTAGATACCCCCAGATTATGTCAATTGACAGGTAAAAACAGTATTTGGTCCTGGAATAAGCAAGCACATTCTGAATTTGTGAACCTGAAAGAAGCCTTGTTGAATGCTCCACTTTTATCGCACCCAGATCTTACCAGAAATTTTTCCATTGCCACCGATAGTTCTAACACCGCTTTAGGCGTACACATTTTTCAGGAAATTGAAGAAGATGGTTCTACAGTAATTAAAAACATCGCATTTGCAAGTCGCATTCTGTCACCTGCTGAACGAAATTATTCCGTTACAGAACTGGAAACATTATGTGTTGCGTGGGCTTTCACGAGATTTCGGCATTTTAGTTTATGGAAGACATACCACCGTCTACACAGACCACCTACTGATGACTGTCGTATTTTTTTTCTTGGCAAGTGCCCGGCGAGGTAAGGTTAGCAGGTTGCTTTTCTTGTCGTTATACACATTAGACCAGGCATATTTTCATTTTTTTTTGTATGTATGATTGTTTTCCTGTTTTGTTTGTATGCATTGTGAAATAGCTAAGACATAGCAAACACCAGTTGACTTTGACATTTTTGCTTTAAGATATCTCAACATCGTGACTATTTTTACATTTTTTGCTGCTGCATTATGATATTCTCAGTTGACTTCGACATTTTTGCTTTAAGATATCTCAACATCGTGACTATTTTTACATTTTTTTGCTGCTGCATTATGATATTCTGTGTACATTTTTGCCTCTGAACACTATGTTTTTCACATGTTACGTTTTATGTCATGTTATGCTGTATGCTTAATTATGTTACCATAAACCAGTTTTTATCTAATGGGTATATGATTTAAATGCAAGACATTAATCAAATGGTTCAAATGGCTCTGAGCACTATGGGACTCAACTGCTGAGGTCATTAGTCCCCTAGAACTTAGAACTAGTTAAACCTAACTAACCTAAGGACATCACAAACATCCATGCCCGAGGCAGGATTCGAACCTGCGACCGTAGCGGTCTTGCGGTTCCAGACTGCAGCGCCTTTAACCGCACGGCCACTTCGGCCGGCAAGACATTAATCTTTGTTCATCATTTTCAGAAAGAAATAACGTGTAAAGGAAATAAATTAAACAGAAATGGGAATTTCACCTACGGAATAGACGAAAGAAGATGCAAAAACCTTATGAGGAAGAGTAAATGGATCAGAATTAACAAGCATTAACAAGAACATACTATACACATCGTAGAATAGCAGTCTTAACAATTTTTTTCTTTCAGAATACGAGGCGATTGATGCAGGCTGTCAGACAGAACTACACATCTTAGTTTTAGTGATGAAATATGCTAGAGATAAGGAATAGTTGTATAATGAGTAATGAAGTGATTTTTTGCAGATGATAATGAATGCTGATGAATAATGATGAAGAATATGATAATATGGGTAATGAATTTTTGCTTTGCAGATGACGATATGGATAATGAAGTTTTTTCTTTACAGGTGATGATAATAATGGAGTTATGATAACGAAGTGATGAATAATGAAGTCTTTTTCTTTACAGATGAGGATAATGTTGAAGTTATGTATTTATGCTATGTAGTTATTTAAGTATTTGTTGCAGTTCGTTTTGACAGTAGGTATTTTATTGCTTAGTAGGATGAATGAAGGTTTTGGAAGGGATAGCTATGGAACACATCTTTTGTACACATTTCACTAGCTGTTAATTCGAAGTTCACTACTTTTCAGCATAAAATGCGTTTCTTCCTTCAGATTAATAATCCCTTTTTTGTATATTTTCTGCAGGAGAAATTATTTATGAAATTAATGTACTATAAGCAGTTGTTCATTAAGTCTATGTCATCTATGAATGTGATCACATATACTCTACTTGTTTCATAACCTTGCTACAGCTGACTCATGACGAATGGCGTTACACATCTTCATTTGCAGCAAAGCCCAAAAGCATTTTTTTTTCTCTTTCCCCTGCAATTACCCAACGCAATGCATTGCTAACACAAAAAAAGGAAAGTATTACCAGTCCCAAATAATAGTACCAATTTAAAAGAGTTATGAGTAATACTGAATGATGTTCTCCAACCACAGACTTTGAGTAATAGTTACAGTATAATAATAATGCTTTGTAACTGGGAAATGAATGCTACTGATTACTGTATTGAGATGACCAATGATTAATTATGAACATTATTCTGTAATACTACGTAACGGGAAATGAATGCTACTGATTACTGTATTGAGATGACCAATGATTAATTATGAACATTATTCTGTAATACTACATACATGGTACAGAAATGTTCAATAACTGGACAATGAATGCCGCAAACTACTAATGTAATTCTCAGTGAAGACTAGTATATAACTTAATGTCCTTCACCTTCTGGCCTAACTACCCTGAATTACTGTAATATCCGTTTATCCTGGATATCCTCTTGATCATGGAGCACTATGTTTGGTTTTTGCAATAATTCTACGTTGGTGTACCTTACAAGAACGTGGTGTTGACACGACATGCTGTCCACCACTGTAAGCGATGGAGATGTTAATATGGTCCCACTGTTTGGTGAACCTAATGTACTGCTAAAGTGATAATATGGAATATTACTACGACATTTCAGTGTCTTGGCTACGCTGATAAATACTTCTGGGAAAAGAACTGCAGATTGTTTCACTTGGTGTTGTGCTACAGTAGAAAGATATGGACTTTCAGTGCAGCTGCGTGCAACCTAAAGTGCTACTACCACGATGCAATCCTTCCCTTTCCTATCCTAATTCTTGTAACATACTAAAGAAAAGTATATACAGTACATGTACATTTGTTAGTACGATTTGTATTCATTGCCTTTACATTTTTGTGATTTCCTGATATGTTCTAAACTACAGAACATGTGCACTTATGTCATTTGTCAATGAGATTTGTACTCATTACGTCTATTTGTTGTGAAAACTTTGAAGAATTTTTCAGTGCATGTGCACTTATGTCATGTGTTAATATGTTTTCTACTGAGCTTCAGTGCCTGTGCACTTTTATCATTTCTCAATATGATTTGTACTCGTTGCCCATACATTTGAGATTTCCTGATATGTTCACTACTTCAATGAGTGTGCACTTTTGTCATTTATCAATATGATTTGTATATACATTTTTTGTGATTTGCTGATATGTTCTGTACTCATTGTATTCTGTCATTGTCTGTACTTGGTGCGTGTGCACCATATTTACTTCATGCTCTACATCTGTATCTTCTCTAATTGTAAAGTCAATTAATTATGAAAAAATTTGTTGCTCATGGCAAGTCCAAATGACTCACCATCGCTGCCAAATTTTTGCCCCCTCAGTGGAGGGTTATGAAACGCGTACGTTTCATATGTATTCCGTTGCAGCGATGGCGAGCCATGAGAGAATCTCTGACCAGAGAGTTATTTATCGTTGCTAGTCTGCGCTTGACCGCGCGAGAGTTCAGTTAGAGAGCAGTAGCGCGCGCGAGACGACAGTAGTAGTCGAGTTCAGTCGCGAGTGGGACTCAGTAGTAGGAAGTTGCTAGTTGCACTCTGTCGTCAGTAGTTGTACTGAGCGGGCGTCGACATGGATCGGCGGCGTGCTCTCTCTCCATCTCTGGTCACGGTTCTGGACGAGGTATATTGTTATCGAAGGTAATGAAGCAGCATTGCGCACATATGATAATGTAATGTATGTTAATTGTAATTAATTTGTTCAAGAATTCCCCCAATAATAAGTTTTTATAAAGTGGATCTTTAAACAAAAGTAATCATTTCAATTTAAAGAATTTTTCCTATGCATTTCCTCCAAGAATCAGAATTAAATATACGCCAGCATTGCATGTAGCTGTGCCGAAAAACAAGAGCAGATATTGAGGGAGTTTACTGATGTAAGAATTTTGGTTTTTTTGTTCAGATTTAATATTTTCACAGGGCCGAGGGTCAGCGCAGCTGCCCTTATAAAATTTATCAGGTTCATTTTAGCGTTAATTTTGTGAGGACTTAACATTTTTGCACATTTTTATTATCATTGACTTTTATTACTGTGGGAAGCTAACATTTGGCTCTATTTGCATTTTCATTCAATTCATATCATTTAAAAATAATTACGGGGAGGTTACACTTAGCACGATGTCCAATGCTCAATTAAATATTTTCTTTTATTTTCACAGGAAGGTTACACTTTGGCTTTATTCTCATTAACATTGAAATCCTTTACTTTATTTTTCGGGGAGGTTACAGTGTTCTACAATGATTCTGAGAAAATGGGCTGGAGCTCTATCGTGCATGAGCCACGTCTCCAGCCGTTGTTGGAATGATACCTTCTTTAGCAGGACAAAGATCGTTTGATAGCAACTGACGATACCCTGCACCGGTCCTTTGGTAGTATGTACAGTCTTATTAGGCTACCTCCAATGGTTACTTCTAATACTTTAATTAAAAATTGGCGCTGATTTCTTGCTTCTTCAACTGCATATAGATTTGCATCACCCCAGACATGTTGGTTTTGAAACTTGGCAGTCCCATCTCGCTTGAAAGCAGCCTCTTCTATGAACAGTATCTTTGTTGTGCAAAGTGGATGTGCACCACATCTTTGCAACAGCCGTAGGCAAACATGATTCTAGCAGGCTGATTCTGTGGTTGAAGTGCTTGGATCCGCAGTACAGCGGAGGGATGGGTATAGCAGCCGTTCAACTATGGTTCAAATGACTCTGAGCACTTTGGGACTTAACATCTTAGGTCATCAGTCCCCTAGAACTTAGAATTACTTAAACCTAACTAACCTAAGGACATCACACACATCCATGCCCGAGGCAGGATTCGAACCTGCGTCCGTAGCAGTCCCGCGGTTCCGGACTGAAGCGCCTAGAACCGCACGGCTACTGCGGCCAGCCCGTTCAAGTAGAATCACGCAGAATAGATGACGACTAACCCCTACAGACGGTTAAATTCTACGTACGCTTGTTCCAGGGTCTTCTTCCAGTTGCAGTATTCGCTCGTCCACAACAGAAGCCGGCCGGTGTGGCCGTGCGGTCTAGGCGCTTCAGTCTGGAACCGTGTGACCGCTCCGGTCGCAGGTTCGAATCCTGCCTCGGGCATAGATGTGTGCGATGTCCTTAGGTTAGTTAGGTTTAAGTAGTTCTAAGTTCTAGGGGACTAATGACCACAGATGTTAAGTCCCATAGTGCTCAGAGCCATTTTGAACCACAACAGAAGTAAGAATGGCGTGAGGTGTGCCACAAGCCACACATACAGGATACAGGATTGGTGGTTGTTTCAATTTGCTAGACCATAACAGAAGATCACATCTGGTATTTTCCGTGAAGGAATAATAGGCTTCCACTACGCTGGTAAGTGCGAAAACAAAACTACAATGCCGGCCGCGGTGGTCTAGCGGTTCTGGCGCTGCAGTCCGGAACCGCGGGACTGCTACGGTCGCAGGTTCGAATCCTGCCTCGGGCATGGCTGTGTGTGATGTCCTTAGGTTAGTTAGGTTTAAGTAGTTCTAAGTTCTAGGGGACTTATGACCTCAGATGTTGAGTCCCATAGTGCTCAGAGCCATTTGAGCCAAAACTACAATGTAAAAGCATTTCATAAACTTCCCAAAGGAGAACTAATGTATGCGTAGCACTTACATGGATCTATGAATATGGTTTACAGTAACAACACTGATAAATGTATCCACGGACAATATCAGATGTATGTATCCTGATTTGCTTACCACTTTCTGTAGCTCGTTTATGATAGCAGTTGTCTTATTTTGGTCCACACTAAGACCGCTTAAAATATGTTTTTTCTTTCAACCTGTGTAATACATTTACATTGCTAAGCAGTGACCTTTCATACGCACGGGAATGTGGGACACAAGGGGATAGCGGAGTACAACGGAACTGTGTTGTTTCCTAGAATGGAGAAAGCTGCAGCTTATTCTAATGAAATTTAGCTATGCCTCTGAATGGAAGAGAAGATGTAACAGCCATTTTGACCTGATTTGGAGTGCGACTGCTAAGCGAAAGACTGTCTTTCACGTCCCCAGTTGTGTTTGTATAACTTCTGGTAAATTTAAACAAGAGATAATCCATTAATTCTTAATTATAAGATAATCTTAAAGTGCTTGCCACACGCTATAAGTCACTTGCGTAATACGTTAAAATTCGGCAGCTTTTTTTTATTTTTTTGTATTTTTTTATTTATTTTTTTTATGTATTTATTTATGATTTTTTCCTCTCCAGGAAATTTGTAACCTTCTGATATGTGCTCTTGGAGCAGAAAGAGACGGGCAAGAATCGGATAGAGTTCTTTTTCCCCTTCAGTTTTTCATGCAAGTAGATTGATGGACAGCAGTTGGATATTAAATGAATATAAACAGCAGTTTCAGCCGTTTTATCTACTGATACGCGAGGTTAATGTGCCCAGATCAGCATTGGTAAGGTATGTTCGTGAAGCTAAGAATAATCTCAACTACAGGGTTGACAAATCAGATGATAAATTTAAAAATGTCTCACTATAAAACAAACACACGAGGAGCTGGTAAGGTACCTGAAGTCTACTGAGATCAGACCTTTTAGTCCAACAGTGAAACATCCCACTGTCAGGTCTTTAGCCTAACTAGCAGAAAGAGAAGTGTTTTGACGAAGAAACTTGTCTAGCTGGCCAGGACGGGGTTGTAGGATTTATTACCAGGGATCCTCTGTTGTGTATTCGCAAGCCAGAAAAGACATCTGGTGCACGAGCGAAGGGATACAATAAAGCAGCGTTAACAGCAACAGTAACTTGGTATGAAGCATTAAAAATACTTGTACATTTTTGAAAATCAAATCCAAATATTTTCTTATTGTTAACGGCTGATGATTCCTAATCCTTAGTCTAAATCGTTCATTAAACAACTTTGTGTTAGTTTTAAGACGATATTCCTAATAATTACAACGTTTGTACAGTAATTTCACATAAAATTGTTTTATCCCATTCCGCCCCGTGAGTAGGGCAGAACGGGAAGTGTGCAAGCTTTTCTTCAGAAAAATGCAAGAAACACATAACATACAGTATTAAGTGATTTTTTTTAGGATAGTGTTAGGTTGTACTACAAGGTGATTTTTATACCCTTAAGAAGTGTTTTCTTCTGCTCTTTTATAAAAGTTTTTAAACGTTAAGTATGCCATTCAGCCCAGAGATCTCCTATGAATTGGCTACATCGGCACATGTCCGACATACAATATTAAGTGATTTTTTTTTTTTAGGATAGTGTTAGGTTGTACACCAAGATTTTTATACCCTTAAGAAGTGTTTTCTTCTGCCCTTTTATAAAAGTTTTTAAACGTTAAGTATGCCATTCAGCCCAGAGATCTCCTATGAATTGGCTACATCGGCACATATCGGACTCCTCTGAATGCCGCTCGCAACCTTCCCGCGTCTGTACTACACTGCGGCGCGAGCAGTGCCACTCAGGTGCCCTCCGCCGACTGCCAGAGGGGCGGCCGGGGCAAGCTATGGACAGAGCGGTTGCAATCAGGCTCTGAACACTATGGGTCTTAACATCTTGGGTCATCAGTCCCCTAGAACTTAGAACTACTTAAACCTAACTAACCTAAGGACATCACACACAACCATGCCCGAGGCAGGATTCGAACCTGCGACCGTAGCAGTCCCGCGGTTCCGGACTGCAGCGCCTAGAACCGCACGGCCACCGCGGCCGGCTGGTTGCAATCAGGGAGCGAGGCGGAAGAGCGGAGCCCCGGACTGCGTCAAACTGCTACACGACGTGTTCCGGACAAAAGACGCCTTTGGTCACACCGTGGATAGCACCGATTATTAACCTTTCTGAGTTATAGTGAGCTATGGTGATTGGAACGGTCCTCTCCCAGGGATCTGAATGTGCCTCAGCTGTGGCATATATACTGACAGTTGTGTTTTCTTTTGTAACTGTTTGCACTGAGAAAAGATAGGCGAATGAGGAACTGAAGTCTGGTTGTAAAGTTTTTCTAGCCTCAGATACCACATTAAATTGAGTCAAACGTTTCATTGTAAACTTTTTTGGCGTATTGTTTTTAATCAATTATTTCATGTTGTTTTTAAAAGTTTGGGTTTAAAAAATTAGAACTGTTGTATTGCCTCCTCGTCCCCAGCCTTCCACTTAATGCCCTGTTACAACTTACTGACTCCAGAATGTTAATTATTGATTTGTTAGACGTCTATCGTTTTCATCTAAATGACGCTGTATCGAGAACTGAACTGCATCTGTAATAGACTTAGTTTGAAGCTTTGTTCAGTCTCATTGAGAACTTTTGAATTAGCATGTCAGTACACTGCGACTCGTAGTTCTGATCGAGGGCTCCGCATATATGCATTATTCGCGGGCCGTTTGCCTAAATCCTCGTCGAATTCTACTTTTTCGTAGCTGCAGCCGTTTTAGGAACACGCAAAAATGGAGGTACCTGAACAGTTCAGCATTTATGCGACGAGCTGTGTTAAATTGGGAGAGGAGTTCACAAAAACTTTCAGTACATTTGATTGGTTGATTTAGGAAAGGAGACCAAACAGCGATGCCATCAGTTCCATCAGATTAGAGAAAGATGGAGAAGGAAGTAGGCCATGCCCTTTCAAAGGAACCATCCCGGCATTTGCCTGGAGTGATTTAGGGAAATCACGGAAAACCTAAATCAGGATAGTCGTACACTCGTTTGAACCCTCGTCCTCCCAAATGCGAGTCCAGTGTGCTAACCACTGCGCTACTTCACTCAGTCAATAATGTTCAGAAAGTTCGGGAGGAAGAATGTTTGTTTGTCACGTGTTTCGTACGTGGTATCTAAATTAGATTAACGTCCACTCAAGACGATCCAAAACCTAGATACGTATCTTCCTAGTCTGACGACATTCATATTTAGAGTGTGCGTTGAAGGTGCTCGAATATAGTTAATTCAGTATACGAGAAACAGCAAAAGACAGAGAAATCAATAAAAGTTCTACTCCTTCACTTGAAAAACTTAACACGCAATGCATACTCGAAAACTTGTGCCTTGGTGCACGAGAGACTGTTCAAGTTTGACAGCAGTCAAGATCTTTTTCACGTGACAAATAAAGCTAACCGTGCTTCCTCACGAATACAAGAAGGGTATATGAAACGAAACAGAGTCGTTTCTGTGGTTCTGTACATACGACACATATATGGATGTGCGCTTTAACTGAAACGGCGTTGTTCACGATGAGTGTGTCTTATGAGAACATACCGCGATTTTTTTTATCAGCTCTGCAGCGTTTGACACGGGGAAAGTGAGACCTGAATCGTACCCAAAGCTGCAGGATTTTGCGCAGTCCTGTCAACGAGTTTGTCGAGTTTTGCGACAGAGATATTCAACAAACCCGTTAGAAAGTGAACCATTCAGCATGTTACTCGGTGTCTCGCCATCATATGCTCGCCTTCATGCACCATTATGGGCATAGTTCTGTACAATTTAAAGTTCAGGTTGCACATTCTGATGTCATGGGCTTCCTTTATGACAGAATCCCAGAAGACCAATTCACGGGACAATATCATTCTATGCCATTATGCTAAAAAACAGATTAGCTGTGCTAATCTTCAAATTAAATAAGCACCCATGTTCGGCATAATATTCTGAGACTGTAAATATGGGCAAGTCAATATAACTGGGACTTAGCAAGTCACAATTAGAGTCAGTTACACATGTTTAATCAAAAATAAGCTAGAAACCTCACACATTCTGACGTAGTTTTGTGATGACACGAGGAAATAACCTAGAGTATGGTACTCTGCGATTAGGCAATCGTCTGCCGTATTCGCTACAACCAGCAGCAGCGTTTCCGCTACAAAATCCGTACACAAATACCGTACCGGTATACCCAGCATCTGTAAATACAAGTGTTGTCCAGAAAGTAAGTTCCGATAGGTCGCGAAATGGACACCACAGTGAAAACCCGATGAAGCTTTGCACAGATGTGTTGGGTAGTGTCTCTAGTATGACCGTCGATCGCATCAAGACGCTCTTTTCAGTTGTGAGCTTACTGTGAGCAAGTAAAGGCGCCTAGAAAAAAGATATCTCCCGCCAAGTAGGAGGGCCGCCTGAGAGGCTTCGCCTTAATGAATGCAGCCCACCTAACACAACTGCAACGCACTTACTTCTTCATAGCAATTCTCAGCCACGCTCAGCAGGGGATGTGAAGACGCTCCTGCAGTCTTTTCGATGGGAAGTGTTCGATCACCCACAACACAGCCCTAACTGGCTCGTCCTGAATATCATCTCTGTTCACATGAAACGCTGGATACGAAGACAACACTTGGGCGCAGGCTACGCGCTGTAGACCAGCGTAGAGAATTTTCGGAAAGCACAGGCGGCTGCCTTCTATGACGATGGTGTTGGAAATTTAGTGTAACGCTCCGAGAAATGTCTAAGTCGGAGCGACGACTATGTAGAGAAGTAACTGGAAAGTGTAGCTAATTCTTGCAAAAAAAAAAAAAAAAAAAAAAAGTTTCTGATTTTCACTGTGGTTTCCATTTAGCGACCGATCGGAACTCACTTTCTGGACAACCCACGTACATGCAGCTTGCATAAGCGATACAGTACAACTGGCCAACGAATGTCAGTCACAGTTAAAAATTAAATTGCGTAAACTCAAGCACAACGTCACAACTTGGCACTTTAATATAGAAATGGCAATCGACAAATAAATGCATAGCAACTGGCATACCAATACGTGAAATGAAAATTTATCTCTGTAACCAACTGTATATCTGTAGCAAGCTGTAATCAATAAAAATTGGACACACGCTGCGTAGAATGTTTTATAACAATAAATCTATACTACCAACTCCTAATATATTCTGAAAGTATCTGAAGTGAAAAGACCACAGGGACTTAGTGTAGATCAAGCAAATGGCTAATTACGATTCATTGGTAGGACAGGGGAAACTGCAATTTATCTACAAACGAGAGTCTGATTAACACGAAACATTTCGCGCCGCGTCAAACGCTTGTTTCATAGGCGAGAGAGAAACAAGAATGTCGAAGAAACTGGCAGAGACTCGAAGAAAGACGGCGTACACCCCGCGAGATTGTGCTTCTAAAATTTCAAGAACCGTCTTACGGGGCAGGAACTACGAACATTTTTCAACCGCTTGAGGATTCACCCCGTAGAGTTCGTGCAGATTAGTTAAACAATATCATAGTCATTTTTCTCATATTCCATGTGTGAATGTAATAGGAATAACTTTATAACACGGCGTGTAATCACAAAATTTAAATTATCACCTTGAAACGTGTAACAAGACTGCAGACATGAACCTGAAAATAAATGATAAATTAAATAATTTAATTTTGTCAAGGTGATAATTAAAACTTAATGACTTCACCTACATCTACGTCTACATACATATTACCCCGGTCACCGTATGGTGCGTGGCAGAGGGTGCCCTGTACCACTACCAGTCATTTCCTTTCCTGTCCCACTAGCAAACAGAACGAGGGAAAGCGATTGACTATATGCCTCCGTATGAGCCCTAATTCCTCGAATATTCGTGATCCTCACGTGAAATGTGTGTTGGCGACAACAGAGTCGTTCTGCAGTCAGCTTCAACTGCCGGCTCTTTACATTTTCTCAATAGTGTTCCTCTAAAAGAACGTCGCCTTCGCTCCAGTGATTCCCATTTGAGTTCCCGAAGCATCTCCGTAACATCTGCTTATTGTTCGAACCTACCCGCTTCTGTATTGCTTCGATGTCTTCCTTTAATACCTATGCGGATCCCAAACACTCGAACAGTACTCAATAATGGGTCGCACTAGTGTCGCATATGCGGTCTCCTTTAAAGATGAACCACATATTCTTAAAATTTTCCCAATAAACCGATGTCAACCATTCGCCTTCTCTATTACAATCCTTGCATGCTCATTCCATTTCATATTGCTTTGCAACGTTACGCTTAGATATTTAATCGACCTTGATTCTGTCAAGCAGCAAACTATCAACGCTGCACTCGAACATTGTGAGGTTGTTTTTCATACTCAACTTTTTCTGTGTTTAGAGCTAGTTGCCATTCATCGCAGCAACTAAAAATTTTGTCTAAGACATATTGTACGCTCCTACAGTGACTCAACGACGACACCTTCCCGTGCACTACAGCATCAACAAACAGCCGATGACTGCTGCTTACACCGGCCGTGTACATGTATAGTGAAGGACATCGGTCGCATCAGACATTCTTAGGACACTCCTGGCGATACCCGTGTCTCTGATGTGCACTCGCCGCCTAGGACAACATACTAGTTTCTATTACTTACGAAGTCTTCGAGCCACTCACAACTATGGGAACCTATTCGGCATGCTTGTACCTTTGTTAGTAGTCGCCATTGTGGCACTGTATCAATTGCTTTATGGAAATCTAGGAATATGGAATCCGCCTGCTACACTTCATCCAAGATTCTCAGGACGTCATATGAGGAAAGAGCAAACTGATTTTCGCACGAGCGATGGTTTCTGAAAGCCTACTGATTTGTGGACAGAAGCTTTTCCCTCTCAACGAAACTTATTATATTCGAATTGAGAATATGTTTAAGGATTCTGCCGCAAACCGATGTTGCAGATATTGGTCCGTAATTTTACGGGCCAGTTCTTTTACT
Source organism: Schistocerca cancellata (assembly GCF_023864275.1). NCBI lineage: Eukaryota > Metazoa > Arthropoda > Insecta > Orthoptera > Acrididae > Schistocerca > Schistocerca cancellata. The sequence goes on along the minus strand of NC_064630.1, from coordinate 581,059,023 downwards.
CTTCTTATATACAAGAGTCACCCGTGCCCTTTTTCCAGTAGTTTGGGACATTTTGCTGGGCGAGAGATTCGCGTTAAATGCAAGCTAACTAACTTCCAATTTTACAGACTAAAAGGGAAAAAAATGCCTGGTGCACACCTACACCACTGGCCATTAAAATTGCTACACCTAAAACGCAGATGATAAACAGGTATTCATTGGACAAATATATTATACTAGAACTGACATGTGATTACATTTTCACGCAATTTCGGTGCATAGATCCTGAGAAATCAGTACCCAGAACAACCAACTCTGGCCGTAATAACGGATTTGATACGCCTGGGCATTGTGTCAAACGGAGTTTGGATGGCGTGTACAGGTACAGCTGCCCATGCAGCTTCAACACGATACCACAGTTCATCACGAGTAGTGACTGGCGTGTTGTGACGAGCCAGTTGCTCGGCCACCATTGACCAGACGTTTTCAATAGGTGAGAGATCTGGAGAATGCGCTGGCCAGGGCAGCAGTCGAACATTTTCTATATCCCGTGCAGGATCTGCAACATGCCGTCGTGCATTATCCTGCTGAAATGTAGGGTTTCGCAGGGATCGAATGAAGGGTAGAGCCACGGGTCGTAACACATCTGAAATGTAACGTCCACTGTTCAAAGAGCCGTCAAAGCGAATAAGAGGTGACCGAGACGTGTAACCGCCATTGGGACATATACCCCATATCATCACCCCATATCACCCCATATCATCACGCTAGGTGATACGCCAGTATGGCAATGACGAATACACGCTTCCGATGTGCAACCGCCATTGGGACATATACCCCATATCATCACCCCATATCACCCCATATCATCACGCTAGGTGATACGCCAGTATGGCAATGACGAATACACGCTTCCGATGTGCGTTCACCGCGATGACGCCAAACACGGATGCGAGCATCATGATGCTGTAAACAGAACCTGACGTTTTGCCATTCGTGCACCCAGGTTCGTCGTTGAGTACACCATCGCAGGCGCTCCTGTCTGTGATGTTGCGTGAAGGGTAACCGCAGCCATGGTCTCCGAGCTGATAGTCCATGCTGTTGCAAACGCCTTCGAACTGTTCGTGCAGATGGTTGTTATCTTGCAAGAGTCCCCATGTGTTAAGTCAGGGATCGAGACGTGGCTGCACGATCCGATGCAGCCATGCGGATAAGATGCCTGTCATCTCGACTGCTAGTAATACGAGGCCGTTGGTATCCAGCACGGCATTCCATATTACCCTCCTGAATCCACCGATTCCATATTCTGCTAACAGTTATTGGATCTCGACCAACGCGAGGAACAATGGTGCGATACGATAAACAGAAATTGCGATAAGGCTACAATCCGACCTTTATCAAAGTCGGAAACGTGATGGTACGCATTTCTTCTCCTTACACGAGGCATCACAACAACGTTTCACCAGGCAACGCCGGTCAACTGCTGTTTGTGTATGAGAAATCGGTTGGAAACTTTCCTCATGTCAGCACGTTGTAGGTGTCACCACCGGCGCCAACCTTGTGTGAATGCTCTGAAAAACTAATTATTTGCATATCACAGCATCTTATTCCTGTCGGTTAAATGTCGCGTCTGTAGCACGTCATCTTTGTGGTGTAGCAATTTTAATGGCCAGTAGTGTAATAATGATACGCAGAGTAGAGATGTAGATGCCATCCTCATTTAGAAAAGTTGTTACTGCTATACACACTCTCACAAGTCTCTTGTAGCCATTCTACATCGTATCGGGTGGTCAAAAAATTGGTTGAATGTCGTCACGAAAACTGTGTTCCTCATATCACAGTTCTGTATGACCAAAACGACGGCTTCTTCCTTTTGTAGAAAGTTCACGCTGCGAACCTGTGAAGTCTCGGACGCTTTCACCTGTCAGTGCTATGCACACGGTATGCTGGTAGGCGCTGCGCCAGTAGCGGCGACACAGAGGGGAGGTCGGGTCGCAATATGGCGCCCCTAATCAGAGTCATTAGGCCACTTAATGGCTACCGTGACAGGAATGCCGTTAATGGAGACGCAGCCGTGTTGCACAATTTAAACGCGCCGCATAGCGTCATTAACGCTGGCATCCGCCAATAGCGGCCGGCAGCGAGCAACAGCGGGCCAAGCGCCGGCCCAGGTGCGCTCCGTCCATTCCAGCGGCGGGGTGCCGGCGCGTTTCCGATACCGTCACCCAGGCTACATCGAGGCTCAGTCTGTAGCACTGGGACCGCCATATTTTACAATTCCTTTCCTATCTAAGTTTCTGGTCATTAAAAAAAACACTATGAAAACGACGTGCAACAAACATAAAACTCACGTGAAGTGTGTTAATGGAATGGATATGCAAGTTACACTATCTGATCACCTCTTACTGGACATAAAAACGGGGCGTATCCACCCAACGCTGACGGCCTTAACTCTGCTGCTGACATTGTCAATGATGTGTCCGAATGTCTGTGGACGGATGACTGCTCATTCTTCCTCAAGCGCTGATAGCAGAGAAAGTAACGACATTAAAGGAAGGGGTCTGGAGCGGATTCGACGTTCTGACTCATCCCAAAGGAGTTCCACTGGGTGTAGGTAGGGACTCTAGCAGACTAATCCATTTCAGGAATGTTATTGTACACAAACCACTGTCTCATAGGTGGTACTTGTTACACAATTATCGCCATTATCTATAATGATCCTACCTAACTTCTTCGTCCGAATGTTTGTGGAGGGATGACTGCTCATTCTTCCTCATGCGCCGAGAACAGCGAAAGTAATGACGTTGGATGTAGGAGTCTGGAGCGGATTCGACGTTCTGACTCATCCCAAAGGAGTTCCACTGGGTTTAGGTAGGGACTCTAAAAGGCTAGCCCATTTCAGGAATGTTGCTGTCCACAAACCACTCTCACAGGTGGTACTTGTTACACAATTATCGACATTATCTATAATGATCGTATCTAACTTCTCTGTCTGTTTTTACTTAATGTGACTTCTGTGTAACTATGCTCTGTAATGTAGCAACCATGTAAATGTTTTATTGATTATTTCGAATAATTTGTATAATTGTAATTAATCTACGTATGTAATGTCAAAAGTAATGTGCTGTAAAAGAATGAATGGTTTGTGCATAGGGAAAGTAAGATTGTAACCAAGTAAAACTTGGAGCGAAGTCCCTCCGCAACGGAAATGGCTAGGCGGGAATAGAAAAGGTGGATATGGCGGTCGAAATGCAAGGCTCCTGTGTGACGTGAGTCAGTCGGTGGCTAGCAGGCATAGAGGGCGCATCTTGTGAACCGAAAGAGGCGACAAGAAGTGCAAGATTATATAATATCGTCTCGGATGTAGAAGTAATGCCGCTTATTATTCGTGGCGTACTTTCGTTAGCTCTGTAGAATGACAATCCGACGCTAAAGAGAGAATTTTCTGAGCTTGTTACACAGGAAGAGCCATGGATACTTTTAGCGCCCTTTTTTATAGCACAAGAGATCGACGCTGCTACCACCTTCATCTCACACTACCAGTTGAATTTTGTATAATTCCATGTATCCGTTATACAGTATGTTTTCGTTTTCAATAAAAATTTTGTGTTCTGTAAACTCTGTGTTGAGCCACCGTATTTAATGCTTAGTCATTTACCTAGATAGATCCCTATCCGAAGCGCTACGTTGAATTCGAGTATCCTATTTTACCGAACTGAAAAGCAATCATTTTTCCATAATAAAAATTAACAAACTTTGTGGAGTTTTAAAGTATATAATTATGTAGTGAGAATAAGTTTAGAAATGTTCTACGCAATTTTTATAAATGGACAATTAAAGTACTCAGTTCAAAGATTCTTTTTATTGAAATAATGGTGTTTACAATATCATGTGTTAAGTTGTTAACAACGTTTCCCATATTGCGTTGTTACTAATGTGTTCAGTCACGATCTGAACCCAAAGATAAATTAGTTTCTGGGTGCCCATGCTAATTGTTGAACCAAATTTAAATCCCATATTACAATAACAGCAACCAATAATAAACAACTAGCTACCTAACTATACTAAATCCAGGTGCCCCATATTTGAGCTAAATAATATAATGTAGTGAATATTCCTTGAGAATGCAAGTAATAATCAATACAAAAGATACAATTATTTCACAACTGTTTCAATAATATTAATTATCTATAATTAAACTGACAATAGAACCTCTTGTCCATGTCAGTAGTGCTCCTCCATCAGTAATCATTTTCCTATAATTACCATTATGTTCCTACTGTAATGTACGAATAGTAAATGTTATTGAGAGACAGTTGTTGCCTAAACGCATTAATACTCCTTCTGTGCAGTTCAAGTTAAATCACTGGTACATAACCTTCTAAATTGTGCACCTGTCTTGTATCAGCAAAGCAGGAGTTCTGTATCAAGTAAAGTCAACCCCAATAGTTAACTTTCTCTCTGAACCATGATAGTATTGGGTGAAACTGTGCGTAATTAGGCTGGCGACCGTTTCTTTTTAAGTAATTACAGTTTGCTTGATTATTAATAGAACCTTGGTTCGATTCCCGTTTATGTTGCCACTGCTTCCTTTCAACAGAAATCTTTACTTACTTTTACTTTACTTACTTTACACGTGGCTAAGGCCTTATCGACCATACACCTGCTCTACGAGCCTCTTCCAATTATTTCTATCCAGGGAAATTGTTGTCCAATCAGAGTTGATGCCCATCCTAGCTGCATCTTCCCGGATATTCTCCATCCACCTAATTCGAGGTCTTCCTCTTCTTCTCTTTCCTTCTAATTTCTTAGTGGATGCTATTTTGGGTAGTCTGTTCTCTGGCATCCTTGCTACATGACCAGCCCAGTTCAGTCTTCTCTTCTTTAACATTTCCACAATGGTACTATGTTTGTACAGCTCCCGTAGTTCTTCATTTTTCCTTATCCTCCACTCCATGACATTTTCATCGAAGATTGGTCCAAATATTTTTCTTAGTATTTTTCTTTCAAATATCAACAGTTTTTCTTCATCTTTTTTCCTGAATGTGATAGCTTCACATCCATATAATGCTACTGGTACAATAGTTGACTGATAAAAACGGATTTTGAATTCAGTACTAAGTGATCTCATCCTTAAAATTTTGATACAGCTGTAAAAAGTTCTATTAGCTGCTGCTAGACGGGCGTCTATTTCTATTTCTGCTCTATTGTCTCTGCTAAAAAGACTCCCTAAGTACTTGAAGTGGTCAACTGCCTTGAAAGTGAGACCATTTACGGTCAGTGGTGTATTCTTTTGGAGTTTTTTACTTATGACTAGATATTCTGTCTTTTCTTCATTCACATGAAGTCCAGCTTTCTCAGCTATTTTGTAATAATTTTGCATCATCCTGATTAATTCAGCTTTTGAAGTGCTTATTAAGGCTACATCATCTGCATAAGCAAGTCTAGTAATGTTCTGTCCCTGCAGTTGGATCCCTTGTGGATTAGTTTTGGTGAATTCTCTATCAATCTTCTCTAAGATAATATTAAATAGAATAGGTGAGATGGCATCCCCTTGTCTCAGTCCAGTGTACACCTTAAAATTTTCAGTCTCTCCTGCAGGTGTCTTAACTTTGCATATGGTTTCTTCCAAACACATTTTAACTAATTTGATTAATTTTAATGGTATTTCAAATTCTTTCATGGTGTTTAAGAGTGTCTGTCGGTGTATGCTATCATAAGCCTTCTTGAAGTCTATAAATAGAATATGGATATCTACATTAAATTCCCATGCCTTCTCAGTTATTTGTCTCAATGTGAATAAGTGATCCAAAGTGGATCTGTTAGTGCGGAAACCACATTGGTAGTCCCCAATCAGTTCTTCGGTTATGGGAATCAGTCTGTGTAGTATACACATCGACAAAATTTTATACGTGACATCGAGTAGGGCAATTCCTCTGTAGTTATCACAGACAAGGGGATCATTCTTTTTAAAGATGGGGCATATAATTGCAGTTTTCCAATCGGCCGGTATGTTTTCTGTCTCCCAAATTGTTTCAGTTAAGGAATGTAGTTCTATTTCCAATTGTGGTCCTCCATTTTTCAAAAGCTCAGCATATACCTGGTCTTCCCCACAGGCCTTGTTGTTCTTTAATTTCTTTATTGTTTGTCTTATTTCATTTACTGATGGTGTGGTGACTTGTATATCAACTGTATCTGGTTCTTCAAATGTAAAGTAATATTGTGGATCATTGCAGTTGAGCAGCTGTGTAAAGTATGTCTTCCATTTTTCTTGTATGTCATTCTTGTTTGTAAGTATTTTCCCATTATGGTCCTTTATAAACTGTTCCCTTTTAGTGAATTTTCCCAAGGACTTTTTTATATTCTTTATATCTTTATATCTTTAGGGGAACAAAATTAGTCGGATACCTTACCATTATACATTGTCTAAACTCAACTAAACTCCTTCCGAACAGGCCTTGGAAGGCCCAACGGCACCGACCGGCCGCCGTGTCATCCTCAGCCCATAGGCGTCACTGGATGCGGATATGGAGGGGCATGTGGTCAGCGCACCGCTCTCCCGGCCGTGAGTCAGCCGCTACTTCTCAATCAAGTAGCTCCTCAGTTTGCCTCACAAGGGCTGAGTGCACCCCGCTTGCCAACAGCGCTCTGCAGACCGGATAGACACCCATCCAAGTGCTTCCCAGCCCGACAGCGTTCAACTTCGATGATCTGACGGGAACCGGTGAGACCACTGCGCTAAGGCCGTTGGCATTATGCATTGTCACGGTCAGAAAATTAAAAATTCTTTCACAGGGTAACATTATCGTTAATCACTGTTTTAATTGTAGGCAGTGGTGTCATATGCGTTGCTGCTTTATGAATGGACGTATTGTTATGCAGGTGAAAACAGTCATCGTCTCCAGACTGTTCCTTCTCTGTACGCAGTACACAATTCTGTAAAATGTGTCATATATTTCCGTATTTAGAGGCTTTTTAAAAAAAATCACAATAAGAGGATCACACTCTCCCCACGAAAAATACCCCAATATCGTAACATCAACTCCTCTTTACTTCACTGTTGGCACTACACTTGACAGCAGGAAACGATCTTCAAGCTTTCGCCAAACGCAAACCCTTTCATAATATTACGACAGATTGTGCCTGATTTATTTCTCTGAATCACTAGTTTCCAGTAATTCACTGTTCAGTGGCGTCGCACTTTTCAGCCCTCGGATTCTCTTAGCACCGACTACAGAAACATGTGGCTTACGAACATCTGCTGGACCACTGCAACACCCTATGCACAGTCATTACGATAGCTCGACTGCCGTTATGATTGTGGAACTCACGAGTGATTCCTTTCACTGATTTCATGTTACGTTTTACAACCATCCTCGGAATGCTCGTAGGTCTCCCTGCGTCATTATGCAAGGTGGTCCATTGATAGTCACCGGGCCAAACATCTCACGAAATAAGCATCAAACGAAAAAACTAAAAAGAATGAAACACGTCTAGCTTCAAGGGGGAAGCCAGATGGCGCTATGGTTGGCCCCCTAGATGGCGCTGCCATAGGTCAAACAGATATCAACTGCGTATTTTTAAGTAGGAACCATCATTTTTTTATTACATATTCGTTTAGTACGTAAAGAAATATGAATGTTTTAGTTGGACCACTTTTTTGTGGTAGATGGTACTGTAATTGTCACAAACGTATAAGTACGTCAAAATGCCCAACGGGCATGTGCTATGTATGCTGCTGGGTATCCTGGGCGACATCATCCAAGTGTCCGGACCGTTCGACGGATAGTTACGTTATTTAAGGAAACATGAAGTGTTTAGCCACATGTGAAACGTCAACCACGACCTGCAACAAATGATGATGCCCAAGTAGGTGTTTTAGCTCTTGTCGCAGCTAATCTGCACATCAGTAGCAGACAAATTGCTCGAGAATCGGGAATCTCAAAAACGTCGGTGCTGAGAATGCTACACCAACATCGATTGCACCCGTACCATATTTCTATGCACCAGGAATTGCATGGCGACGACTTTGAACGTCGTGTACAGTTCTGCCACTGGGCACAAGAGAAATTACGGGTCGATGACAGATTGTTTCCACGAGTTTTATTTAGCGACGAAGCGTCATTCACCAACAGCGGCAACGTAAACCGGCATAATATGCACTATTGGGCAACGGAAAATCCACGATGGCTGCTACAAATGGAACATCAGCGACCTTGGCGGATTAATGTATGGTGCGGCACTATAGGAGGAAGGATAATCGGCCCCCATTTTATCGATGGCAATCTAAATGGTGCAATGTATGCTGATTTCCTACGTAATGTTCTACCGCTGTCACTACAAGATGTTTCACTACATGACAGAATGGCGATGTACTTCTAACATGATGGATGTCCGGCACATAGCTCGCGTGCGGTTGAAGCGGTACTGAATAGCATATTTCATGACAGGTGCATTGGTCGTCGAAGCACCATACCATGGCCCGCACGTTCACCGGATCTGACGTCCCCGGATTTCTTTCTGTGGGGAAAGTTGAAGGATATTTGCTAAGATGATCCACCGACAACCCATGACAACACGCGTCAGCGCGTTGTCAATGCATGTGCGAACATTACGACAGGCGAACCACTCGCTGTTGAGAAGAATGTCGTTACACGTATTGCCAAATGCATTGAGGTTGACGGACATCATTTTGAGCATTTATTGCATTAATGTGGTATTTACAGGTAATCACGCTGTAACAGCATGATAAGTTCACAAAGGTACATGCATCACATTGGAACAACCGAAATAAAATGTTCATACGTACCTACGTTCTGTATTTTAATTTAAAAAAAAAACCTGTCGGCAGCTCGTGGTCGTGCGGTAGCGTTCTCGCTTCCCACGCCCGGGTTCCCGGGTTCGATTCCCGGTGGGGTCAGGGATTTTCTCTGCCTCGTGATGACTGGATGTTGTGTGAGGTCCTTAGGTTAGTTAGGTTTAAGTAGTTCTAAGTTCTATGGGACTGATGACCATAGATGTTAAGTCCCATAGTGCTCAGAGCCATTTGAACCATTTAAAAAACCTACCTGTTTCCAACTGTGAGCCATATGTTTGTGACTATTACAGCGCCATCTATGACAAAGCGAAAAAACTAAAACGTTCATGTTTCTTTACGTACTATACGAATGTGTAATAAAAAATGGGGGTTCCTATTTTTAAAAAAACGCAGTTGATATCCGTTTGACCTATGGCAGCGCCATCTAGGGGGCCAACCATAGCGCCATCTGGTTTCCCCCTTCAAGCTAGATGAGTTTTGTTTTTTGTAGTTTTTTCGTTTGACGCGTATTTTGTGAGATATTTGGCCCAGTCACGATCAATGGACCACCCAGTATAGTGTCCACCTAGTCTTGGTTCAGCTGTGGTTGTTCCTTGCGTTTGCATTTCACAATCACATAACCAACATTCGATTTGAGCAGCTGTAGAAAAATTGAACTGTCCCTGATGGATTTATTACACAAGTGATATGTAATGACCAGTAGTTCACATCGAAGTCAATGACCTTCCTGACAGACCCATTCTGCTGTTACTGCTTCTCTACTGACAACACAGTACTCCCTGCCTTCTTTTTACACTGGCGGATCCGTCTCTCGAGACATTAAATGGTCAGTTCCTCATTACGTAGTGTGTCCGGATGCTTTTGATCAGATAGTGTGTTAGCATTATGGCACTACCACACAAAGTAGATAGGAATAGCGCCATCTACGTCATGCACGTAAGGAAACATTACGCGGTGGCTTGTTTTGTATGCCGTATCAAGCCTAGACGACAGCTTCGACAACATACAAACTGTATTAGACTGAAAGGCATCAGTCAATCCAATCTTATTGTGGTGTGGGTACTGTAAAACCTTCGGTACACACATCATCAGATTATTTGATTTGTCGCACTACCGAAGTAGGCGAGTGTCATCAACATGTCTCGTGGTCTTATCGTGGCGTGTTTATCTTCTGCTGTTAGGTCAGATGATAGAAATGCCACTTGCACGCTTAGAGTAGCAGACTGGCGGTGACAACTTTAAACAGAACTTGATTAATTTTCACACACATTTATTAAAATAATAAAAATCATAGATATTACGTAACTTGATTGTGGATGCTGTTTACAATTGACAATCTGAAGTTCCTTTGGTCTTGGTACGTTAATCTTATTCTCACATATCTCTGATACTTGAGAAAGTGTCTATACTTTTCTCTTCATGGCTATGTACAGGAATATGGTAATCTTATTAGGCGCAGACTGAAGCTTGACTATAGACTGGTACAGAGAAATGCAGACTAATTCAGACTGACTAATCGGAGGTCTGTCCACTCGTTATAATACCTCACGCGTTCAGGTACCACTGCGCGAGTGTGATCCGCGAGGAGAAAAGGTACTACGTTAGCAGCAATCTCATTGGCTGCGAGACATATTAATACGCGGATCGGCGGAAGCAGAATTTGGTCCGTCTCTAAGACAGCGCCATCTCGTAGTGCGGAGACAGACGAGAGCTGCGCCTGCGCTGTTGTGCTTAGCGGGGCGCACTCTATTGGGAAAGTTGTGTATGCGCTGACTACGCAGAACTATGTACACAACACTTATATAATTTTGGTGGTTTTTCCATCAGTTTCGGCAGAATGTCTTTGCTCTGCCAGCGCTTGCTAGCGTTTTCCAGACATATTTTCCGTACCAGGAAAGAAGATCACTCTGGTAAAATGAATTTATGTTTAGTTATTTTGAGATTAATTACAACTGATCGTCAGTACCAGATGTACCTTTTACCAACAGTCCCAAAAATGGATACTTGCTCATTTTAAATGAATGTGGCGCAACAACAAATGCACGCGAGGCAAATTCAGGTGGAGGCTCTCAGTTTAGCGATGCTTTAGCAACCCGGTAAGGCAGTTGAATTATTTCCGAAGCCAGAGCGACTTTAAGGCGCCAGACGCTGCTGCCCTTCTCTAGGCGTGGGTCTGCGTTCTTGGCCATTTCGTATCAGGGCGTCGGGCGCCGTATTCAAAATTTCGGCCGTTGAACGCAATGGAATATTTTAGACAGAGACAAATGGGCGTTACTTCTCCTGTCTCCTGACTGAAGGGAACGCCTGTTGTTTCTAGAAGAAGCAGTCTGGGGAGCGTTCAAAATGCCCCCACCAAGTTTTGTCGCTCACTGCGTGCAGAGGTGAGGAAGCTCAAGTTTGAGAGAGAACCTACCGGTACGTCAGGCAGAGCAGTCGTAGCAGGCAGCCGCTGCTCCGCAGTCTAGTAAGCAGTGATTTTTAGACGGGAATTAGATCGAATTCGAGTTAGCATCCCCCGTAACGATGCAGCTCCATCGTTAGGGGCGGTGCGGAATTTCCGCGAGTGACGATTTCAAAGTCGTTTTTATCTAAATTCAGAATTCGGCATTCGATCGGTTACACAGCACTTCAAGCAACGTGTGACCACTTGATTACCATGGTCGTTCTCGTTGTGAGCCTCGAGATGGTTTTCATAGTTCAGTTAGCAATGGAAAGCGGCGAATTTTACTTGCAAATCTTTGTCTGCGAATAATTGTGAGTCCATGTCGCGCACTTACACACTCGTCCTTTTGCTCACAAATGATCGACGCGTCAGCATTGTGTGCTCGTATGGAACCATATGTTTAATATTTTTATGGGTGTTCCATGTAAATCTAGTATTAGGTGTCTGTTTCATTTGGCAAATAAATTTAATAATGCAGCTTCTTAGTCTGTTGAACTTCTTTCGAAGTGCACGCCAGCACATGTTTAGCATCCTGTGCCCTGCGACAGAATATTGCTTAATATGCAAAGAAAAAAAGCGTGGTCCCTGATCTGTCGTTCTGGACTTCAGTGATTAACATCCCATTTCACAGTTTTCTCCGTAGGTTAGAGAGTAGGGCTGACAATCAATTCAAATTTCAAGGAACTTCAGGCAGCTTGGCACTCAGGGACGAATACATAATATTAATTAGAGAGCTTGTTCACAGTTTGCGTTCAGCTAACTAAAGTCCTTGGTGTAAGGCAAAATGAAACACTTTTATCAGAAGAGGGGGCCGTTTTGAAGATCAGTTTAAGTAAAACAAATACTCATCTTTAGAAGATATCCACGTCCGTATGTGGAACAATAATACATAATACAATGGCAGAACAGTATAACAACCGTTCTTAACATTGAATAATAGTAGTGCAGTTGTTGCAAGTGTTTCTAGTTCTTATACTGAATATATGTTCTACAGAGAAGTGTTCTCAGCCCAACATATCAATTATCATTTAACTCTGAGCTTTAGTTCACTGTTCTGATTAACAGGATCTCAACCACAATGAGGCTGCTATAAGAGCGGGCGAGCGCCAATGCGCTTTGACGCCAGTAAATTCCCACCAGAGGTGGCGTACGTAACCTCTTGAGGGTGTGTTTTCGTCGATGTCTCTCGTTTATGACTACGCCTGGCAACGACTTTCTTTAGCTTGTGGTTCCGTCATAAGGTACCAACCTTATATTGGGTGGGGCTGGGCAAACTATAATCGCGTTCGAACGAGCTCAAGATTTCCAGATAAACCAAAGCGTTCGATACAGTATCGAGCTGGTTACAAGAATCACGTGACATTTGGCTCGCGCTGCGCGGGTGCAAGGGACACTCAAAAAACTACGAATTAGCCGCAATTACAAGCTATGGCTCCGTTTAAAAATTCATAATTTCGTGAAATACTGGACCAAACAGCATTAAATCCTACCACCGCACAAACTCGTATAGTATCTCAACAAAATTACAATGCGTTCTCATGTAGTACCGGTATGTATGGATATATAGACATTTATGGTGATTTTTAGGTAAAGGCAACAGACAAAGACGAAAATATTGTCCTCCAGAAAAACAATACTTGACTGGACCTAGCATCACAATTCATTTATTTCTGAGAGACGGTAATGATTTACGAAGTACATTGAAAATGAGCAGTTCAATCCCTGCTCACAACACAAACTTGAGTAATAGATAAAAAGTTACCAGATTTTACTCAGTTTGAAAACAAGACGGCAACGCTCAGATCAAACAATCAAGACAACTAATTAGGAATTAAAGGCCTTAAAATGATAACGTGAGTAGTTTTTATAGCGAGAATGAATTATAGTGGTAAGACCTGTCTTGGAAATAGTATCATCAATCACTAGATCGAAGGAAACCTTGAGAATTGAACAGAAACATGACTGTCATCTTTTATTTATTAGTTGCCGTTGTCGTGCATGTCCTGCACCCTAGAAGATATTACAGATCGTGCTTCACAATTATTTTTATTGTTTAAGTCCATAGCGCAAATAAAAACGCTAAGAGAGGTCGTTGCTATAGTCACTAGATCGCAGGCCGATCTAAAGATCGAACAGAACCCGAGGTTTCTCGAACTTTGTGGTAAACTGTTCGAACAGTTCGAGTCGAGTTCAAACACAGCCCTAATCCTGGGACCTCACTCTTCAGATGACACCATGGGTTCCTCACTCAGAAATCGCATTTGAATGCTGGTTGTTTTATGAGAAAACAACATTATTCCTCCTGTATGAAGGAGAAGTGTCTACCAGCACGTGTCGGGTCTGGACAGTGGCAGGATCGTCGCGTATCGAAATTCTGACTTTCCGTTCGGCGATAATGCTGTCACTTTTGTCAGGACGTCACGACAGTCATGCGGATATGGGATCAATAGGTTTAGGAAAGGAACACTCATTGACATGCAGCATCTTGTGACAGGTCAACGTACACATACTATTTTTTCACCATGTCAGCCAACCGTGTAAGTCGTTAATAACTTACGTTCCCAAGGATATTAGCAAATTTGATGCTATATGTTGTGTGGTTCGGTCATTCAATGCTCTTAGCAGCTTACTAGTCTTCACACTGACTAATAAGATTATCTTGCTAATGCCTTAACTTTACGAGAATGTTGCAAACTGTTCCACCAATGCTGATTGGGTCGATATCACTGTCGCCACTTTATCCTATCATATTCTTGTTTGTTATGACTAGCGGGCAATTAATTGTGTAACTGCGATAAATCTGCTCATAATCGCAAACAATAACGTATTTTACGCAGCTCATCATGTATTTGTGTCGTCCGTTACTAAGATAACCAGTGATGTTTACACATGCAACTGATCGGTCATGAGCGAAACTATGTAACTCATATCTCTGAGCTAAAGTCACGTAATTGTCCAAAGTTATGGCATATTTTCACTTTTGAAAGTTGTAGATCACCTAGAAATTGATCGTGGATGTTAATACTGTCTCCAACACTCAAAGCAGATTCACCGTAGTCCACTTCCCTTTTTCTCACCCTCACTCAATGATTGGCCAACGGCCTTGCCGCAATGGTAACACGGGTTCCCGTCAGATCACCGAAGTTAAGCGCTGTCGGGCCGGGCTAGCACTTGGATGGGTGACCATCCGGTCTACCGAGTGCTGCTGGCAAGCGGGGTGTACTCAGCCCTTGTGAAGCACACAGAGGAGCTACTTGATTGAGAAGTGGCGGCTGCCGTCTCGTAAACTGACAAGTTGCCGGGAGAGCGGTGTGCTGACGACATGCCCCTCCATATCCGCATCCAGAGACGCCTGTGGGCTGAGAATGACACGTCGGCCGGTCGGTACCATTGGGCCTTCATGGCCTGTTCGGGTGGAATTTAGTTTCATTCAATGATTCCGCTTCTGTTCAACAACATGATTTGGGTGAGATTTAACACTTTTGCAACAAACAATTTCTCAATACAGGTTTAAAACTTCCATTAATAACATCCTCTGTTCGATTTTATTCGTTCTTCATAACACTTCTGTATCGTGAATGTAATAACAGAAACTCTCGTTGCTAACACGTAATGAATGTGACTTAATGCTGTGAAGACCACCAGGCAACAACTGATACATAAATTAAAATCATGCAAAGCTATTTCTCTCTTTTTCTTTCTACAATTCAAAAGAATATCTTTTTTAATAACAGTCAAAGGCCGCAATTCCAACGACAACATCTTTCAGCTTGCCACAGCCGACAGCTTCACGCGTATGGTGACCAACGTCCAGCAACGCCGTACCTCGTTGCAGCAAGTACGCCGCCGTTGGTCCCACGTATCACAAGGAAATAACAACGCCCAGTAAATAACATGAAACTATAGGTATCACAAATATACTCATTTTTTATGTTATTATCCGATACAGCTTAACTACGTTTCCTTTGATATCAGTATTACATACTTAGTATATCAAGAGTTCTTATCACAAACCATGCATCGAACCGCGTCACTGAAGGAAAGTATGCTATATCCTCCGACGAATGTCAGCAGAATCTCGATGGTCGCAAGCGACTAGCTCCCAGCAGGACTGTTATACTTTTCACTTGACTGTGCTGGATAGTACACCCTCGTAACATTCCTTGAATTATGAAAAGAGCTAGCTTTCAACGAGACAAATATTCTCACTTAGTGCGACGATGTCTGGAGTGCCACGGTCTGTCAGCGCAGCGACCATTGTTGGTGCTTCCCTTGGCACGGCAGCAGAGAGAGGTGCGTCGACAGCCGTGCGCCGAACAACATTGGTTGCAGGGGAGGCTGCGTGTACAGTATCACGATCGACGTATCTGTATGTGCAATCTCGAGCATAACGAACGTTATAAGTTTGCATTCGTCACTGTCATACAGACCCAGCACCTGGCTTGATGCTTTGGGCTGCTATTGGTACACAGCAAGATCGCATAGCCGGTAATTTGGACAGTGTCCGTTATATTTATGCAGTCTTAAGTCCGGTGGCTATACCTTCCATTCGAGGTAACCGTGAAGGTTTCTATCTGTCTTCAAGATGTACCAAGACTGCATGGTACTCATGTTGTCCTGACCTACCTCCACACAGTGTTTGACTGTTGCCGTTTCCAACAAGATTTCCGGATTTCTCACCCACTGAAAACATCTGGTCACCTATTGCCGAGAGATTGGCACGCCGCCACCCGCCAACCACTAAATAAAAATGGTTCAAATGGCTCTGAGCACTATGGGACTTAACATCTATGGTCATCAGTCCCCTAGAACTTAGAAGAACTTAGAACTACTTAAACCTAACTAACCTAAGGACCTCACACAACACCCAGTCATCACGAGGCAGAGAAAATCCCTGACCCCGCCGGGAATCGAACCCGGGAACCCGGGCGTGGGAAGCGAGATCGCTACCGCACGACCACGAGCTGCGGACCGCCAACCACTGTCACTGATGAACACTAACATAGAGTTGAAGCAGCGTGGAATGACACTATTGTTTGTCACCGAAGCTCAGTATGACTCGACGCCCAGACAGCTTAGAGTAGTTGTTAACCACCACACCTGGAAGCTCTGTATACTTAATTTCTCATCGCCTATACCCCCATATTACTTACGTCTCGTATACTGTTGAAAGATGTACGTTTATTTTACATATTTCATTAGGCTTTCTCCTCTCAACTAGGCACCGTCTTTTAACATTTTTATGTGTTATCTTTATCATATTTCCCTTTATGATCGGCACCCCCTATTTGTTGAACATTGCCGGCCGGTGTGGCCGTGCGGTTCTAAGCGCGTCAGTTTGGAACCGCGTGACCGCTACGGTCGCAGGTTCGAATCCTGCCTCGGGCATGGATGTGTGTGATGTCCTTAGGTTAGTTAGGTTTAAGTAGTTCTAAGTTCTAGGGGACTGATGACCTCAGTAGTTAAGTCCCATAGTGCTCAGAGCCATTTGAACCATTTTTTGTTGAACATTCCCTGTCTTGCATGAAATCCATTCTGTTAGTTTAGGTATGGGCTAAGGCGAATTTTCTGCTCTCTCCGAGCCTAGAAACGGAAATCAGAACTGTTAGGACGCACAGGACAATATCAGGGGTTGAGGGAGGGGGGGGGGAGGAGGGGTTTGCGGGCACGTGACTCAATAAGGAATGCTGTGAGTGGAGCAGGTACGAATGGGGGATCATTTTTTCCAACGATACGGCTCGCAAATTAGCAAATCCACTGGCATAAGCAACTCTGACAAAGGGCGGATTGCTGTGGCCCGCTGCCTGGGAACGAGCATCTCGGAAACGAAGAGGCTGTTTGATTGTTCTAGTGATGCTGCCCGTTCGTATCTATAAAAGTGGTTAAAAGACGGTAAAATCACGAGTGGGCGATAAAGTGTTGGACGTCCAAGACTCCTTAGTCAGAGTGAAGTTCAGAGGATTGGCCGTTTGCTGAGGCAGGATAGACGAAATTCTGCGGCAGTTCCGACGACAGAGTATGTCGTATTTATATTGTTTGGGAAAAGGTAAATGCAGCTTACATGTAGACCGGCGATAATCAAAGTTTCTACGCAAGCAAAAATATTACTAAAAATGGGCACAGTTTTGGTTTAATTACGTTATCCAAACTCGCGAATGGCTCAAACATAATCATATGTAGCATGAAACTATTATTGTTATTGCCCGATAAATTAATTGTTGTGAAGAGAGAGGCAATATAACCACCTACGTAGCGTAAGAATTTTAACCCGCAATAACTAATTTCATTTACATCACACTGGCTTCAGTTTGGTTAAGCATTTACTTGACAGAAATAAATTTAAATGCAAACTCGTGGTTCAAATAGCTCTGAGCACTATGGGACTTAACATCCATGGTCATCACTCCCCTAGAACTTAGAACTACTTAAACCTAACTAACCTAAGGACAGCACACAACACCCAGTCATCAAAGGTATCGTGAAGCAAACCTTAGTCTTGTTATCTACTGCAGTTAAATTTATCTATGCAATTTCGTAAAAATTCTGATAAAATGAACTTGGTAAACATTAACGCTTGAAATTATTATCAGTATTCGAAGTATTGATTATGTAATATTTAATATTTCAATTAAATTCCACGTAATGGCCGCCTGTGCGCCATCACGACAAAAGAAAGCCAGATGAGCTATCTTCTACAAAATTCACTCGAAATAATTATTTTCACTTAAATATTTACACAGGGACGGAGAAGTTTTGAATAAGAACATGTGAAATTCCCTTTTTACCATATATTGTAACCGAAAACACGTACATCAAATACTTAGTGCTTCAGAACAAGCAAAGTGACTTAATTCTTCAACAGCAGTGACAAAAGAGGATTAGATCTTTGAACCAAGTCTTTCAATATTAATGAGACACGATTTCCATGATTACAAAGAATGTCTTTACATTTTATAGTTATTCTTTGACACCAAAAATACATATTTTATAAACATTGTAACACCAAAAATATCATATTAACGAGTTGTAGGTTTTATAATTGTCTGTCGTATTAGCTACGATGTTTACCTATAGAAATACACTCAGTTTGTACTTACTTTACACTTCACATTTATATGTCTGGTATAGGTTTAGTTTAATTTTTATAGGGCTTTCCAGGAGACGTCACAAGAGTACGATGCTGGTGCACGACCGAGTGTTTCAGGGCACACCGTTCGGGGACATTGTTGAACATGCGACTCGACAGCAGATGACTCCTATTCTGTGTGATTGAAAGTATCCGGACATCTGGCTGAAAATGACTTACAAGCTCGTGGCGCCCTCCATAGGTCGTGCTGGAATTCAATATGGTGTTGGCAGACCCTTAGCCTTGATGGCAGCTTTTACTCTTGCAGGCATAAGTTCAATAAGGTGCTGGAAGGTTTCTTGGGGAATGACAGCCCATTCTTCACGGAGTGCTGCACTGAAGATAGGTATTGATATCGGAAGGTGAGGCCTGGCACGAAGTAGGTGTTCCAAAATATCCCAAAAGAGTTCTATAGGATTCAGGTCAGGACTCTGAGCAGGCCAGTCCATTACAGGGACGTTTTGTCGTGTAACCACTCCGCCAAGGCCGTGCATTTGAACACGTGCGCCATCGTGTTGAAAGATACAATCGCCATCCCCGAATTTTTGAACAGCGGAAGCAAGAAAATGCTTTAAACAGGCCTGTGCTGTGATAGCGGCAAGCAAAACAATGGGTGCAAACCCCCTCCATGAAAAACACGACAACGCCAAAATACCAGCGCCTCCGAATTTTACTGTTGGCACTACACACACTGGCAGACAACGTTCACTAGGCATTCGCCATACCTACACCCTGCCATCGAATTACCACATTGTGTACTGTGATTCGTCACTCCACGCAACGTTTTCCTACTGTTCAATTGTCCAATGTTTACGCTCCTTACACCAAGCGAGGCGCCGTTTGGCATTTACCGGCGTCATATGTGGCATATGAGCAGATGCTCTACCATGAAATCCAAGTTTTCTCACCTCCCGCCTAACTGTCACAGTACTTGCAGTTTATCCTGATGCAGTTTTTAATTCCTGTGTGATGGTCTGGATAGATGCCTGCCTATTACACATTAGGACCATTTTCAACTGTTGGCGGCCTCTGTTAGTCAACAGACGAGGTCGGCCTGTACGGTTTTGTGCTGTACGTGTCCCTTCACGTTTCCACTTCACTGTTATATCGGAGACAGTGGGCCTAGGGATGTTTAGGAGTGTGGAAATCTCGCGTACAGACTTATGACACAAGTGACACCCAATCGCCTCACCACGTTCGAAGTCCTTGAGTTACGTGAAGCGCCAGATTCTGCTCTCTCACGATGTTTAATGACTACTGAGGTCGCTGATATGGAGTTCCTGGTAGCAGGTGGCAGCAAAATGCACATAATATGAAAAACGTATCTTTTAGGGGGTGTCCGGATACTTTTGATCACATTGTGTATCATTCTTAACAATGCTGAGCAATTTCAATCTTCGTTCTGTGGATTAACTTGCAGTTAGAGATTCAACACACTTTCAACTCTAGCAATAGACGCACATGCATATTCTTCTGTAGTGTTTGCTTTCTTTATGCACCAGCCCTCATAATCACGATATGGCTCCTGCGAACGTACATGTTTTTTTCTAGATTCACGTTCATTCGAGTCACATTCCTTATCCAGATTTGCCAATGCATTAGCTTAATATTTTCAATGATTGTTAAAACATTTCTTTTGAATTTATGTGCAATAAACTGAGTTAACTGAGATTATAGTTTAATTTTGCAGATACACCAACTCCTTTATCATTATTTTGGCGGGCAGCGATTTAATTACGTCCAATATACAGGCCCATATTAATATACTGAAATAAAGATTCGATTAAAGCACGTCTCACCCACAATGGCAACTTACATGTGGAATACTTGACGATAGACTGGAACAAGGAAAATCCTAAGAAAATACAAATTGGAATCAAGACAGATCACATAAATTGTAATTGTTTGGGATTTGCAGATGAGTTAGCGTTACTAGCTAATAACATACAAGAATCCAGACATCAAATAATAAGCCTACAAAATATAACACAAAAAATAGGACTCCAGATATCATTCGGAAAGAAAGAAATTATGGTAACAGTCACACTAGTAATGAACCACGTAACAGTATACATCATAAAAATAAATATCATTCAACTTGAATTAAAAGCCTTCTTGGCAAGAAAGAACAAATAAAATGATGAGCTAACATAGTCTACTTACAATAAAAAATGTCAATCAGTAAAATCAAAATTAAAACAGTACTAGATTGTGGGTCAGCCAAAAGAAACATGTGCAAATCAAACTCTTTAAAAAGTCACTCAGAGAGACAGAATCAACTAAATCCTAAAAACTGAGAGAAAAATAACTAGAACATATACAAACAAAAAATATTCAAAAGAAAGACAATGGAGGATAGTGGCAAATGAAATTGTGTACAGGGAACTGGATCCTATTACAGTTATTACGTGCAAGCAGAAGACTTCTTTCTTTGGCCACATTATGAGGACACCAGAAACAACATTAACAATAAGAATTACAGAGAAACACTAAAATCTGAAGCGACAAGTAGACTGGATCAAGAAAATTAGAGAGGATATGGAAGACCTAGAAATAAGCCTAGATTATCTGCAAAGCCAAACAGAAAATCTCAAGAAACTGTTACGTCCATTTTCCATTTTATATGGCGTCAAGACGGGTGATTACACATCCACCTACTTTTATACTATCTGATGATGACCCAAAATGGTGAAACGCATAATTGACATTAAATAATTTCCCAACCAAGACTGTTTTTATTCTGGAATAATTTCTAAACTGGTTGATGTAGCATCCTACCACAATGGAGTGGAATAATTGTTAAGAAAATAAGAATTAAATAAAAAATAGATAACCGTTATTCAATGAAAAGGGTATTTGCAAATGAAGAAAGACGGAAAATTTCAGAACGAATGAAAAGATATTGGGCAATGCGGAAGGAACGAAATATGCACTTATCAAAGTAGACGACCAGCAAATAACTGACTAAAGCGACCCAATAAGGAGACAAAAGTATATAATTATAAATACTGGTCCAGGAAAGCATACTTGGTGAGATTTGGGCAGTTGTTCATAGGAGGGAGCCAAGGTGACATTCGTTTATGATATCTGTTTGCAGACATGTTCAGCGTAATGTCTATCAATTGCAGTGCATTCGTGACCCTTTAGCATAAGGAATCGCACACTGTTTGAAGTTGAGCCCGTTATACGTGCTGCTGCGCATTGAAGAGCGGTTCTGTAGCGCCTGCGTGTTGTTGACTGGAGTGGCGTGGAGAAATACTTCAAGTATACTTACAACTAACATCTATGGGGTTGAGTTATGGGAATGAGAAATTCAAAATGTGTGGCCTCTGAGACCAATCCATTGGGCTTGAAACGTAATATTTTCATGAACATTGCTGCGAAAATGTTCTGTTGCATCATCGTGCATGAACTGCGTATGTAATTTTTGGCCGCGTTAATCCATCACCAAGAACGCCACACGTCGATGAGAAAACGATTCTGATGCCATTCCCCTTTTCTGCTGTTGGAAAAAAGTTGTCATCTACCCCCACATGCAGATTACGAAAGTTTTTAACGCTATCACTTAAAACCCCATCCCTTACCAGCAAATAAAATCTTGATGCAGAGAGCAGATCTGCGTCACACTTTTGCAAGAGACATTGACAGAACTACAAGCTGGGACGTTGATCCAGCCTGAGAGCCGGGACGCTCTTACGATGATACGCCTACAGCAATTATCTATGAAGTACCACCCAGAGAAGGGGGTGACTCCCGCATTGCGCTGATGTTAATCATCGCACACTTGTTCCCAGATTTTCGCCCTCCAAATGTAGCACACAAACCTGCATCCCAGACTCGCAGACTGAGTACTGCGTACTAGAGAACCTGTGTGCCATAGAATCTCGAAATGTCAATCTACTGTATATTATACTGTACAGTGCAGACTTCTCGTGGACTGGCCGGAAGACCTACCACCGATCTCTACTGCTGCTCAGTACATCGCACTCAGATTATTCAGAAAATTACCTTTCGTTTGGTATTTGATTAAATTACCGTTTCAAAAGTCGTGAAATGTTTAATTAAAAAAATGACTGTGCTGGTAAACTTCTACGTTATTTGATACAGAAACAGCTGAGTAAAACTGAACGTACTCAGACAGTTTTCTCTTTACTTATTCTGATCATTTCTAAACTAACACATAATATTTTTAGCGCAACGTAATCTGACTTTCAGTAATCCCTACAAAAGAATAGCCCTTAATCTACACCCTTCGTGAAACACTTACCTCACAAAAATCTTCGTTACTCGGACTACTGCAGTACAGCGAGCGCCAATAATGCCAGCTAAATAAAAGATTCTAACTACTGAAGGCACTAACTATTGATAAGTATATAGTTAGCAAATGAAGGATTTTGATAGAGAACAAACAATGTATTTACTTTAATAGTGTTCAAAAGTCATAATACATATAGAAATTCTTGACATCTATTTTGATAAATTTTCTTTTTCTGACGGATACATGCACAGATCGTCCCCTCATATTTACATCTCAAAAACTCTGGCCTCTCTCTCCCCTCATCCACCACTGCTGGCGGCTCACCTCCAACTGCCCAACGCTACGGGCTGTTCACATCCAACAGCCCAACACTACACTAGCGAATAATCCAATAATGAGTCTAACCAGCCACAGACTGCACACAGCGCAGTCAGCGATTTTAATACAGAGCACTACATGGCGTCACCAACATAAAAAGTTAAACAGCCTACGTACAGTCGTCATAATTAATCTTTAACTATTCGCCATGAGACTAATTTTCCCCGACGATGTGAGATCACCGTCGGCTCGCCTAACCAGAGGACTACAGGCTCGTGCGGAAGGACGAATTTTCTGGGTCTAATCTAGGTAATACTACAATATCACAAGAAGGCGCATACTGGCAGAGGCTTGCCAGCCGTTAGTTTCAAATTAAGGCCACGACTACTTGTCACGAAAGGACTTGAGAGTGACCGTCATTTTCGCGGAAGTTGCTCCTGAGCATCCCAACCCCTGGGTCGCGGTTTCTGACCGCTGCGCAGGAAAGCCGACGGTGACCGCAGCGCTGGTTAGGTCGGTTATTCGGCCCTGTTCCTGTCGGCGGAAACGCTGTGTCCACGGCTCCTAGGCCTCAAAAGTGTCGAGACGTGTCTTGATAGCGGCAGCTGTGACTATACTCTGTTCGTCATAATAATAAATCTGATGTAAACATTACGCCATTTATTCTTCCGCGTTTACTTGAATCTCATTGGATTTCGTTTCAAGTGGAGCGGAAGCCAAACAGTGTCCAGTACAGTCAAGTACGGTCATGAGGATACGATTTACGCTGTGTTACATGCACATAGACTGAGCGAAAATATGGGACAATTTAGCGACGCATTGACGTTGGACAGCACTGGACAGCTAGCTGCTCCAACTAAGCTGCAATGACGTGAGCAGTTGCAGTTCAGACGTAAAACGAGAATGAAATAATATTCGGAAAAATTCCAGCACTATCTCACGCTTCTTAGGTGACTAGACGGAAAGCATAAAATGCTCTCATTCTCACCTAAAATAGTATTCTAATTACAAACAAGTGCGATGGAAATTCCTGACTTAAACACAGAGTAATTGTTCTGAGCGAGCTATGTGTGATGGAAAAGCGTACTTCAGTGATTTCACTACAGTTCAATACTGAAGCCACTGAAAGTATTAATTAGTCACTCGTCTGGTAATCCCTTAGCTCCTCATCCGAATCCGAAGAATGCATTTCAGTTTGGGGACTGTCATCTGCTACGTTGATAACGTGTCGATCAACAACAGAATCTACGAAGCCACCCAGGCGCCGCATTTTCTTCTTTTATGATGTGGCGTTCTATATCGCGCCAGCGTTCGGCAGTGACGTTAAAAAGCTGCTTGTGTTAGTTCCAGTACGTCTGGCAGTTTATTTCTCGGGCTAAATCTCTTGACTCCAGATGTTCTGTTGGGCGCATGCTGTAATGGTACAGTGGCAAGTGAAAAATGCAGCATTTTTATGATGTGTTCGATGCTGTGAAAATGATTGTTCTTCACGTTTTTAAGACACCTATCACTCTGGTTCGTGTGAGACTAGTTCTGTGGTGTAAAACAATAGACATAGTCCAAATAAAGAGTATTTGGTTTTTCATTTTTGCCCTAAAAATTCAATTGTCGTGTTTTCTTAATGTAAGTAACTTTTATTTGCAATATTTCATAAAATGTCGAAAGAAGAAGACGTGCATTATTTATAAAAAATGATGATTAACTTTACAATCACGAGATTTAGGTATTCCAAATTGAACGGAAAAAGGTGAGACGAACAAGCGATCCATGCACTGCACTGAGGCTACCAATCCACTAAGCTTCCGATCTCGCTATACATCCAGTTTGCATTTGTATATCAAATACAGTGCCTTGGAAAACTTCAAAGCCGATTTTTTCTGTAAATTTAAGAAAATTTCTCGGCGTTTTTGACCATGTTCCACAAGCGTGTTTCACTACGGAACAGAAAGCACACTCAGCCATTTTCATACCGCATATTAACAGCGCGACAATCAGAGCACAACAGTACAGAGACTGTGACTGTACACGATTTTTGAAGTAAAAGCTACGTAGCTAAAGCTTTATTAAGAAACGCGTTGATGACTGTTAATACATTCTAATATCTTAAAGCTTCATTTACTGTGACTTAGTAATGCTATATCGAATACATAAGTAGGACCTACTTCCAACAGCGTAACAAAACCCGTGTACGTGTGCTACAGATTCTGATCAATCATTGTGTTTGCGTTTGTTTACATCAGGTTTACTCTTATGGTGAATAGAGTATAATTGATCGAGTTGAACAGAGGTGTGCAGTTACGACTGTCGTGAGTTCGGGACAGGCAGCCATCTTACGGTCAGTGAGCATGCTTTGTGCAGTTTGCCCCCACGGACCGTGCCGCTCTCGAGGTTTCCAAGAGTAAAATTTATTTCCGAGTTCATATTCTGTAGTGTTCGTAGTTATTCTGTAATCGTTCAGTACGCTGTAGACTGATGATACCGGACATAGTTTAAGTGCCCTGCCCGGGCTTGTGTTACCTTTCATGCTAGTGAACAATGTTCTCCGTGTTGTCTCTACTCGCTGGACCCTTTTAATCCAATGCTGTTCACACGACTGAATGTTTTTTTGTCCTGCAGCAAGAATCAAAATGGTTCAAATGGCTCTGAGCACTATGGGACAACTTCTGAGGTCATCAGTCCCCTAGAACTTAGAACTACTTAAACCTAACTAACCTAAGGACATCACACACATCCATGCCCGAGGCAGGATTCGAACCTTCGACCGTAGCGGACGCGCGGTTCCAGACTGTAGCGCCTAGAACCACTCGGCCAACCCGGCCGGCAGCAAGAATCAATAGGACTTGGCGTTCATAAATTTACGCTCATACTCCTGTATCAGGCTACTTCATCAGTTCATGATGTCTTATTGGAGGAACAATACAGTAGATTTTACCATATCAGACATATTTTCTCTTGTCCACAGCTTCTCTCTGTTGTCCTTCTCATTATGCCAACTAACCATTAACTGATCGCCGGCCGCGATGGCCGAGCGGTTCTAGGCGCTTTAGTCCGCAACCGCGCTGCTGCTACGGTCGCAGGTTCGAGTCCTGCCTCGAGCATTGATGTGTGTGATGTCCTTAGGTTAGTTAGGTTTAAGTTGTTCTAAGTCTAGGGGACTGATGACCTCAGATGTTAAATCCCATAGTGTTTAGAGCCATTTGAATCATCAACTGATCCCCTGCTACAACAGAACTATTTCGGTGCTAGCCAAGGTGGGAGAACGGCCGACAGATAGGAGAATGACAAACCTCAAAATTTACAGAGAAAGAGAGAAATCGTCTGTACAAGTAATTATTTTGTCACATCTCTGCAAATTACTCTTTAGCGTTATCCACGACATTGTCTTCAGCAGGCAAAAACAGCTACAATATGTCCGAATCACTCTTTGCTCTCAGTGACCGCTTCCTGCACTGTCTCTAATTTATCAAAATCACCTTATATATGCTTTCCAATCATCCCTTTGTCATTTTGGGGTTTAGTGGAGCACACGGGAGATGACCAATAGTGGCAGTTGTTCTGTGAGATTCCGCGCACTGAACTGCAAAGACTGTCTATAACATGGTGTGTGGTGCCCTCTCGCGCCGCTGAAGTTGTGTGGGAGCAGCTCAGTTCGGCTGAGGGAGGGCGTGGAATCCGGGAATCCAGCCCAGCTCGAAGACACGCCGGCAGCGGCAGTGTTGGCTGTCGCTTGGGCGCTTGTTGCGCGCAGCCGGCCCGCGCGGCGCCAATAACGGCCGTCGCCATTACGGGCGCTGTAGCTGCCTGTGCTTCTGGCTGCACGTCGCCGCCTGTGCCACAGGCAAAAGTAATTTGCGGGACGCGTCTGGCGCCATCTGCTCAAAGGCAGGACCAGCGCACACTCGCAGCCGCTTTTGCTGTCTCACACGGCGCACGAGTATGCGTCTTATTCATTACATCTAACTTTTCAGTGACACTCTAGGCTTTCTCTGAACAATGCACAGGCATTAAGAAAAATTATAAATTTATTACTACTCAAGATCTTTTGAGTTGTACACTTGTGCGTTGTGCCACATACACTGACGGGAAAAAGTCGCAATACCGAAACATAATTACCGTACAGTAAGTGATTAACATTGAAAAATCCCACGTTAATGTAACCGTGAGAAACGCCATTGCAAATTTGAAATTCTAGTACGTTAATAACCGGTGTAACCGCCAGAATGCTGAATGCAAGCATGAAAATGTACATGCATTGTGTTGTGCAGGTGCCGGATGTCAGTTTGTGGGAAAGTGTTCATGTCTGTTCCACTTGGTTGGTCAATACACGGACGTTTAATGCGGGTTATGAATGACACTGGAGGTGCTCGATTGAAAACAGATCTGGTAATCGAACTGGCCAAGGCAACTTGTCAACGCTCTGTAGAGCATGTTGGGTTATAACAGCGATATGTGGGCGAGCGTTATCCTGTTGGAAAACACCCCCTGGAATGCTACTCATGAATGGCAGTACTACAGGTACAATCACCAGACGTACAAATTTGCAGTCATGGTGCGTAGGATAACCACGAGAGTGCTCCCGCAGTCACAAGAAGCCAGACCATAACTCCGGGTATAGGTCCAGTACGTCTAGCAAGCAGACAGGTCGGTTGCAGACCATTAACTGGCCCTCTAACCAACACACGGCAATCACTGGCACCGGGGCAGAACCAGCTTTCATCAGAAAACACAACAGACCTCCACCCTGCCCTCCAATGAGCTCTTGCTTGACACCACTGAAGTCGCAAATGGTGGTGGTTTGGGATTAGTGGATTGCACGCTACAGACGCCTGGCTCGAAGATGTCCTTGAAGTAAATGATTTGTAATAGTACGTAGTGTCACAGAGGTGCCAAATGCTGCTCAAACTGCTGCAGCAGATGCAGTACGGTGCACTAGATCCACACGCCAAACACGAAGATCTTCCCTCCCGGTAGTGCCAACTGGCCGTCTGCAGTCCAGCAACGACGCTATGAGCGTTTTTTTTTAGGGAATTGACTAGTTTGAACCTGGGACCTGTTGCTGGTAAGGAGACGCCAGACCACACATGACATGTAGAGTTCAGAAGAGTTCAGTGAGACTAGCGATGATATAACCAAATACTTAATGATTTCAGCGTCAGCTCCACTGCACTCCCTGTAAAAGAATCTTAATACTAACTAAATTTAGTGGAAGGGGTTCAAGGCTTTCCTATTTTTAGTTAGCTGGTAAAATAACGTCGAAAAATCAGTTAAGTTTACCACTGGACATTTTATTCTACTCACAAAACATGTTTATAAATTGCACTATTGATAAAAGGAAATGTTTTAATTCAGGATGATAAAAAGGTGCGTTCAACAAAAATGTGAACGAATATTCCTTGAATGGGTTTCCAAGTTCTACAATGGATCGAAGGATGACCTATGCCATATCACATCTATAATCTAGGTTTAAATTAAGTTTCACAAAAGAGAAAACTATCAAAATGGTCTACAGTGACCCTCAATTATCTTTAATTACTTATCTAACTTGTCGTAAATTACAGTGGCTGATGTGGCTTCTCAATAACTACATAACAGAAAAATCATCGCGTTTCAGATTTTTACTTCAAGTGGCAAATGTGAACACCATGAGCTTTAATTGACGATCTACACTAGTATCACGCAAAAAGGGGATGTAACAGATGAGACTTCTGCAGTTCTGAGTGAAGCTTTATGCGCTGTTATGCGGCATCGCATACGTTCATTACCTTGTCAGTGTTCGTCAGGGGGCGGCGAACAGCACAGCTCCGCTCCCCTCGCCGTCTCGGAAGCAACTCTCTCCTAACTTCCTAACTTCTCCTTACTACAATTTACCGAAGTTGGTTTAAAAAAATTATCTGGCTGTGTTTTCTTCTGACCAATCAGGGTCTCAATGTTAACCTTAAGCTCCGCCTACAAATATTCTGTCTATCCAATGAGAAACGTTATACTTTTTGTGGTGGGGCAATGTTTTTAAAGTTTACAACGTAACAGAGACGCGAAAAAGTCTCACGCTAAAACTTGCAGCTGGTGTGGTCCTTTTAGTGTTATCGTAAGATCTATACTGTTCTTCTGGAGGGCTCTATCTCTTAACATGGGCTGGGGGGGTGGTCCTGACGTAACAGAGACGCGAAAAAGTCTCACGCTAATACTTGCAGCTGGGGTGGCCCTTTTTGTGTTATCGTAAGATCTGTACTGTTCTTCTGGAGGGCTCTAGCTTTTAACATGGGCTGGGGGTGGTCCTAGCGGTTAGCTGACGACGTGGGTGTCCGTCCCTTATCGTAGGGCCTTCAGCTTAACACGGTTCTGCTCTCGGCTTTTGTTCTCGTTTCTCCCCTCGGAACTGCGTCTGTCTCACGGTGGGAAGGTATGACATGCATTTAGGCATTCTTGTGTTAGTCTGTGGTATTCCATTTGCTCACTCATTACTCGTATTACTTTGGTTAATTTAATGTCACGATTTATTCGGAGCTATGTGACATACTACTGGATTTGCTTATCATGTCAGGGTTTTCATGGAAGGTGTTCGATTTGCCTGACACCTTACAATTTCTGCCAAGTCTTTCTGCAGAAGGAACATCCAGCTTCTCGTAGCCCTATTACACGACCTCGTTCAAATTTAGTAAGGTGTTGATAACGGCGGCTTTCTCACCACGTCCAACCTCGAGGGTAACTCTCACGACCGTTACAGCGTGTATTTAAAGCCAATTTGATTTGCATCTTCATAGTGGCGCTACTAGCGCCACTCCTATGCGACTGCTTTGGAAGTTGAATAATCATCTTTTAGATGTAGAAACACGCCTACCATTTTCGTTTATCTCTTACAGTTCCTATTTGGTGTTCCAATTTTTTTTTATTATTTCTTCGTCAGTGTATACAAACTAATAACATCCAGACGCGGATCCAGAGTTTGTTTCTGAGAGACGAGGCGGTGGGCTTCATAGTTTGACACTTCGTTTAAGAAATACAGCGCCTGACAAGCACTTGTCCGCATATTTGAGAAGTCCATGGGTCAACCAAAAAAAATTTAGAACTGCAAAAGCTACAATCTCTCACAAAATTTGGAAGATTTACTATGAGTGAAAGCGCATTCTATTTACATTTCGATTTTCCTTGAAATACATCATCAGGATCTTACTCACAGTAACATAATCAGTGCTACGCAAAAAACACTGCACTTTTGCGTTGTTCTTTGCATTTCTGTCTAGGTATAAGTCAATTCTAAGACTACGGGTTATTATTGCATTAGAATGATCCTAGAAACAAAGCGGGAGTAAAATATGTTGTGTTCGCTGAAGAGCCAACACCGTGTTACCAGAGGAGGCCGAAAAGAAACGCGTTTAGCTCACGCAGGCTGGCGTGAGGAGGGAAGAACTATACTGACGTGAGATCTGGAACATTACAAGGAATTAGAATTCAGAAAGCGGACATAATTAGTTTAATACTTATTTTTAATCCATTAATGATGAACGTCGCTCTTGCCGATACATGAGTCACAATATTATCTGTTCAGAAGACATAGTAACTGAATATGGCGCCTTGCTAGGTCGTAGCAAATGACCTAGCTGAAGACTATGCTAAACTGTCGTCTCTGCAAATGAGAGCGTATGTAGACAGTGAACCGTCGCTAGCAGAGTCGGCTGTACAACTGGGGCGAGTGCAAGGGAGTCTCTCTAGACTAGACCTGCCGTGTGGCGGCGCTCGGTCTGCAATCACTGATAGTGGCAACACGCGGGTCCGACGTATACTAACGGACCGCGGCCGATTTAAGGGCTACTACCTACCAAGTGTGGTGTCTGGCGGTGACACCACAAAATACCTGCTTATGGAGTAGCGTTCTGCCCCATATGAATTTTCATTCGAAAGCTAAGCGGAAGAGATCGTAAGCTTGTGACATTCATGCTTACTACTTACTACAATTGGTGCAGCACAAGACAGTGTGAGTCGTCACACTACCAATGATATTTCTTCCGAAACAATATGTAACTGAGTGGGACCTATGGGCGCATGTTACGAAATATTGTAACTTTTTATTTCTTCAAGTGCGCTGCCGTAAAGAGACACGTCATTTTTTCCAAGAAATTTCTAGCCGCTGTTTCCAAGAAATTTCTGATCTTTCTATATATTTGTAAGCTACTTCATTTAAGTTTAAAAATTTCTCGTATGTCTTGACCACAATTGTTGTTATTTCGAAAATTTCCTTATGCGTTTCGACATTCCGTCATTTTCAAAGACTATAAAACACAACACAAAACTGATGTCAGAATATATGAAAACATGTTACACTTCAGCACTAATTGGAGACATAGTATAATGAGTAGAATACGGCTCTTTATCTTACAGTGTTATGTCAATCAGTTACTCGTTAGATACATTGTATCTCGTCAACATGCTCAATCACGAGACAAGTGCAAACTGCTACTAAAGGACAAATTGGATCCAAGTAGACTAAACCGCTAGGCGGCGCTGGATACGTATTACACACTGCATTTGTTTGTTCATAACTGCGTTTTCATCGTTACATCGTATAAAACAATTTCATCACTAAACAATTCATGGAAGATACTATTACAATGTTTTACAAACGGTATTTCTTTACAAAACAATGTGTAACTGTGGTGTCACCGCCAGACACCACACTTGCTAGGTAGTAGCCTTTAAATCGACCGCGGTCCGTTAGTATACGTCGGACACGCGTGTCCCCACTATCAGTGATTGCAGACCGAGCGCCGCCACATGGCAGGTCCAGTCTAGAGAGACTCCCTAGCACTCGTCCCAGTTGTACAGCCGACTTTGCTAGCGATGGTTCACTGACTACATACGCTCTCATTTGCCGAGACAACAGTTTAGCATAGCCTTCAGCTACGTCATTTGCTACGACCTAGCAAGGCGCCATATTCAGTT
The DNA here is from genome assembly GCF_023864275.1 of Schistocerca cancellata. Lineage (NCBI taxonomy): Eukaryota > Metazoa > Arthropoda > Insecta > Orthoptera > Acrididae > Schistocerca > Schistocerca cancellata. Next base: position 581,027,144 of record NC_064630.1, on the reverse strand, counting down.
ACTATTCTGAACAGATAAAATTGTGAATCATGTACCGTCAAGAGCGACGTTCATCATTAATCGATTAAAGTTAAGTATGAAACTAATTACGTCAGCTTTCTGAATTCTAATTCCTTGTCATGTTCCAGACCTCACACGTCAGTATAGTTCTTCCCTCCTCACGCCAGCCTGCGTGAGCAAAAACGCGTGCATTTCGGCCTATATTCCTAACACGGTGTTGGCTCTTCTGCCAACCCAACAGTAACAGATCTTCTGAATGGTCGATACTTTAAGCCCAAACCATTGTGAAATAGCAACAGTAACGCTGTTGTCGAGTGCGTTCAACTTATGCAATGCAGCGTCTAGCCGTGAACACCGGCCTATGACTACCCTGTCGGCCTAGGACCAATAGGAGCGAATAACATTGTGTGTGTAGTGAATAATTAAACTTTTACTCATAGTGTGTACAAAAGAAAACACAGGAGGAAGCCAAGCAAAGGTGCACATCCTTGGGGGTAAAATACAGAATGGTAAGGCATTTATCACAAAAAGAATACTGTGTAGCGGCGAACTGTAGAGCGTAGCTATCTACCGAGGCCCAAGGATGGCGGCGGAAACTTAAGTGTTCCGAACAGACTGAAAAAATAAGTTCTTTGTGAAATCTGTTTGCTCGTTTCATACTTCCAACAAAAGTTTGTTTTACTATAGAAAATCTTGAGGAATTGGAGATTCTTCTTTAATTGCGTCATGGCATTTTACAATGTTCTTTATTCACTGGAAACAGTTTTAAGGACACAGAACCACAGAGCATCTTATGTACGTTAATTTAAATGTCCCGATTCCAAACCTATTCCCTTCCCACCCTATCTAATCCCAATAACTTTTATTAATTTTTTAGTTGTTCATACAATTACAGCTTATGGTTCGTTACACAGTTATACAGGGTTATTACAAATGATTGAAGCGATTTCACAGCTCTACAATAACTTTATTATTTGAGATATTTTCACAATGCTTTGCACACACATACAAAAACTCAAAAAGTTTTTTTAGGCATTCACAAATGTTCGATATGTGCCCCTTTAGTGATTCGGCAGACATCAAGCCGACAATCAGGTTCCTCCCACACTCGGCGCAGCATGTCCCCATCAATGAGTTCGAAAGCATCGTTGATGCGAGCTCGCAGTTCTGGCACGTTTCTTGGTAGAGGAGGTTTAAACACTGAATCTTTCACATAACTCCACAGAAAGAAATCGCATGGGGTTAAGTTGGGAGAGCGTGGAGGCCATGACATGAATTGCTGATCATGATCTCCACCACGACCGATCCATCGGTTTTCCAATCTCCTGTTTAAGAAATGCCGAACATCATGATGGAAGTGCGGTGGAGCACCATCCTGTTGAAAGATGAAGTCGGCGCTGTCGGTCTCCAGTTGTGGCATGAGCCAATTTTCCAGCATGTCCAGATACACGTGTCCTGAACGTTTTTTTTCGCAGAAGAAAAAGGGGCCGTAGACTTTAAACCGTGAGATTGCACAAAACACGTTAACTTTTGGTGAATTGCGAATTTGCTGCACGAATGCCTGGATTCTCTACCGCCCAGATTCGCACATTGTGTCTGTTCACTTCACCATTAAGAAAATATGTTGCTTCATCACTGAAAATAAATTTCGCACTGAACGCATCCTCTTCCATGAGCTGTTGCAACCGCGCCTAAAATTCAAAGCGTTTGACTTTGTCATCTGGTGTCAGGGCTTGTAGCCATTGTAAATGGTAAGGCTTCTGCTTTAGCCTTTTCCGTAAGATTTTCCAAACCGTCGGCTGTGGTTCGTTTAGCTCCCTGCTTGCTTTATTTGTCGACTTCCGCGGGCTACGCGTGAAACTTGCCCGCACGCGTTCAACCGTTTCTTCGCTCACTGCAGGCCGACCCGTTGATTTCCCCTTACAGAGGCATCCAGAAGCTTTAAACTGCGCATACCATCGCCGAATGGAGTTAGCAGTTGGTGGATCTTTGTTGAACTTCGTCCTGAAGTGTCGTTGCACTGTTATGACCGACTGATGTGAGTGCATTTCAAGCACGACATACGCTTCCTCGGCTCCTGTCGCCATTTTGTCTCACTGCGTTCTCGTGCGCTTTGGCGGCAGAAACCTGAAGTGCGGCTTCAGCCGAACAAAACTTTATGAGTTTTTCTACGTATCTGTAGTGTGTCGTGACCATATGTCAATGAATGGAGCTACAGTGAATTTATGAAATCGCTTCAATCATTTGTAATAGCCCTGTACCTATTTCTATAGTAGTTTTCTTTGAACCCTGGTGAAAAAAAACTGTGACACGTAACGTAAGTAAAAGGGAACAAATTATGTTACATAACACGATTTCCAATGAACATTTATCAGTAATACTGCACTCGTTTTCACATGATTGTATTTTGGATGGTGCTTTAGATAAACTGATGCTTGGGGGTTAAGGATATGAAACACTACACAAGCGAATATTCCAACAATGCCAAGAAAGCCACAGACTGCACACAGCACAGTCAATTATTTTCATACAGAGCGCTACGTGGTGTTACCAAGATAAAAACCTAAACAACCTACTTACAAGGAGTTTCAATTAGATAAGGCATTCTGGGATGGTTGCCGAATACTACTGAAAGATTTGATGTATGAGGTCCCAAGACAGAACCTTCTCACATTGTTTGAATTTCCTGTATAGACTACATGCATTAGCTACCGTTGGCGGAAATAACGATGCATGGGAGCAACCTGTTCCTCATTAGTGAATGCTAGAAGCCTCAGCTGGTATTTATAGACACTGTAAACTCTTCTACAATGTATTTATGGAATTTCACTAACTCTAGTAAGTTGTCAAAAAAATCGTTTGTTAACAGACAGTTGATCTCATGCACCCTAGTGCCACTCATCTTGTTCCTTCAATGTATTATTTATTTTCGACCATTCAAACGATCTGTAATACATTGTTTTGTAAACGAGTACCTTTCGTAAAACGTTGAAATAGTATTTTCAAGGAATTGTTTAGTGATGAAATTGTTTTATACGATGTAACGATGAAAAATGGAGATGAGTGTACGGCAATGAGGGCCGGATGTCCCCCATTGGGGGAAGTTCGGCCGCCGAGGGCAAGTACTTACTGCATTCGGCGCCGCACTGGGCGACTTGCGCGTCGGAGATGGGGATGAAATGATGATGAGGACAACACAACACCCAGTCCCTGAGCGGAGAAAATCTCCTGTCCCAGCCGGGAATCGAACCAGGGTTCCTTGGAGTGGCATTCCGCCACGCTGACCACTCAGCTAACGGGGAGGACGATGTAACGATGAAAACACAGTTGTTAACAAACAAATGCTGCCTATTTAGTCCACTTGGCTTCCAACTTGTCCTCTGGTAGCAGTTTGCATTTGTCTCATGATTGAAAATGTTGACGGGATGCAATGTATCTAATGAAAAATTTTATATGACTGACATAACACTGGTAGATTAGAAAGCCATATTTTACGCATTATACTATGTCTCTAATTAGTGGTGAAATGTAACATATTTTCATATCTTCTGATATCAGTTTTGTGTTGTGTTTTATAGCTTTTGTAAATGACGGAATGTCGAAACGCATAAGGTGATTTTCGAAATAATACCAAGTGTGGTCAAAGCATAAGAGAAGTTATTAAAGTGCACCCAAATGTCAGCTTCATCTCATAGCATTTTCATCCAAACTGCAGCTGATACTGCATTTAATTACTTGACCTGTACATACTATGCCATCTGCAATAAATTGTCGAATTTCTAAACCGGTATAATTCATTCATTATAATCGTTTGTTGATGGTTTGCTTGGGTGTGGTTTGTGCGTAATAGAGGAGACACGCTACCTTATAACGTCAAAACGACGATTGAAGTGCAAGGGAGGTAGAACAACACATGCAAATCTCATACAACATTCTTATGTAAATCCTTGCATTTGGCAATGAGAATAAATTCTCGAAACACTTCGTGCTAAGCATCAAAAAACGCGTAACTGGTGCAGCGTTCCATTATTTAAAGCAACAATAAAGTTGTTTGAAAGCTATTATTTCCTTAGCTTTAACTGTCAGTGGTTTGAAGTTTATAACTTTAGAGTAGAGCACTTCTGATAATTCGAGAAAGCTAAACTTCATAAGTAAATGCTCACATTTATGGTTGGTTGGTTTGTGGGGATTAAAGGGACCAGACTGCTACGGTCATCGGTCCCCTCACATTTATGATTTATCGCTAAAGGCGTCTGGAGAAAATCTACTTACAGTATTCTGGTTCGGTTTGGACAAAATGGTACAATGCTGCTGCGGCATCATCACCTGTCTGATCTCTCGTGCCACCCTTGCTTCACCTCTAACTAATGAAATGTTCAGTAATGGTCTCGTTCGTTGCTGTTACTGATTTTTAAAAGTGAGTTCGTCTTGAGGTGGCTGCAACACATTATGACAGCCTACAATGAACTTCTTCGCAGGTTATTCGTCCGACGGTGCCCTACAGTAAAAATCAGTTTTTAATGACAAAGATTCGAAGGTAAAGGTAATTTCCATTTACAAAGTAACTCGCACACGTATAGTGACACGCCCCATTTTTTATGGTTTGTTTGTTATATGCACTGATACGTCGCGCGGCTGGCGCCAGTACTTCTGCCCCGCTAGTGTCATCTTTGCTTTCGATTTTCCTTTGGGCGGCCGCTAGTCAGTTGTTGATTGCGGGTTCGGCTATTTACGTCTGCAGCGTGGAGGTAGAGTCTGACTGTGTGGTCTGTCGGTTGCGGTTACAACGGGGTCGGGAGGCTGGCGCTTACTTGGTGCGCATGCTCATTGCGCATGGTATAACTGGAGTGCTGCGGCCGGAGACGGCGGAAAGATTTGGGTTCCGGCACGAGGCTTGGTGTTTGGCTTTTCTCGCCACGAGTGCATGTTGAGAAGAATAGCTTGCCGGAGCGTCGCCTGGCATTAACCGTTCGCCTGGGCATATGGTGTGTGTGTGATTTAAATAGGTGCAATTGTGTGCTTATCTATATTTGTTGTCTTCTGTGTGAATTTGGTGACGAGTCTGATATGTGAAAGTTATCACACGTGCATGATAACTGGGCTTGGGTTTTCCATCTTAGTTTCCTACCACTTGATGAAGGACCTGCAGTAAGAAAGCCTGGTGAGCTGATCATCATTGGGTGACTGTATATCTAAAGCAGTTGTAACCTTGGTGATTAAGTACCAAAATTTGCACCTTAGTTTACAGTAACGAGATACTATGCTGTCTCTTAAAACTACATCAGATTCCCTGAAAATGTAGTTCTGGTGGGGTCTTGCCCGTTTAAAATAATACTCAGCTGTTACTATCCCGTTTCAAGGAACAATATTATCTACGCGCATATTGTAGTGTTTAAATGAATTCATAAGTGTTGAGTTTAAAAAAAAATTTGGCGAGCTTTCCTGTTTTAATGTTATGTTTTGTTACTTTACGTAATATGAAGGTGCAATTGCAAGTGTGCTGTTGTAATTTAATTTTTGTTTCATTTGTGCGGAGCGCAGTGTATATCGTCCGGTGGGGCGTGGCACCGGGGTCTGACAACTTGGCCGTTGCCGGTGGAACTGTGATTCGTTAGACCGGGCTCCATGTTGCTGGCCTTCGCCCTTAAGTTGAGTATTGCTGTTCTCTTCCTTCCTGGCTCTGTCAGGTCGTTAAGCTTTGTAGCTCGTTCCTCCGCCGCCTTGGAGGATACACCTTTCGCTGGAAACATGAATTTAAACCTGCAAAGTTGCGTTTCACTCTGTAATTAGCCCCCGATCAGATAACTGGAGGCTCTGCCTTATTAATTCTGTATCCCCCCTATCAGCCATCTGTTTATTGTATTTGTACCTTGTGTGCTACTTGTGAAGTTTAATTTTTACAAAGGAGGGTTTCATGTGCGTATGTTCTCAGGGAATGTTTAGATGCTAAGGAGCTGTTTTTATTAACTGTTTGTTATCATAATTAGTGCCTCTCTGTACTGGCATCAACTGGATTATTCCTTAGTCTGGAGTTAGTGTGCCCTGTGTCTTCATTGCCGACCGTTTAAGTTTTAGAGGTTGTTTTTATTATTACTTGTCTGTCTTATGTTATGCCTTAATGTTATACCATGATATGAATTTATATTGCAAAAGAGAAGTCATTGTACAGGATAGTCTTGCGGGTTCAGAGTTTGGCAAGTTTTGATTTTATTGAGTATTTACACCAACAGAAATTTGGTTAATGTTCTATGCATTTGTTATGCAGATTTTAACAGGATTTAAGAATAATTTTATTGTGCTCCTGTGAAGTTGTTAAATTTATATGTTTTATTGTATTTAAATTGTGCAAGGTAATAAACACTGTTTAACACAAGCTGTGTTTGTTTGGTAATTATGGCCCTGCAGCTTTCTGTCGTATTATTGGATGCAAATAGCACGTTCCAAGCACAATCAGCACTTAAATACAGGGTGACAGTTATTTAAATATATGAAAAAAGGTAAATTAGTTACAAACTGCGGCGTGGACGAATGACAATTGAGTACCTTGTCTCCCTGCTGTATGTGGCTCGCCGATTTACTGCATCCCTTCACCCTTCTTGACGACAATGCACGATGCCACAGGGCGAACCCTGTGCATGAGCTCCTGCGTATATGGGGTGGGAGATACTGGAACTTCCAGCACATTCACTCGATATGAGTCCACGTGGTTACGACCTATTCGCCAAAATGAAGGAAACAGTCCGTGGCGTGCGCTACAACACAAGAGACATCGTCAGTGTCATAGGGGGTCCTTGCGAGACAGCGGCAGAGTTGGACGCCCTGACTGTGTATGACACTTTTCGTCCGCGTGTGAGAATCTGATCGAGATGTGGGGCGATTATACTGAGGGCATGTAATACAGGGGATGTCTGTCACTGAAGTCAGGTATGAATTATAACAGTGTCGCTGCTGCTTTTTGTCCAACACATGTTTTTGATTTTATGATTACACACACCTACAACACTTGGTGCCAGTAGTTTGCTAGGGTAGGTGCACCCTTCCGTAATGTAATCGCCCTGTTTTGCGTCCACCCTTCTAGTGGTGCTGAGCAGCGTGTCTGGGGAGACTCCGTCCTACGGTGTCTCCCGGACGTTTGTCGTAATGAGCCGCCTCAGGCGCCCCCTCGCCGCCTCTTATGTCATTCGGCGGCAGATTTTCACGGAAGCGTATTTGAATAACGCCTGGGTGTCTCGGCGGCGCTATAAATATTTATTGGAAATTAATTTCGCGGAACTGCGCGGCGCGACAGTGTGAGTGGAGAGGAGATTCAATAAGCGGTGCCAGGCGGCGCTCCATTAGCCGGCTGACTGCTCCGCGCCGACATGAATACTTGATCGCGGCGCCGCGCTGACCCAATGGCTGTGCCTGCTTCTCCTACACAAGGACGGGTGACCATCTTGTTTTTTCGCAGCAGACTTCGAAAGGGTGTTTAGAAGGGAATGTTCCGTTTACTTCGAGTCTCACAGCGACCGTATTACGAGTGGCGTTCAATTAGTAGTGCAAAACTTCTTTTTTTCTCTCGGCCAATTTCAGTTGAAAAAGTGTGGAATTCGTTGTGGAACATCGTGGTATATTCCCGCTTCAGCTTCAGAGCGACGTCTGCAACGGAGGCGCATTCAAGCAGAAATCTGTCATTGAGTTTCTTTTGACAGAAAAAGAGAGCATCGCAGATACGCAAAACCGCTTGCAGAATGTCTACGGAGACCTGGCAGAGAACAAAAGCACGGCGACTCGTTGGGCGAGACGCCTGTCATCACCGCGGCAAGGTCGCCCAAACCTGTCCGATCTACCGCGAGTCGGTCGACCGCACACAGCTGTGACACTGCAATGTTGGAACGTGCGGACACTCTCTTTCGAGGTGATCGACGGATCCCGATCAAACACCTCGCTGCATAACTGGACATCTTTGTTGGTCGAAGTTCTAAAAGATGTGTGCCCACTGGCTTCCTCGCCGCCTAACAGAAGACCGTAAAGAGCAACGAAGAACAATCTGGGCGGAATTGCTTGCGGATTACGTGGCTGATCGTGACTTTTTTTTCTGAATATCGGTACAGGTGATAAAATATGAGTACATCACCTCGAATTGGAAACTAAACGGCAATCTATAGAGTGGCGGCGCCACATCATCTTTCCTCCGAAGAGAAAGTCCAAATTTGCACCCTCAGCCGGTAAAGTCATGGCGACGGTCTTCTGGGACTATGAGTGTATTATTTTGTTTGATGTCTTCCCTCATGGTGAAAGCATCAGCTCTGAAGTGTATTGTGCTACCCTCAAAAACTGAGGAAATGATTTCAGCGTGTTCGTCGCCACAAAAATGCAAACTTCTCCTTCTCCGTGACAACGCAAGGCCTCACGCAAGTCTGCGCACCTGAGAGGATCTCACACAACGTCATTGGACTGTTCTCCTTCAACCGCTCTACAGCCTGGATCTAGCATCTTCGGAGTTCCATCTGTTTGGCCCAATGAAGGATGCACTCTGCAGGAAGCTGTACGTGGATGATAGGGAGATTATTGATGCAGCAAGACGTCTGCGGCGTCGACCAGCAGAGTGGTCCATGCGGGCATATGGGCAGGTGGCTCAAGCCCGTCGCACTGAACAGAGATTATGTTGGAACATAGTGTTTTGTAAGCAAAAGAGAGGGGAATAACTTGGTGTATTGGAATTCTCAATAAAACCAGCCTGCTTTTAGAAAAAGAATTCTTGCATTAGTTACTGAACGACCTTCGTATTTACAAGATGTTTCAAAATGTGACGGGACTTTGTAACTTTGCCTGTGTGTTAGTACAATACGCAAGATTTTTTCGTTGTGTTGGTAAACGTGCACGGAAATTATTTGCACATTACAAGCCCTATCGGATATTTAATTTGTTGTCAACTGCCATAAAGTGGCATGTTTTGCGAATACCGGCGATTATTTATACTGTATTTAAACATTGGATTACATTTTGCTATTAGAACCGAATAAAATGAAGCAAAGTTTTAGAAATGTTAAATATTGCTTTTGGTGAGTAAAACCACGGTTTACGAGTGATACAAGCCCTCCGAAGATGGCTCTGAAGACGTTGAAGATGACGAACGCCATGTGCAGCCTAGCACATTGTCAGCCGATCAAATTGTGGTAAAAGTAAAAGAAATAATAGGAAACAGCACTGATGTAGAATACTCGTAAAATTACTTCAAATAAACAAAAATTCCTGTTGTTTTTGGAACACACATCGTACGGCAAGGATTAGGCGCTTTTTAGTGTTTCAGTTGTGTGATCATTTTATTTCAACTCTATTGCGTACTTTCATAATGAGTCGATCACTCTGCAAGCGAGTGTGCGCTGTTCTGAAACTTCATGGTGACGGTAAAAGCGGTCGACTCATTTACCACCGGCTAAAAGACATCTCCACGAGTTTGCTCGCTCCGTTGATGTCTGTATATAGTTTTATTACTATTATTAACCAACAGCAAAAACTTCGTAGAATACGTAATAAAAGAAACTGGTAAGAATAAGCTTGCATGCAATGCAAAACATTACACTGACATTTATGACTTAAATATTTTTAAAAAGCGTAATCTCGACGATATGTTGAAGGCTTTGACATGCAGGTCTGACAGCGTATTGGCTACTCTTAGACGGATGTTTTTCAAGTCAGCTGCCCAGATCGGGTTTGGTACCCTCGCAGCGGATAAGCAGTAAAACGCTGAGGATTGGCTGACGTATGCCACAAGTTTTTGTGATGAGAGCGCATTGTGGTGGATACGGTATCACTTGAATGTGATCTGCAGTAGAAAATCATATCCAGCCAGAAATTAAGTCAGACTACGAAGTTAAAATATCGACAGATGCCATAATTTTTGAATAGGCACTATGTTGAGAAGTTTCATGATTACGCAATATGATTGACCAATGCCGCATAACTTTTTTAATTGCATAATATACGTATTCCTGTGTTTTGTCCTTTGTAATAAACTATAATTTTATGTTATGCTGATTATTTTTACTGTCGGATTACAACTGAATGAAACACAATTTTCGTGCCATATGCGTTTCTCTTTTGCTCTTTGCAAGGCATCTGCAGTGGTAGATTTCGTGGATTTAGTTCTACATTTTGTGTTTTTGTTCCATTTTTGGCGCTGTTCTTTTTATAATTGTTTTCGGTTCGCCAAAAAACACAACATAGAAACAAGTGTTTAGTCCTAGTGCTGTGAAGTCTGAAAAACAAAATTTCAAATGGCAGTTACAAGAAGAGGAATAACGCCAAAAATGGAACAAAAACATAACATGTAGAACTACATCCACTAAACCTGCCACTGAAGATGCCTTGCAAAGAATAGAGGCAAAAAGAGTATGGCACGAAAATTTTCATTCAGATGTAATTAGACGATCGAAAAGTAAAAATTATCAACATACCGTAATATTATATGCAACTGCGGACGACAGGACTACAAAAGTTGAAGATGTAGCCATAATTTGTTGGTACGAAATGGATGCGCAACCAAAATGATAAGACACGCCTAACCAAATATGGTCGCACATGGCAAATTGATGTAATAATTCGGTGCTGTAAGATGCTGTTTTTATTATTACTGTGTTATTAGCACTTGTACTAATTTAGTAGTAACACGAATAGAATTTATTTTTTCTCAGATGATTCTAAATAAATAAACATTTGATAATAGCCATCAGTGCGCCCGACATAATCCTTCCTATTTGGTAAGAATTGCATATTTTGTTATAGTCGTTTATTATATTGACTGTAATGGCTAATGAAGGTGCTCTGATGTTTTGTTATTTAAAATGAGACGCGCCTATTGGCCGCGGACGTGCGCTTGAATACGATGCGTGACACTAGCGCCATCGAATATTTCCTGGTACCAATGTTGGTATGTTTGCCTTCACTTTGATTTTGCCTTGTATTTTGAGCATATGCATATATATTTATCCACCGTCACTGGGTGGTGCATGTGTTTCCGATTTTAAATGGTTGTTATTAACGTCAGGCACTTTCTGTTCAGGTCTGTCTTACTCAAATAGCTAACTACTGTCCATATTTGAATTCCACATTTATTTTTTACTGTTCACTTACACTTGTTTTTGTATTGTAACCCCAATAGGTTGGTTACAAACCAGTCGGCAAAAAGTATACGTATGCACTGCAACTTTGACAGATTTCCAAGAAACTCTCCATGCGTTTATTTATGCTTCATTCCGACTGTATGTCCTATTTCGATTATGTAGTTTTTATTCCAAGTTCCTTAAGTGTGGAAACACATGATACTTCTCACGCAGGTACAGTTCTTTGGTAAACAGGGAGTTCCAAATGCCATAAGTGCCTACAATATTTCACAACTGGTTCAACACATCGAAATAACATTTCTCTTAATTGACGTTACACAAATTATTCACCGTTTTTCAGTATGATTAACACTCGTAACAGTGTAACTACGTGGAAATTAAAGTACTTCTTTTTAATTTTCAACGTTGTGGCTGCCATAACAGCATTCCACTGTTCTTAAGAAAGAGGAGGGCAGTAATGCGATGCTTAACTTTCTACAAAAAATAGCGGATGCTGTGTTGAAAATAGAGCCCAAGGTTACCTGTAGAATCCCGTGTCACTTCAGTGCCACTGAAAATTATTACGCGTTTGAGAAAGTTTGTCAGGGTACTTTAAACATTAAACTGACAAATTTCGTGTGTAACGTTAAGAGAGCACTGAAAGAAGTCGAAACAAGACATTCAGGGCAGATGACGTTCCCTCTAAATTATTTAAAGCTTTGTGAGAACCACACAGAACAAAAGTGTTCCACCTGACATGAGGGATAAATGAGACAGGAGAAATACCCTCACAAATCAGACTTGAAGAAGAATGTCATAATAGCAGTACCAAGAAAGGCAGGTCTGTTTGCCGAACCGTCAGTTTAATAAGTCAAGATTGCAAAATACTAACACGAATTACCCACAGAATGATGCAACTACTGGCAGAAGTCAACACGGAGAATATTAGTTTGCTTTTCAGAGCCATGTGGGAACATGCGAGGCAAAACTGACCAGATGGCATGAAGAAAGGCAAACTCACATTCATAGCATTTGCAGGTTTAGAGCAGAGGTACTCAGCCCGCCGATCGCGATTGACCAGTCGATCGTCATGGCTTTATGGGTCGATCTTTCAAAACCCGTGTCCTAAATATGTTTAAATAAACTGTTTTCGTGGGCGTTTTATAGGCGTTACAGCAAATTTACAACATTGATTTCCACTCTTTCGTCTCCATCACCACTTCACCGCCTTTAACGCTCATGCCAAGCAACTGTCTTTCCTCCTGCATGATGACGTTACCACTCGCAGATTGTAACATGGCGGCGCGTTATGAGTAGGGGTTACGATGAGCGGGTCGAACAAACTCCGCCTTCAGTTGGCAACACAAACCTCTGTTTTCGGGCTTCCACGAAACAACAACGTGCAAAACGAAGGTAATGATTAGTTCAACACTTTCTATTATCAAAACTGAGAGTGCTGTTCGTATAGACAGGAGAGGAAGATTACGAGCAACTGTATGATGTGAGCTGATAGTTGCATTTGTTTTTGTAACTAGTATGATACTTAAGAAAATTGGTTTATACAAAGAACTGTAAGGAAAAAACCAAGTTGTCATAACTTTATTCCCTCTATAAAGGATTTCATGTAAAAATTTGACCTTTGGGTAACACAGTTACAGAAATTAAATATAGAGCACTTTCCTTAAGGGGATACGGAATCGGATTTTGGGTTAAAAAATCGAATTTTTTTTATTGGCGTATTATATTCTGCCATGTTTCCTCTTTAAAATGACGTATCATACATAGCTCTACTACAATTATAACTATTTTATTTTTATATATTTGTGAGATCGGGTATTGCGCTTTAGTTATACACGTCTCTCGTGGCTGACCATGAACTTTTTGGCAGTACCTTTAAAGTGACATGAATTCAAATATCCCGGTTTCCAGCGACTATTTATACACTAGTTGCCCGAAAATGTTTCTCTCTGGTTTCCTCAAGTTACTCTTTGACTTTGTGGCGGGACTGTTTTGTAAACAGTGTGATATAAGAAAGTAGTTGTTGTTGAGTTATTTCGTATTTAGTGCTTCATTTTTCGCAGTGAAAATGCCTAGAGCTAAAGCAAAAGTATTTAAAAAGCGTGTGAACTGGCAAAAGAAAAGAAATAATGATTCATTAGCAAAGCAAAGCAGTTCATCATCATCACTGTTGGAAAATGTGAATCCACTTATTACTGATTTGCCGAACGAACTTACACCAAATGAAAACAGTGCTTCTCATAAAAAACTAAGAGATTTGGAAGAGAAATATAATTTACTTGATAGAGGGAATGAAGTTTTTGAACTCATTGATACGAATATATTGTGTGAAGCTCTTGAAAACAGTTTGTGCTGCAAAAAATGTCATGGAAACGTTTCTCTGAAAGTAGAATCCCATGTTGGCCTGGCTGCCCAGTTTAATTTAATATGCAGTGTTTGTAAATACAGCTGTAAGTTTCCAAGTTCGGTTTCAGTAACTGTAAATAATGGATACAAGAAAACTGAACTTTATAGTGTAAATATTAGGTTAGTTTATGGATTGCGAGCAATTGGTAAGGGCAAAGCAGCTGGTGATATGCTATGTGGTGTTCTAAATCTTCCAAGTGCACCTTCAAAGTTTGAAGCTTACAATTATGTACTAGGATCTGCAGTTGAAGATGTAGCACAGAAGTCAATGCAGGTTGCTGTGGAAGAAGCAGTGGAAGAAAATGACGGCAGTCGTGACCTCACAGTGGCGTTTGATGGCACGTGGCAGAAAAGGGGCCACACCTCCAACAATGGTGTTGTAACAGCAACTAGTGTTGATACTGGCAAGGTTATTGATGTTGCAATAATGTCTAAATACTGTAGGTGCACAGGCAGGCTGAAAAATGAACACAGTGATGACTGTATTGCTAATTATTATGGTAGTAGTGGTGGCATGGAGGTTGCTGGGGTGAAGAAAATTTTTCATCGCTCTTCACAGTGGTATAATGTTCGCTATGTCAAATATCTGGGAGATGGTGACTCTAAAGCATTCAAAGAAGTTTTGGAAAGCAAACCATATGGGAACAGTGTAAATATAAGCAAACTTGAATGTATAGGACATGTGCAGAAGAGAATGGGTGCCAGGCTGAGAAGGTTAAAATCAGTTATGAAAGGGAAAAAACTAGATGATGGGAAAACCTTGGATGGCAGAGGAAGATTGACTGATTCCATAATAGACCACATTCAGAACTGCTATGGCCTTGCAATCAGGCAAAATACAGGCAATCTTGAAGAAATGAGGAGAGCTATATGGGCTTTATATTTCCACACCGCATCCACGGATGAGCATCCACAACATGGTTTGTGCCCCAAAGGTGAAAACAGCTGGTGTAAATACAATAGGGGACTAACAACAGGAGAGAAATACATTCACCACCACAGTCTACCATCAGCCATCATGGCAGAAATAAAGCCCATTTTCAGAGATCTGGCTGACAGAAGTCTTCTGATGAAATGTCTTCACGGAAAAACGCAGAACCCCAACGAGTGCTTGAAGAGTGTGATATGGCATCGTCTCCCAAAAACAGTGTTTGTCGGAATTAATACACTACATTTTGGTGTGTATGATGCTGTGGCAACCTTCAATCTTGGAAATATAACTAAATGCCAGGTCCTTCAAAAGTTGGGTATGTGTGTTGGTTCCCGTACGGTACGTGCTATGTTCTTTTTAGATCAGCACAGACTAAGGCATGCTGATAATATAATCAAGACATTAGTGAAAAAAGCAAGACAGGTGCAGAGGGGTGCCAAAAGAAGACTTGAAGATGATTATGAAGACTGTGAAGGGGGTATTAGCTACGGATCAGGAATGTTTTAATCTTCTTTCTCCGTTTCCCGTAAGTTTACTTTTTACTTCATCTAGGAACATTATCTCAGGTACTGGTCAACCTAGAAGTCTGAAATTTTTATGACGTAGTGACATAGGTCCCTATTACATACTGAAACAACGATTTTTTAATTACTTGATTTACAAAAGACTTAGGGGTGATAGTCTAGTAAAAAGCGATGGAAAAAATTTACTTAAAAATAAATGTACAATATCTCTGTAAGAAAATACTTTGACAATAAACTGTTGTTTCAGTATTGTTGTAACATATGAATGCACATACAGTAAAATTTTTACCTCTCTGTCTCCAGTAGTTTGTGAGAAAATGTTCCCTATAGTAGGCATATATTAACATTGCGGGGATAGGTGATTCCGTATCCCCTTAAATGCAGTCAGAACTGTCTGTTCAGCAACTTCATTGGATCAAGAAGCTGCAAAGAAGCATATGGCCAACCTTACAACACTGAAGTTCGCGTCTGAAAGCCAATTCTCAGACTTCAGGAGAATGGAACCTGTTCTGGCTTTCATATCTAATCCTTTCCAAAAAGTGGATATGAAAGACATTTCAAGTAAAATGAATACTCTCTTCTCTTGTTGCGGCCCTGAAATTGAAGAGGAAATAATTTGAGTTCAAAATGACATCTCCTTAAAGTCGCAATACAATGAAGACAAACTTTTGGAAATTAATAACCGTAAAAACCTACTTTAACATTGTAAATGTGTCATCGAATGTTTCATGGTTTTCTGGATAAATCTATTCATGTGAGGCAGCATTTTTAACGATGAATATAGCTAAAGTAGTACTCACTCAAGTACTAAACTCAGTGATGCTCATATTGCAGACTGTGTAAGGTTGGCCCTGAGAAATATTGTTTTGTTTTTAAACCTTTGTGCATTTTTAAGTCATTGAGCACCTCTGATTTAGGATAAGCTTTTGACAATATTGACTTGAATATACTTTTTGAAATTTTGAAATTCTGAAGTTATTTGAGATAAAATGTATAGCACGAAAGGCTGTCTAAAACTTCAGTAGAAGCCAAATGTTTTATAAGAGTCAAAGAACATGAAACGGAGGTAGTAGTTCAGAAATCGCATTCGGGAGGACGACGGTTCAATCCCGTATCCGGCCATCCTGATTTAGGTTTTCCGTGATTTCCCTAAATCGCTCCAGGCAAATGCCGGAATGGTTCCTTTGAAAGGGCACGGCCGACTTCCTTCCCCGTCCTTCCCTAAACCGATGAGACAGATGACCTCGCAGTTTGGTCTCTTCCCCCAAAACAACCCAAGTTCAGAAATGAGTAACGTAGAGTAGCGACGTATCTCCAACGTTATTCCATCCGTACATATAGCAAGCAGCAATAGGAACCAGGGTGAAATTTTCAAGGCGAAAAAGTAAAAGTATTGCGTTTGTCGGCGACCTTATAATTCTGTATGGGACGGCAAAGGACATTGATTACCAGCTGAACGGAATGGATAGTTTCTTGAAAAGCAATTATAAAACGAACATAAACAAAATTAATACAAGCGTAATTGAATGTAGTATAATTAAATTAGTTGTTATGAAGGGAATTACGAAATGACACGAGTTTCGCTATTTGGACAGCAATAACAGCCCATGGCCGAAGTAAAGAAGATAAAAGTGTAAACTGGCAATAAAAAGAAAAACGTTGCTAAGGAAGAAATGTCTGTGAACATCGAATTTAATCATATTAGGAAGAATCTTCTACAAATATTAATCTGGTGTGTAGCTTTATACGATATGACAAAAGTCTTGGGATACCTCCTAATATCCTGTCGGATCTCCTTTTTCCCTGCGTTGTGTAGCAACACGACGTGGTACCGACTCAAAAAATAACTGGAAATCCCCTGCAGAAATATTGAGCCAAGCTCCCTCTATAGTCGTCCATAACAATTGCAGAAGAGTTGCTGGTGCAGGATTTTGTGCACGAACTGACCTCACGATTATGACCATAATTGTTCTATAGGATTCATGTCGTCAAATTATTCGCCTGAATTGTCCAATATTTTCTTCAAGCCAGTCGCAAACAATTATGGTCCGGTGACGTGGCGCAATGTCATCCATTAAAACTCCATCGTTCTTTAGGAACATGAAGTCCATGTACGGCTGCAAATGGTCTCCAGGTAGCCGAAAATAATCACTTCTAATCGATGATTGGTTCAGTTGGACTCATTCCGTTCCATGTAAACACATCCCACATCATCGCAGAGCCACGATCAGCTTGTACAGTGCCTTGTTGACAACTTGGGTCCATGACTTCGTGGGGTCTGCCCCACATTCGGACCCTACCATCAGCTCTTACCAACTCAAATCGAGATTCATCTGATCAGGCCACAGTTTTCCGATAGTCACGGGTACAACCGACAAGGTCACGAGCCCAGGAGAGACGCTGCAGGAAATGTCGTGCCGTTAGTAAAGGCACTCGCGTAGGTCGTTTGCTGCCATTGACCCTTAACGGCAAACTTTTACGTTCGTCGTACGCACAACATTAATTTCTGCGGCTATTTCACGCAGTGTTGCTTGTCTGTTAGCACTGTCAACTCAACGCAAATGCCGCTGCTCTCGGTCGTTAAGTGAAGGCCGTCGGCACTGCGTTGTCTGTGAGCGGTAATGTCTGAAGTCAGGTATTCTAGGCACACTCTTTAACACTGCGGATATCGGAATACTGAATTCACTAACTATTTCCGAAATGGAATGTCCCAAGCGTTTATTTCCAACTACCAATCCGAGCTCAAAGTTTTTTAATTCCCGTCGGTTGACCATAATCACGTCGGATGCCTTTTTGCATGAATCATCTGAGCATAAATGACAGCTTCACCAGTATACTGCCCTTTTATACCGTATGTACACGGTACTATCGGCATCCATATATGTGCATTACGCTACCCCATGACTTGTCACCTCAGTGTATATGGAAGCAAAACGTGGACGATAAAAAATAAAGACAAGAGAAGAACAAAAGAGTTTGAAATGTAGTGCTACAAAATAATGTTGGAGATTAGATGGGTAGGATAGATAACTAATTAAGAAATACTGAATCGCATGGGAGAAAAAGAAACTCATGACGCAACTTCGCTGAAAGAAGAAATAAGTTGGTAGGACGCACCACGAGACAGCAAAGAAAAGTACATTTGGTAAGGAAGCAAAGTATGAACCTAAAAATTGTAGAGGCAGACTAAGGGTTGACTACTGCAAGCACGTTCGACTGGATATAGACTGCCGTAGTTATATATAGATGATGAGGCTTGCACGGGATAGAGCTGGGACTTCGGAGTATAGACCCAACAACAAGGATCTCAAAACGTCCTCTCGGTCTACTGAGAACAGTGTTGGTGGTTTAGAATCTCCTTTCGGCACTCGTGTTTCAATTTTTTAAGTACTTTTTTACAGATAACATCATAGAAATCGCTTTAAAAGCTACTAGTACATGTACTGAATTAATGTGAGAATGTATATAAAAAGTTACAAGGCCCAAAAGTTGAATACAAAGCGTGACATATGCAAACTTATTTAACATGGTGATTGTTAAAGAAGTCTTAGAGGAAAAACCCAGTAGTCCGAACAATTTCAAGTACTTATTTTTATTTCCATTCGAGGCAGATTTACAGCGTTCTGTAATTAGTTTAGGCCAGCATGAGATTTTTCAGTATCGTCCCGTTCATTTTTCAGAGTGCTTATAGGATTCCGCACCATATACGAGGATTTGTAGGGGACTCTATAAATAAATAATTAGCGGCACACATTATCCAGAACACGAGAATCAGAATCTCTGTTTGCGGTCATGTAACACTGATGAATGCCATGACTGATATATCAGTACAGCAAGCAACAGCCAGAAATAGAGGCGCGATACCGAGTTAGATAATATTTATAAACGAGTATGTGCTGCAAAACCACGATAGGTGTTGCTTATATCGCCGTATTCGTTTTAAATGCGAGTCAGTTAGTTTCACAGTTTGGAAAAATACTGACCACAAGACTTTTTCGATTTAAGTGTTAGAGGATTTTTAAATGGATCGTGGAGATACAATGCGAGGGCAAACTGAAAATTTATCCACCTGCCCCAAAATGGCTTTAATGTCACTGAAATATTATTCTTTTTACATTGCTACATGTTACTAATTGCTACATGTTACTAATAACGTTAAGTGCCAATTTCATCTCCGAAGCGTACAATATCTACAGAGACCAAACTGTTTGCTAACTAGCAAGCAGTCGTCAGGCATTCTCGTGTTGACAGCGAACGGATTTTCATTCGATTACGCGAGCGTTTTCACGTAGTCACTGAGGCAATGGCAGTCAGGATTCTGAGTCATCAGAGAAAGGTGGCGTCACGTGGAGCAGCAATCTATATGGAACAGCGGATTAATGTATACGACGAGTAAAGCGGAGAAAACGTGATGAGAAGAAGAATATTAAATATCAACATGGGTGAAGAGATTGTGGTAGTAAGTTATCAAAGAAGTATTGTTGTGTATAAGAGGGGCTCATTTGTTTAAGACTAACAAGCGAGCGAATAATAAAAAACAGTAATTCTCGTACATAACGTTGCAACAAAAAATTTTTAAGTTTCGTGCGGAACCATCCAGAATTCCACTAATAGTAGTGTACATGGTATAGCAACAATAGTGATTAAAGCTAGTGGGAAGTAGAACAGTTACGGTTGAAATGCTTGACAAATGAACAGTGACTATATTTGTATTTTTCTCCTTCTATTTGAATTGAAATGAATAATACTCAAATAATACTTAAATCGAAACAGTGACATGGGATTCTTAAAGTACGACACTATCCGTTGCAAAGCTACAGTAAGGAAGAGTAGGGTAAAATCGTGTATGCGGGTGAAACGAGGTACCACCAGGTTTCTGACTAGTTCTGCCAATGGTTTGGTAACTCTCAGAACTAGTTGTGGATAATCGTTACTAGCAGACGTCTGTTCCTTTTTCCTTCTGGTACTTTTTAAAGATTTTTCTGCGATGTTGATACTACTTGGAACAGAGTTTTGAAGAGAGAAATTCCCTGTTAAGAAACAGGCAAGTAATTATCTCGATTAAGCATGTTTTTCAGTGTATTTCAATTTTTATATGATGCACATCCTGTAAATTCTAGTTTTCCAACGAAATTTGTATGTTCAGTTTTGCACCATCGAGCAAAACCATGGTGCATCAGGTAGGGGCAAAACCGTCCGACAGGATACCCTGACTAAGTCTGACATCTGCAAGAAATATGTTAATTTGGAAGTGACAAGAAAACAGTTCCAAATGCCCTATCTGCTTACGGTGCCGAAAATCACTTGAATGATACACAGTACCGAAAATCACCCGCATAATATATTGTAAAATCACCTGAGATTTAATTCCCTGTGATCTTTATCTAATCCACTAAAACTAAAACACTGTAATATCTAGGAATGTAACTCCATCAAAATTTAACTTGGAGTTCACAGCTAATGACCTCCCAATAGAAGATCCTTTGAGGATCGTCTCACTGGTGGTACATCCCCCGAGCACTTCTCAGGGGACCATTCTTTTAGTGAGCAGTGGGTAATCGATGAGCAAAGCTAACGCCATTCTCCAGATAGACAAGCGATGGCTTTTCGCAATGGTGGGCTGTGGCAGAGTTTGCCAGGACCTAATGGTCTCAAAGCACGCTCGATAGTTTCACTATCGATTAGAAGTCGTAACTTTCCAGTAGTGTAACATCGAACTGTATGATCTCTTAGTTTTGTCATTAGTATAGTTGTTACTTAACATACTTTGAGTTGAGAAAGAAACCTTAAAACAGGAACGGATGGTGATGCCTATTCTTAGGTTCCAGATGAAACAGAATATTAACAGTATTTCAGATGTGATTGCACAACAATCACTAATAACTTTATAAAAGTTCTTGATGGTGAATTTAGGTCGTTGGTTTGAAATATGTGAATTTAAACCTCTTGGTACTTAACAGTGTCCTATTGAAATCAAATGTAGATAAGTGCTAACTCGGAACGAAAAGAGAGAGGTATGTAACACCTCAGATACACATATCGTAACCATCACATTTGCTCCTTAGGTGTAGGATTGTGATAGTATCAAGCATGGCAAATCTCCTTGCGGCAATGTGATGGTAACAGCCTTTAAGTTTAATAATTATTTTGTAATACCACTAGGCCTGAGTACACAAGTCATAAATTTTTGTTCATTAAAGTGTTTCGGAAGACACTGCACTAACACAAAAAAGTGTGCTGTTTGCATTAATTCATCAGGATTTCCTTGTAGTCACATTGGGTCGAGTTATTTCACTCATACTTGACACAGATTTCACTTTGCATAATACTGAACTTTTGCTACCATCAATTAATCTGAACTGTCTACACATTTAAGCTGGGATATTCAGTTTCAGCAAATATAGACACATTCTGCTTGACTTCGGAACGCCGATGTGCTCTTCTCCAAAACGAGAAAACAATGGTGTTTCGTATTACGTAAGAAGAGCTCAAAAGAAGTGAATAAATTCCCAATGTTAAAATAGATGTAAAAAGTACGAGATTTAAAAAGATTAAAGAAACGGCGTTGCGCAGTCATAGAATCGGCACCAAATAACTGCTTCATACCTGAGGTAGAAGAGGGGGAAATAGTAATTGTGAACGGTCGCCGCTCGTTCATTAGGAGCAGAAGGAGGAGGAGGTGATTAGTGTTTAGCGTCCCGTCGACAACGAGGCCGTTAGAAACGGATCGCAAGCTCGGATTAGAAAAGACCGTGCCGTTTCGAAGGAATCATCCCGGCAATTGCCTTCCGCGATTTAGGGAAATAGCGGGGAAACCTAAATCAAGATGGCCGGACACGGGCTTGAACCGCCGTCCTCCTGAATGCGAGAGTCGCATAGCCGAAAAAAAAGTAAAATAAGTCCAGCCATGTGCACCAGGAGGAAAGCTTGTAAAACGAAAAGAGTAAAAAAATTTAGCGTAGCAGATAACTTCGATTAACGTGACACTGAAAATGTGGAAATTATGTATCATTGTTCTGATAAACTGTTTATTATTATTTTCTGAATATAAAATATTGTTGCTCTTTCTTTCCTGAAGTGAAGTCTCGGAAAACCTGAAGCAATGTTTCTTCCTCTTTTTCTTAAATTTGCTTAAGTGTGCGATTGGAATGGCTAGCAGTTCCTTCAAGCCCTAAAGCAAAGATATTTATGGTTCCTTGGGCAATAATATTCTTCTGGGTATGTGACTGCATTGTCAGTGTGTAAAATTCTCCAACATTTCGGCCACAGTTGCAAATGGCCTTCCTCAGTGTTTTTGCTAACCGCTGGATGAAAAAAAACGGTAGTTCTTATATACTGCTGAAAGAGGCTGTTATCGTAATGTGATACGGTGTTGAAGATGAGGAGGAGGGTGTTAGATGTCATTTATTGGTGTCGGCCTTTTTACTTGTGATTCGTGGAAATAGACGGTCTTAATTGGTGCTTCCATAAGTGCTTGCCACTGTTGTAAATAGATTGTGACGTAGTGCTATTTATTTGCTGCCAAATGCCGACTGAGGTGCGCCACTACGCTGTGTACCTGCGGACCGCTGTGGTTTTCCGCGCGCCCGTCTGTGTTGCTTCCCAAGAGATGCCGTTCCGTAGTGCAGTTACTGCTGGCAACCAAGACGCCGGAAGACAGTGTCTGTCATCTCTGTTCATTTCGGCGGATCGCTTGGCTATTGCAGTCGCTTTTCTAATCTTCCTCCTGAAGGTAAGCGGCTGTTTCGCCAGTACGCGGGCTTCTCGGAATTCTATCTAAAAAGCTGCGCGGTCTGAGGCGCTGCAGTCATGGACTGTACGGCTGGTCCCGGCGGAGGTTCGAGTCCTCCCTCGGGCATGGGCGTGTGTGTTTGTCCTTAGGATAATTTAGGTTAAGTAGTATGTAAGCGTAGGGACTGATGACCTTAGAAGTTCAGTCCCTTAAGATTTCACACACATTTTTGAACACAACAACACATCATGAAAGCGTCAGACAGAATTCCGAGAAGCCTGCGGACTGGCAAAACAGCCACTTACCCTCAGGTGGAAGATTAGAGAGGCACTCTCCAACATTCAGAGAGTACGAGCTTCCAGCTGCCAGCGGCAACAGCGCTACGGAACGGCAGCAACAAATGGGCGCGCTGGAGGCCACAGCGGCGTACATATAGGTACACATTGGCAGAGAGTTAATCGAGAAACCTACGAGCTTTTTCTCTCCCGCGCCGCTCTCGAACAACGCGAGGGGAAAAGGAGTACTTAAATCCTTCTGTGCGAGCTCCGATTTCTCTTATTTTTTTATAATTACTAGTCCTCCCTATAGATGCGTGACAACAAAATATTTTCACACACTGAAGGGAAAGTTGGTGATTGAAATTTCATGAGAAGATCCTGCCACAACGAAAAACGCATTTGTTTTAATAATTCCCACCTCAATTCAAGAATGATATCCATGACGCTCCCCCTCCTATTTCGCGATAGTACAAAACGAGATGCCCTTTTTTGAAGCTTTTCGATGTCCTCAGTCGATCGTATCTGATGCAGGTTTCCCACCGCACAGAAAGACTCCAGAAGAGGATTTGGAAGTGTAATGCAGGCAGTCTCTTAAGTAAACCTGTTAGATTTGCTAAGTGTTCTGCTAATAAATCGTAGTCTTTTGTTTGTTTTTCCCATAGCATTCCTGTGTGTTCGTTTAAACTGAAGTAATTCGTAATTGTAATACCTAAGTATTTAGATGAGACGGCCGCTGTGGCCGAAAGCTTCTAGGTGTTGCAGTCAGGAACCGCGGTGATGCTGTAAGGCAACAGAGATAATATGCTGTTCAAAATAGACTGAAAAATACTTGTTTTGTGTTTTGATGGGCGTTGTAGTTCCGGTGCATAGTGTTTTGTTTTTCTTTTAATTGCAACGAATTATAAAAGTATGGTGATAAATGCATAAAATTATATAATGTATTTAGATTTAAGTATTTAAATATTATAAAATATTGTAAACGAAATGTGGCCATGTTTAGCGATTATTTTGACTACTTTGGTGTCATGTGACCCGACTCAGGACTGTGGATATGAGCGGGAAAATCGTGGTCTTTTGTCGTTGGCCGTGGTGGTGACGAGTTGGGAGCGGCAAAGTGCCGCGAGTGCATGCATGGACGCCAGGGTACGCGAAGGAACAAAGTGAAAGTGTGTGGGTGTGAGACAAACAGTGTACGAATTGCACCGATTATTATTTGTGAACTTAAAAATGCATAGCCACAACGTTAAAGTGTTTCTTTTGAATAAATAAGTTTTAATCTGAACGTATATAGTTCAATTCACTGTTGTTCAAAAGCCAGCCAATACTGACTCAATAATAGGGGCGCAAATGCAACCGTTTACTACCAACCCCCTTTGCAGATGAGCCACGTGAAAAATAGGTAGTGTGTTGCCGCGAGAAAAAACCGTCGTCCGTGCCACGTCCAAGTGTTGCTACAGGTAAAGCAGTCGAAGCTGTATCCACGCGCCGGCCGGTGTGGCCGAGCGGTTAAAGGCGCTTCAGTCTGGAACCGCGTGACCGCTACAGCCGCAGGTTCGAATCCTGCCTCGGGCGTGGATGTGTGTGATGTCCTTAGGTTAGTTAGGTTTAAGTAGTTCTAAGTTCTAGGGGACTGATGACCACAGATGTTAAGTCCCATAGTGCTCAGAGCCATTTGAACCATTTTGTATCCACGTGCTGCCGACGATCAACGCCGTCGTCCGTGCCACCGACCAACTAGACTACATGCTGCCAGGGGCCTACGCAACGTGTTCTCGCTCCTGATTGAGTTTTCTGTGTGTCCACGCCGCCGATTACGATTCATTGCATAGCTGTGCTGCGGAGCTCGCTGCAGACGTCGCGACACACGAGGATATAAAAAATAAGTACAGCCAGCAGCTACATTGCAAAATTGTATCCTTTCATTAGCCATGGCCGATGAGACGCGTGAATCTCAAAGTGAAGAATTTCTTAATTTTGTGGATAATATGGACAGGGCATTGTGTTACAGACCTAAATACATGGAACATAGGGAGAGTGGAAGGTATCATGAAAGGGGAAACAGTATTAATTATGAATACAGTAATAACCTCTAACAGGTGGAGAGAAGATAGAAGTGATCAGAATAATCAGGATAGAGATTGGAAAAGCAGGCCACAAAGGTATAACAGAAATTTTGGGGGGAGAAGAGACAATTTTGATCAGATGAGGAGTGATAGAGAAGATATGACAATAGGAATGCCAGATGCAAATGGACAGGGTAGGCAATCAAAAAACTAATTGATGCCTCACTTAAGGTCCGCAGGGGGGCTGGTAATTATGTGAACAGGGCCACACAAGGACATGATGGGATGATTAATAAAGTCAGCAAGGAAAATAGGGAAATATGGATGCTGTCTTAGGAAATGAAAATCTGTGTGGGGGGGGGGGTGTTTAACAATTATAGAAATACAGATAAAAGGTATAAGAGGAAAAAAGGGAACAAGGCTAATATCAGCAATGAACAGTGTGAGTTTTACATTGATGACATGTTTAAAAGGGAAGAGAAATTACAAGCAGAGGAGGACAATATTGGTTTGTGTGCAGCAAAATTCATTGAAAGATCAGAGACAGAGGTAGTTTCATCAAAAGGGGGAACAGAAGTGGCTATGGAATTAAGGGGCAATATTCACAGTAATAATGTGTGTGATGAATGGGTAGAGATGTCTATTGGAAATAGTATGGAGAATTGTGGAAAAGGTGAGGAGAGGGTTATTCAGTGTGATGTAAAGGCTAATATGAGTGGTGTATTTGACAATGTGGAAAATGCTGGTAAATTACCTACTGATAAGGTTACTGTGCTTGTGGGTGCAGGTGTTAACTGTGGTAGTGATAATGACTTCAGTGTGGATATGGAAATGTGTAATAATATGGAGAATGTTGCTGTAGTTTGCCCAGAAGATAAAATTGAAACCTATGTTTTCTTAACTGATGATGCAAGCCTGAAAGATGTTAATTGTGGATGGTTAGGAAAGAAGGAGGCTGTTTATGATTTGAGTGATTGGGTGTCCTATGCAAAATTACATAAAGCTTTGATGCCTGAAGAATGGGGTAAAATCAAACTTAAAATTGCCAGAAAATTGGAAGAATTAAGTGAAGAAGAGAATGTTGAGTTTGCTATTAAGGATCTGTTTGAAGGGGATACTGATGTATATTTTGGAGAAAGACCTAAAGATATTTGCATTATGCAAGAGAAAAGCAGGAGTGAAGTAGAAAGAGATTTATTACAGGAATCAGGGCTGAACAGAGTAGAAATAGAGGTGACACAGCCAATAATTGATATCAATGTGGGAGGAGTTACAGATATAGCATTATTTGGCTCAAGTTTATCTGTAATCTCTGAATCTTTCTGGCAGCAAATTAAAGGTTTAGGATTAATAGACTTACCAGTTACAGGAGGCAAAATCAAGACAGTAACTGGGACATGTAGCAAGCCCATCAGCAGGGAAGTATTACTGGAATTTAATAGTAATGAGTATTGTTTTGATATTAGTTGCTTTGTGGTGAAGGGTTTGGCATTGAATGTAATTTTGGGTATGGACTTCTTGTACAAGTATGACTGTAGCATTTTTGTAAAGGACAGAGTGGTAGAATTTGATGCTGGTGGAAATAGACCAAGAATAAAATTTAAAGGGGAATTAAAAGGAGGTGAGACAATTACTCATTTACAAAGGATAGAAGACGTAGGTGATGATATGTGCACTGAACAGCAGATACATGACAAAGTAAATGAAATGGGACATTTAAATGAGGAACAAAAGGTGCAGCTTACAGATTTATTGTGTAAACATAAAGCATGTGTTATCTGACAGACCTGGAAAAGTTGTAGATTTCAGTTATGTTTTGAGGGTATTGCCACATGAAGTGATAAGAGCCAAACCTTATCCTATAGCAATAGCTAATAGAGAGGCTGTAAGGGCAAGGATACAGATGATGTTGAAGTGGGGCATTCTGGAAATGGGGAGGAGTGAGTATTGTAATCCAATAGTAGTGGTGAAAAAGAGGGATGGTTCTATAAGAATAGTATTGGATACAAGAAAGCTAAATACATAATAGTCAAAGAAAATGATCAGCCAGAGAACATTGATGAGCTGTTGCAAAAATTTTATAATGTTAAAATTCTGTCAAGTGTTGATTTGACTTCAGGGTTCTGGCAGGCGCAATTGGCTGAAGAGAGCAGAAAGTACACTGCTTTCTTATTTGAGGGCAGGACTTATATGTTTACAGTTGTGCCATTTGGTTTATCAATATCTGTAGCAGTTTTTGTAAGGGCTTTAAGTCATGTGTTGGGTGATGAATTAATGAGAAAATTGACAGTGTATGTAGACGACATTTTGATTACGAGGAGCAATTGGCAAGAGCACTGTCAGCTGTTGGAGGATGTATTCAAGGCTATATCTAAAGGGGGAATGACCCTTAAGTTAAGTGAGTGTGAATTTTTTCAAGCAACATTACTATTTCTCGGTCATCAGTTAACTCCTGATGGCATTCTGCCCAATAAAGAGAAAATCAAGGCTATTGTTGAATGCAAAGTGCCAACGAACAGGAAACAATTGAAATCATTTATAGGACTATGTTCATTCTACAGGAAGTGATTATAGCCTTAATTCGCCTAATTTATGTAGACTATTAAAGAAAAGTGTAACCTGGTGCTGGACATCTGAGTGTGACAGGGAATTTAAAGCCATCAAAACTAGCTTAAAAATAGTAAAATTTTGTTCTATCCAGATTTGTCTTTGCCTTTCTGTATTGGGGCAGACAGCTCAGATTATGGGATAGGGGCAGTGCTATTTCAGGAGAGGGTAGTAGATGGGAAGAACGAGCACAGGGCAATCGCTTTTGCAAGCAGAATGCTGTCCAAACATGAATTAATGTATGGTATCTCAGAGAAGGAACTTTTAGCCATAGTTTTTGGATTTCAGAAGTTCAGGATATATGTGGAAGGTAGGAAAGTGATTGTTTACACAGACCATAGGGCTCTGAGCTATTTGCAAGAATGTAAGCTGTTAAATAATAGACTGCTGTGGTCGCAGGTTCGAATTCTGCCTCGGGCATGGATGTGTGTGATGTCCTTAGGTTAGTTAGGTTTATGTAGTTCTAAGTCTATGGGACTGATGACCTCAGATGTTAAGTCCCATAGTGCTCAGAGCCATCTGAACCATATTTAGATGAATTTGTCAGTGGCAAGCAATTAAACAGCCAACGGCCTTACCGCAGTAGTAACACCGTTCCCGTCAGATCACCGAAGTGAAGCGCTGTCGGGCTGGGGTGATACTTGGATGGGTGACCATCCAGTCTGCCAAGCGCTGTTGGCAAGCAGGGTGGACTCAGCCCTTGTGAAACAAACTGAGGAGCTACTTGATTCAGAAGTAGCGGCTCCGGTCTCGTAAACTGACATACGGCCGGGAGAGAGGTGTGCTGACCACATTCCTCTCCATATCCGTATGAAGTAACGCCTGTGGGCTGCGGATGATACGGCGTCCGGTCGGTACCGTTGGGCCTTCCAAGGCCTGTTCGGACGGAGTAGTAAGCAATTAAACATACACCAATCAAGGACGTCTATTTCCACCAATGATAAGTAATAATGCCAACACCAATAAATGATGTCTAACACCATTCCTCCTCATCTTTAATACCCTGACACGTTATGATAACCTCTTCTGCCAGTACATAAGAACTAAAATTTCTCTCATTCAGCACTTAGGAAAAATAGCCTAAGGAAGGCCACTTGCAACAGTGGCTGAAACGTCTGATAATTTTACACATTGACCATGCGGTCACATACCCAGAAGAATTTATTAACTGTGACAACTGTCGCAGAAGCCTACCCTTACGTTTATGCTTCCTCGTTTGTTTCTTCCATAATAAATTTAATGGTGTTGCATGTAATCATATTTGCCTGATTATAAAGAACCCTCCCTGCACCTACACTGCACGAAGATTACAATTCCGTTTTACGTGGTAAATGAATAACAACAGTAACAGTCGAAGTTCCCAGTCTACAGTCAACTGCGGCCGCCCCTTCGGAATACAGGCGTGAGCTTCCCCAGCAGCCTAGAATGGGTTTCTCCACCGGAGCAACTTATTTTCCACGAGCTCTTCTTGCTCATTTCTGCAAGAGCTAAACGCTGTAAGAGCTTTACGTCTCCCCAAAGTCCAGATTTCACATCCCACAAAGAAGGGTATGATGCAGCGTTCGGAAGATCTGATGTAAATGAAACACAGAAAAAAAGCACTAGTACGAATTCGTTGGGCAATGTCATCAGCTTTCAGGAAAGGAATTTGTACAATTACCTACAGGTTGAGAACGTATCGCCTTGATATCCGGCCAGCATTTCCGCACACAGCGGGCAGGCTGTTGCTACAGACGAAGGAGGGGGAAGCGCGAAATGGAGCGGCCGAGTGGGGAGGACGAGGAATGGAGTCCCATCGTGGCGGCGCATTCCACGCCTGGAGACCGCTACTGCCACCTCACACCGCAGGGGAAGCACTGCCGGCATCGCCAACCGCAATCTCTTGCAGACACACAACGTTACTGGCAGCCCTACCTTGGGTAACAGTTCATAGGACTTGCACACGTGACGTCATTTTAACGTCAAGCCCTATATAGAAAACCGCAGGAGCTACCACAGACTTTCGTTAGCAGCCGATCCGGTGTGCTTGTGAGGCGCCATATTAGATTTCGTAGTTGATAGTTTTTGCATCAAAACTTACGTAATGTGAAAGTTACCGTTTCAATGCGGCGGCACACTGATGATTTACAAAAGCACGTCGTTCTTGGTACGATTTCTCTTAATTAAGCGTCACATGATGACATATCGGCAATTAAAGTCTTCTTGAGGTATAAGTAACAGAGCAAAGTATAAAGTTTCCAAAATCATTATGGTGTAGTGATTATGAGCTTGGAATTACAAAGTATAAAGTCGCTGATTTGCGTAATGCCGTCACATTTCTAAAAAACGATCCTGGAGCTTCTTGTTGCAACCCCTGTCCACAGTACGAGTAGCCCTTAGCGGCTCGCCATCTGACAAATGTTCATGACGTCGCCTTTCCGGCCGAGATCTTTTTTAATATGTGACTTGTAAGTACTGCATCTTTTCGAGTCAGTACAAACATTAATTTTATTAATGTACCATATACCTAATGTTTTAGTACATTTAGTCTAATTCTGAAGACGACGCTCATAGTAGCGTCGAAACCAGGTCAATTTTGACTTAATATTTGTGACCGAGGGCTTATCTGTTACAATATAAGCTTCCTTATTAATTTGATAGAGAAGTGCTGTGCAATATTCAGTGTTACCTTTATATAAGACGATTCTTTCTCTTCCTCAGGAATAATTTCTCATTGCCAATAATTTACTAATCGAACGAGAAACACACAAATGTGAGTAAATATTAGAAACGCCCTGGAAGAACAACTATTACTTAGAGTCAAAAGCATAGAAAAGATTGACACATTTGCAAAATAATTTAAAGGTAACTTAATCTTAGTCATCTAAAGGTATAAAAGAAAGTTTATGAGCTAGTTCTTTTAGGCCACTTCTTCTTCCAAACAAGAATGTCTTCAATAAAAGTACATCTTTAAACATCAATATGGTGATTCTCCTTGTTTCATTATAACAAATTGTACCAATACTGACACGTACTCGAAGGATTCTCAGTGTACTGTTGTCTTTAAATAGAATTTACTTATAGGACATACGTTAAATAACTTGCTACTTTAATTCGTCTGCTAGAATGGCTACAAACCCTTCCTAATTATAGACCAACTTCTGAAACTAGTTTTCAGAGTTTCTGAAAATAAACTTGTATACGAATGCGTGGTGTCTTTTCTTTCAGACATGTTGCAAAGAACAGACACTGCGCGAAACCCACAGCTGTGATTCATATTATACAAATTGTAGGTGGAACAGAGAGAAAGGAAAGGAAAGGAAAGAAACACGATATCAGCGGCGTCGGGATTTTTTTCCAGAATCGGCGAAAACGAAGGAAAATTTATACTAAACTGGGACACGAACTTGGGATTTCCTCCTTACTAGGTGGATGTGTTAACCACTGCGCTAGCCGGACAGAGTACTAAACATCAATGCGCGGGCTATCTCGACACACTGACTCCCACTCCCACATAGCGCCACCTACCAGGCAGTCCCCGTCCATGTCCTCTACGCCCTGTCCGAAAGAACAGACGCCAAGCATTCGTACAACGGATTCGCCTCGAATCCACATCCTTCAGTGTGGGTGCACATTAACGTTCGACTTCAAGTGATAACCTAAAATTTGCGAGCATTGAGGACATGGACAGAGATTGCGGTTAAGTGAAAGAGCTAGGTCGGAGTATCGGTCGGCCAAGGAGAGTCTGCGCAAGCTCAATAAAAACTGTGCCCAGGTAGAGATGGGCAAAACTGTTCTTTTCAGAGATTGGATCAGAACTGTTCACTCCCTGAAATGAATTAGCTCTTTTTCATGACTCACCACTCATTTACAATATAAAATAAATGGAAGGCACATTGCCCTTTAAACTTGGTTTATTCCAGTACTATACCTGTATTTTGATCTTATTTGATCCTATTTTGAAGTAACACAGATAATGAGTAAGAATTTTGTATTGTTTATTGAAATTTCCACGATATGACAAAGTTTTTGATTATTGATTTATTTTGCACTATCGTGGTTTTTTGGGTGATCGGAAAATGTTGTAACTTGAGATTTACATTAACAATATACTTGGCTATAACGTATTAAAATTTCATTAACCTCATACAAATACATCGCAAGCCATATATTTTTAAAGTGAACGTTTCCTTTCGAAGACGCCTAAAATCGCAAAATCCGTACCAGAATAAGAAAAAAAAATATAAATTTGACTGTAAAACGAAAGTGCTGCATATAGCCTTACGCAGAATAAAACAAGGAAAATATTGGTGTATCACATTTTGCGATACGTTTATCGGTTCGCTCGTAATTAAAGCGTAAATTCGAGTGTCTATAATAAAAATCCTATAGTAAGAGGAGTCATCAGGAACCTAATCTAATCAGTTTAAACAAATAAAAATAAAATAAAAACAATTGATGTATACATAACATAATAATGTAATATACATAGCGGCATTACTACGAAGAACAATATCCAGTGGGGACGAACTCCGATGCAGAGGCGCTGAGTCGAGCAGGTCGAGCCGCGAGCTGTATTACTGCGTGAGCTGAGACCGCAGAGACCACAGTGACACCTGAGTCGCTTTGCTCGACGCTCTGGCTAGAGTCGAGACGGTGGGGCGAGCGTTGAGCGGGCGAGTTCCGAGGGAGGGGGTAGCGGTGAACTCACCCGCTCCGAGACAAATAGTTCGTTCCCTTGCGAGCGGGTTTTTGCAAGTAGTTCCTATGTTATCCGCTAGGTGGCTCTCTGTCCTGTTGCTCGCATCAACTGCCCAGAGGGCAGGACGTGCGACTGAAACGATCGCCGACAGAGTGCGATGCGAAGTTACGCTGCGCTAGACACTGCGCGGCAGACGACGCACATGTGAAACACAAAATCCAATAGGGCACTGCACAATGCAGGCAGCCAAGGTAGAAGCAGGGCAGAGGCCGGCGCTGGCTGTGTTGTGTGGCGTGCACTGTGCTGTGACCAGCAGAGGCGCTGCTGATATGCTCCGTCTCTCTCTCTCTCTCTCTCTCTCTCTCTCTGCCGTGGGAAACGTTTGGAGCTACCGTTCTTTTTTTCTGAATCACTGATTGTTCACTCCTTTGAAAGATTGAACTCCATGAATTAGTTCAAGAGCGGATCCCCCATCTCTATGCCCAGGTGGCGCAGTGGTCAACACTACCGTCTAGTAATTAAGAGATACCAGGTTCAAATCCTCGTCCAGCACTCATTTTCACTCGTCGGCACTGATTTCACATAAGATCCCGATGCAGGTGATACCGTCAGTTACTTTTCTTTCTCCCCCCTCCACGTTCAGTTTACATAAGACAAACTTATGTTTTTGAGACACTTTAATGAAGACCGTTGAATATGTGTTTTGCTTGCAAATGGGCAAGACGCCACACTTTCGGGGTTCATAAGTTCAAATGTGTGTGAATCGTATGGGACTTAACTGCTAAGGTCATCAGTCCCCAAGCTTATACACAACTTAATCTAAAGTATCGTAAGGACAAACACACGCACCCATGCCCGAGGGAGGACTCGAACCTCCGCCGGGACTAGCCGCACAGTCCATGACTGCAGCGCCCCAGACCGCTCGGCTAATCCCGCGCGGCGGTTCATAAGTGCGTATTAGGAAAAATAGTACCATTTTTTCAGTAAGTTTCGGAATTAATTCTTGCAAACCCTTTAAATCTCTCCCTTACCCACAGCCCAGTCCATAGGAATGCATAGCTTAAAATATTTATAAACAACGTAACGCCGAGATAACGTAACCTGTTGTAAAGAAGGATAACCTCGAGTGCTCTCTAACTGAGGCGAATATTATTGGTTTGAACATCATCTTCGCCACAGGTGTTGTGAATCGATCACAAAGTCTACAGACAGCTCTTTCCGTCTTCGATGCAGCGAGTGGGGTCAAAGAGACGTCACGTGTGCCTAAGTCCTGCGAATTGAGTTTTACCCGCCTATCTTGTCTCACACTCCTCAGACTATTCAGTTTGTACGTTGCATCATTACACCGCTCTCTTGCATTAGCTGTCTGAAAAATATTTTTGGAAATCCACTAGTCAAGACAAACTCATTTCAAACATTAACGTAGCTCGCTAAAATTTTCGTTACTTTGTGCATAATCTGAATCATCTCTAGTTTCATATATGTTGTTGTTGTGGTCTTCAGTCTGAATACTGGTTTGATGCAGCTGTCCATGCCACTCTATCAGCCTCTACATCTCCGAATAACTGCGGCAACCTACATCTCTCAGAATCTGCTTACTGTATTCATCTCTTGGTCTCCCTCTAAGATTTTTACCCCCCACACTTCCTCCAGTACTAAATTGATGATCCATCGATGTTATAATGTTTCCTATCAATTGATCCCTTATTTTGGTCAAGTTGTGCCACAAATTTCTTGTCTCCTTAATTCTATTCAGTACTTCCCCATTAGCTAAGTGATGATCCATCTAATCTTCAGCATTCTTCTGTAGCACCACATTTCGAAAGCTTCTATCCCCTTTTTTATCCAAACTATTTGTCGTTCATGTTTTACTTTCATACATGGCTTCATTCCAGACAAATACCTTCAGAAGAGACTTCCTAACACTTAAATCTATATTCGATGTCAACAAATTTCTGTTCTTCAGAAATGTTTTTCTTGCCACTGCCAGTCTACATTTTATAACCTCTCTACTTCAGCTATCATCAGTTAATTTGCTGTCCAAATAGCAAAACTCATCTACTACTTTAAGTGTCTCGTTCCCTAATCTGATTTCCTTAGCACCACCTAATCCAATTCGAGTAGATTCCATTATCCTTGTTTCGCTTTTGTTGATGTTCATGTTACATTCTCAAGACGCTGTCCATTCCGTTCCATTGCTCTTCCAAGTAATTCACTGTCTCTCAGTCCTCCTTCTGGCATGGGTATGTGTGAGGTCGTTAGTTTAAGTTAGATTAAGTAGTGCGTAAGCTTAGGGACCGATGACCTCAGCAATTTGGTTCCATGATACCTTACCACAAATTTCCACCTAAAACTCAAAGTTTTTATTTCTTCTCTCTGATCTTTAATTCCAACTTCAAATTTTCCTTTGATTTTAGATACTGCTTGTTCAATGCACATATCTAATAACGTCGGGGATAGCCTACACTCTTGTCTCACGCCCGTTTCAACCACTGCCTCCTTTTCATGCACCTTGACTCTTATGACTACCATCTGATTTCTGTACAAGTTGTAAATAGCCTTTCACTGCCTGTACTTTACCCATGTTACCTTCAGAATTTCAAAGAGAGTATTCCAGTCAGCATTGTCAAAAATCTTCTACAAGTCTACAAATGCTATAATTGTAGGTTTGCCTTTCCTTAACCTACCTTCTAAGATAAGTCGTTGGATCAGTACTGCCTCACGTGTTCCTACATTTCTCCAGAATCCAAACTGGTCTTCCCCGAGGTCGGTTCTCTCAGTTTTTCCATTATTCTGTAAGGAATTCGTGTTAGTATTTCGCAATCACGATTTATTAAACTAATAGCACGGTAATTTCCAAGTCTGTCAACAACTGCTTTCTTTAGAATTGGAATTTCTACATTCTTCTTGAAGCCTGTCGATATTTCACCTATATCATACAACTTGCATACCAGATGGAAGAGTTTTGTAATGGCTGGATCTCCCGAGGCTATTAGTAGTTCTGATGGAATGTCGTTTATTCGCGGGGCCTTGTTTCGACCTAAATTTTTCAGAGCTCAGTCAAATTCTTCTCGCGGCTTCATATCTCCCATCTCATCTCCACCTAAGTCCACTTCCTTTTCTATAATATTGCTTTCAAGTTCCTTCCTTGTTCCACCTTTCTGTTTTCCCTTCTTTGTTTGGACTGGTTTATCATCTAAGCTCTTGATATTCATACAGCTGCTTCTCTTTTCCCCAAAGGCCTCTAATTTTCTTGTATGCGGTATGTATCTTTCCCTAGTGAAATATGCTTCCAAATCCTTCCATTTGTCCTGTAGCCATTTCTGCTTAGCAATTTTACACTTCCTGTCTAATTCACTTTTTTCAACGTTTGTGTTCCCTTTCGCTTGCTTCATTTGCCGCATTTTTAAATTTTGTTCTTTCATCAAATAAATTCAATCTCTTTTGTGGTATCTAAGAATTTGTACCAGGCCTTGTCTTTTTTTCTTATTTTATTCTCTGCTCCCTCCTCTTAAAGCTATCCGTTCGTCTTTTACTGTATTCCTTTCCACCTTTCTAGTCAACCATTGCCTTATGCTCCCTCTGGAGCTCTCAACAACTTCTGGTTCTTTCAATTCATCCAGGTCCCATCTCCTTACTTTCCTACCTTTTTCCAATTTCTTCAGTTCTAATCTACAGTTCATAACCAATAAATTGTGGTCAGTCAACATCTGACTCTGGGAACGTCTTAAAATTTAAAATCTGGTTCCTAAATCTCGGTCTAACCATCAAATAATCAGTCCGAAAACTTCCGATGTCTCCAGGTCTCTTCCACGTGTACAACCTTCTTTTATGATTCTTAAGCCAAGTGCTTAAACCAAGTGCTCTGTGCAAAATTCTACCACTCGGCTTCCTCTTTCATTCCTTTCCCCCATTCCATATCCACTACTTTTCCTTCTCTTCCTTTTCCTACTATCGAATGCCAGCCCCCCATCATGATTAAACTTTTGTCTGCTTTAAATAACTTAATAATTTCTGTTTCCGTAATCTGCCGAGTTGGTTAGCATGTAAACTTGTACTACTGTGGTAGGCGTGGGCTTCGTGTCTACCTTGGTTCGGATAACGCGTACACTATGCTGTTCATAATACCTAACCTGCATTCCTATTTTCTTATTCATTATTAAACCTATTCCTGGATTACACTTATTTGACTTTGTATTTACATCCCTGTATTCACCTGACCAAAAGTCCTATTCCTCCTCCCACCGAACTTCACTAATTACCACTATATCTAACTTCAACCTATCCATTTCCCCTTTTTAAATTTTCTAACCTAATTCTGTCAGAGACAGCAAAGGACTTGGAAGAGCAGTTGAACGGAATGGACAGTGTCTTGAAAGGAGGATATAAGATGAACATCAACAAAAGCAAAACGAGGATAATGGAATGTAGTCAAATTAAGTCGGGTGATGCTGAGGGAATTAGATTAGGAAATGAGACACTTAAAGTAGTAAAGGAGTTTTGCTATTTAGGGAGTAAAATAACCGATGATGGTCGAAGTAGAGAGGATATAAAATGTAGACTGGCAATGGCAAGGAAAGCGTTTCTCAAGAAGAGAAATTTGTTAACATCGAATATAGATTTAGGTGTCAGGAAGTCGTTTCTGAAAGTATTTGTATGGAGTGTAGCCATGTATGGAAGTGAGACATGGACGATAACTAGTTTGGACAAGAAGAGAATAGAAGCTTTCGAAATGTGGTGCTACAGAAGAATGCTGAAGATAAGGTGGGTAGATCACGTAACTAATGAGGAGGTATTGAATAGGATTGGGGAGAAGAGAAGTTTGTGGCGCAACTTGACTAGAAGAAGGGATCGGTTGGTAGGACATGTTCTGAGGCATCGAGGGATCACAAATTTAGCATTGGAGGGCAGCGTGGAGGGTAAAAATCGTAGAGGGAGACCAAGAGATCAATACACTAAGCAGATTCAGAAGGATGTAGGTTGCAGTAGGTACTGGGAGATGAAGAAGCTTGCACAGGATAGAGTAGCATGGAGAGCTGCATCAAACCAGTCTCAGGACTGAAGACCACAACAACAACAACAACAACCTGCCCGATTAAGGAAACTAACGTTCTATGCTCCGATTCGTAGAACGCCAGTTTTGTTTCTCCTACGACATCCTCCTGAGTAGTCCCTGCCCGGAAATCCGAATGGGAGACTATTTTACTTCCGGAATATTTTATCCAAGAGGACGTCACCATCATTTAACCCTACAGTAGAGCTGCATGTCCTCGTGAAAAATTACTGCTGTAATTTCCCCTTGCTTTCAGCTGTTCGCAGTACCAGCACAGTAAGAACGTTTTGATTGAAGTTACAAGGCCAGATCAATCACCCAGACTGTTGCCCCTGAAACTACTGAAAAGGATGCTGCCCGAATCACACGTTTGTCTGGCCTTTCAACAGATACCCCTCCATTCGGGTTGTACCTACAGTACAGGTATCTGTATTGCTGAGTCATGCAAGCCACCCCACCGATGGCAAGGTCTATCATATTCATCGAACATATATGTAAACTACAGGGACAACGGGTAATATGCAATAGCTATAAGAAACGCCGCCAGCAAAATATAAGAATGGAAAACCATTAACAGAGAGCTCCGTTTGGAAAGGGCGTAAGACAGTGATGTGGTCTTCCGTCTCTGCTGTCCAATGTATATATCGAAGAAGCAGTGATGAAAGCAAAAGGAAGATTCAGGAATCGGATTAACATTAGGGGTGAGACGATATTAATGATATTCGCTGATGACATTTCTGTCCTCAGTGAAACTGAGGAGAACTGCAGGACCTGTTGAATGGAATGAACAAAGTAATGAGCACACTTGCGTTTCTCTATAGTCCATGTTCTATGACTTCGGCACTACGTTTTTCTGTTACGGGAATTTACATTACTGATGAGTGATTATGGAAAACCGAAGAAAGACGGAAGTAATGAGATTAGCGATAAACTTAACATCAAAATCAGGGACCACGAAGTATAGGGGGATGGACAAAAAATGGAAACACCAAAAAAAACACGACACGTACCTTGCTTAATACAGTGCAGAGAAGTCGTTGTTATTCAAAGAAGCTTCCAGTCACCTCCGAATTAATAAATGTACATCGTGTATGTTTCTCAAGGAGATCTTATACGATACGTCCTGCAAAATAATGGCAAGTTCACGTAATTGGATGACGGGTGTGGATAGTGATACCTTTCCCTCCACAGTACACCACAAAGGCTCAAAAATATCGATATCTGGTGATTGGAGGCCGGGGCCACAGGGGGTGCGACAATTCGTCCTCATGCTCACAATCAGTCATGGACTATGCGAGTTGTGTGAGCAGGGCCCCTCTCTTGTCGGAACACAGTATCACCACTGAAGAACATTGTATCATGTGAGGGACACGATCAACCAAACTCGTCACGTAATCCTTGGCAGGAATGCAACCTTGTAGAACGACCGTAGGACTCAGGGGATATTGCGATAAGCTTGCCCATATCATCACCGAACCCGTGCCATGCTTCACTCTTTGTGCGTAGAATCAGCCACAAATTGGAAAGAGTACGACAAGACTCATCCGAACAAATTACTTCCTTCCGTTTCTCTATTGTTTAGGCTCTATGACTCCGGCACCACTTTCTTCTGTTGGAGCCGGCCATTGTGGCTGAGCGGTTCTAGGCGCTTCAGTCTGGAACCGTGCGACTGCCTCGGGCATGGATGCGTGTGATGTCCTTACGTTAGTTAGGTTTAAGTAATTCTAAGTCTAGGGGATTGATGACCTCACATGTTAAGTTCCACAGTGCTTAGAGCCATTTAAACTATTTTTTTTTTTCTGCTACGAGCATTTGCATCACTGATAAGTGGTTTTGGAATTCCAGTTCGCTCTTTAATTCCCTGCTTCTGGAGTTCCCTTCGAGTTGTTTTGGTGCCGACAGGGTTGGCGAGTGCGATTTCAGTTCTGCAGTGTCTTCCGTAGCTGTTCTCCTTTTATTTATCGCCGCAATCTCCTTTAGTTATCATCCGTCACGATCACACAAAACACACTTTCGTCAGCATTGTGACGTTGCGAATGATGTTTGTCCGCTTTGCGGTATAAATCGATATGGTACCTCTTGAAACACCAAACACTTCAACCAGAAACACCAACATGCGAACACCAACTATTTGCCCACATTAGAATTCACTAAACTCCGACATAATGCAGTCAGAACTGCACAGAACACTGTTCTGCCACCGACTGATACTTGTAACGTTTTGAAGACATTGTACAAGTGCAGTTAGTGGTCAGTTGCAGCAGCGCAACCTGCAGGCTTGGCAAGCATCTTTATGTTCAAGCATGCACTTCCCCCGGTGTTTCCATATTTTTGTCCAGCCCCTGTAGACAAAGCGAAGGAACTTTTCTGACTTGGAATCAAAATAATACATGACGAACGAAGCAAAGAGGGCACGAAAATCAGACTGGCGCATGTAAAGAGGCCCAAAACTACTAGTATCAAACACAGACCTTAGTTTGAGAAAGAAATTGCTGAGAATGTACGTTTGGAGCACTGCATTGCTCGGAAGTGAATCACGGACTGTGGAAACAACGGAGAATTAGAGATTCGAAGCGTTCGAGACGTGGTGCTATACAAAATATTGAAAATTAGGTAGACTGATGAGGAATGAAGGGGTTCTCGACAGAACCGTCGAGGAGCAGAATGTCGCCCCATTACTCCACCCAGATTGACGCGCGAGTGGACAGTGAGGGGCGAGATGGGGAGCGATAAGAGTATAAAGCAGGCGCGTTGTAGCGAAGACGCCCATTCTACGGGTACACCTGCAGATGGCGGGAAGGTACGTTATCGATAAATCATGTCACGTAAACGACTGCACCCGGCTGGACATCTGAGAGCAATAAAAAACAGCATCTGTGATGTTCCCCTATAAGACTCACTAAGCGACTTTCATATGTTAACAATATAATTCACCATCTCATTATCTCCTATTTGCGTCCTTATGGTTTGGGGAACATCCCACAGTCGAGTGGGAGCTTTCGTAGTCCCACGACTACCTTTCTTCAATACTGTCGAGATTATATGGGATGCGAGATATGCGTTCTTTGCACCCAGCTCGGAGCGATCGCCATGAGTTATGAACGGTTGCTGAGTGGCCATGGATCAGAATGCTTCCCCAACACTTTCGCTAACTTATAGATTCTATTAACGACTACAAAAAAACAATGTTCAAATGTGTGTGAAATCTTATGGGACTTCACTGCTAAGGTCATCAGTCCCTAAGCTTACACACTACTTAACCTAAATTATCCTAAGGACAAACACACACACCCATGCCCGATGGGGGACTCGAACCTCCGCTGGGATCAGCCGCACTAACGACTACACTACGACGCCTCTGTGTGAGTCATCGAGCAGACAGACCATGCGCTCACAAATACGCATTGTCTCTGTCACTTGCTAATGAATGTAAAGAGACGGAAGTCAGGTATAACGGAAATTCTTTTATCATAGACTTACAGCAAATGCAGGTGGCCCTGTGCTTCCTGCCTTCCTGCAGCATACCAGGAATATATTTTAACCTTGCTCTCTTTTCTTGTTTTTTTTTCGTTTTTTAGATTCTAGCCATATTCTACCCATACGGCTAGAGACTGGCATTTACACACATTTAGATTCAAATGCGGAACCTGCGGAAACCAATTAATTGGAACTCCGCAACCGTAATATGCCCAGAATGTGGCTTTAATTTTGACTGATAATTAAAACAAATTATGCGGATTATAAAAGAATACGCTAGACCCTCGAAGCGTGTAGTACCGTAGTTTCGCAATGTAGCCTCACGTGTTTACCATCAAGTTGCTTGCTACGACTCCGTAGTGAATAAGGTTGTATCATCGAAACAACTCTGCATTTATTCACTCCTTTCAATAAAGAGATAGCTTTAAAGCCTTTCGAAAAACGTACACCTATCCATACTCCATAGTGAGAAACAGATGTTATTTCATTATCTATAAAAATACACCTATTCATATACCATAAACTGAAACAGTTAAAGATCAACAAGAAAGAAGGAAAACGAAAAGATACCACACAGTATATACTCCATGAACAGAAAAAGACAATTGCATTGAACAGATAAAAGAAACAACTGAGGTTTGCTATAAGTAGACAGTCGGCAAGTGCTGATTGCACATTTCAACTCCCTTATCTGCACCAAAGGGACGATAACTCTGTCACTGTTCTTCGTCATTTCACATGAGCTATTATGGATAGCATCTCTGCACAACATTTTCTTCTCAGTTAAATTTGTGCTGTTCCAAGTTTTCTGTTCGTCAGTTGTTTATATATCTATTAGAGTGTAAAGAGTCTACAGTGTTCACATTTCTGCTATGTTTAGTAAAGCGATAGGTGTATGGATCAGTAATAAAAAAGTATTCTGTAATATGCAATAAATACCTCACGCCTACGCGTTTTATCATACATTTCTGACATAGGCTGGTGGAATCGTAATCACCTTCATTACTTATTTTAATAGTTATGCAAACCATTTATTGTGCAGTATTTTGTTGGTCCTGATGTCTGACGCTAGTTACAGTCCAAATACTGAGAAGGCCGGTCAAGCCGAAATTCAAGGTGCTCACACATACTGGTGATCCATTTCGTTCTTCTGGTAAACTGTAGGAACCTGCCCTTCCTGACATCGCTGTTGTGCATACTACCATTGTCTAAAGAAGCCGATTTTCCGACATCCACTCAACCCATTAACCACGCCACATATTGTAGGGCAAAACAGTTAAAACCTATGGTGCAGGTGATAAAGTCCCCCAATCGGCGTCCCTCCTTTGCTCACGAAGAGAACACGACAAGTGCCATCACTCGATTTCCCAGAAACTTTGCACATAGGAAAAAGGGTCAAAATAAGCGAATACGTGTCTCGGCTTATACTTAGATATTGAACTGTTTCTGAGGAATCGACAGCCAGAGTCAGAGTGGGTAGCATCACGGTTTCTTACTCTCTAAAGTCAATTATTGTTTCTTTCCCATATCTCTACCCATGTCCTTAGAAGATTAGTATACGAATATTTTCCAATGTATGTTGGAACAATGTTGTTCTTATTCGCCTACTAACTATCTGTTTGATGAATGAATTAAAAAAGTAAATGAATGCTTTCGTTGAAATTTCTGTAGTTTATATTGATTCGTAATCAACTGTAAGCGTCGATTTTCGCAAAAATGATCCGTTATGCATGGTTTGCCTCGAAATTGTTGCCAACGCGTAAAATCTTCAGCAGTGGTAACTACGATTCTTTCCCGAAGTGAGATTCATAAAGAGATTTTACTGAGGCAAACCTACCTTCACGCGATGCTCATAGCGTTCGGAATATGTGGTTCCTAATGTTTCTACGATAGGTATGATCAAGGCAATGCGCCAAATCTCCCTGAAGAATAAACTTATGAATCAAATGTAAGAATTAATATGAGAATGAAATATAATAATATGAGAATTTAAAAAGACAGTATCCTCTGAAGATACCATAAACACATATATTATACACTGAAGAGCCAAAGAAACTGGTACACCTGCCTAATATAGTGTAGGGCCCCGAGAGCACGCAAAAGAGCCGCAGCACGACGTGGAATGGACTCGACTAATATCTGAAGTAGTGCTGGAGGGAACTGACACCATGAATCCTGCAGAGCTATCCATAAATCCAAAAGAATACGAGGGGTTGCAGATCTCTTCCGACCAGCACGTTGCAAAACATCCTAGATATGCTCAATAAAGTTCAAGTCTGAGGAGTTTGGTGGCCAGCGGAAGTGTTTAAACTCGGAAGAGTGTTCCTGGAGCCACTCTATAGCAATTCTCGAAGTGTGGGGTGTCACAGTGTCCTGTTGGAATCGCTCAAGTCCGTCGGAAAGCACAATGGACATGAATGGATGCAGGTGATCAGACACGATGCTTACATACGTGTCACCTGTCACAATCGTATCTAGATGTATCAGGGGTCCCATATCACTTCAACTACACACGTCCCACACCATTACAGAGCCTCCACCAGCTTAAACAGCCCCCTACTGACATGCAGGGTCCATGGATTCATGAGGTTGTCTCTATACCCGTACACGTCCATCCGCTCGATAACAGTTTGAAACGAGACTAGTCCGACCATACAACATGTTTACAGTCATCAACAGTCCAATGTCGGTGTTGACAGGCCCAGGCGACGCTTAAAGCTTTGTGCCGTGCAGTCATCGAAGGTACACGAGTAGCCCTTCGGCCTCGAAAGCCCATATCGATGATGTTTTGTTGTGTGGTTCGCACGCAGACTCTTGTTTATGATCCAGCATTGAAATCTGGAGCAATTTGTAGAAGGGCTGCACTTATGTCATCTTAAACGTTTCTCTTGAGTCGTCGTTGACCCGTACTTGCAGTATCTCTTTCCGCCCGCAGCGATGTCGGAGATTTGATGTTTTACCGGATTCCTGATATTCGCGGTACACTCGTGAAACCGTCGCAGGGGAAAACCCCAATTCATCTCTACCTCGAAGGCGCTGTCTCACATCGCTCGTGCGCCGACTATAACACCACTTTCAAACTCACTCAAATTTTGATAACCTGCCATTGTAGCAGCAACTGCGCCAGACACTGGGGGTTGCCGACAGCAGCGCCGTGTTCTGCCTGTTTATACGTCTCTGTATTTGAATACGCATGCCTATACCAATTTATTTGGCGATTCAGTGTATAATTAATTTATGGCATTGTGAAATACAGTCATAGTATTATAATTAATATAATCCCATTCTATAGCTTGATTTGACAATAAAAATTAGTGTAGTAATCTACGACATGAATAGATAAACGAAAACAAAAAAATAAATAAATACAATAATCGTGTTTCGAATACGGGGCGCAAAATTGTGGAGCCGCGACGCTACCCGCTGTGCCATAACTGTGGTTGAACCTCTCCCCTGCTAAAAGCCATGTAACTTACGACGGGAACTTTGACACCGAGCGAATCGATGCAGCAGTTAGCAAACTGGACTCGCACTCGCGATAACTAAGGTTCAAACCCGGGTCCGGACAGCCAGATTTAGGTTTCTCATGATTTCCCTAGATCAATCCTGGCAAATGCCGGAATGGTCCCTTTGAAAGGACACGACCGATTACCTTCCCCATCCTTGACACAATCCGTGCTT
The DNA here is from genome assembly GCF_023864275.1 of Schistocerca cancellata. Taxonomy (NCBI): domain Eukaryota; kingdom Metazoa; phylum Arthropoda; class Insecta; order Orthoptera; family Acrididae; genus Schistocerca; species Schistocerca cancellata. Next base: position 580,982,609 of record NC_064630.1, on the reverse strand, counting down.
GTGCTCCGCCTCTAATGACCTCAATGTCGACGGGACGTTAAACCCAATCTTCCTTCTTTCCTTCTTGGAAACTGTGATCATCGTTTTCTCAGAAACGGTCGAGTATCGTTAGATAAGCCAAGATATGTGTTCGCTTATTTTTCCACTGAGAATAGTGTATGAGAAACACGGTAATGACACTTGCCGTGTTAACCTCGTTAGTGAGGGCCTGGTTCGGTACCTCTTTTCTTTCGTGGTGTACGAATTTTCTATAAAGCAAATCGAATGAAGTACATTACTTCCCTTGTGACTACATGGCAGTTGGCGACTTGTCGAACGTTATTCAGGTGCACTGGACGAGGTTCAACTGTCGACTGCATCCAGGCAATCAGTTAGTGTATGAAGTCTTGCTTGTCAGGATAAATGATAAATTTATATTGACAGTGTGTATTGCAACGATTATAGTTTTTTAATTACTGCATGATATTAATAGCAGGGTTGCAATAATGAAGCACTACAATTTACTATTTTTATGAAGAGCACAGTGCAAGTTTGTTGAATTTCGTGAGACTGAATATTCGTGTATTTTGCCTGCACCTCTAAGTTTTTTACGTTGTTAGAAATTTATTTCTTGACAACAGTACGACCACTGATAACCCTGATGATGATACTTTTGCAAGTTGTCTCTTCTGTTGAGCTTCTCAGGTCCAGAAGTCTACTTTATTCTTACGAAGTTCATTTCAGTAGACCAGTTTTACGAATAATACGGTTCATGCAATGATTCATCCTCAATGTCACGTCAGCTTAAACTACCTGCTAATACGCTTTAAAAACAGTTCTCCTTCTGAATGATAAAAGCTATTTCACCCCCCCCCCCCCTCCCCCTGTGCTCTCCATCTTCGTTTGCCATACTTCCTCACTCAATATCAGTCTGATATTTATTGAGACTTCTTCGCCCCATTTTGTTTTTAGGCCTCTTTTACTGCAGGCTGAGCTATGCAAGGGATATAGATTATGGAAGTATGTCGTCTTTTGCTACGGTTATGGAAGACTAATTTACACAATACATGTTGCGATTTACTTTCAAACATCTTCAGTGATTACTGTAACAATATGGTTTTCCTTACAAATCTGTTTGCCATGGTCGTAAACAGTTCTCATCTTTCTTATCTCTTCTCTCCTCTCTCTCTCTCTCTCTCTCTCTCTCTCTCTCTCAGATGTAACACGACTAGTATGGCTGCATCTTGCAATTTCTCTTCGGCTTGTGTTGTGTGACCTGGGGGCTATTAGCTGTTCTAAGGCAGCTTCTCTCTACCATCACCACAAGAAGAACGAATGTAAACGAGAACGTTCAGCATTTTGTTGTTGTGGTCTCCAGTCCTGAGACTGGTTTGGTGCAGCTCTCCATGGTACCCTATCCTGTGCAAGCTTCTTCACCTTCCAGTACTTACCGCAACCCACATCCTTCTGAATCTGCTTAGTGTATTCATCTCTTGGTCTCCCTCTATGATTTTTACCCTCCACGCTGCCCTCCAATGCTAAATTTGTGATCCGTTGATGCCTCAGAACATGTCCTACTAACCGGTCCCTTCTTTTTGTCAAGTTGTGCCACATACTCCTCTTCTCCCCAATTCTATTCAATACTTCATCATTAGTTATGTGATCTACCCATCTAATCTTCAGCATTCTTCTGTAGCACCACATTTCGAAAGCTTCTATTCTCTTCTCGTCCAAACTATTTATCGTCCATGTTACACTTCCATACATGGCTACACTCCATACAAATACTTTCAGAAACGACTTCCTGACACTTAAATCTATAATTGATGTTAACAAATTTCTCTTCTTCAGAAACGCTTTCCTTGCCATTGCCAGTCTACATTTTATATCTTCACTACTTCGACCATCATCAGTTATTTTGCTCCCCAAATATCAAAACTCCTTTACTACTTTAAGTGTCTCATTTCCTAATCTAATACCCTCAGCATCACCCGGCTTCATTCGACTACATTCCATTATCCTCGTTTTGCTTTTGTTGATGTTCGTCTTATATCCTCCTTTCAAGACACTGTCCATTCCGTTCAACTGCTCTTCCAAATCCTTTGCTGTCTCTGATAGAATTACAATGTCATCGGCGAACCTTAAAGTTTTTATTTCTTCTCCATGGATTTTAATACCTACTCCAAACTTTTCTTTTGTTTCCTTTACTGCTTGCTCCATATACAGATAGAATAACATCGGGGAGAGGCTACAACCCTGTCTCACTCCCTTCCCAACCACTGCTTCCCTTTCATGCCCCTCGACTCTTATAACTGCCATCTGGTTTCTGTACAAATTGTAAATAGCCTTTCGCTCCCTGTATTTTACCCCTGCCACCTTTAGAATTTGAAAGAGCGTATTCCAGTCAACATTGTCAAAAGCTTTCTCTAAGTCCACAAATGCTAGAAACGTAGGTTTGCCTTTCCTTAATCTTTCTTCTAAGATAAGTCGTAAGGTTAGTATTGCCTCACGTGTTCCAATATTTCTACGGAATCCAAACTGATCTTCCCCGAGGTCAGCTTCTACCAGTATTTCCATTCGTCTGTAAAGAATTCGCGTTAGTATTTTGCAGCTGTGACTTATTAAACTGATAGTTCGGTAATTTTCACATCTGTCAACACCTGCTTTCTTTGGGATTGGAATTATTATATTCTTGTTGAAGTCTGAGGGTATTTCGCCTGTTTCATACATCTTGCCCACCAGATGGTAGAGTTTTGTCAGGACTGGCTCTCCCAAGGCCTTCAGTAGTTCTAATGGAATGTTGTCTACTCCCGGGGCCTTGTTTCGACTCAGGTCTTTCAGTGCTCGGTCAAACTCTTCACGCAGTATCGTATCTCCCATTTCATCTTCATCTACATCCTCTTCCATTTCCATAATATTGTCCTCAAGTACATCGCCCTTGTATAGACCCTCTATATACTCCTTCCACCTTTCTGCTTTCCCTTCTTTGCTTAGAACTGGGTTTCCATCTGAGCTCTTGATATTTATACAAGTGGCTCTCTTCTCTCCAAAGGTCTCTTTAATTTTCCTGTAGGCAGTATCTATCTTACCCCTAGTGAGATAAGCATCTACATCCTTACATTTGTCCTCTAGCCATCCCTGCTTAGCCATTTTGCACTTCCTGTCGATCTCATTTTTGAGACGTTTGTATTCCTTTTTGCCTGCTTCATTTACTGCATTTTTATATTTTCTCCTTTCGTCAATTAAGTTCAATATTTCTTCTGTTACCCAAGGAGTTCTACTAGCCCTCGTCTTTTTACCTACTTGATCCTCTGCTGCCTTCACTACTTCATCCCTCAAAGCTACCCATTCTTCTTCTACTGTACTTCTTTCCTCCATTCCTGTCAATTGTTCCCTTATGCTCTCCCCGAAACTCTGTACAACCTCTGGTTCTTTCAGTTTATCCAGGTCCCATCTTCTTAAATTCCCACCTTTTTGCAGTTTCTTCAGTTTTAATCTACAGTTCATAACCAATAGATTGTGGTTAGAGTCCACATCGGCCCCTGGAAATGTCTTACAATTTAAAACCTGGTTCCTAAATCTCTGTCTTACCATTATATAATCTATCTGATACCTCCTAGTATCTCCAGGATTCTTCCATGTATACGGCCTCCTTTCATGATTCTTGAACCAAGTGTTAGCTATGATTAAGTTATGCTCTATGCAAAATTCTACAAGGCGGCTTCCTCTTTCATTTCTTAGCCCCAATCCATATTCACCTACTATGTTTCCTTCTCTCCCTTTTCCTACTCTCGAATTCCAGTCACCCATGACTATTAAATTTTCGTCTCCCTTCACTACCTGAATAATTTCTTTTATCTCGTCATACATTTCTTCAATTTCTTCATCATCTGCAGAGCTAGTTGGCATATAAACTTGTACTACTGTAGTAAGCGTGGGCTTTGTGTCTATCTTGGCCACAATAATGCGTTCATTATGCTGTTTGTAGTAGCTTACCCGCATTCCTATTTTCCTATTCATTATTAAACCTGTCCTGCATTACCCCTATTCGATTTTGTGTTTATAACCCTATATTCACCTGACCAAATTCTTGTTCCTCACCGAGCGAGGTGGCGCAGTGGTTAGCACACTGGACTCGCATTCGGGAGGACGACGGTTCAATCCCGTCTCCGGCCATCCTGATTTAGGTTTTCCGTGATTTCCCTAAATCGCTTCAGGCAAATGCCGGGATGGTTCCTTTGAAAGGGCACGGCCGATTTCCTTCCCCATCCTTCTCTCACCCGAGCTTGCGCTCCGTCTCTAATGACCTCGTTGTCGACGGGACGTTAAACACTAATCTCCTCCTCCTCCTCTTGTTCCTCCTGCCACCTAACTTCACTAATTCCCACTATATCTAACTTTAACCTATCCATTTCCCTTTTTAAATTTTCTAATCTACCTACCCGGTTAAGGGATGTGACATTCCACGCTCCGATGCGTAGAACGCCAGTTTTCTTTCTCCTGATAACGACGTCCTCTTGAGTAGTCCCCGCCCGGAGATACGAATGGGGGACTATTGTACCTCCGGAATATTTTACCCAAGAGGACGCCATCATCATTTAATCATACAGTAAAGCTGCATGCCCTCGGGAAAAATTACGGCCGTAGTTTCCCCTTGCTTTCAGCCGTTCTCAGTAGCAGCACAGCAAGGCCGTTTTGGTTAATGTTGCAAGTCCAGGTCGTCAATCATCCATACTGTTGCCCCTGCAACTACTGAAAAGGCTGCTGCCCCTCTTCAGGAACCATACGTTTGGCTGGCCTCTCAACAGATACCCCTCCGTTGTGGTTGCACCTACGGTACGGCCATCTGTATCGCTGAGGCACGCAAGCCTCCCCACCAACGGCAAGGTCCATGGTTCATGGGGAAGGACGTTCAGCATACACTGTTGGAAATGGGGCTCCAAAGTAGACGTAGACATTCCCATGTTGACCCACCGACATCGTCAATTATGATTGCTGCGGACATGGGATCATCGAGATTGGACCTGAATCAATTGGAAACGTGTCGAATGGACGAATGAATCACCAGGTCAACAGTATTGTCCGGACACGCCTGGCGAAACACGCGCTGCGCCTTGGACACAGGCCGGAGGGGTCAGTATTACGCTAAAGTGGACATTCAGTTGGGCTTCCATGGCACCTGTGGTAGTAATAAAAGACAACATGACAGCAGTGCGCGGGCCACTTGCATCCCTTCAAGCTTGATGTCTTTCTCGATGACTATGGCAGCAGGACAGCTATCCGTGTCATCAGGCCAGAATCGTGATTCAGAGGTTTGAAGAGAGTGGTAGTGACGTCACTGTCCGTCAACCGTTTTTGATAAGATGGTCACGGCAGTAGCACACGAAATACCGATCCAGTTCGCCGCTTCCGAGATGCTCGTTCCCTGGCGCTGGTCCGTAAAAATGTACCCTTTTTCAAAGTTGCTTATGCCAATGGATTTCTACATTGGTGGCCTGTATCGTCGCTAGAACGATTTCCCATTCGCCTCTGCTCCGCTTATATACCGGGTAATCAAAAAGTCAGTATAAATTTGAAAACTTAATAAACCACGGAATAATGTAGATAGAGAGGTAAAAATTGACACACATGCTTCGAATGACTTGGGGTTTTATTAGAGCCAAAAAAGAAAAAAAGTTCACAAAATGTCCGACAGATGCCGCTGGACAGAAAAATTGCTACCGTGACGGGTGAGAGGTACGCCGATAGGTTACAGAATCGCATCATCCCCAGCGTGGCTGATAAACACCTGCTGGAACGTACGATGTTTATGCAGGATGGCGCTCCACCTAATATTGCTAGACGCGTGAAAGATCTCTCGCGCGCGTCGTTTGGTGATGTTCGTGTTCTCAGCCGTGTGCTCAGCCGCCACTTTCGTCATGCTTGGCTTCCCAGGTCCCCAGAGCTCAGTCCGTGGGTTACCTGAAGTCGCAAGTGTATCGTGACCGACCGACATCTCTAGGGATGCTGCAAGACAACATCCGACGCCAATGCCTCACCGTAACTCCGGACATGCTTTACAGTGCTGTTCACAACATTATTCCTCGACTGCAGGAATGATGGTGGACATATTGAGCATTTCCTGTAAAGAACATCGTCTTTGCTTTGTCTTACTTTGTTATGCTAATTATTGCTATTCTGATCAGATGAAGCGCCATCTGTCGGACATTTTTTGAACGTTTATATTTTTTTGGTTGTAATAAAACCCTATGTCATTCCAAGCATGTGTGTCGATTTGTACCTCTCTGTCTACATTATTCTGTGATTTATTCAGTTTTCAAATTTATACTGACTTTTTGATCACCTGGTACTTTCCTTACCGCGTTACATCCCCAAAAGGCCAGCAGGAGCAATTCAATGTCGTGGTGGGTGGTAGTCATACTGTTTTCGCTCACGAGCGTATCCGTGTGTTTTGGACTTCGCATGTCTTTCCTGAAAACATTTGTGCAGAGTGTGACGTACGGAGGTGAAATGTGAAAGATAGAAAGTACAGACAAGATGAAAACGGAAACTTTTGAAATGTAGTGTTGCAGAAAAAAGCTGAAGGTCGGATGGATAGATCGGATACCATATATAGACATACTGAATCTATTCGGGTAGAAAAGGTGTTTATGGCTTAAGTTGATTAATAGAATGGATATGTTCGTGGTACGCATCCTGAGGCATAAGGTAGTAGCCAGTTTGGTTAAGGCGGGATGTGTGAGGGGTAAAAATCGAGGAATGGAACCAAGGCTCGTCTGCTGTATACCAAAATGAATATAGCTTGTATAGTGACTCAGAACGGGAGCGACTTGCTGAGAATAAACTAACGTGGAGAGCTGCCCCAAGCAAGTCTTCGGACTGACGATCACCAAAACGGCGTAGCTGTCAGCCAAGCTGAACTACACTTACACTGTCCAGTCACATAAATGTGGCAACGTGCCAAAACCTGAATAACCACCTTTTGCAGAGCGGACGGCTGCAAGACGTGCAGGAAGGGAGTAAATGAGGTTCAAAATGGTTCAAATGGCTCTGAGAACTATGGGACTTAACATCTGAGGTCATCAGTCCCCTAGAACTTAGAACTACTTAAACCTAACTAACCTAAGGACATCACACACATCCATGCCCGAGGCAGGATTCGAACCTGCGACCGTAGCGGTCGCGCGGTTCCAGATGGAAGCGCCTAGAACCGCTCGGCCACAGCGGCCGGCCTGTAAATGAGGTCCTGCAAGATACCGACAAGGATGTGGAGCCATGGTGACTCCAATTCGGTGGCCAGCCGCGCTAGGTTTCTCGGTTGAGATTCCATGGCGCGAGCAGCCCGATTGATGTGGGCCCACAGATTCTCAAAAATTCAAATTGCTCTGAGCACTATGGGACTCAACATCTTAGGTCATAAGTCCCCTAGAACTTAGAACTACTTAAACCTAACTAACCTAAGGACATCACACACACCCATACCCGAGGCAGGATTCGAACCTGCGACCGTAGCAGTCCCGCGGTTCCGGACTGCAGCGCCAGAACCGCTAGACCACCGCGGCCGGCCACAGATTCTGGATTCGGTTTAAATTCGGGAAGTTTGGTGGACAGGAGAGCAAGGTAAACTCGTCCTGATGCTCTTCGTACCACCTATATACACTGCGAGCTGTGTGACGCATTGCATTGTCCTGTTAGTAGATGCCATCATGTCAAGGAAAAAGAAACCGTTTGTAAGGGTGGACATGGTCCCCAAGGATTTATGGATATTGTGTTGATACATTGTGCCTTCCAGAATGACGAGATCACCCACGGAATGCTGTCGAGCGTGGGTCCATCCGACGATTGGGCATTTGGTTTCAGACGCCTCACGCCGTAACTTACACGCCAACAGCCATCTGTCCGATGGAGCACTAAACGTGATTCATCTGAAAAGTTCACCTGTCGCCTCTCAGTGGACGTCCAATTGCGGCATTGATGTGCAGATTCCAGCCTGCGTCGCCGATGAACAGCAGACAGTGTCGGTGCATGAACCAGGTGCCTGCTGCAGAGCCCTATATACAGCAACGTCTGCTGAACGGCCATTGAGAAGACACTATCGGTTGCCACTTGGTTCATCTGGGGTGTCAGTTTCTCTATAGTTACCTGTCTATTATCCCGTAGACATCGTAGCCATCGTTCACACCTGTCATCTATGCCCCATGGTGCTCCACAATTTCTCGGCATAGCGACATTTTGCCATACACGGTATACTTTAACCATAACACCGAGCGAACAGTTTACAAACATAGCCGTATCGAAAATACTTCCACTCTTCGCGAAAGCCAATGATCATGACCATTCGGCCGTCAGATAAATCGCTCTGTTTCCGCGTTACGACAACGACTGCACTGTTTTCCACCCCTCTCGCACCCCCACTCCCCTCGCCCACTGACACGTTTTATATACCGTGCACTGCTAGTGCTGTGAGTGGTTACGTCACGTTGATGTCGAAAATAGGCGGTGGTCACATTACCGTGACTTAATAGTACACGTAAACACGGTCCACAGCAGGCTGTAATGCGATTTTTATTTAATCATGCGATCAGCTAATTTTGACTACGCATCATTCTCAAGTACATTTGTAACATCTGTACTTCACGTCATTTTCAAATCACTCTTAATAACAAGTAAAAAGTAGCCATATTCCGTCATTTTGCGAAAGAATCGACACTATTGTGACACCTTTTAAGATCGTAATCTGAAGTTGTCATTGTAGTGTGGATTCCTTCGTAAAATGACAGAATGTGGCTACCTTTTACTCGTAATTAAGAGTGATTTACAAATGACGTGAAGTATAGATGTTACAAATGGGCTTGACAAGGACGCGTAGTTGCAATTAGGTAATCGCATGATAAAATAAAAATCGCAGTACAGCTTACTACGGACCATGTTTTCCTAAGAGAGAGTCTCCATCCCTTCCAAGCTAATCATGTAAGTGTAGACCAGATATGGCTCAAATTCAGATACAGTATCGACAGCAATAGATAGACTCATACCGCATAAGATAATAAGAGACGGGACTGATCCATCGTGGTACACAAAATACGTCAGAACACTGTTGCAGGAGCAACGAAAAAAGCATGCCAAATTCAGAAGAACGAAAAATGCCCAACACTGGCTAAGTTTCACGGAAGCTCGAAATATAGTGCGGACGTCAATGCGAGAGGCTTTTAATAGTTTCCACAATTGAACATTGTCTCAAAATATGGTAGAAAACCCAAAGAGATTCTGGTCGTATGTAAAGTACACTAGTGGCAAAAAACAGTCAATACCGTCACTGCGCGATAGCAATGGAAATGTTACCGATGATGGTGCCACTAAAGCGGAGTTACTAAATACAGTTTTTACGTAATTCCTTCAGGAAAGAAGACGAAGTAAATATTCCAGAATTCGAAACCAGAACAGCTGTTAGCATGAATGACATAGAAGTAGATTTCTTAGGTGTTGCGAAACAACTCAAATCACTTACGAAAGGCAAGTCTTCCGGTCCAGATGGTATACCAATCAGGTTCCTTTCAGAGTACGCAGACACAATACCGCCTTTCTTAGCAATCATATACAACCGCTCACTTGACGAAAGGTCTGTTCCTAAAGACTGGAAAGTAGCACAGGTCACACCAGTATTCACGAAAGGAAATAGGAGTAACCCATTGAATTACAGACCCATATCACTGACCTCAATTTGCAGTAGAATTTTGGAGCATATACATTATGAATCACCTTGAAGAAAATGACTTATTGATGCATAACCAACACGGATTCAGAAAATATCGTTCTTGTGCAACATAGCTAGCTAGCTATTTATTCCCATGAAGTAATGAATGATGTCGACAAGGGATCTCAGATCGATTCCACATTCCTAGATTTCCAGAAGGCTTTTGATACCGTTCCTCACAAGCGACTATTAATCAAATTGCCTGCATATGGAGTATCGTCTGAGTTGTGTGACTGGATTCGTGATTTCCTCTCAGAGAGGTCACAGTTCGTAGTGATAGACGGTAAATCATCGAGTAGAACAGAAGTGATATCTGACGTCCCGTAAGGTAGTGTCATAGGCCCACTGCTGTTCCTGATTTACATAAGTGATCTAGGTGATAATCTGAGCAGCTCCCTTAGATCGTTTGCAGATGACGCTGTAATTTACCGTCTAGTAAAATCATCAAACGATCAATTCCAATTACAAAATGGTCTAGAGAGAATTTCTGTATGGTGCGAAAAGTGGCAATTGGCACTAAACAAAGAAAAGTGCGAGGTCATCCACATGGGTACTAAAAGAAAATCAATAAATTTTGGGTATACGATAAATCGCATAAAACTAAGTGCTGTCAATTCGACTAAATACTTAGCAATTACAATTATGATCAACTTAAATTGGAAAGACTACATAGATAATATTGTGGGGAGGGCAAAACAAAGACTGCGCTTTGTTGGGAGAACACTAAAGAGACAGCCTATATTAAACTTGTCCGTTCTCTGCTGGAATATTGCTGCGCCGTTTGGGATCCTTACCAGGTGGGATTGAGGGAGGACATCGAAAAAGTGCAAAGATGGGCAGCTCGTTTCGTGTTATCGCGCAATAGGGGTGATAGTGTCACTGATATGATACGCAAGTTGGGGTGGCAGCTACTGAAACAAAGGCGGTTTTCTTTGCGGCGAGATCTATTTACGAAATTTCAGTCACCAACTTTCTCTTCCGAATGCGAAAATATTTTGTTGACACCCACCTACGTAGGGAGAAATTATCATCATAATAAAATAAGAGAAATCAGAGCTCGAACGGAAAGATTTAGTTGTTCCTTTTTCCCATGCGCCATTCGAGAGTGGAATGGTAGTGAAGTAGTATGAAAATGGTTTGTGAACCCTCTGTCAGGTATTTAAGTGTGAATTGCAGAGTAACCATGTAGATGTAAATGTAGATGTTTAAGTTTATTAAACATCGGGAGGCTAATGATCCCGACATACATAAAATTTTAATATGACTGAACACGGTATAAACGTAACTTTGGACTTTTTGTCAGTGATCATTCGTGGCTTACATTTCTGCATGTGAGTTGTTGCATGGCGTTGTTGTAGGTGGTGGCAGATTCGCCGTCGGACCCCGCACATCGGAGAGTCCGGAAAGACGGCAGTCAGCAACAAGTAAAGGCCACTGTGGCGGGGAGTGCTGTGCGGGTGACGGCCGGGTAATCCGGCGTCACCTCCCAGGGGGCGCTAAGCCTGCGAGGCGGCCGTAATTGGCGCCGGGATCACGGACACAATTTGGACGTGGCGTCCGGGGCTCAGCGCCGCCACCTGGGGACCAGCGCCCAGGTCGCGACTCGTCACCTCTGTGGTCTTGCGTTCCACGCACTACGAAGTGCTCTTTTCGCAGGAATCATCACATCTTATCTGTAGTACTATTAGCTGCGCTCTGCAATGTTCCCCGCGGGTAAGTACACTACTAGCCATTATAATTGCTACACCAAGAAGAAATGCAGATGATAAACGGGTATTCATTGGACAAATATAGTATACTAGAACTGACATGTGATTGCATTTTCACACAGTTAGGGGGCATAGATAATGAGAAATCAGTACCCATAAAAACCACCTCTGGCCGTAATAATGGCCTTGATACGCCTGGGCATTGAGTGCAACAGAGCTTGGATGGCGTGTGCAGGTACAGCTGTCCATGCAGCTTCAACACGATACCACAGTTCATCAAGAGTAGTGCCTGGCGTATTCTGACGAGCCATTTGCTCGGCCACCATTGACCAGACGGTTTCAGTTGGTGAGAGATCTGGAGAATGTGCTGGCCAGGGCAGCAGTCGACCATTTTCTGTATCCAGAAAGGCCCGTACAGGACCTGCAACATGCGGTCGTGCATTTTCCTGCTCAAATGTAGGGTTTCGCAGGGATCGAATGCAGGGTAGAGCCACGGGTCGTAACACATCTGAAATGTAACGTCCACTGTTCAAAGTGCCGTCAATGCGAACAAGAGGTGACCGAGACGTGTAACCAATGGCACCCCATCCCATCACGCCGGGTGATACGCCAGTATGGCGATGACGAATACGCGCTTCCAATGTGCGTTCACCGCGTTGTCGCCAAACACGGATACGACCATCATGATGCTGTGAACAGAACCTGGATTTATCCGAAAAAATGACGTTTTGCCATTCGTGCACCCAGGTTCGTCGTTGAGTACACCATCTAAGCCGCTCCTGTCTGTGATGCAGCGTCAAGGGTAACCGCAGCCATGTTCTCCGAGCTGATAGTCCATGCTGCTGGAAACGTCGTCGAACTGTTCGTGCAGATGGTTGTTGTCTTGCAAACGTCCCCATCCGTTGACTCAGGGATCGAGACGAGGCTGCACGATCCGTTACAGCCATGCGGATAAGATGCCTGTCATCTCGACTGCTAGTGATACGATGCCGTTGGGATCCAGCACGTCGTTCTGTATTACTCTCCTGAACCCACCGATTCCATATTCTGCTAACAGTCATTGGATCTCGACCAACGCGAGCAGCAGTGTCGCGATGCAATAAACCGCAATCGTGGTAGGCTACAATCCGACCTTTATCAAAGTCGGAAACGTGATGGTACGCGTTTCTCCTCCTTACACGAGGCATCACAACAACGTTTCACCAGGCAACGCCGGTCAACTGCCGTTTGTGTGTGAGAAATCGGTTAGAAACTTTCCTCACGTCAGCACTTTGTAGGTGTCGCCACCGGCGCCAACCTTGTGTGCATGCTCTGAAAAGCTGATCATCACAGCATCTTCTTCCTGTCGGTTAAATTTCGCGTCTGTAGCACGTCATCTTCGTGGTGTAGCAATTTTAATGGCCAGTAGTGTAGTTAGTGTAGTTATGTATAAAAAAAAAGTAGCCGCACATCCAGCGTTGCCTGGATATGTATTTATTCCAATTTTCTATCAGTCCAACTCCTCCTGCCCCTCTCTCTGTCCACCTGCTCCACCCCACACTATCGGTCACCTTCTCCTGCCTCTCATTCTGTCCATCTGCTATTTCCCCTCTCTCTGTCAATCTGCTCCTTGCCCTTCATCTATCTACGCCTCCCCCCCCCCCCCCCCGCCTCTAATTTCATATCCTCTTCCCTCTCTCTCTGCCCGTCTCCTCCTCCCCATCTCCCTGTGCATCTCCTCCTTCCCGTCTCCCTGTTCATCTCCTCCCATTTCCTTCCTATCCCAGTTTCCTCCCCCTCCCTATCTCTGTCCATTTTCTCCTCCCCCTCTGTTCATTCCCTACTATCCCTTCTCCCTGTCTGGCTCTTTCTCCCTCTGTCTCTGTCCACATCCTACTCTTTTCTTTCTCTGTCTATCTCCTCCTCTCCTCTCTCTCTGTCCATCTACTCCTCCGCTCCGTCCATCTCCTCCTCCCCTTCCTCCTCCTATCTATGACTATCTCCCCCTCCTCCGTATCTGTCTGTCCATCCCCCTTCCTCCGTTCTCTCTCCACGTTGTCACTTTCACTCCAATAGGAGACTGGTGGTTCCTACCACTATATCATTTCTTTCCAGATTGTAACTTATACGTGCACCAAATTTGATTTTACCAATATGTCTAGCGAATTTAACCCTGCAGTTGCATTCTCGCGCGGCTTAATTTTTATGATGGCGTACCTTCAGAATTATGTGCTGTACAGTGATGTAATTTTGCACGTACTTCCAGTGGTACATGTGACTGATGTCTGCGAAATGTCTTGTAAGTGGAGCTAGTAGTAAAGAAGTAATAAATTAAAACGTGCATAATGCGGTAGTTTCGCACGCAGCTCAGTGGTCCTGACGTCATGTCTCCTGAACTGTACGGCACAAGATGATATATTTTTCTGGGTACAATCAGCGGCATATGTGGATACTGTCTGCGAAGAGGGCTGCTAATAGAGTTAGTAGCAACGAAGTGATAAATTTAAACGTCTTGCATGATGCGGTAGTTTTTCACGCATTTGTTGTTCATGGCGTCGGATCGCTTGAATTAAGTGTCGTATAGTGATGTAATTTTTATGGTACATTCAGTGGTATATGTGAATACTGTCTGCAGAATTTGTCACGAATACAGTTTACAGTAAAGTCACGCTTCATGTGGCAAATGTTTTGGATAAAAAGCGAAAATGCAATAAGCGACAAACTTTTTCCTTTCATCATTTTGTGAGGCTCATCATTTTGTTGGGTTTCCTTAAAGGTTTGAAATTACGTGTAAATTTTGTTGCAAATCTCTAAGTGCTGTCTTTCTCAAATATTGGATGACAAAAGTAAGGGGATTCTCACGTCGTGGGCTACACTGCTTTTTTCACCCTCACCCTCACCCCCATCCCTTTGATAGGTGGGCGGTTCTTACTCCCACAGTGATTCTTTCCATAATGTAACGATGTGTGTACCAAGTTCGGTAGAAATCGTCCAATGGGTAGGAGGAGATGTGGAACATACATTCATACAAGTACATAAATACGTACATCCACATTCGTAATTAGTACGGATGTTAATGTAGATACTCATTAACCACTTGTAAGCGCAATCACAGAAAGTATCTCTTAGAGGTATTGAGGCGCGAGCCACTTGCTGCCCAGCAAACCGCATGACACAGCAAAAAAAGAAAAAACATATATCAAATTTTGAGATGATAGGAGTAACTGACAGAATACATATCGCTCACAGTTCACTCGTTTACTTAATGGAAAATTTTTACGCGTCCGAGAAGCGATTTCCAAAATGTGCGCCGGCCGAAGTGGCCGTGCGGTTCTAGGCGCTGCAGTCTGGAACCGCGAGACCGCTACTGTCGCAGGTTCGAATCCTGCCTCGGGCATGGATGTGTGTGATGTCCTTAGTTTAGTTAGGTTTAACTAGTTCTAAGTTCTAGGGGACTAATGACCTCAGAAGTTGAGTCCCATAGTGCTCAGAGCCATTTGAACCATTTTTGAACAAAATTTGCCAGGAAAGGGAGTCAATAATTTCACGACTGTTTGCGACTTGCCCAGCACGGAAAATATCATAATTGTCTCAGTGTATATGAAGAGCCAGAAATCTACTGTAATATGTCTCCGAGACTTCTTGTTCTCTGCGTATATGTAGAGTTTTCTGGCTCTCGATACCAGCGAGCAACTAACGTAAAGATGTCCGTGAGAAAAACACGGTGTGCTCAAATGAATACCTGTCACTTGTAACGTTTGTCTTGACTTTACTTGTAGTGATCAAGAAGGCCACTTTCAAAGGAAACAGCAAGCATTTCAACTGGAACGACAGGAATTCTTTGTATCTCTCCTTTGGCTCCGTAGATGATGATGGTGGCCTGCACGGTATGCCTTCTCAACTCCGTGATGCGTAACCTTGTGCCACTGCACAATCTTGGTACTAATTTGTACATATAGGTTACTCATCAATATGACAGTATGACACCACTTCCAGATCCAACCTGTGGGACGGCCTCCCCGATGGCTCTAACGAGTTTAGAAACTCTACAGGGTATGTAGCAGCGCATCACTGTAACTATTGAAGTGTAGGTGGTCACTTCACCAGATACGTGAGCAATAACTTTGTTACTGATTTTTCCCACCGATACCTTAATATGAACAAACATCAAGTGTGTAGGTTGTTTTTTTCTCTGTGCCGAACAGTCTTTCCGCAAAAAGATCATATAATTTCCTACCTGATGTTCCTTGCACGGTCGCAACTGCACCACTACCCCTGGCAATTTAGACTAACCATTTTGCGTTCACGCGTCCGCACTTCAACAACTGACATGTCGCCCAGGAGATGATGATGATGTTTGGTTTGTGGGGCGCTCAACTGCACGAAAATGGCTCAAATGGTTCAGATGGCTTTGAGCTCTGTGGGACTTAACATATGAGGTCATCAGTCCCCTAGAACTTAGAACTACTTAAATCTAACTGATCTAAGGACATCACACACATCCATGCCCGAGAGAGGATTCGAACTTGCGACCGTTGCGGTCGCACGGTTCCAGACTGAAGCGCCTAGAACCGCTCGGCCACAGCAGCCGGCGCTCAAGTGCACGGTCATCAGCACCCGTACAAAGTCCCAATTTTTTACACAGTCCATTTTTTACTTAGTCCAATCTAACCACTGTCATGGATGAAGATGATGATGATGATGTTGATGAAATGATGAGGACAACACAAACGCCCTGTCCCCAGGCAGAGAAAATCCTCAATCCGGCCGGGAATCTGACCCGGAACCCCGTGATCCGGAGGCAGAAACACTAGCCACTAGATCACGAGCTGCAGACTTTCCCATGGGAAAATAACCATTAATGGCTTGTGCTTGAGTAATTATAGCAAAACCAGAAGCTGTATTTGAATCCAAGTCTTTTATTCTTTTTAACACATGTTACCATTTTCGACACCAAATGGTGTCATCTTCAGGCCCCAAGCGTAAAGTGAAATCTACAACCGTTTTCACGTGCAATGACCAGGATGGTATACAGAGGGCCATTTCAAATGAATGCGGTTGTGAATGGCAAGTTACGCTTGGGGCCAGAGGATGAAAGCATTTGGTGTCGAAACTGGTAGCACGTGCTAGAAAGAATAAAAGACAAGGATTCAAATACAGCCGCTGGTTTTGATATCATTATTCAAGTCCTTCTTGTCTGGCTGCAGCCTCACTTTCCTTTGTGGATTACCAGAGATTAATGGCTTGCTCTTGCCATACGTGACTAAAAACATACGACTCGGAATAGCTATAATTATTAGTCTGAAAACAAAGTAAATACCGGGGTAATGTTGTTCAGTCACCAATAAAAAACATCTGCTCTTATGCCCGTAAATCCTTGTATTTATACAATATGTTAGAGTTGTAGGTGCTGATATTTTTTATTGGTGACTGAGACAATGTAACTCCACTAGCATGTTTACAGATGATACTGTCGTCCACAGGAAGAGTGCAACGTCAGAAGACTGTAGCGAAATACAGGAAAACCTATGGAGGATTGTTGATTGGTGTGCGGGATTGGCAGTTGACTCTCAACATAAATAAATATAACAATTGCGCGTTTACACGCGAACAGATCTATTACTGGCCGATTATGCTATAGGTAAAAAACCACTGGGAACAGGAACAACCGCAGAAAACGTAGGATCAACAGTCCGGAGTGACCTAGAGCAGAATAACAACATAAAAGTTGTTGTAATAAAAGCAGATTCCAGGCTGAGATTCATTGTAACAATCTTAAGGAAATGTAATTAATCCACGGAAGAAGTGGCTTCCAAAATACTGGTTCCATCGATTGCTGAGTATTGGGACACTTACCAAGTTGGATAGAGAACATCCAACGGGAAGCTGCATGTTTCGTCACGGATTCGTTTATTAGGCGCGACAGAGTTGTGGAGGTGATCAACAAACTCCAATGGCAGGTGGTGCGAGAGAGACGGTTTACTGCTGATATTTCCAGAACGAAGAGTCGGGCAGCATGTCTCGCGAAACAACCAAGACAAGAAAATCGGAGTTATTAGAGCTCGTACGGAAACTTATCGATAGTCGTTTCTTCTAAACAGCATTTGCGAATGGAACAGGGATGAATTATTGTGGTACAAGCAGTCCCCTCCGCCACACACCATAACGTGACTTGCGGAGTACAGATATAGATGTACATGCGAATCTTGTTGAGGAATCACAAAGCATTCATTACTCTTTACTTTCGTTACTATGTACGTCCGTAGGGTCTTATTCTACTCTACTAACGCTGAACCTAGATTCCTATTCTTCGTCATAGCATCAGATTTCACTAAGCATTATTAGGTCAACAATTCTGATTCCGCCGTTTTTCTCAAAGTTCGAAGTTTTACCGTGAAAAACATACAAAACGTTTACCATTCAAAGTACTGTCCATCGCTGGCCACTACTTTCTCCCATCTCTCGGGAAGCGTACAAAACCTACGGCTGAAAAACTGGGCGTCTTGCGAGGAGATCCATTAATCGAACCAGTTTTGCACTTGTTCCTATGACCAGAAGTGCGGATCAGTCAGGCTGTGTGCCATTGGTCGAAAAAGATGGTAGAGGGAGAAATGTCTGGAGAGTACGGCGAGTAGGGTAAGGCGACGCAATTCAATGTTTCAAGTGTGTCTTGACGGATTTTACGACATGGGGTCGAGCATTGACATACTGCTAAATCACCATTTCACGTCTATCGCTGTAATGTGGTCGTTTGTCTTTCAGTTCTTGGCTCAAACGCATCAGCTGCTTCCTGTAACAATATTCTGTGATTATTTCCGTCGGTTTCAGCACCTTCGAAAACCTCTCCTCCACCTCCATGTCGGGCTTCGACGTCAAATGCACCGTTCTTTGAAGCACTGAAACAATTCTCTGCACGTTCTTTCACTAATAGATGCCCCACCATAGGTCTTACCCAACATTTTTGAGCCTCAGCTGCAGATTTCTTCATGTTCAAGCAGAAAATTGAACGATGCACAGATAACTTAGTCTTGGTACTGACTTCCTTCTTGCAGAAGAGAGTAGATCGTAGCTGAGCGCTCACTGCGTTAGCTTTGCTACACCTCGCTTCCAGTTCTTTCACTATGTTGCCATCCTGTGAGAATATGCATCCTAAGTACTTGAAACAGTCCACCTGTTCTAACTTTGTTCCTCCTATTTGGCACTCAATCCGTTTATATTTCTTTCCCACTGACATTACTTTCGTTTTGGAGATGCTAATCTTCATACCATAGTCCTTACATTTCTGATCCAGCTCTGAAATATTTCTTTGCAAACTTTCAATCGAATCTGCCATCGCAACTAGGTCATCCGCATATACAAGACTGCTTATTTTGTGTTCACATATCTTAATCTCACACAACCAGTCTATTGTTTTCAACACATGATCCATAAATAATATGAACAACAGTGGAGACAGGTTGCAGCCTTGTCTTACCCCTGAAACTACTCTGAACCATGAGCTCAATTTACCGTCAACTCTAACTGCTGCCTGACTATCCATGTACAGACCTTTAATTGCTTGCAAAAGTTTGCCTCATATTCCATAATCTCGTAGAACAGACAATAACTTCCTCCTAGGAACTTGGTCATATGCCTTTTCTAGATCTATAAAGCATAGATACAATTCCCTGTTCCACTCATAACACTTCTCCATTATTTGCCGTAAGCTAAAGATCTGGTCCTGACAACCTCTAAGAGGCCTAAACCCACATTGATTTTCATCCAATTGGTCCTCAAGTAATACTCGCACTTTCCTTTCAACAATACCTGAGAAGATTTTACCCACAACGCTGATAAAAGAGATACCTCTGTAGTTGTTACAATCTTTTCTGTTTCCATGTTTAAAGATTGGTGTGATTACTGCTTTCGTCCAGTCTGATGGAACCTGTCCCGACTCCCAGGCCATTTCAACTATCCTGTGTAGCCATTTAAGACCTGACATTCCACTGTATTTGATGAGTTCCGACTTAATTTCATCCACCCCAGCTGCTTTATTGCACTGCAATCTACTGACCATTTTCTCCACTTCCTCAAATGTGATCCTATTTCCATCATCATTTCTGTCCCATTCTACCTCGAAATCTGAAACATTACTGATCGTATTTTCACCTACATTGAGCAACTCTTCAAAATATTCCCTCCATCTGCCCAAGGCATCCACAGGATTCACCAGCAGTTTTCCTGACCTGTCCAAAATACTTGTCATTTCCATCTTATCTCCCTTTCGAAGACTGATAATTACACTCCAGAATGGTTTTCCAGCAGCTTGACCCATAGTCTCCAACCTGTTTCCAAAGTCTTCCCAAGATTTCTTCTTGGATGCTGCAATTATCTGTTCGGCTTTGTTTCTTTCTTCATCATAACTTTCTCTGTCTACCTGAGTTCTAGTATGTAGCCATTTTTGATACGCCTTCTTTTTCCTTTTACAGGCTTCCTTGACTGTGTCATTCCACCAAGCTGTTTGCTACATCCTACTTTTACACACTACTGTTCCAAGACATTCTTTAGCCACTTCTAGTAGTGTCCCCCTGTACCTTGTCCATTCCTTTTCCAATGACTGTAATTGACTGCATTCAACTAACTGGTACCTTTCTGAGATCGCTGTTATGTACTTGTGCCTGATTTCCTTATCCTGAAGTTTCTCCACTCTTATCCTCCTACATATGGACCTGACCTCCTGCACTTTCGGCCTCACAATCCCAATTTCACTGCAGATTAAATAATGATCAGTGTCATCAAAGAATCCCCTGAATACACGCGTGTCCCTCACAGCCTTCCTGAATTCCTGATCTGTTATTATATAGTCAATGACAGATCTGGTTCCCCTGCCGGTGAATGTTCTTATGTTTAAAAAAGGAGTTTGTGATTCCTAAGCTCATACTGGCACAGAAATCCAAGAGTTGTTTCCCGTTCCTGTTGGCCTCCATATCCTCTCCAAATTTACCCATAACCTTTTCATACCCTTCTGTTCGATTTCCAATCCTGGCATTAAAATCACCCACGAGCAGAACACTGTCCTTGTCCTTTACTCTAACAACTACATCACTGAGTGCCTCATAAAAACTATCCATCTTATCTTGAGCTGTCCCTTCACAATGCGAATATACTGACACAATCCATATTTTCTTGCTAGACACTGTCAAATCTATCCACATCAGTCGTTCGTTTACATACCTTATTGGCCGGGTTCCATTTCTTTCCTGATGTAAAGCCCTACACCCCATTGTGCTATTCCTGCTTTGACTCCTGACAGGTAGACCTTGTATTCTCCCACTTCCTCTTCTTTCTCATCCCTTACCCGAATGTCACTAATAGCTAAAACGTCCAGCCCCATCTTACTTGCAGCCTCTGCCAGCTCTACCTTCTTCCCAGAGTAGCCCCCATCGACATTAATAGCTCCCCATCTCATTACCATTTGTTTACCAAGCCGTATCTTAGGAGTCCCTGGTTTGTCAGTTAGAGGTGGGACTCCGTCACCTCCAAAGGTCCGAAGCATTTTGCTCTGATTGTTGCCAGCATCATATTTAAAGTACCAGGGAAGCAGGTTGCTAGCCTTATGTGCCCCTTGTCCCATTGGGTTTTACCCCTAACGGTTGAGGGACTAACCGGTGGATTTGGTAGTCTTTGCCGTATGAGCACAAAGGTGACCACGACTCAGAATATGTCCGAGATGCCCAGCCTTATTCCAAAGTAACTGGTATCCCGAGTGTCGGGACCACTTACTTGGCCACTCGTACGTTGCCCGTGGTTCATGGTTGGTTGGTTGGTTGGTTTGGGGAAGGAGACCAGACAGCGTGGTCATCGGATTAGGGAAGGATGGGGAAGGAAGTCGGCCGTGCCCCGTCAGAGAAACCATCCCGGCATTGGCCTGGAGTGATTTAGGGAAATCACGGAAAACCTAAATCAGGATGGCCGGACGCGGGATTGAACCGTCGTCCTCCCGAATGCGAGTCCAGTGTCTAACAACTGCGCCACCTCGCTCGGTCCGTGGTTCATGAACTAGGACATGACTACAGGAACCCACACGATGAACCACTCTCTCCTATTAGACTAACACTTAAAAGAAAAAGGACAGACAACCAAATCAAAGGACACTACACAAACCCTCTTATTTCAGAGTTATCCCCTCTCCCTTTAAATTTAATACCCGTAACACATGCAAGATGTCAAACAAATAGCATGAACAATTATTTACTTGCAGATCACAATTCTTTACTCTTACAGGCAGACCTCAATAACAAGCATAACGTCTGGAGAAGTTAACGGCCTGCCCAATCAAGAGCATAAAAACCCATAGTGCAAGACACCAAAGTCACAGCCTCTTCAAATGGAGACCACAGAATAAATCGAAAGATACTCAAGTAACACTACAAGCACACTGTCTGAAGTCTAAACATGGTCTGCGCATTATCCTAGAATGACTCGTGCAGCCTTCACACTACTTAAGCTTAGTTCTCCCTTCATTGGGAAGTGTTTTACACTTACCACTACTCAACATGTACCGGAACCAAGAGTGAATGCCTTATTACCGCTTCAGCGGGGATATTCACTTGCAAATCACTATTCCGGCAGGGAACACATATTACGATCAGATTGATCACAGAACACAACTTCAAAGAGATAGCAACAAACGACGAGAATCCACATAGCATACATAGGCATCCGGCATCAGGTAGTACAATTTACACTCTTGGTAGTGCATTGGAGGCCATCACCACCAGCCTGCCGCCGACACACTCCTCAAATCATAACACAGCGCCACGAGCAACCAACGCTCCTCCGTACTCGCCAACACAGCATATGCCCAAGCAACGGGCAAGCACGACCACTAGGGCCCCGGAGACGAAAACCAAGAGAACCATAGCCGGAAGCTCCGCGCTAAAATAGCGGCCAGAAGAGAAAAACCAAAGAGAAAACGCGCTGCCAGAACGAACGGGATTATTGGCCCTACTAGATAAGAGAATCACTGGCGGCAGCGACGCCCCAACGACTCAGGACGTTGCGTGTTGTCTACTGAGAAGCATTTTTGAAAATTGGTAAGATGCCGTTTAGCATTGCACATCGCAAGTACGGCAAATGAAATTTGATTTTTGACAGTCACATCACTATTCCTAATAGCAACAAGCTGCAGCACTAAATTTAATTACTATCAAAGTTCATTGTCCACTGAAGGCACAGAGATTGTCATAGTGTATTTATGGAAATAATATCATATCAGTTCAGAGGTTTAAAACCAGTAGAAGATTTGAGTAAAGTGCTATCTTGTGAATTTTCAAGCAGTTTTATAAGAAAGTCAGATGCATTAATTTTTATGTTCATTTGCTGATTAATTACAGTTCTGATACAGCGGGTCTGTGCAAGACTAAGATAAAAATTACCAAAATTCGGAACTAACAGTTATCTGAATCATTTTCTTTTGGAGGTAGATGGTGTATGTAAATTTCGTGGAAAACTGATTGCTCTCTTGCAGACGAATTGTTTGACGTACCTCTAATGTGGATTTTGCATCGTGCAGCGTGAGCTCCACATATTTCTGCTCAAAATTAAATTTTCACACAGTTCTGTAGCGCTGCACCGATATTTACATACTTCGATATCAAAATAATTTTTACACAATTCTTAGATACCAACTTGAACTTATGAACACGAGTTGAACTCTAACAATAAACTTTCATGGTTCCAGCACAGCATCTGGAACAGCTATCGTGTGCGAAAGATCGTTCGTCATCAAAAGAATTACAGCAAATAAATCCGTACTCTCATGGCTTAGATGCCGCATTATAAGACGAAGGTTGACATCAGCTTAAGCCGGACCCTTGTTGTTGTGGGAGAGTGCATAAGAAGTTCCACAGAACAGTTTACCTGCAGTTCGACAAATCTGAAAAGCGAAATTAACTGCAGAAGTTAAACAGGAGCGCCCTCTTTATCTGTAACGCAGTGAGAGACAGGGAGTCTCACTGCAGCCCAGCGTACGTCCGCCACGGCCAACAGGTTGCCTCCGCTCCGCTTCTTGCACTCTGACGCGTTTTGAAATTGCTTCTGACCCATTTAGGCTCCCACCATTGTTCCGGAAAAGCCTACAAATTGGATTTGAATTGAATTTTTTTTTTCTTTTTCTTTTCTTCCTTAAGGGGAAAGCCGTGGGCCAGCCGCGCCCTCTATAGCACGCGAGATGGGAAGCGCCCTCTGTCCGTCCTCTCAGCCTCCTCCCACCCTCACCCTCCCCCCCCCTCCCCCCCCCACACACCCCCACCCGCTGAACTCCGACGAGGCGGCCGAGACCGCAGAATTGGCTTGGCTGTCTCTTCGTCTCCTGCCTTCAGTGTCGCAGCAGCGAAACACCCAATAACCAAGCAATGTTGTAGATGAACTACCTACAGATTAAATATCATAGACACATTAACTGTAAAGGAAAGCAAATTTGATGTCCCATTCATTCGAGATAATGTTATTTTAGAGCAGTATATGTACAGCTCAAGGAATAGGAAGAGCATTTAAGTCTCATACTAACAGACGTAGTCTTCTCGGGAATCAGTACAGAACCTCACTGATGAATGTTGCGGTGAAACGTATCCCTACTGATTATGAAACATCAATTTTATGAAATACCGACCGTGTGCTGTTCCTTAGTCACCACAACTGAAACTGATACTTGGTATTTTATCGTTCTTGTGATCCAATGTAGTTTCCCTTTATTGGACTTTTACATAGGAGCCTATATTGGAATCATAAATGTACCAGACATCGATTTTCAGTACATAGTGAAGTCAATTTCTTGTATATCTGCTGGTTCGCCTCATTTGAGAAGAATAAGGTAAGGAAAGGAATATTCTTTTCTATCGTCATTTTCAGAGATCTTCGTAAATATCAGTTGCTGCTTCTCTCTGTTGCCTAAACTGTCAACGATACTGTTTAAATAATCACTCAATGAAATCGGTGAGATCTTGCTTTCTGGACTAGCAGATCACTAGTGGTTTACCACCAGAAGCAGGTTCTTACTCATTGGTCTGAAGATAACCACAGTAGGGGTCGAAACCGGTCACCGTAATAAATAAATTGTGATCAAGACTCTTTTTGATGGTAAACATTTGTAACACATTGATCACGTTCACTCCCACAATGTATTCAAAAGTAATAAGCTTGGCTCTTCTCAGTATTAAAGTCTGATGTTAGGTCCGCCACAGTTCGCCGCCCGTCCTGTATTATCAGACTACCCAGCCTCCGACGTCCGACATCTGTAATGAGGGGTGGCCGCCCAACCCCACGAGGTCTGGACGTGGTTTCACCTTGGTTTCGCCACGCATTGAGGACCCTCACCACAGCACTCCTCGAACATCCGACAAGTGGTGCAGTTTCCGAAATACTCGTGCCGAGTCTCCGGACCATCACAATCTGCCCTTTGTGAAATTCAGATAAACCGCGCGCCTTCCCCATTCTACAAGCGGACAGCACGCTCACTGAAACTACATGCACCGCGCCTGTGTCTAACTAGCAGTCACTCCTCGCCACTGTACGCTGCTAACGTCTGGATGAGCTTATATCGATAGGGGGTCGGTGGACATAATGTTCTGCTTGATCAGTGTATATCCGTAGGGACTTCAAAAGTAAGTTACACATGTCGTCACACGCTAAGGCCATTGTGCATTGTCAGAAGAGAGTACATCTTTCTATTGTATGAAGGTTCCATTACTATGTGTTTACTTTTGTATCTTTTGGTGAACGTAGGTCTTTTCACTGTTTTAAAGGTACTTTCACAGAAACAAACGTATTGGTGCTAACAAACGGAAAAATCATAGTTATATTTTTTTCTGCAACTGGCAACGAGAGATAGTGGATTTCTTGTACCAAAATACTCAAAAAAAGTCCTTGGACTACCTCAGAACTTTTGTACGGATTCATCGTGTATATCCAGGAAGATGAACCTGAACGAGTATATGGTGAGGTGTCATTTTCCAGCATGTAAATGACCTTTCCTTCAATATAAATACAATTTAATAGCATCGCCATCATCTACTGTACACCATTAGAGACATATGCGATCTCGTTGTGTTGTGAGTGAAGGTCCGGCAAGAGGCATGCTTGACTTTCCTCTGACGGAATGTAACGGGGCAATAAATAACAGAACAGATAATTACAATCATATGGAGATACGAATAGTAAATGAGGTAATCCAATATTGATAGACTGGAAGAGCTACATGCAATGGAGGCATTTACACGGAATTATTAAGATTTGGGACAATAAGAAATCTTTTTTTATGTTTTTTAATTAGGTCGATATACAACTGATTGGAAAAAAGATATTTTTCGACAATGTACGAAAAGGGATGAAAAGAAAATTGTAAAAATTATATTGATATCACAGTTACCATTAAGTTAATTGAACTTTACGGAAGAGTTATTAAATACTTCTCAAAACATCAATAGAAAGAAATGGAGGCTGAAGTATAATCAGTTTAGTAAATTAACAATCGACCACATTTTTTGCCTGTGACAAATGGCTGAGAAGAAAATAGATCGAGCACAGAGAAAACCTATAAGAGAGTATCTTTAAGCAGTCTGTGGAAAGCCTTGCAATTATCGGCAATTAATCCAATATTATAATGCCTGATTAAAAAAAAGAAGCACTCAGAAGGAGATGAGGAAACGAAATGAAACTTCACGGATTGGGAGAGTATCTGATGTTATTTCAGTGTTTACAAAATCCCGTCAAATTTACAAAGTATTGGGAAGTGTCAGCCTGCTAATCAATATAACGTTGGACCACTCCGCCCCCCTCGTCTGGATGGCAGCATTTATTTGGTTGTAAAGAGTGTCATAAAGCCATTGTATCACTTACTGAGGCAAACTGACCTACAACTACTGTAACTAGGCCTAGACATCTTAGATACTTAGACTGGGAGCAGTTCACGTCCGAACTTGTCCCACACGTTCTATTTGGAACAGATTTGGGGATCTTAATCGCCACAGGAGTACCTCCGCATCATGCAGACATTTCACAGACACACGTGCCAACGAGAATTGTCCTGTTGCAAAATGGCATCACGATACTGTTTCACGAGAGGTAACACATGACGACGGAGGATGTCCGAGACATAGAGTTCCCTCAATCAGTACCATCCTTAACCTGAAGTCATACCAGTTGTATCCCCACACCATGACGCCAGCAGTAACACCACTGCGCTTCTCCTCTCCCCAAGTCGCCGCCATACTCGTCGAACAACCGCTGAATACAATGGAATTCCACTAATCAGCAGTCCATGCTTCCTGATCACGGCACTACTCCAGATGCAGCCATTTGTGTAGTGGTGTTGAAGGTAGCATACACATTGGATGGTAGTTCTCAAGTGTGGCTGCTGCTAGTTCCGATCATGGTAAGGTATTACACAGGCTGTTGCAGGAGTCCATTACTTGTTCTCAAACCACAGGCGCAGATGTGATGGGATTACGATGTACTTGGTGCACAACATGGCGATCCTCCTTTTTGATGGTCAAACGCGGTCGACCGGAACCTTAACGACGAGTATGCCCTCCCTAATGCTGCCAGGCCACTACCACATCTGAATACTCCACAAATCTGAAAACTGCACTATTCGACCAAATGGAGAGCCACAGCGAAGACCCTTTCGAAATCTGCAGCTGCTGACAACACTGCCTCGCGCGGGTGTGCTGCATCTCCTTGTCCATCACAGAGATCATTTAGCATCTGAAGCTATTCACGCGCATATATACCCCACCAGGTCTGGTAACACGACTATACACAAACAACATTACTGCCCCATTGTGGCCATTTTACCTGTCACAGAGAATTCCAACTCTAAATCATTTACACGCCCGCCGATGGTGCGTACGTGTACGAATTCACACTGACATCCGACCATGTCTTCTGGGTGCTTCACCTTTTCTCAGGCAGTTTCTACAAATAATTTATATCGAAAATTAAAACTGACACTTGGATCTCAAGTTACAAAAGGATGACGTTAGGCACATTACGATTAACTACATTATATACACGGAAGAAACTGTACAGCATTTTAAGATAAAATGTGAAAGTATGGAGAGTTTAGTAAATTTTAGTATAATGGACTCATTACAATTAGCAGATGGCCCAACGATTTTAGCTCAAAAGCATGATAATATACAGAGCGTATTACCAGAAAACTGATATCTGAATATCAAAAGTGAAGTCCTTAAAACGAAATACATAGTTATTGGGGGAATACATAAGATTCAAGACTGGAATAAAGAACAGGAACCATACAATCCAGTAACGGGTATAAATATGTAGACTATGGTAGTAAACGCGAAAAAGAAATGAGATCAAAAATAAATTCAGAAAATCTGGCGATTTCTTTATTAAATGGAATTTCTTATGTTCTCAGACAAGAACTGACGCTAAAATATGAATATACAAAGCAGTACTTGGCAACATTGTTAGAAATATTTCAGAAGATTCGATAATGCGGTGGCAACTAAATTCATAGCTATCATCTGCCGAAATGGATTTCTGAAGATGTCTGGCATAGGTTTCAAGAAAAGACGTAATCAGGAACACAATCAATGTTTTTAAGTTCAGACAGTGATTTTATACAGCGCAAATAAACTATACTGGTAGAAGCATATCAAAATATAGCAAGAAGAAAGGCTTCCAAAGCGGCTGGATACCAAGTGGAAGAATGAAAAAAGCTGTGAGCAGCCACTCGAAACCTCGACACAGAGGATACAGTTGTAATGTGGGAGAATGTTCATGAAGAATTACGGAAGGAAAGGGAAGAGTGTAGAAATAGAATCAGAGATACTTTGTAATCTTAGGTGCTGGTAACATTTCTTAACATCGTTAAACAAAAAGTTAATAAATTTATCGATAGTTAATTTTGTTAAGGCTGTGATAAACATTACGAAGTAAAAATATTATTGAAACAGTCACTGGCGACGTCAACAGTGTCGAATTTAGCAGAGAACAGCACATCGAAACTGCTAGGCATGGCGACATTTGGTTTTAATAAGCTATGACAGCACCACCACTCCAAGTTGGTACCCCTTAACCATTTCAATCTAACTGTGACAAAAATCTGCACAATAACAAGGCATGACTGGCCAAGACCTTAATTATGAAGAGCAGAATCTTTTCAACCTCATTAAGCAAGTAACTGACATACAAGTTGCAACGTCTTTTACCCAAATATCGTCACGCCAGTTTGTACTGTTCTTCATTCCCTGAGAACAAAACAAGGAGCATGGTTTCTTTATTTGTAATCAACTGAACTCAGATACAATACGCGCGAACTATCCGTCATTCATTAAAAATATTGTTGCATTGTGATACACAATGAAGTAAAAAAAAAGTCATGGGACAGTGGTATGCACATATACAGATGGCGGTAGCGTCGCGTACAGAGTATAAAAGTGCAGTCAGTGCATTGGCGGAGCTGTCATTTGTACTCAGGTGATTCACGTGAAAAAGTTTCTGACGTGATTATGCCCGCACGACGGGACTTCGAACGCGGATTGGTAGTTGGAGCTAGACGCATGGAACATCCCATTTCGGAAATCCTTACGGAATTAAATAGCACGAAATTCACTGTGACAAGAGTGTGCCTAGAATACCATATTTGATGCGTTACTTTTCATCGCGGACGATGCAGTGGCCGACAGCCTTCACTTAACAACCGAGAGCAGCGCCGTTTGTGTAGAGTTGTCACTGCTGACAGAGAAGCAACACTGCGTGAAATAACCGCAGAAATCGATGTCGGACGTACGACGAACGTATCCATAAAGTCGGAATTGCGACATTTGGTGTTAACACATTGTGACAGCAGACGACTGATGCAAGTGCCTTCGCTAACAGCACAAAAACGCCTGCAACGCCTCTCCTGTGCTCGTAACCGTATCGGCTGGACCAGGAACGACTGGAAAATCGTGGCCTGGTCAGATAAGTCCAGATTTCAGTTTCTATGAGTTGACCGTAGAGTTCGAGTGTGGCGCTGACCCTACGAAGCCATGGACCCAAGCTGTCAACAAGGCACTGAGCAAGCTCGTGGTGGCTCCATAATGGTGTGTGTCGTGTTTACATGGAATGGACTGGGCCCTCTGGTCCAACTGAACTGATCGTTTATCATTTGCAGCCATTCATAAACTTCATGTTCCCAAACGACAATGGAATTTTTGTGGATCGCAATGCGCCAAGTCACTGGACCACAATTGTTCGAGATTGGTTTGAAGAACATTCTAGACAATTCGCGCGAATGATTTGGCGACCCAGATCGCCCGACATTAAGCCCATCGAAATTTTATGGGACATAATAGAGAGGTCAGTCTGTGCACAAAATGTTGCACCGGGAACACTTTCGCAATTACGGACTGCTATACAGGCAGTATGGTTCAAATGGCTCTGAGCACTATGGGACTTAACATCTGAGGTCATCAGTCCCCTAGACTTAGAACTACTTAAACTAACTAACCTAAGGACATCACACACATCCATGCCCGAGGCAGGATTAGAACCTGCGACCGTAGCGGTCGCGCGGTTCCAGACTGAAGCGCCTAGAGTCGCTCGGCCACACCGACCGGCAGAGGCAATATGGTTCAGTATTTCTCCATGGGACTTACAACGACTTAAGTCCGTGCCACGTCGAGTCGCACGAGCAAAAGGAGGTCGTACATGATATTGGAAGGTATCCCATGACTTTTGTCACCTCAGTGTAATACCATTGAAATTTACACACTTTTCCTAAATCCGATATCGAAAACGGCCACTCGATCTATTCCGAGTCGATTGCTTCAGAATGAATGCCCTTCCTTCATCAAGTTACGCCATTAGCCGCAACCAAGGCTTCGCAACCAGCCGAGGTACGTACAGGTTCACCACCTACGAAATCATGCTGCTGAGTGCTAAAATAGTGCTGGCATAGCATTCTGAAATGTAGCCGTCTACCGCCGTGACGGGATGGATTACTAAATGCTGCAGCTCAACACAGCACCGTGATAGTCTCCATGTCAGCCATCAGTCCAATGTGTGCTAAACTAGCTACAACCTCACCAAGAAGCGTAATCAGCTAAGCGTAGATTCTGGTCTACGAACCACCAGCTATACCTGATACTTCCGGGTGAAGAGGAGCAAAGAGGAGCCTGTCTCTCATTGTCATCGCCAACTCCAAGGGTCTCGGTTCACCGTCGGACGCCTGCGTACCCTTGCAAGCCACCTCAGGCTGTGACTTCGTAGGCTTTCCAGGCGTAATAAGTCTTGAAAGTCTTTTCTGCCGGATCCTAAAATCAACCTGATTCGTTATTTCGGCGATCCAACTGGTCGCCATCTTCAACAGAATGCTGCTTCTGCTGATGTCCCGCTAAGAACTGACGCCAGGCTGCAAATCGACGTCCTATATAGGTCACCTTACCGTACACGACGCATGCACCACCCATCACGGTTGCTGTCTAAGACGGGGCAGGTGGCGCCGCCCTTAGTAGAACACTGGCGGCAACCGTATATCGTACTCAGGGACGATTTTCAAACACTCGGACTGGCCGCACCGAAGAACGTTCTGTCTTGATGCGGGACAGTACATGATTCCACGTCCTGCTAAGAGGAAACTCATTGTCTCTATTAATTAAATTATCCGCCAACCTAATTTCAATTGCCTCTTTAAAGACACTGTTCCAAAAGCCGCAAATCAGCAAGAACAACTTCAACTCCGCATTCCATATCGCCAATGTAGAATTCAAATAAGGTCTTGAACTCTTCTCGTTCTTCACTGTTGAAGATTGCTCCACTGGATGAAATCTGGAACTGTTAAGATAATCCACACAACATTTTCTTAATTTCTGAAACTTAAATTGTGTTCTGAAACAATCTAAAAAAAGAAAGAAAGACTTTTTCTCGGTAGTGCTCTTCAGTATCATGCATCAGGCATTTGGTCTATTCTTTTGCATCTTAACCACCTGGGGAACCAAGACTGAGATGTCCAACTGTTGACAGATCTCAGCTGCTCTCTCACAAAACATTCCTGAAAATTTTTGTAGCATCAAATCTCAGAATTTCCAATTCTTCTGTAGTGTCTTCAGCTTCTTCTATGGCTTCTCTCAAGCGCAGTGTTGGATTCTGATATCATATTTCCGCTCTTATATTTTTTTCCGTGACGGATCTGTCATCTGGGGCATTACACTCATTTGTATTGCATTTAAGAAGCCACTAGAAACAAACTAGTTATGGTTTATTTAAATGGTAACCCCCTAACCTTAATGTTGAATAGATGATACCAAAGCTACATTTATTGTAATGTATGGCTAGCATGATTGTATTAACACACTTATTTAATAACGCTTCACTCTTCCAAAACATACAAAAAAAACTTACTCTGAAATATAACTTTATGTAAACTGGACAAATAGCATAATCTCAGCCACGCTAAGTACTGCAACTCCCTTCCTGCTAACAGTGTGACGAAATGTTTTAAAACTTCTACAGACTCTGTGCGTCGTTTGACACTCATGCAAACAAAACAGATACTCTGTGATTGGTCAGTGACTCTAGGACACAGTCACTTGGTGTTGTTATGCCATTGTAAGTAAGACCAACTTATGTATTAGGTATATCGTAATTACATCACAACGAATGGAACTCTGAAACACTTTAAAGTCTAAAGCATTAAAAACTTCATGTTTTCGGTAACCACTGTGTCACGTAAGTCATGTTTCTTTTATTTGAAGTTCTAAAACTAAACTAAACTCCTCCCGAACAGGCCATGAAGGCCCAACGGTACCGACTCACCGCCCATCCTCAGCTCAAAGGCGTCACTGGATGCGGATGTGGATGGGCATGTGGTCAGCACACCGCTCTCCCGGCCGTATGTCAGTTTACGAGACCGGAGCCGCTACTTCTCAATCAAGTAGCTCCTCAGTTTGCCTCACAAGGGCTGAGTGGACCCCACTTGCCAATTGCGCTCGGCAGACCGGATGGTCACCCATTTCAGTGCTGGCCCAGCCCGACAGCGCTGAACTTCGGTGACGCGACGGGAACCGGTATTACCACTGCGGCAAGGCCGCTGGCCTACTTCAAGTTCTACTTATCTCAAATGTTCAAATGTGTGTGAATTCCTAAGGGACCAAACTACTGAGATCATCGGTCCCTAGACTTACACACTACTTAAAGTAACTTATGTTAATAACAACACACACACCCATGCCCGAGGGAGGACTCGAACCTGCGGAGGGAGCCTACGTGACATGGGGCCTCAAACCGCGCGGCCATTCCTCGCGGCTATTGATCTCAAACGCAGTAGTTCCATTCTATTAATATGAATAGAAGTCGGTTTAAGTCTTCGGTGCTAAGTTAAACTTCCATCTCAGTAGAGTGTGATGTGTAGAGAAAACAGGAAGGAGAACTTTGTCGCAACATTGAGTAGGGATGCAAGAGGCGGGATGTCGTCTATGTGCTACAAAATTATGCAAATTCAGGCTTGTGTGCATGAACATAATCAGCAGGTATTGTACAAATTACACATGGAAGTAACAAGATTATGTGAAAGTATATCATAGAGTTGTTCGTGTTCAGATACACTCATTATGCTATTTATTTTTCAGTTAACACACAAAAAGAGCTCGCCGCACTACTCTAGTGCTACAGCTGTTAGATCACTGAAGTTGGCGGCAGTCGTGAAAAAATGAAAAGTAAATACGTAGTTTACCAATATTTACTGACAAAAATAAGGAAGCTGAAGCCTAGCTTGGCATCACAACTTCAAAACGTCAAGGCACTTCTCGCTGCTGTCAAACTTTGAGATCTGATGATCACCATAAGTATTCAACAGTCAAAATTTAATTATATATTCATTACAACTAATAATTGCTAAAGAGAGCGACTTTAAAATAACTTTAAAAAAAAGAAAAAAACGTCACTGCTCTGAGAGGGTTTGGACCCACTAGCCCCACATCTCTGATATCTACGCCCCTGACACTGTCACAAATTTGTGCACCCATCTCCTTAGCCAGACCCCCTACTGGCTGCCACTGATGTGCATCTGTCGACTCCTGTAGTTGGAGAGGATCATGCCATCCACCACGCACTAAGATACCGCCAATTTGATGCTACACATTTCATTTGATTTGCCTGACAGACTACTGCCAGCTGCCTGTAGCGTGCCCCTGTTGTTGCTGCGCTTGTAGTCTCTCTCACATCGTCCAATGTGCAAGACGGTTGCACTCGTCCAGTTCCAATTTACATGCCATTATGACGTCGTAGATCGACAGTAAACATTTACTCGCACTTGATAATAATTCTCACTTTTATGCAAACATTACCTGAACACTTCTGCTGTCCATAGCGATAATATATCAACTCATAGAATGTTCGTTTGGCATGGCACTTCACTTCATTACATATCCCACATATGATTAACAATCTGCTTTCAAAATAACCTCTACATGCATTGTTCATAGAAATTTTTAGTCACTGTGCATAAAATGTTCCATGACAACAGTCTAAAATCAAAGTTCTCTACTAATACTCGCTCCAGTATGATACTCCTTGTAACACACCAAATTTCCCAACCTCGATTACTTTCAACATTATGGGCCTTCAGATACTGTGTGATAAGATATGATAAAACGTGGGCTGAAATTAGGCGTAAGTGCCAAATGCTGACCGTGAAAAAGGTTCCGATGTACGTGTTATATGTCTCAATAAGCCTTCGAAACCGTTACTGTTCATATATTTTCACTTTTATATTCTTTATTTTGTCGGAAGCAGTGCCTAAATATGAGCACAAAAGACCTTTGATCTTCTTCTTTCCCTTCTAGTCCTACTTAAAGTTCTTTCTTCTTTAGAATGGAATATGTTTTATCGGTTTCCTTTTTAGGTAATGTCTCAAAGTCCCTAGCAAAACCGTTATTTATAGCCATGTGCCAAAGAACGTTTAGTTCCTGTTCATTTTTTTCCTTTTTCCAGTGGTAAACTGATCAAGCAATGAAACCTGAAAAAAAACTTCATTTGCCCTCAAATGACATGATTAGTTGTGAATTATCATGTCAGTCATTATGGAAATATACATAGCGAGAAAAAAAGCAACTTCATTTCCCCTCGGATTGGTTGTGAATAATTATGTCAGTCATCATGGGTTTACGAAATATACTGAGTGTACGTTCAGGCCCCTCGTTCGAAGTTTTTAAAGCAACAAACTTAACGCTTTTGTTTTTCTCTTTTTCCTGTGGGAATTTAATCTTATGATGTAGCTGTTGAATTGTGAATGTGTAACATTACTCTCACCTATTGTGCAATGAAATAAGATTAAAATGTCATCAGCATACCTGTGATAATAAAGGAGTTTCTTGTCTGTTTGAGTAAACCTGCCAAAAAGCTTTTATAAAGTGACAGTGGATATATCAGCTAACGTACCCACAAGCATGAACCCATTGCCACCCCACCCTCTTGGAGATAAATTTCGTTCTGGAATGAGAAGCAGTTGCATGCAGTGATCAAGAAGCTTATATTTGAGGAGGTTATTTTTTTATGATTTCAATACTCTCTGCTAACAGATTGTTTGTATACAGGTTTGAGATATAAAGCAACATGAAGTCTCCATTGTCAGGAATCCTTAGTAACAATGTCTTAAGGATTTTTTTTACGGAGTATTCATTCTCATATGTGTAATTTTCCTTAAGGAGTATACTACGTTTTTTAGTCACTGTTTAAGCTGGGCTATTCATCATATTAACAGCTGGATTGAATAGATGTTCTTGTTTAAGTGTCTTGGGTTGAGCACACAATAAGGTGTTTTCTGATTCATTATAATGCAGTCTCTTGGGTCTTTCACCATGAATATAAAGTTATGCATTTTAGTGCACTTTTATGCTACACATTAAATTTGTTATTTGGGTCAAGGTGAATTCTTTTAAAGTTATCAATCAAAAAACTGAGTACTTTACTACAGTAACCCTCCTCTGACATTATCACCAATGTATTCCCCTTATGTGCTTTAACAGTGATTTCTTTATGTTTCTCAAGCTCCTTATTAATTTTACATAACAGCATCTTTCTTTGTTCCTAAACTGTCCAACTTTCCTATTCTACCTGTGTACATATTATTTTCGCGATTTTGCAATTAATGTTGTTTTGTTCATGATGTGGCAGCTGGACAACATCATGTGTCAGTGTTCAGAATAATGTTTTTAGTTATTGTATTATTTACTGAGGGGTGATATATGTTAAATTTGATGGATTTATTTCGCATGTTCATTCTCTGAAATAACATGAAGGTATTTGTAGTATGTAGCTAGCTGAGTAGGTCGGAAGGTAATAAATCATTAACTAAATTCAAAATGACTTTCCTGATCAATTGGTGACTTATTATCTTGCGACCTTCGCAGCTTTCTACAGACTACATATATGGTTCACCATGGTCGCTTTCGTCCTGCATGACATTATGTCACGTCTTTGTAATGCGAAAGTACTTTGAACATGAACAGACGCAGTTCATGTTGGTTACGTTAGTAACACGTAACTATCAAGTCAACTCGTTACCTTCAATGCCACCAGTATCATCTGATGATGCACACGCCGAAACATGAACAGATTCAGTTCATGTTGGTTACATTAATATCATGTAACTATTTGGTCCATTGGTTTATATTCAGTTAATGGCTTATTACCTTACGACCTTCTAAGCTTCCAACAGACTACATACATGGTTCACAATGGTCACTTTCCTCCTGCGTGATTTTATGTCACGTCTTTGTAACCTGAAGGTACTTTGATTGCAACAGTTATTCTCATTGACTGTAGCTGGTTCATTTTTATGCATGACCAAAGACCAAGTTTAACTTCTTAGTATACCTTAATCGAACATTTGAAACTACATAATACACAAATTTATTAATCTTTATGGTTTACTTGTAGTGGTGATAAAATTCCAAATGAGCTAAGACTAGGTTAATATTTGAAGTTTTTTACATTTAAACTTGTGACACATTTAACCAGTTACCCAACATTGCACATACTGTTTCTTCACATGTTTGTTTTTAATTTTTATCCTAGCATACAGCATCGTGATTTTGTTTGGTAAACACTGTTTATAAAACGTCATTGAACCACAGCATTAAATATCTTGACTTTGATGTGTTGATACTGTAGTAGTTTACCCTGTGCCCAGCTGAATTATGAGTCGATACTCTTCAATAAGACTGGGTCTGCATCTATGATGAAGGGCCACCTGCAGCTGTCATTTTTTCTCTACTGGTTGTAGGAGTGTACAATTTTTCTCTTAGAACAGTATCAAGAATCTCTGAAACAGACACACCATAAATTATAATTCATAGATTTTTACACAAGCGGTGTAGTGAGCACTGAACGCGATTTGCAGCGTTTTATAGTGTTATTTCGTTATCAACAATCAGCGTTATGTTTAAGAGAAGTTCGGTCAAGAGTATACATCGTCTAAAAGTAGGCAATTCAAGACGAAAGTACTGGATGCACTTGGCAGGAAACGTGTTAGCTAGTCATTGTAGCATCGTCTAGTAACATAAAAACCAGATCGTCGTTTTTTGTTGCTCCTCTCTTCTGTGCAGTCCTAAAGCATCGACCACACCAGTGTCTACAGCATCAAGAAGGCGGTGACCCACGAGCCACTGGAAAGCGCAGGCAGCGCCACACCTCCAGGAAGACAGAGTTCAGCGCCACCTGTCAAAGCTAATTTAACCAGCCGCCCATCACTGGTTGGGTAAGACGATATTTAGCGTGCGTTCTGCGAGTAACGATAGCGAACAGCAACTACTTGCAGAAGGCACAATCAGCACCTCAAATTAAGTTATATTTATCTTCAAGTGTTTTGTACAGATGATTTAGATACCTTCCTTGTTTATGTCAGTTCTGACTCCCATAGTAGCCGACACAACATATTCTTTTTTGGTGTTCAAATTAGAAACCGATTTTGCTAGAATTGTGATTCAGCGGTTTTAACTAAACAGTCGTTGCAGTTTAATTTATTGCAATAGCTGCTAAATCTAAATGATATTTCTCCCTTGTATACGGGGGAAGCAGCCGTCTGCCTGACGTATGATGTAATCTGACGATATATCCGTCAACTAGTGAACTTGCAGGTAGCAGAATTCAAGTTTTTTTTTTTTTATAAAGATGTACTTACTGCTGGACAGGAATATTAGAGAAGGCACCAAAAGCATTTGAAGTAGCAGGAATTGGGCCAAACAATCCTATGTTAATTTGGCGTCGTATTTTGCTCCTCCTCGTGGAACGACAAGAGAAGAAACTGCTGTTCAGATCGTCAAGAATAATAACACGACAGGAGACAACGGCCCAACGAAGAAACCCCGCCTGTAAATTCTAACGGAGTGCTACAATTTATTGCTGAAAGTGATTACATCCGTTTCTGACATGCAAACTGCCAAAATTGTTGCCAGCTGCAGAAGCAATCGGAGATCCCAAAAAATGGAGTTCCGCTCTTCTTCACTGGCGAAGAAGGCTATCGAACAAAAGGAAAACTTGCTATCTCTTAGTGCTAATACCTCATTCCTTCCTTCCTACTGCTGCTACCTCTTCTCACTGTCACTATCTCCCTCTTCCTCGTTGTCATTGTCAAGGATTGCCTCTCATTATCACTGCCTCTCAACCACTCCCACTTTTTCTTTCTCTTTACTCCTCCTTGTACTGTGTTCTTCACTCTTTTGCTAGCAGAGTTCTGTCAATGTCAACATCATCACTGTGTCCCTCTCTTTCTCTCACACTGCCATTGTCTCCTTCGCTATTTCTATACCCAATCACCGTGTACGATTTCCAGTATTTATTACTTTTCCGTCACCACTGTGTTCTTCTCTCTCTGCATAAAAAAGTGCAAATATGTTTGCAATCCAAAATTTTTGGAAGGCACAATGAGGCAGCTGGTTCAAAAATGGTTCAAATGGCTCTGAGCACTATGGGACTTAACTGCTGAGGTCATGAGTCCCCTAGAACTTAGAACTACTTAAACCTAACTAACCTAAGGACATCACACACATCCATTCCCGGGGTAGGATTCGAACCTGCGACCGTAGCGGTCGCGCGGTTCCAAACTGTAGCGCCTAGAACCTCTCGGCCACCCCGGCCGGCTGAGGCAGCTGGTACCACACTTTCCAATCAGAGACTTTCAAATGATCAGGAATATATTCGCATTTTTTGGCTTCGACAGGACCATTTTTCGACTAGTTCCCTTCTTCATCCTGCTACAGCAGACCATGCAACTGATATGAAAAGGAATGTACTGGTCAGTAAAATTTAGATAGTTTACTTACGTGAAACTGAAATAAAGCAAAACTAATTTTACACCTCAGACCGCACTACACGCAAAAAAAAAAACAATGCTTGTGCTTCAGTACTACAACATGGGGTTCCCAGATGATATCGGAGACACTTGGCACCATATTTCTCCGTGCTACGTCACTTTATAAACTACGTCTTCACGTCACACCGGATTTTACGTGCGTATTTGACTTGGACAAGTAGGTAATTTTGAATCCCTGTATCTCGGAAACGGATGAAGATATGAAGAAAATTTTCAAGGCTGTTCGAGATTGGGATCTTAGAAACACATCGTAAAAATTACAGCCATTTACTGTGCATAGCTGTCTCGAAATCCCCCGCTGGTTTTTGGTATCCCAAAAAAATTTTTTGTGGTGATTATCGATAACGGATAAAGATTTTTGAAAACGGGAAGATGTTTCTTCTAGGTAAATGCCTAGAGAATACACCGTTAAAATTTGAGCAATTTGTTGTAGTTATTTATTATTTAGATTTAGCCTCATAGTGGACTTTACGTGTTGAAGTAGGGTAATTTCGAACCTCGTAACTTGTAAACGGAAAAAAGATATCAAGAAAATTTTGAGATTGTTCGAGGTCATGATCTTAGGAATATATCGCAAAAATTTCAACCATTTGCTGTGCATTCCCGTCATGGAATTCTCGGCCAGGTTTTGGTCTGCTGCTGACCGAAAAAATATAGTAAAAAATCCATTTTTGTGGGGTTTTCCAAGGAATTACCTATGAACTAATGGTCCTTCCATAAGTCCCATCAAGCCCACAGTAGATCATATCAAAGGCAAAGAGAACGAACCCATTAGCTTCACTTACCTAAGCAGGAGGAAGTGTGAAACATTCATACTTCGACATGTACTGTAGGATAATGATGCTAAGACGATCCTTCTGTTGCGTATACAAATGGTCCTTGAACCAAGGGCTATCCAAAACACTTGACCTTACCTTCTCATCACCAACAGAACCCGAGGTATGAGCACCGGAAAATCCCGTTTTTATGCGCGGCGTTTTAAAACATTAGGTACGCATGCTGTCGCGTTCATCCTAATATAATAGTGAGACTATATACATAGATGAGCCAAAACGTTATGACTAAGTGCTTAACAACGTGGCATGGATTCTAAAACTCACTGGTGTGTGGCAACAGATGTCTAAGCGCAGGTCACGCATTTCTCGTAAATTACGGGCCAGGGGTTTGTGAGCGTGGGGCTCGTGCTAGTGTCCAACATGTGTTCCGTTGGGTTCAGATCAGACGAGTCTGGTAGCCAATACATCGTCATGAGGGCGGTAATGCTCGTCGCGTCTGTGGCATTCAAAATGCCACAAGTCCGTGCCTCGGCGGTCGTGCCGAATGGCGAGCACCTCAAGGAGCTCAGTTTCGCTGACTGGGTATTTGTTTGCTGATTCCAGGTTTCCTGAGCTGTCCTGTGACGCCGCCAGGCCTCTGTCGCCGTAAGTTCTGCTAATGCTTCAGGGACCACTGCGCGGCTCTGCTGTGGAACATTGTGTGTCACAGGGAGCAGAGCTTTTGGTTTAACCTCCCGCATTGCCTCGGGTATCGATGTGTGTGCTGTCCTTAGGTTAGTTAGGTTTAAGTAGTTCTAAGTCTAGGGGACTGATGACCTCTGACGTTAATTCCCATAGTGTTTAGAGCCATTTGAACCATTTGAGTCTCTCACATTGCGAGGATAACAAAATCTTCTACATAAAAGACTTCAGCCTCAATGTTTACTATCCGCCGATTAGATGGATGGGTCGTGAGGCGGAACAATCGTCAGCGAGCAACGTCTGGCGATCATGTCGTACCTTATCTACGCATGCAGGGTTCTATCTGGGTGGGCTTTTAAACTAGCCCACAGCGAACTTCAGCTCGAAAACGAGTACCACTGAATAACAGAATGCTTACGAGTCTCAGAAGGTGTTTGTGATTGTTAAAAGATGTGGAACTGCAGCCTGTCGATACCACACAGGGGCCCATCGTTCCGGGTACAGAGGTTAGCATTACAAGCTCCGCTGTTGTCAGACAGCGACCGGCGCTGCCCAACCGCCACGCCCCCTGACCTGAGGCGCCACGAGTACCATGAATCACATGTTTAAAAGGCCGCTCGACTACAATTCTGCCAGTTGAGTTGCTCCAGTCTAGCAGCGGTAGAGTATTGTGGTGGCACAGTCGCAACTTTCCCTAAGAATGTAGTGCAACAGGACTGGCCTCGCGACTTCATTTGCGTTTAATTCTGTGGATTGCAAGCCAGACGTGAAATGTGAACTGTTAAGGTGTTTAACTTGTCCCGACATTGCCCAAGGACTTGTGTAACGATTCTACGAGGATTCATTGTACTAAGTAGAGTATATTCAGTATTTCTTACAGTGATTGTGTTCTCTCATTCTTTTGATTTCTATCTCAGAAACCCATGACCGTCTCGATGGGAAATATCATTATTTTGGTGATGAGAATTTGGTGGTCGCTTCAAAAGACAGGAGGGAAGTTTTGCTAAGGTGTGGCCTTTCTACACACATAAAGAGTTACAATTTATAGCAGGCACACTAAAATATATAAAGCACTTGAGGAATGACACATGACTGGTGGGAGCTTCCGCCTCTTGCCAAGCCGACCTTCTGCAGACAGCGAAAACTCCTGCGGAAGACCC
This sequence comes from Schistocerca cancellata, assembly GCF_023864275.1. Lineage (NCBI taxonomy): Eukaryota > Metazoa > Arthropoda > Insecta > Orthoptera > Acrididae > Schistocerca > Schistocerca cancellata. The sequence continues at coordinate 580,941,210 of NC_064630.1, read as the reverse complement.
AGTTTCGACCGAACTACGAAACTGTTCAAAAAATTCCGGGACTTTGTCCACAAAATTAATCTCCGCTTACCTTTTACTTATTGTGCATGGTATCCGTCGACATGATCCCCTCCTCAGTTGATGCACCGCTCCCAACGCCGTTCCACTTCCGGAAGCCGTCTTGGTACGCCTCTTGCTGGATCGCGCGAAGCGCCGTCTGTGAATTTTCTTTTATCTCGTCTTTCGTTGCAAATCTTTCTTCTTTCAACGGGGCTTTCAACTTTAGAATTAAAAATAAAAGTCTGCAGGGGCCCTGTCTGGAGAGTATGGAGGATGAGGCAGCACACTGGTTCCGTCTTTTATGCAGTAGTCACGGGCCAACAAGGATAAATGTGCAGGTAGGTTATCGTGATGCAAGAGCCACAGAGAACTAACAGCATGACTTTGACATTTGACCTGTCCTGACGAGCTTTCCTTGGTCTTGAAAGACCTTTCCCGACCAACTGTAAAGATTGAACCTTCGTCTCAACATCATCTCTTAAGGAACATCTCGTTCTCATTTGCACAATCCAAACGCTCTTCACAGACTGCGAGGCGAAAGTCTTCTTGTCTTGACTCATGAGCCGTGGAACGAACTTGGCGGCGGTACGATGCATTCCTAGATCCTGTGTCAGGATTTCATGACATGATCCAACTGAAATGTTACATTCTCATGCAATCTTTCGGACAGTCAGTCTTCGATTGACATACACGATTTCATTGACGTTCCTGACGCAAGCGTCGTCGGAAGATGTCGAAGGGCGTCCTGAACGAGGGTCATCTCTAAGTTCCGTCTGGCCATTTTAAACCATGTGAACTATTCGTAACACCGTGTAAGGCTAAAGCATTCGTCACCCTAGCCTTGCAGCATCATTTAGTGCGTCTCTGTAACGGTTTCCCTGAGTTTCACGCAAAATTCAATCCACACGCGTTGCTCTTTTAGCTCTGCCATCTCGAAATTCGCAAACTGTGCGACACAACATTCTACTCAATAGAGCACCGAACAATAGCAGACACACAACAGTGAAACTGCCGGAAGTTACACATTGAACACAGGCGTGTGCAGGGATGCCAACCGCCTTTCGCTCCAGCACACCATTGGCCATAAATTACGTATGTTCCAGAATTATTTGATAAAACCTCGTACAAAACACATTTAATTCTAGTATGAATGTTTTAAAGTGCAGCAATCGAATAACATGCAGGGTTCTAATGGATGTGATGTTAGAGGAACTGAAGGAACAGTCGGAAGATATCGGTGTGACTATGTCAAAAAAGATTCCTACATTCATTCTGAGCTTAAATTCTTCCATATTGTATGAGCATATCCCACCAGGATTTATCTGTCTGAAAGTAAGACCATATATCCCCAGATCAATGTAGTGTCTCAAGTGCAATCACTATGGACGCACCACAGCAACAGGCAGTGAGCGACCATTTTCCGGAAATTGCGACCAAGGTGCCACGAAGATGGGAATTCCTGTACAGCTCCTCTGTACTGTGTCAACTTCAGTTGTCTTGCTATTTGGAGTCGTGACTAGCAGATCAAAGTCACAAGCAGAATCTCCTATTTGGAAGCCAAAAAAATATTTGTTGCTCAGAAGCCATCAATCTTTGTGACCTCATTTGCTTCTCTGGCCAAAAATCCATCCCAAAATAAAGACTCCTCGGAGCAGGCTTTATCAAGTGAAGTTACCACTAACAAATGCTCCTTGTCATACCTGCACTATTATACTAGTTTTTTGCTGAAATTTTATTTAGTTACCTGATCGCGTGAAACTTATGTAAGATTTCGACACAGCTACTGTACCAAATTCTCTGATAACCATTTATTCCTGCTAAAAGAGGCGGTAACTTCAATGAATATACGCCATTTGATTCTAACTACCATTTTAAAAAATCATAACGTATTTCTCTTTGTGTGAATCACATTTACAGGGGACTGCCTAGTATACTCCCATTCACACAAGCAGAAGTGTGTATAAAACTGACGTATGAAAAGCCTTTCGCACGATACAGCACTGATTCAGAAATTTAATGTAATTAAGTGAAAATCGCTGTGATGAGTGGAGCACTCATTTTTATTTGAAAAGAAAGGAAATGAGCTTTGTGAAAATTGTTATTTAATTTACTACTACTGATTTTACCAAACTGTTGTATACTGTTGTAATGTAAAAGCTAATCTTTTCACAAATAGCTAAAAGAATTAGTCATTTTTGTAACTTCATAGTTCAAGAAAAGGAATCTAGCACTTTAATAATTCTTGATTAAGAACCACCAATGTAGTTGTAAGTCAGTTTTACCTTTTTTCCAGAAACGTTCGTCAAAATACTACCAATAAAACTTTACGTTATTGCCTATTAATCAACATTCTCTGCCTTCAGTACTATATGTGGTATAATTGTAAAACAAGGTTTAAACTCTCCGTAACATAAAAATGAAACGCTACTGGAAATCAAAGAAAAAGTTGAATTAATGTAGTCCGACATAAAATCACTTTCCAGCTTAAGTCAAATTTAATATTCAAAATATTCGTTGCACTGGGAGATACTACTCATAACATTACTATACTTAGAATAAGTCGGAAATGGTCGTGAATAGAAACTTTGTATTAGAGGCAATGAATAAAGATTAAACTTTCTGAACAAAGATAAAAGTATTATGTTGCATGCAGCTTCCTACCAGCATTCAGAGAATATGTCTTACTTCTAATAATCATTTCACTTTGTACAATATCTTTATAGTTTTACAGAGCAATACAGGCTCTCATTTCAAGTGTGTCCATCCTTCAAATGGGCCAGTAAGGTATGAACACGTTCGCAGTAAAATCCTTGTGCTTCCACATCTGCTTTGCTATACGCTGCAGTCGCTGATCTTATCGTACATTTATATACTTTTATATCGTAATGCCAGTTCATACTTCGAGTGCGTCAGTCCTCCAGACGAGTCATTAACGCAAATACCTTCACTGTCCAAAATCGCGAGTTTCCTCTATCTACTCTGCTCTACAGTGTATTAGTACTGTAATGGTATAAACAATAAATTATTTTTAGCGAAAACCTCACACAGAATTCCAAAAATTTGATACGAATTCCTTACGTACCGCTAACATATCTAAAATTATTACATTTTTTTTTTAATTTACACGCATGTCAAATAAATCTTAAAAGATTAAACTGCACGAAAGTTATTACCCTGCTTGCCAAGAAACGATAGGAAAGTACTAGCAAACAGCTTCAAGTAACCAAGTTGCTTCAGCCACCAACAACGTCAGAATATACTTTCTGGCTTGCATCCATGACCGTACTTCACCTTATAGATTGAGAAAATTATGACAGAAAATTGTAGCGACAGAAATTTTTTTATATAGGCACTTTCGTGCGTTGTACTGTTGTTACAACCTGCAAGTGCACTTCCAATGGTGAAGCTGCCGCAGAAACAGTTGTTTCCGCCAGTCAACAAACGAGGCTTACAGACAAAAAGTTACCCCACAAGCTGCAAATACATCCTTATAGGCAGGCAGTAGCTGAATAAGATCCTGGTAATGGGATCCAATACGCAGGATTAATGTCATTTTTGCAGTAAAACATTGGAAATTGTAATGACATATATTATACTGGAATCTACCATATTTCTCTATTTGTAAACGGCTCACGGATAGGAGAAATAAGAAAAAAAGGTACTGCAAACTTAATAGAAGCACTGGTTCAACATTATTAGTGACTGTCCATTGGAGAGTTCGATTTTAAAGTATCCCAGACAGTGGCATCATCCCTGGGCTCTCACATGATGCAACCCAAGTGAATTTTCTGCCAAAGCAAGCACCCCAGTATTGGTCAATTAACCCCATAATTTATATTAAAATAGCAAGCTAAATCCCTTCTGCGGCATTTACAGAGAAGAAAGACACACTGTGAAAGGATTTATTCCATTAGGTTTGCACCTAATAGACTCGCAGCAGGTGGTTCGCCATACAAAGAAATCATCACATTAATTAATTAAGTCTGCAGCTGGCGCGAGAACAGCAAGCGAAACACCTGTATCGTAAGGCGAAAAAGAAAAGTCCAGTGAGGGTATTCACTTAACGTGGAGCCAGTTCTGCTATAGCTTCAACACGTGGCACATCATACAGAGAAATGATGCTGAAATAAATCAATTGAACCAGAAGTTTGTGCGAGAAGAGTAAGTAAAACACAATTCAAACAACTTAAATTGGAAAGAACACACAGAAAATGTTGTGGGGAAGGCTAACCAACGACTGTGTTTTATTGGCAGGACACTTAGAAAATGTAACAGATCTACACTACTGGCCATTAAAACTGCTACACCACGAAGATGACGTGCTACAGAAGCCAAATTTAACCTACAGGAAGAAGATGCTGTGATATGCAAATGATTAGCTTTTCAGAGCATTCACACAAGGTTGGCGCCGGTGGCGACACCTACAACGTGCTGACATGAGGAAAGTTTCCAACCGATTTCTCATACACAGACAGCAGTCGACCGGCGTTACCTGGTGATACGTTGTTGTGATGCCTCGTGTAAGGAGGAGAAATGCTTACCATCACGTTTCCGACTTTGATAAAGGACAGATTGTAGCCCATCGCGATTGCGGTTTATCGTAGCGCGACACTGCTGATCGTGTTGGTCGAGATCCAATGACCGTTAGCTGAATATGGAATCGGTGGGTTCAGGAGGGTAATACGGAACGCCGTGCTGGATCCCTACGGCCTCGTATCACTAGCAGTCGAGATGACAGGCATCTTATCCGCATGGCTGTAACGGATCATGCAGCCATGTCTCGATCCCTGAGTCAACAGATCGGGACGTTTGCAAGACAACAACCATCTGCACGAATAGTTCGACGACGTTTGCAGCAGCATGGACTATCAGCTCGGAGACCATGGCTGCGGTTACCCTTGACGCTGCATCACAGACAAGAGCGGCTTAGATGGTGTACTCAACGACGAACCTGGGTGCACGAATGGCAAAACGTCATTCTTTCGGATGAATCCTGGTTCTGTTTACAGCATCATGATGGTCGCATCCGTGTTTGGCGACATCGCGGTGAACGCACATTTGAAGCGTGTATTCGTCATTGCCATACTGGCGTATCACCCGGCGTGATGGTATGGGGTGCCATTGGTTATGAAACGTCCCCTTTGAACAATTTATACACGACTGTGCTTAAACTGACACACAATAATTTTAGCGCAACGCAATCTGACTATCAAAGATCCCTGCAAAAGAATGGCCCTGAATAACATTAAACTATACCTTTCAGAAATCACTTACCTCACAAAAATCTTCATTACTCGAACTACTGCAATACAGCGAGCGCTACTACTGCCAGCTAAATAAAAGATTCAAACTACGGAAGTCACTAACTACTGATAGGGATAGTTAGCAAATGAAAGATTTTAATAGAGAACAAACAATGTAGTTACCTTAATAGTCATAATATATATATATATATATATATATATATATATATATATATATATATATATATATAGCAGTTCATGACAAATTACAAAACTCTGCCATCTCTCTCCCCACATCCACCACTGCTGGCGGCTCACCTCCAATTGCGCAACGCTACGCGCTGTTCACATCCAGCTGCTGCTGCCCAACACTACAATGGCAGACAACAATGCAAACTAGCCACAGACTGCACACAGCACAGCCAGTGATTTTCATACAGAGAGCGCTACGTGGCGGCGGCGTTACCAATATAAGAACCTAAACAGCCTACTTACATAAAGAAAACATAAACAGCCTACTTACATAGCCCCCATGCTCCCCACAAAAAATTTTACAAAATATTTTTGCGCAGTGGCCAATAATGATTTGAAAAAATTTTTCATAATTACAATAACAAAGATATCAAATGCACACACTTATTTATACAATGTTGGTCAAAAGCTAAAATTTTCTCACAGTCCATAAAGACAGTCCAGATTGTTCATCACTGTAAAATTGCAGTGTTTTACTCAAAGTCTGAGCAGTAAAAGACAATGCACACGGAAGTAGTGGATATCCATGCAGTCGTGAAGAAGTAGTGTTGTCCTTCCAACGGAAAGACTGTGCTGACTCTTGACATGCAGACAGGTAATGGGCCACAACAGAGCAAACCCACAGCAGAGTCAGTCGAAGTTGATGAATATTGGTAGGTAGGTCATCACAGAGCAGACCCACTGTAGTCCTGGTAGAGAGTATGGTATTGGTGGGCCACCAGAGGTGCAGACCCACTGCAGTCCTTGTAGAAATAATGGTACTGTTGGGTCATCAAAGATGCAGACCCACTGTAGTCCTTGTAGAAATGGCCAGCAGCCATCTGTTGTGACTGTGCAGGTGCACAATCACCATTGAAGAGTCTTGCAGTTAATATAGCAAGTCCATAATCACCACTTGTGCACTCACAAAGTTTTTGGAATTGTCCTTAGAACCAGCAATGCTGTTATCCAGTCCCTTGCTGAATTATCAACACACGTGCAAACACTAACAGTCCCTACTTCTCACATATTGTCCATATACTATGACCATCAGAAACGTGTGCAGTGAAATGGAACTCACAAGTTACTTAATTTGATTAACTGGTGTCAATTACAATATTATAACATGAGAATACAATTACAAAGGTACAAAATACATCATTAAAAACATAACAATACAGATAACATTTGTTGTACAGGCTTTACAACAGAATAGAAATAAACATATACATCAGTGTTACAGGAATTATGACATAAGTACATACATAAAAGATCAGAATAACTTTCGAAACATCAACTTCACACATAAGCAACAAAACAGAATAAATAATGTCTAAACATCTTTACAAAGTAAAGAACATAGTATTAGAAAAATTCTACAACATAGCTCTCAGCAGATAAACACATAAAGACAGGAAAAACACAAATACACAAGGGTACACAAACATATAGTGGGATAACACAAAAGGAAAGGACAGGGTTTGTTTCACAGCAGTATTTTGCATGGAGATCTCCCTTTGTTCATCATTATTCCCAAAAGTCCTATCTAAGCCTGCTTTCTGTATTCTGTTCACATCCTCTGTCAAAAATAGTTTTTCTCCACTGTACACTACTTTTTTTTGCCTTCTCAATGCATTTCTTCCAATTCATCATAACTCATTGTCTTATAGGCTACCCCCTCTTAAGCTAACTTAAATTTACTGAGCTCAGATGCTAAACTAAGGGACGAGGCAATGCAGCAGCACATAACAAATTAACACAAACAGCAATGCAAAAAAAAATGGAAAATTGCAAAGCAAGCTACAGTAAATCTAAATTACCAAGCAATGCAACATTACAACTAATATGAGCCAATGTGCAGCAACAAGAAAACTAAATCCGTAGTAAAACTGGCTTAACAGAGTTATACAAAGTCAAATTCAGTAACACTATGCCTGGCAATCAGCAGTAACTTATACCTAAACATGACATAGCTCAAGCAGAAAAAATATTACAGTAAAAACAACAATGCAGATAAGGGAAATGTATATTCACATCTTAACACTAAAGTGATGCATCACTAGAACTTACACTAGCAGATAAGTTACCAAATCGTAAATAAATTATTTATGCAATTCCTGTGAAGGGAAATGTCTATTTATGTGCCCTCGTTTTCTTGGAAGTAGATCATAAAGTTCTTATTGACTGGATCTGTAGGCATAAAATAACTATATTAGTACATATATTAAATTTTATTTTAACCAATGCTGCAGTGCAGCTAGGAACTAGATATTAAGGAAAATGAGCAAATATGTACAAAGGACGGCATGAAACATCATTCATTAGCCATATGGCATTTCATAATGCAGTAAAAATTCCCACAATTCTAGAGGAAGACGCTTGTCATAATCAGGTGTGCAGATGTAAGTATCTTTCCAAGTAATGAGGGTGTCGCATTTGCAATGTTTTCTCTGAAGGAATGTCAACAGCGAGGTTAATGTCTCTTTTTTTTTTCTCCACCTCTGCCTCTGAAAGGCACTAATGGCTTTTTTCCAGGCGTCTGACGCGCAGCTGGGTGCACACGACGCATTACGTACAGGTGGTCACTTAACTTCCTTACGGAAATATTTACGACAGCAGTTTCCGCGACAGTGACAGTCTCATATAAAAATATTTCACAGGTCAAGAATTTGCGTTGCAAATGTGTAGAAACAAAATCTTATGAATATAACAGTGTCCAATAAAATTTTCGCCGGCATTGTGATACATTCACGCATTTACACACATTTCATAACTCTTAAAGTACGATTCTTGGTTTCCAACATCCTTTTTCACAAGTCAAGAGCCCCTAACCTCTATTCATTATTCATATACATATAAACACGTAATCACATTCCTCATATATGGTAGCATCATTTTATTGACATAAACATACCTCAACAGCATAATAGGTTGGTTGGTTTGGGGAAGGAGACCAGACAGTGTGGTCATCGGTCTCATCGGATTAGGGAAGGATTGGGAAGGAAGTCAGCCGTGCCCTTTCAGAGGAACCATCCCGGCATTTGCCTGGAGTGATATAGGGAAATCACGGAAAACCTAAATCAGGATGGCCGGACGCGGGATTGAACCGTCGTCCTCCCGAATGCGAGTCCAGTGTCTAACCACTGTGCCACCCCACTCGGTAACAGCATAATACACATCGTCGTCGTAAAAATAACATCATAACACCTCAGTCAAATCTCAAAAAAGTCGTAGCTTCCTCCAATAATTTCAAACCATAAAAAATATTCTCTGCTCATTTCAATAGTGTCATCTGCCTCAAACGTACTTTAAAAATCATGATCTCATACCAAATACATCATTCAAAGCTCTCATAGTATCACTATGGGTCCGAAGAAATATGAACAGTTCACAAAGTACAGACAAAATACAATTTCGTAAATGTGAAATTATCCAACGGTGTAATCACGTAAACATCTGTCACTGACGTAGTAAAAAACATGTTTATCTCTCAGTTAAATGATCAGATAGCTGTGTAATTTATGTTTTAGAGAAATATGGTAGCGATGTGTAAAGTTGTACAATCAAACACCATATTAGCTAGGGTTCCTTGTGCTTGCCAAACACATGGTACACAAAGTAAGCGTGTACCCCCCTGAGGTTTAATGCAATTATACCCTCAGGTGTTACAGATTACAGCAATGGAATCAAATGTATCACGGAAAACTTTCTTTGTAATTCAAAAATCTTTAAAAATAAATGTTTTAAGTACAAAATTAATCACTGAAATGCGTGTCCTGTAGCGCTAAATGTGCGTCTTGTCGTAAGATAATCTCTGTGGAAGTGACGTAGTTATTGTCCTCCGAAAGATAAGTTCTGCAGAAGCCAATGTACTTACCTCATGATAAACAAAAGTGAAATGCTTTGCGTATAGATATCTTAGTTATTACGCATATTGCCGTGATGAAGAAATTACTGTACTGTAACATATTGTTGTGCTACGGAAAAGGCTGTCTCCTTGTAGCTATACCACAAAAGTTACTAATAAAACATGTTTTGCTTTCCAGAAGAATTCAGAAAAAACTGTGCAGATATGAAACAGATACACCGCAAAAGCAACATTGTAAATTGTCACGCATTAGCAGTGTCGTGATAAAATCGTGTAGCTGTCAAAGAAACCAAATACTAAGTCATCTTTAATCTCACAGAAAGTACTTTAAATCCCAAATGTATTTTCAAATAAACCAAAATGTTGCATTAAAATCTCATTAGCAGTACTGGTAAATGTTCTAATCGTGCAACTAACAAGCAAGAATGTGCACACACAATTACACTGTGTCGTCTGTTTGCAATAACAATGCATTCGTAATTTCTGCTTAAATAAGTTCTCTTGGTTCTTGACTGGATATTTAACTTCAAACATTGTTGCATGGGAACAGTTTCTAAAGTATACTAGTAACGTGAAGTGAAACGTTTTATGGCAAAGACAAAGTTAAAAAGCAGATTATTTTTCAATAAATGGTTTTACATGTGAAATGTGGTGGAAACCTTTACTGTTCCTAGTATGCAGTGTTTCAACTTCGACGCAATTATGATGTGGTATACGCCGGTAAAGAATACAGGAATTTTTCTCAAGGTTAGCGTCTATGTTATTTTTCCCTGAGCCAGCGGGCGCAGGTGGCTGCCTGCGGTGCGAGTTATTGTCTGTCTCTTTGTTGCCGCGCGTCGTTACTGGTATTAGGAGGCCTAACTTCCACAAATTCGCCTTGCCGAGAGGGCCCAGCTCTGTTTAAAGCTCGCCAGTTCTGATGGAATTCAGGTCTGTCGTTTTGTCGGTAGTTTACACAGTTTCTTTCGTGTCGGTCACGTGGTGGAGAATTTCTCCCTGAATCGTAACTGCGCGCTGAACTGTTGCGTCTGAAATTATTCTGTCTCTCTTGATAATAATTGTTCTGGTTGCCAAATTGTCTGTTTCTATGAGTGTCTCTGTCATATTCATTACTATGGAAATGCGATCTCTCTCTGTAACTATTACTCTGCCAGTGGTTGTCATACGGGTGGTGTCACTTTTGGTCACGATTTACGTGGTAAGAATAGAATTGTCGTGTCCAGTTATTGTTTCTATCGTCACGGAATTGTGACGGATGTGACCTGTAGTGATTGTTTTCCTGTTTTCACATCCCGCGACTATCTGTGTCAATTTATAATTCTTGTAAGAGTCCCTGAAAAGCTTCAATGTCGTCTTTGCAACGTCCTGCCAAAATAATATGCCGTAAATGTTCAGGTAATTTGATTAAGCAAATGCGGATGAGTTCTGAGGGGCTGTATGGGTTTGACAGGTACTGATTTTTGTGCAACAAGTCTTCAAAATATTTGACAAGACTGGAAAATTCAGATTGTTCAAAGTGTTTCATCATCATGATGCTATGTTTTACTCGGTCTTGTGTAGCTTGTGACCAATATGCTGAGAGGAACGCATGGTAAAATTCTCCTTCACTGTGACAATCGTGAATGACCGATCGCATTCTTACAGCTGGTTCATTCTCCAAGTAGCCACACATAAATTCTAACCTGTGCTCCAATGACCAGTTGGGAGGAAAACAATGAGCGAATTGATGGGGCCACGCTTGTGGATGGATGTCGTTGGCAGAATTCTTAAACGTTTTGAATTTACGTGTAGTAATGAACCGCTTATAGTCAAAATCATCGTGTCGGTGAGTAGCATGTCGGTCATTGTTACGTCGTATCGGCGGTTCCATCTCAAAATTCGGTGCACATTGCCAATTTCTTTCATAACTTCCGAACTGCCCTGTGTTATTATTTTGTGGCTGTTCCGTATTTCTATGTCCCTCTTCCCGTATTGGGGCGCGAGTGTCCTCTGAAATACGTAATTCTTGTATTACCTGTGTCAGCTGATCTTGTACTTCCCGGATTTCTCTTTTGTACTGTGTATTGATTTGATTCAGATTTTGTTTCAGTTTCCTAATTTGTTCGCACTCTTCTGTGTCATTAAAGACTACCGGTTTTGTGTCATTCAGATTATCATCTACCTTCGTAGATAAGTTAGTGACCTGATCCGAAAGTTCGGCTACTTTCTCCGATAGTGAACACATTTCCTCAGTGTGTCTTTCTGAACCAATTTTCAGAGTATCTACTGTATCCTTTAAGTTTTCTTGAGTTTTTGCAAGTTGTGTAACCGAATCGGTAGATGCAACTGAGTCAATTTTAGCTTGCAGGGTCTCATGATTTTCATGAACAATGGTTTGCAGTTCTTTTATGGCTGCTTCGTGATTCTGTAATGCATTTTCATGCCGCGAAAAAATAGGTTGAAAATGCTCACAAATTTGTGTTTTTACGTCATTACAGACCTTTTGACATTTCTATTCGATTTTATGTAACTCAGTAGTTAAATCTTCACGTGTTTGTTCAAGGGTATGTTCCACTGAGTCTAACTTTTGAAGATTTTGTTCCATTGTGTCTAACTTTTGAAGCTATTGCTGTGTTTGTCTCTGATTTTGTTCCATTGTGTCTAACTGTTGCTGTGTTTGTCTCTGATTTTGTTCCATTGTGTCTAACTTTTGAAGCTTTTGTCCCATTTGTTGCATTAACTGTAATAACAATGCACTGGTGTCTGAAACATGTTCCTCAGTGCTTTTCGGCAGTGAATTTGCACCGGCAACATTCACATTTTGACAAGCAGAAAATGTGTCTTGACTTATTTGAGAAAAGGGTGAGGACGCAAAACCTGAATCTACAGTATTTGCAAGATTGTGTCCTGTCATTTCGGATTCCTGAGGCAAGCTGTTGCCGACTGATCGATCGATAATGCTTCCCTGTCCACTAATTGTTTCACTGTCTACACCATTGTTTGCAGCCTGCTCCATTTCCCTATGTACAATTACCAAATTACTACTTTGAACATTGGTTAATTCATTACTCGGTGGCGTTAACACACTGCTTTCGTCTTCACTGTCATTTCTCAGTTTACTTTGGAGCCTAGTGTTACGTTTTTCACACGCCATTATTGTCACAATATTTCACACGATAACACAAAAAGACACAATTTGAAGAGCAAAAATAAGAGAACACATTAACATAGAACTGAAAATAATATCTAGTTAATTGCAAGCGCAGCTGCGAAATAATTGGTGCAAATCTACTTGCATGCCACAACTGTTTTACTGTACAACAATGAAAGGCTGCAACTACAAAGGAGATTCTCTCTACATTTACGTGCTAGCAATAAACAAAATCTACACTAATTACACAAACTACAAGAAAAAATCAGAAGATTCCAGTGAGGTATCCTGGCAGGGTCGCCATATGAAACGTCCCCTTTGAACAATTTATACACGACTGTGCTTAAACTGACACACAATAATTTTAGCGCAACGCAATCTGACTATCAAAGATCCCTGCAAAAGAATGGCCCTGAGTAGCATTAAACTATACCTTTCAGAAATCACTTACCTCACAAAAATCTTCATTACTCGAACTACTGCAATACAGCGAGCGTTACTACTGCCAGCTAAATAAAAGATTCAAACTACGGAAGTCACTAACTACTGATAGGGATAGTTAGCAAATGAAAGATTTTAATAGAGAACAAACAATGTATTTACCTTAATAGTCATAATATATATATATATATATATATAGCAGTTCATGACAAATTACAAAACTCTGCCATCTCTCTCCCCACATCCACCACTGCTGGCGGCTCACCTCCAATTGCGCAACGCTACGCGCTGTTCACATCCAGCTGCTGCTGCCCAACACTACAATGGCAGACAACAATGCAAACTAGCCACAGACTGCACACAGCACAGCCAGTGATTTTCATACAGAGAGCGCTACGTGGCGGCGGCGTTACCAATATAAGAACCTAAACAGCCTACTTACATAAAGAAAACATAAACAGCCTACTTACAGTTACACGTCTCGGTCACCTCTTGTTCGCCGTCCGAAAACCTCTCAACCTCTTGTTCGCATTGACGGCACTTTGAACAGTGGACGTTACATTTCAGATGTGTTACAACCCGTGGCTCTACCCTTCATTCGATCCCTGCGAAACCCTACATTTCAGCATGATAATGCACGACCGCATATTGCAGGTCCTGTACGGGCCTTTCTGGATACAGAAAATGTTCGACTGCTGCCCTGGCCAGCACATTCTCCAGATCTCTCACCAACTGAAAACGTCTGGTCAATGGTGGCCGAGCAACTGGCTCGTCACAATTCGCCAGTCACTACTCTTGATGAACTGTGGTATCGTGTTGAAACTGCATGGGCAGCTGTACCTGTATACGCCATCCAAGCTCTGTTTGACTCAATGCCCAGGCATATCAAGGCCTTTATTACGGACAGAAGTGGTTGTTATGGGTACTGATTTCTCAGGATCTATGCACCCAAACTGTGTGAAAATGTAATCACATGTCAGTTCTAGTATAATATATTTGTCCAATGAATACCGGTTTATCATCTGCATTTCTTCTTGGTGTAGCAATGGCCAGTAGTGTACTAAGGAGACTGCCTACACTACGCTTGTCCGTCCTCTTTTAGAATACTCCTGCGCGGTGTGGGATCCTTACCAGATAGGACTGACGGAGTACATCGAAAAAGTTCAAAGAAGGGCAGCACGTTTTGTATTATCGCGAAATATGGGAGAGAGTGTCACAGAAATGATACAGGATTTGGGCTGGACATCATTAAAAGAAAGGCGTTTTTCATTGCGACGGAATCTTCTCACAAAATTTAATCACCAACTTTCTCCTCCGAATGCGAAAATATTTTGTTGACGCCGACCTACATAGGGAGGAATGATAACCACGATAAAATAAGGGAAAACAGAGCACGTACGGAAAGATATAGGTGTTCGTTCTTTCCGCGCGCTATACGAGGTTGGAATAATAGAGAATTGTGAAGATGGTTCCTTGAAACCTCTGTCGGCACTTAAATGTGATTTGCAGAGTAGCCATGTAGATGTACACTCCTGGAAATTGAAATAAGAACACCGTGAATTCATTGTCTCAGGAAGGGGAAACTTTATTGACACATTCCTGGGGTCAGATACATCACATGATCACACTGACAGAACCACAGGCACATAGACACAGGCAACAGAGCATGCACAATGTCGGCACTAGTACAGTGTATATCCACCTTTCGCAGCAATGCAGGCTGCTATTCTCCCATGGAGACGATCGTAGAGATGCTGGATGTAGTCCTGTGGAACGGCTTGCCATGCCATTTCCACCTGGCGCCTCAGTTGGACCAGCGTTCGTGCTGGACGTGCAGACCGCGTGAGACGACGCTTCATCCAGTCCCAAACATGCTCAATGGGGGACAGATCCGGAGATCTTGCTGGCCAGGGTAGTTGACTTACACCTTCTAGAGCACGTTGGGTGGCACGGGCTACATGCGGACGTGCATTGTCCTGTTGGAACAGCAAGTTCCCTTGCCGGTCTAGGAATGGTAGAACGATGGGTTCGATGACGGTTTGGATGTACCGTGCACTATTCAGTGTCCCCTCGACGATCACCAGTGGTGTACGGCCAGTGTAGGAGATCGCTCCCCACACCATGATGCCGGGTGTTGGCCCTGTGTGCCTCGGTCATATGCAGTCCTGATTGTGGCGCTCACCTGCACGGCGCCAAACACGCATACGACCATCATTGGCACCAAGGCAGAAGCGACTCTCATCGCTGAAGACGACACGTCTCCATTCGTCCCTCCATTCACGCCTGTCGCGACACCACTGGAGGCGGGCTGCACGACGTTGGGGCGTGAGCGGAAGACGGCCTAGCGGTGTGCGGGACCGTAGCCCAGCTTCATGGAGACGGTTGCGAATGGTCCTCGCCGATACCCCAGGAGCAACAGTGTCCCTAATTTGCTGGGAAGTGGCGGTGCGGTCCCCTACGGCACTGCGTAGGATCCTACGGTCTTGGCGTGCATCCGTGCGTCGCTGCGGTCCGGTCCCAGGTCGACGGGCACGTGCACCTGCCGCCGACCACTGGCGACAACATCGATGTACTGTGGAGACCTCACGCCCCACGTGTTGAGCAATTCGGCGGTACGTCCACCCGGCCTCCCGCATGCCCACTATACGCCCTCGCTCAAAGTCCGTCAACTGCACATAAGGTTCACGTCTATGCTGTCGCGGCATGCTACCAGTGTTAAAGACTGCGATGGAGCTCCGTATGCCACGGCAAACTGGCTGACACTGACGGCGGCGGTGCACAAATGCTGCGCAACTAGCGCCATTCGACGGCCAACACCGCGGTTCCTGGTGTGTCCGTTGTGCCGTGCGTGTGATCATTGCTTGTACAGCCCTCTCGCAGTGTCCTGAGCAAGTATGGTGGGTCTGACACACCGGTGTCAATGTGTTCTTTTTTCCATTTCCAGGAGTGTAGATGTAGATGTAGATTCTGCATTGTAAATAAGAAAAGAAAATTCCCTTAAATCATTCAGACAACTCCATGAGATACTCGAGAAAGATGTTCCCAACTTTTACCAGATTCTCGGACAATGCTTATAACTGCACATATGCACTGTCTGCTCCCTTCGGCGTGCTGCAAGTGAGAACGTACCTCGACAGTTTGTCATCTCACCGTTCATACATACACTTGCTGCAAGACCGGAAGACGAATAACAAATTGAAAAATTATCCAACAATAAACAGAATTCAACAGTACTCCTTACTATGCAAGTGATGCTGTTAGCGTGTCGACAGGTTTCACAGCTTAATCCACATTAAGCTTACACCGAGTGTGTACGTCAAATTCAGATGCCGAGGAAGGGACCAGAAGAAGAGGCACTAAAAACTGGTTATAAGTTTTCTTCAGAAGAATCTGTGTGTTTTCTTTTTAACTGTTTTCGCGTTGCTTTTAATCTTCCAGAACTTGAACTGACAGGCACCATTTTAAATTTGAAGGTTTCTGTTTTGGTCAAAAGCTAGCACACCTGAGGAAATTTAAATTCAGACCCTGAAAGGCCTTAACATTTTAAAATACACTGACCATTCATATTAATGTGACCACCTGTCAAAACCCTGAATAACCATCTTTTGTACCGCGGACCGCTGCGAGACGTGGAGGAAGAGAATAAATGATGCTCTGCAAAGTACCTACAGGCACGTGGAGCCATGTCGACTCGAGTGCCGTGGCAGCTGCGCTAGGTTTCTCGGTTGGGCATTAAACTAAACATGGTGCCCTTCCAACCACGCACGTACACTACGAGCTGTGTGACACGTTGCATTGTCCTGCTGGTAGGTACCATCTTGCCGAGAGAAGACAAACAGCATGAAGAGGTGGACATAGTCCGCAATGATAGCTGTTTATTTGTGTTGATCTATTGTGTGTTCCGGATTGAAGTGGTCACCCAGAGACTGTCATGAAAACTTCCCCAGACTTTCCGACGACTCTTGTAAGGCGTTTGCTTTCGGACGTTTCACGCTGTAAACGCAAACTGCCGTCTACCCAATGGAGCATAAAATGTTATTCATCTGAAAAAGCCACCTGTCATCACTCATTGGACATCCAATTGCGGTATTGGGGTGAGTCTTCCAGACTTCGTCACCGATGAACCGCAGTCAGCATTGGTGCATGAACCAGAAGCCTGCTGCAGAGACCCATACGTAGTAACCTTTGCTGAACGATCATTGGGGAGACAATGTCGGTAGCCCCTTGGTTCATTTGGGCGGTCATTGCTCAACAATTGCACATCGGTTCATCCGTGCACATCTCTGCAGCCGCCATGCACCCCTCTCATCTATGGATTGTGGTGCACCACAGTTGCCTTATCGCCATTTTCGGAAAGCTCCATTTTGCAATGTATGGTATATTTTAACACAGCGGTACGTGGGCCATTTACAAACTTAGCCGTTTCGGAAATGCTTTCAGGCTCGGCCCGAAAGCCAATGATCATGCCATTTTGGACATCAGATAAATCGCTCTGTTTCCACATTACGGCAATGTCTGCACTGTTTTCCGCAACCCCCCCCCCCCCCAACACGTTTTATACATCTTCCACTCTTAGTGCAGCTACTGCCGGCTATGGGTGGTTATTACACGTTGACGTCGAAGACAGGCGGTGGTCAGATTAATGTGACTGTACCGTGTATTAAGTTTCCTTTAATTTACGTCTATGGTCACAAACTTTTTGTTAACAGATTACCGGTTTCGGTCTTTAATGACCATCATCAGATCTGTTTCATAAAAACAAAGTCCTAATGTACTGCAGAGGTGGCATCGTCAAATGTTAAATGCAGAATCAGCACCAGCATCGTCAAATACATATAAATAAGATCACATGCACGAGTCATGCGAACAACATGCGAACAAACACACACACCCATGCCCGAAGGAGGACTCTAACCTCTGCAGGGACCAACCGTCCTTTCAAAAGAACAGTACCAATGTTCTTTCCCCTCTACCCCCTACTCTTTTCCTGCCGGAACTTGTGCTAAGTTTCTAATGAACTTATCGTCGACGGGATGTTAAATCGTAAATTGTGTTCTTCGGAAGACGGAAGACTAATAAAATATTTATGTTCCAAATGTCGCCTACCTTCGCAAATAAAATTCGATAACGTGAGAAAAGCCATTCTGTAAAAGGATACGTATTTTATTGTACAAAGCAAAAGCTCCCAGTTCAGCGTTACAACTTTGTGCCGAGACTGTCGGGCGTGAAAGGCCACGAGGCGCTCTGAACAAGTGGCAGCTGCAGAGCCGGGCGCGCCTGCATTTGATGTAATGCCGTAATAATTTTAATTGGCGCGCTCGCGGCCGCTGGGGCTCGTAATTGGAAGCCGTCGGGTCCGTCGCTGACCGCATCGTTAGCCGTCGCCGTGCTCTTCAAAGGCCCGTCTGTCTGCGCGCGGCTCTTCGTTACGTGTTCACGGGCAAGTGGCCACCGGACCCGGGCAAGGGCGCAGCTGGACGGAGCCGCTGCTGGCGCCTTGGCGCGCCCCTTTCGCTTTCCGTCTCCTTCTCTCCCGGTCCGTGGCCGTTTGCTCTGCACAGTGCGTCATCTTGCACTCCTTGTTACTACGGACACTTGTTCCGATAGTGGATCCACTATCTGAGAACGAGAGCGCTTAGCGATTGGCAACAAAAAAAATTTTCTCGCTGACACTGTACACGAATTTATACAGGGTGTTACAAAAAGGTACGGCCAAACTTTCAGGAAACATTCCTCACACACAAAGAAAGAAAATATGTTATGTGGACATGTGTCCGGAAACTATTACTTTCCATGTTAGAGCTCATTTTATTACTTCTCTTCAAATCACATTAATCATGGAATGGAAACACACAGCAACAGATCGTACCAGCGTGACTTCAAACACTTTGTTACAGGAAATGTTCAAAATGTCCTCCGTTAGCGAGGATACACGCATTCACCCTCCGTCGCATGGAATCCCTGATGCGCTGATGCAGCCCTGGAGAATGGCGTATTGTATCACAGCCGTCCACAATACGAGCACGAAGAGTCTCTACGTTTGGTACCGGGGTTGCGTAGATAAGAGCTTTCAAATGCCCCCGTAAATGAAAGTCAAGAGGGTTGAGGTCAGGAGAGCGTGGAGGACATGGAATTGGTCCGCCTCTTCCAATCCATCGGTCACCGAATGTGTTGTTGAGAAGCGTACGAACACTTCGGCTGAAATGTGCAGGAGCTCCATCGTGCATGAACCACATGTTGTGTCGTACTTGTAAAGGAACATGTTCTAGCTGCACAGGTAGAGTATCCCGTATGAAATCATGATAACGTGCTCCATTGAGCGTAGGTGGAAGAACATGGGGCCCAATCAAGACGTCACCAACAATGCCTGCCCAAATGTTCACAGAAAATCTGTGTTGATGACGTGATTGCACAATTGCGTGCGGATTCTCGTCAGCCCACACATGTTGATTGTGAAAATCTACAATTTGATCACGTCGGTATGAAGCCTCATCCGTAAAGAGAACACTTGCACTGAAATGAGGATTGACACATTGTTGGATGAACCATTCGCAGAAGTGTACCCGTGGAGGCCAATCAGCTGCTGATAGTGCCTGCACACGCTGTACATGGTACAGAAACAACTGCTTCTCCCGTAGCACTCTCCATACAGTGACGTGGTCAACGTTACCTTCTACAGCAGCAACTTCTCTGACGCTGACATTAGGGTTACCGTCAACTGCACGAAGAATTGCCTCGTCCATTGCAGGTGTCCTCGTCGTTCTAGGTCTTCCCCAGTCGCGAGTCATAGGCTGGAATGTTCCGTGCTCCCTAAGACGCCGATCAATTGCTTCGAACGTCTTCCTGTCGGGACACCTTCATTCTGGAAATCTGTCTCGGTACAAACGTACCGCGCCACGGCTTTTGCCCCGTGCTAATCCATACATCAAATGGGCATCTGCCAACTCCGCATTTGTAAACATTGCACTGACTGCAAAACCACGTTCGTAATGAACACTAACCTGTTGATGCTACGTACTGATGTGCTTGATGCTAGTACTGTAGAGCAATGAGTCGCATGTCAACATAAGCACCGAAGTCAACATTACCTTCCTTCAATTGGCCCAACTGGCGGTGAATCGAGGAAGTACAGTACATACTGACGAAACTAAAATGAGCTCTAACATGCAAATTAAGCGTTTCCGGACACATGTCCACATAACATCTTTTCTTTATTTGTGTGTGAGGAATGTTTCCTGAAAGTTTGGCCCCTCCACGCCCGCACCAACGTGGTGACCAGACCTTAAGTTCTACTGTCACCTCCGTCAACATGTTAGTTATCTAATAGGTGGATCACAGGATGCTGGGCCGTGATGTTATCCGTGCGTCTTGGTAAGACTACGCATTAACACGGTCCATCAGGTGATAGTGGACGAAACGCGAATGAGGGTAGCAATTTGAAGAGCAGAGGGAGAAAAGTGCCAAGGCTCGTGCCGTGGGAAAAAAACCTCTGCGACAGTGGGATGGGTAGTAAGAGCTGTAGTGGCTTACTAGCTGCGATAGTTCATGCAAGGTTGGGTTTGTTAGTATGGGTATCGTGCGTCATTACCGTGGCAGGCGATGGCGATGTATCCGAGTTTGCTGCAGTCGCTGCATTCCTGGAACAATCAAGATCGTTATACAGTAGTGGGAGATCGGCCATAGATCATCTCACTGTGTGGGGGTTGTGTGGAGCTTGTCTGCATGCAGTGTACGGTACGGCTTCCCTGCGTGGTGCCAGTTATTCGGCAAGTGTGTTCCAACTGGATATCCAGTAATGGTGTCTGATTAACAGGGGCTCACCTGTACCGTTGTGTTTGCGTGTACTTGGCCATAGATGTTCGGTCCTTACAAGTATGTCTTTTAGTCTTTTATGTTTCCTTGTATGATTGTGGTCGTAGTTCCCCAGATTCAGAATAAACGGGTTCTGTGAATGTCTGGAGTTTCTGTATAGTCTTGTGGTGAGTTTGTGGATTACCTCCGTGAGAGTCTAAAGTCGGTATTCCCGGTGAAGGTCCGCGATGTGTGTGTATCGTGGAGCATTGCTTATGATTTTGAGTACTTTGTTTTGTATGAGCTGGAGACGCGAAGTGGCCGTGCGGTTAAAGGCGCTGCAGTCTGGAACCGCAAGACCGCTACGGTCGCAGGTTCGAATCCTGCCTCGGGCATGGATGTTTGTGATGTCCTTAGGTTAGTTAGGTTTAACTAGTTCTAAGTTCTAGGGGACTAATGACCTCAGAAGTTGAGTCCCATAGTGCTCAGAGCCATTTTTTTGAGCTGGAGACGGCGCAGGCGTGTAGGCGCAGCGTATCCCCAGACAGGAGCTGCGTACGTCATCAGGTGTCGAATAAGTGTCATGTACATGGACCTCAACACCCTTCTGTTCAGTGTGCTACGCCTGTTGAGCATAGGGTAGAGCTGTTAGAGCCTCGCGGTTGCTCGGTTGGTCATGTGTTGTATGTGGTCCCCCCCAGAGTAATTTCCGGTCCAGTCAGACATCGAGGTATTTGACTTCCTCGCGGAAACGTATTGGGCGTGCATTTAGAGTTATTGGTCTGCAGTATCGGTATTAGGGCAGTTGCTTCGGTCCTTCTAGTGACTAGTGTTCACCAAATGACGAAAGAAAACATTCTTGTCGCTTACTTCATTTTCACTGCACATGCCTTAAAACTGTCGCATCAGGCACGACGTTTTAATATGTTACTTCGTTACTAATAACTCTGTTAGCAACATATACTGAAGAGCCAAAGAAACTGGTACACCTGCCTAATATCGTGCAGCCCCCCCCCCCCCCCCCCCGAGCACGCAGAAGTGTCGCAACACGACGCGTCATAGACCCGACTAACTTCTGAAGCAGTGCTAGAGGAAACTGACACCATGAATCCTGCAGGGCTGTCCATAAATCCCTAAGAGTACTAGAGGATGGAGATTTTTTTCTGAACAGCACGTTGCAACGCATCCCAGATATGCTCAATAATGTTCATGTCTGGGGAGTTAGGTGGCCAGCGGAAGTGGTTAAACTCAAAAGAGTGTTCCTGGAGCGACTCTGTAGCAGTTCAGGATGTGTGGGGTGTCCCATTTTCCTGCTGGAATTGCCAAGTCCGTCGGAATGCACAACAGACATGAATGGATGCAGATGATCAGAGAAGATGCTTACGTACGTGTCACCTGTCAAAGTCGTATCTAGACGTATCAGGGGTCCCATATCACTCCAACTGCACACGCCCCACACCATTATACAGCTTCCACCGGCTTGAACAGTCTCGTGCTGACAACCAGGGTCCATGGATTCATGAGGTTGTCTCCACACCCGTACACGTCGATCCGCTCGATACAATTTGAAACAAGACTCGTCCGTTCAGGTAACAATTTCCCAGTCATCAACAGTCCAATATCAGTGTTGACGGGCCTAGGCGAGGCGTAAAGCTTTGTGTCGTGCAGCCATCAAGGGTACACGAGTGGGCCTTCGGCTCCGAAAGCCCATATCGATGATGTTTCGTTGAATGGTTCGCATGCTGACACTTGTTGATGGCCCAGCATTGAAATATGGAGCAATTTGTGAAAGGTTTGCACTTCCGTCACTTTGAACGATTCTCTTCAGTCGTCGTTGGTCCCGTTCTTGCAGGATCTTTTTCCGACCGCAGCGATGTCGGAGATTTGATTTACCGGATTCCTGATATTCACTGTACACTGGTGAAATGATCGTATGAGAAAATTCCCGCATCATCGCTACCTCGGAGATGCTGTGTCCCATCGCTCGTGCTCAGACTATAACACCACGTTCAAACTCACTTGCATCTTGAGAACCTGCCATTGTAGCAGCAGTAACCGATCTAAAAACTGCACCAGACACTTGTTGTCTGTATTTTGCATATTGAACCGTGGCGGGCTTCCTCTTTGAATTCCTGCCCCGCACGTCTGGCGTTTGGCCACTTCTCGCTGCTCGGAGCTTGCGCCAGGGGGCGTGGTGGAGCCGCGCTGGGTGGCGAAGAACGGCAGCGGATTGCACGGGCAGTCGCTGTTTTGAAGCCGGACCGGGGTGGGGGGGGGGGGGGCGGGGGGGGGAGGGTGAGCCGCGCAGGGCCCATGGGCAGTGTGTGCCGTTCGGCGGAACTTGTGCCATGGAGTGATTGGTAGCCAGTTAAACATTTGGTCCATTTAATAGTTGTGGGCACGGACGTTATCGGAAGACGGAACATTGGTGTGGCGTTGTCTATTTGAATTTGATATTGGTTTTTCTCGGTGGAAGTCACGTTGTGCAACGAGCTTTCTGATCAGATAAACTGCATGATTTGAGCCGTGTTGAGTGACTTAATACCTTGTGGCATTGCCATGGAAGGGGTTAGGGTAACATGTGGCAGCGGGAGACACCTGTTAATGCAATTCAATTTCCCACGTTCAGCTGTGGAGTGGATGATTTGGTAATCCTGTACATTGTTTTAAGCATGACCATGTTTAGCCTTAGACCAAATTTTTGTAGAGCATCATCTGAAGTATCTGTTGATCTGCACAAGTTCTGTGGTCACCCGGTTGTATTAAGTGAGAATGACGGTGAAATTTAGGCGCTTCTTTAGTCTGTTCCAGTTTTCTACTGTTGTGGCACGCTTTCACAGTCTTGGATCTGGACTCAGTGCGTGTTCATCGTATTTGGCTGTTAACGTCGGCCCGACGGTGTGGCCGAGCGGTTCTAGCCGATACAGTCTCGAACCGCGCGACCGCTACGGTCGCAGGTTCGAATCCTGCCTCGTGCATGGATGTGTGTGATGCCCTTAGGTTAATTAGGTTTAAGTAGTTCTAAGTTCTAGGGGACTGATGACCTCAGATGTTAAGTCCCATAGTGGTCAGAACCATTTGAACCATTTTTTACGGAATGATGACCTAAAGTGTCAGGTACACACACCAGCCCTGCCTGTCCCACAGGCGAGAAGCGACTGGCCGCACACACCTGGCCAGCATGGCTGGCACGCTGATGCATCGCCTTTGTACCTGTGGGTCCAGCATGGATTAGTGTCCTCTAACTGCTATGCATGGCAGCCTGTCCCACAGTCGAGACGTATCTGACTGGTGCCCGTGATGTGAACGATGACTCGTCGAGAGGTTCTATACGTGACAGCTCTATGACATGGCCTAATTGCCGAGAGAGAAGTTTTCCTAGCGACCCACCCTTTCAGGCATGGCAAAAAGGTTGTCAGTGTTATACACATGTCTCATGTCGATGTAGCTGACAACCAATGCTCCGTCTAGACATATGCATGCCATAGAAATATTTTGAACTGCTTTCAGAAACTGCTTACAAAAATATCCCAGAATAACACTGAATGCATTCTTCTCAATGGTCCTAGCAAGACATCACATGTTCCCTTCCAGGAAATCGTGACGTCCAGCTGTCATCATGTGTCTCAGAAACGTTAAACGTCCTCACCGCTACAAGCCTTCATCATGCCTGTGCACGCTCGCGAAAACACATTAATCATAAAAGCATTCTTGTTGTTTGGAAAGAGAGCACTATCTGAGCACAGACGGGGGGAAATCAGAACAATTACGCAAACAGAATTCGAAGCACTGTCTTACAGAAGAGAAACCTGGCTGGAGTTTTCGGTATCCTACAGCTACTGGTCTTGAGATGTCCTATTGCCACAGTGGCGGATGAGTGATGGCATCCCCGCTAGAGACGGATGGTCTGCTTCAACTTGTCTTTGAACATTTTCCTCCATCTTGTATGAATCAATTTGTAGATGCTCCTACGTCCCGGCACAAAGGATGTCTTGTGAATGAATGGAGCATTATGGTTGGCTCTTATTGACTTTACCCGCCGAATTACTGATACCGCCGGTGTGGAAGCACTGTCCAAATTTTTTTTCTTTCAGCAAATGAGACTTTAAGTGACAAAAAAAAACTATTTTGTATAGATCACCATATTACACCGATAACTAAACCCTGCAAAGTGGCCTACAAATCGTCAAATATGGAAGGAAAGACTCTTACTCAATTACACTGCTCTGCCACTGAGGACGGGAGCTTGAATACTTGAGCATGAAACCTGTCTCCAACCCATAAATACACTCCTGGAAATGGAAAAAAGAACACATTGACACCGGTGTGTCAGACCCACCATACTTGCTCCGGACACTGCGAGAGGGCTGTACAAGCAATGATCACACGCACGGCACAGCGGACACACCAGGAACCGCGGTGTTGGCCGTCGAATGGCGCTAGCTGCACAGCATTTGTGCACCGCCGCCGTCAGTGTCAGCCAGTTTGCCGTGGCATACGGAGCTCCATCGCAGTCTTTAACACTGGTAGCATGCCGCGACAGCGTGGACGTGAACCGTATGTGCAGTTGACGGACTTTGAGCGAGGGCGTATAGTGGGCATGCGGGAGGCCGGGTGGACGTACCGCCGAATTGCTCAACACGTGGGGCGTGAGGTCTCCACAGTACATCGATGTTGTCGCCAGTGGTCGGCGGAAGGTGCACGTGCCCATCGACCTGGGACCGGACCGCAGCGACGCACGGATGCACGCCAAGACCGTAGGATCCTACGCAGTGCCGTAGGGGACCGCACCGCCACTTCCCAGCAAATTAGGGACACTGTTGCTCCTGGGGTATCGGCGAGGACCATTCGCAACCGTCTCCATGAAGCTGGGCTACGGTCCCGCCCACCGTTAGGCCGTCTTCCGCTCACGCCCCAACATCGTGCAGCCCGCGTCCAGTGGTGTCGCGACAGGCGTGAATGGAGGGACGAATGGAGACGTGTCGTCTTCAGCGATGAGAGTCGCTTCTGCCTTGGTGCCAATGATGGTCGTATGCGTGTTTGGCGCCGTGCAGGTGAGCGCCACAATCAGGACTGCATACGATCGAGGCACACAGGGCCAACACCCGGCATCATGGTGTGGGGAGCGATCTCCTACACTGGCCGTACACCACTGGTGATCGTCGAGGGGACACTGAATAGTGCACGGTACATCCAAACCGTCATCGAACCCATCGTTCTACCATTCCTAGACCGGCAAGGGAACTTGCTGTTCCAACAGGACAATGCACGTCCGCATGTATCCCGTGCCACCCAACGTGCTCTAGAAGGTGTAAGTCAACTACCCTGGCCAGCAAGATCTCCGGATCTGTCCCCCATTGAGCATGTTTGGGACTGGATGAAGCGTCGTCTCACGCGGTCTGCACGTCCAGCACGAACGCTGGTCCAACTGAGGCGCCAGGTGGAAATGGCATGGCAAGCCGTTCCACAGGACTACATCCAGCATCTCTACGATCGTCTCCATGGGAGAATAGCAGCCTGCATTGCTGCGAAAGGTGGACATACACTGTACTAGTGCCGACATTGTGCATGCTCTGTTGCCTGTGTCTATGTGCCTGTGGTTCTGTCAGTGTGATCATGTGATGTATCTGACCCCAGGAATGTGTCAATAAAGTTTCCCCTTCCTGGGACAATGAATTCACGGTGTTCTTATTTCAATTTCCAGGAGTGTATATCACCACGTACCGTGTCGATTTAGTGAACATACAAATCGTTTCCTGCACCATACAAACTCGCCCCTTTTACATCATTCGTATAGCTATCGGCCGCCAGACACTCGTACAAATACCGTGAAGACAGAGAGCATAAGCACATGCACCGTAGGTACACTCCTCGCTGCACTAGATATTTTCCGTGAGGTCGGGTGGCCATCCACTCCTGAAGCATGACCAGAGCGCCCTCAGCGGACCGAAGTCACTCTCATAACTGTTCTACAAATGCCGGCCGGAGTGGCCGAGCGGTTAAAGGCGCTACAGTCTGGAACCGCACGACCGCTACGGTCGCAGGTTCGAATCCTGCCTCGGGCATGGATGTGTGTGATGTCCTTAGGTTAGTTAGATTTAAGTAGTTCTAAGTTCTAGAGGACTTATGACCACAGCAGTTGAGTCCCATAGTGCTCAGAGCCATTTGAACCATTTTTTTGTTCTACAAATCAGGGTCGGCTTCCCTAGGCACAAAAACCTTACTGCTTCTCGTCCCGACCTGCTTGCTTGCTTGCTTTTCTACACCCATCTCAGACTCTGGGACTACAGGAACATACGTATTTTTTCACATGGTTTGCCAGAATATTATACCATTTACGCGATACTTCTCGATATCAAGCATATAGCAATATCGCTAGTGCAACATAATTCCAAAGATATAGACTGGAAATTATTTCTCTACAAACTCGAAACTTTAGCGAGGTGGAGCGTGCTGTAAACCATTGAGTAACTAGAAAATTATCCCGTTTGTGAAGATCTTTACATGAAAACTCAAAAAAAAAAAAAAAAAAAAATAGAGCAAACTGATATTTCTACTCGCGAATACCGATGTCGATAATGTAACAGATACCAAATCATCCCTATAATTTACAAAGTCAACTAAGATGTTTCTCATGTCTAGAGAACCAGCAAACGTGCCTTCCACCCGTCTTTCAAATGGTTCAAGTGGCTCTAAGCACTATAATATCTGAGGTCATCAGTCTCCTAGACTTAGAACTACTTAAACCTAACTAACCTAATGACATCACACACATCCATGCCTGAGGCAGGACTCGAACCTGCGACCGTAGTAACAACGCGGTTCCGGACTGAAGTGCCTAGAACTGCTCAGCCACAGCGGCTGGGCCACCCGTCTTTGATCTGCAAGAGGCACACACCATATTCGATGTTCCCTCAACTAAATAAAGGCGCGAAATGTGCAGAAGCAGTAAACTGGACAATTTATATGGGACGGAATAATGGTTCAGCGCAAACATACGTCCATATTGAATCTTCTCAAATTTCCACACGATCACGAAAGCTGTCCAACACATACTAAGTATTAGTTTGCTATTCGGCCATCTAGAGGATGACAGCTACATTCCTGCACCCCAGCAGGCCTCTCCAATCAGACACCTACTACCGTTAGCCAGAAACGTGAATCATTCCCACCACAGGTCACCGGCGCTGCACGCCAAGCCCGCATAGGCACAATCATCCTAGAAAACCGATCACATATATGTTGTATCACTGTACTTACAATTAAATATCACGATCGCGGTCTCAAATGGACGACATTCGACAATGAGCGAAGTATCGGAGATACACCATGCTGACGGCTGTGGCTCAGGAAACAGAAATATCTGTGCCATTCTTATGACTAGACATACTCTTCCCTTTGCTGTCACAGTATTTCACGTCAAATCCATACCTTCCTTAAGACTGGACATAGTCATTTCTTTTACACAAGTCGGTACACACACACACACACACTCACACACATGTACTTTGTAAGCCTGATGATCAAGGCGAACATATCACACAACCCTTACTACTAAGTATAATACTTCGTCAATAACTGATTGCTGGCGATACGAAATAATACTAAGACAAAATCTGCGGTGGGTGGACATGTCTCATAAGTTTCCCTTGTGAGCGGTACCACTGTGTCTTAGAAAGAGAGGCGTAATCGTCTTACAAGCCGCCAGATGTTAAAAAACACAACCATATTACCATTGCAAGCAGTCTTGGTTCTACAGATGCATAGAAGTATCCATGTTAAAAACTGTACTGGCTTTATAAACCTACATATGGCATTACTTCTGAATGAAGTGGTTTTTTTCCAGACAAATACCGAGACACTGAGTACAGACTGTGATCGCTGGAGTGTATAGTATCAGACCAACAGTGCGGTTACACGTCACCGACATTGCAAACTCGTAATAAAATTACCCAATTTTGACAGTGATTCAGCTAAGGAGCGTGGTACGAAACCGGTATTTGCAGCTCCCTCACGCCACTGCCACTAGATATTCCTCCAGTATTTGTAACGCATTCTGTCTCAATGCCAAGTTAGAGGTTTGGTGACATATCGACTGGGTTATAAGCGATGGTTGATTGAGAAGGATCACAAACAGTAGTAGATGGTGTGCTAATTGAGGCCATAAGAAATGTACACTAGCTTTTCAGATCTCTAGTGCTACGCTTTCAGTAGAAATGTTGTCTGGGATTTGGAATCAAGTCTTTCCATTCAACCA
Source organism: Schistocerca cancellata (assembly GCF_023864275.1). Taxonomy (NCBI): domain Eukaryota; kingdom Metazoa; phylum Arthropoda; class Insecta; order Orthoptera; family Acrididae; genus Schistocerca; species Schistocerca cancellata. Next base: position 580,912,210 of record NC_064630.1, on the reverse strand, counting down.
CATACCTGCGTTGGATCCTATGGAGAAGTACTTTAATAATTACAGCCACTAGTGAATCATATTTCTGGCACTCTCATATCTCGAAACGAGTCACCTTTCTCGAATCTATCTGCTACAGTAAAATTCCAATGTGGTTTCAGGTAGTCCCTGTGCATCTTGCAACTGCCCCTCAGACTCTGCACTACCATCCCTACAGCTTTGAGCATGTGATCGTTCCAATGAAAAGTCGGAACTGAGTAGAAGTTGGAGAAAGCTATATCTACCACCTTCGGTAACCCATGTAGAAACAGGCCGTGACAGGACTGTGTTTTGACCATTTGATGGAAATGGGAACTGGGAGACGGACGAGGATTTTGCTACTGCACTATGGTGCATCCCCAAACTACATACAGGTACTACCGATCCACGTCCCTCAGGGCCCATTCACGTCTATCACCATAACACGCTATCTTCGTTATTAAGTACCATCCAACAAATTAAAATTACGAACTCTAAAAGCCCCACTAACTTCATCCAATAGAGGACTCGATAAGATTTTTACCGCATCTCTCTCCTCCCATATATCGAAAACATATATCACATGTATGCCAGCATCTAGCACATGTGACGATCCTAATAAATATACAGGTAGTGATCAAATGCACAGCCCAATTTAAAGTTTCATCACCTGAACTATAGGAGGATGACCGTATCCCACAGACTATACTGTAAGTCGCAAGATTCGCTCCCTATGACCCTGTGTTGTTGTTTGAAAATTACTTTTTTCTGCTGTACCACGCTTTGTACACTGCCATGCATTTTATTGTTTCACCACGACTTCGAGGTCTGTGTCAGGCACTAAACTGACACTAACACGTTCTGATCCATTGCCTCTCGCAGAAAACTAGACGTCGCACGGTGTAAATCATTTTTTACTGCTGCTACCATAGCACACCACACACACACTAGATGATATAAAATAAAAGACAGTTACAACACAAGGAAACTGGAAGAGTTTGGCGGCATTGTCAGAGTTTCCAAACTGCAGTCCGAAGGTGATTGTCGACCTGTACAGATAAACTCATCTGTCACAGTGACGGAATAGCAGATGACTCTGCGTTCTGTATCGACGGATGCCTCATATTGCAGTCATGTACGTGATCACTGTTTTGGTGTTATCCATCCCCACAAGGTGTTGCCCCTCCACCAAAACTCTTTCTCCAACTCAAACAAGCGATGTCAGTCAATCATTATGTGGTAATCAACAGCATGCCAGTGGGCGGATGGGATGGAAAAGACACCGTCAATGCACTGTAATAATAAGCATCACAGTTGATAGTGTGAACAATTTTAACAATTTTACAGTAATTTCAACACTGACCAATGATGCGACAGCATGTTTCCCAATTTCAGTATCATAGCTAAACTGCCCCTTCTCTACTGACACTAAAAATACAGATTTTACCGTGATTATCGATCCCTCAATGCAAGAACGATCACCGATGCATATCTGGTACCAAACATAACAGAGACTCTCGACAACTTGGGCCAGTGTAACTACTTCTCCACAACGGACTTAAAGAGTAGATATCACATAATAGAAGTAGCGCCGGAGGATCTACCAAAGACAGCTTTTTCCATCCCAGGTGGTCATTTTCAATATTGTCAAATACCCTTTGGCCTCGAAAATTGCACCCACCACCTTTCACAGGTTTTTTATGCTGTTCTTAGGGGATTGAAACAAAAACAATGTTTTATCTACCAGGACGACATAATAGTTTTTTTAAGGACAGGAGGAACATGTGGAACAGATGAAGGAGGTATTCAAAAGACTGAGAACAGCTCTGTTAACACTAAGTATCGATAAATGTCTTTTCAATCAACAGAGGTAAATTATCTTGGGCATATAAATACAAGGAAGGTGTGGGAACAGTTCCACGTTTTGTCTCAGCAGCAGTTTAGAATTTTTCGCCAGTGAAGACAGTTAAAAAATGGCTCAAATGGTTCTAAGCACTATAAGTCTTAACATCTGAGGTCACCAGTCCCCTAGACTTAGAACTACTTAAACCTAACTAACCTAAGGACATTACTCACATCCATGCCCGAGGCAGGATTCGAACCTGCGACCGCAGCAGCCGCGTGGTTCCAGACTGAAGCGCCTAGAATGCTAGGCCACAGCGGCCGGCGAAGACAATTAAACATTTGCCACGTTTCATCAGTCTCTATAATTATTATCGTCGATTTTTTAAAGAGCTTTTCTGAAATTCCTAGCCTTTTGAACCATCGGTCAAAGAAAGGAGCAAATTTTGAATGGTCTACCGAATGTCAGATGGAATTGTATACTTTAAAGCGAGCGTTGGCATCAAACTCCGTTTTGGTATTCCCAGATTTTGAAAAAAAATTCTGTTTTGTGATGCAAACTCTGGCGAATGTACTACGACAGACTATAGATGGTAAAGAGCGTCCTGCAGCATATGCATACTGACAGTGGAACAAAGCAGAGCAATATTATTTCACGGCTGAGAAAGAGATGCTAGCAGTAATCTACAGTTTTACGTACTTCCACTGTTACTTATATAGCCAAAAGTTTGTGGTGGATATCGCTGCTCTCAAATGGTTATTAGGGTTGAAGGACCCTTCCATTTGATTAACAAGGTGAGCACTCCATTTGAGTGAATGTAATTAAGAGGCAGTACAAGCCAGGGAAAAGGCATGTTAACACCGACAGTTTGAGTAGAAAAATTTCTGTCCTACAAACAGTGGGCTAGAGCGTTGCTTAATGGCGAAAAGCTCAAACTGCTGATGCTGACTCTCAACTATTCAAGTCGCAACCACAGTTCGTGACGCACGACGGCTTGCTGTGCAGAACAACAAAGTAAGGATTACCACTAGTGTACTGTCTATTGAGTTAGGGACATAGAAACGACGGAGGCTTCGTCCCCACCGTAGCCATCAGTGGTTCACAGCCCCACAACAGGTCACAGCAGTACACTCGCCCCACACCGAACCCAGGGTTACTGTGCGGTTCGGCCCCCAGTAGACTCCCCCCCCCCCCCCCCCCCCCCCCCCGGGGGGAACATCTCATACCAGCAGACGAGTGTAACCCCAAATGTTTACGTGGTAGAGTACTTATGGTGTACACGTACGTGGAGACAGTGTTTCCGCAGCAATCGCCGACATAGTGTTGCTGAGGCGCAATAAGGGGAACCAGTCCGCATTCACAGAGGCAGAAAGAAAACTGCCTTAAAAACCATCCACGGGCTAGCCTGTACACCGGACCTGGACACTAATCCGCCGGGCAGATTCGTGCTGAGGACCGGCATGCCTTCCCGCTCAGGAAGCAGTGCATTAGACCGCGTGGCTAACTGGGTACGTACCACTAGTAGTACCTGCAGTTTTTTGGAATGAAGTCTTGGCACAAGCAGCTGACCATATGCGTCACGCGATGCTAGGTGAAGAGTAACTGATAAAGGAATTGCCGAAAAATTTTGGTGAAAGACTAGAAAACGAGATGTCGAGCAATATGTTAGGACCTGCGTACCTCGTGCGCAACAAGCTGATAACAGCCAGCAACAGATTCCATTACAAGATCTACCGGAAGCATCGAAAATGTTTGAAATGCTTGGAATGGACATTTTAGGCACATTTAATAGAACACCAGCACGAAATAAATACAAATCTACTATAATTCACCATTTCTCGCTATGGCTGCAATTCCTGACGAAAAAGCGAGTACAGTTGCTCAAAGGTAAGTAAGTAACTGGTTGCTCGCATTTTGCATTCTGGATACGCTAATTACAGACCAGGGTACCAGTTTCATGCCCAGCCTCATGAAGCAATTGTGTCGATTGCTCCGAATTCGCAAGCTGTGAACAAGCCCCTTTCCACCCTCAAGCCAAGTTCATAGCATGATTTCGATGATTTTGAGCTATTACGTTAACCGTATTCATGAAAATTGGGACATACTTTTTTTTCGCCATGTGAGGTAACGTATAGGTGGAAAATGCATTCATCTTTCGAAGTTATTAAGCCGAAGCATGGATCTGACGTTGAACTAGTAAAAAAGTTTTCTAAGAATTTACGAGATACTTGAAAACAAGTAAAACGCGCAAATGCCAAAGTCTTAGAATGATAAGAGCAGGCAGGACACTGTGTAGGAAAATTACTGCAATATAGTATTGGCCAAAGGGTATTAGCAACGAACCCATATACACCAAAAGGTGAAACCGAAAAAATTTCTGACCCAACACCATGGACTGTACCAATTAGTGAAAATGAAAATACAGATGCCAACGAAGACTTCCATTATTCACGTGGATGTACATACATCAAAAAGAGTTTTGCACCACCCCAGTTCGCCGGCCGCGGTGGCCGTGCGGTTCTAGGCGCTGCAGACCGGAACCGCGGGACTGCTACGGTCGCAGGTTCGAATCCTGACTCGGGCATGGATGTGTGTGATGTCCTTAGGTTAGTTAGGTTTAAGTAGTTCTAAGTTCTAGGGGACTGATGACCTAAGATGTTAAGTCCCATAGTGCTCAGAGCCATTTGAACCATTTGAACCACTCCAGTTCCCAGAACTCCTGAAGATAGATGTTGGCCGGCCGCGGTGGCCGTGCGGTTCTAGGCGCTGCAGTCCGGAACCGCGGGGCTGCTACGGTCGCAGGTTCGAATCCTGCCTCGGGCATGGATGTGTGTGATGTCCTTAGGTTAGTTAGGTTTAAGTAGTTCTATGTTCTAGGGGACTGATGACCTAAGATGTTGAGTCCCATAGTGCTCAGAGCCATTTGAACCATTTTTTTGATAGATGTTGACTGTGGATATTGTATCACAGACACAGTCCCTTTGACTGTTCAGAGATGTCACTAAACGTGCCCAAAGATGTAAACAACATGAGCAGCGCCTGTTAGACGGAGGTATCCGACAGCCGATCAGTCCCATTCATTCCATCAGGAAGGAGGTACACGGCTCGTGTTGCCTGTAATTCAACCATGCCTAGACGGTCAATACCGCAGTTCGATTGTCTCCGCATTGTTACTTTGTGCCAGGAAGGGCCCTCAACAAGGGAAGTGTCCACGCATCTCGGAGTGAACCAAAGCGATGTTGTTCGGACATGGAGAGCCATTTGGACAGACAGGCAGGCAGTGTCGATGACATGCCTCGCTCAGGCTGCCCAAGGCCTACTACTGAAGTGGATGACCGCTACCTATGGATTATGGCTGGGAGGAACGCTGACAGCAACGCCACCATGTTGAATAATGCTTTTCGTGCAGCCACAGGACTTCGTGTTACGACTCAAATTTTGCGCAATAGGCTGCGTGATGTGCAACTTCACTCCCGACGTCCATGACGAGGTCCATCTTTGCAACCACGACACCATGCAGCGCGGTACAAATGAGCCCAACAACATGTTGAATGGATCGCTCAGGATTGGCATCACGTTCTCTTCACCGATGAGTGTCGCACATACCTTCAACCAGCAATCGTCGGAGACATGTTTGGAGGCAGCCCGGTAAGGCTGAACGCCTTATACACACTGTCCAGTGAGTGCAGCAAGGTGAAGGTTCCCTGCTGTTTTGGGGTGGTATTATGTGGGGCCGACATATGCCGCTGGTGGTCATGGAAGGCGCCGTAGCGGCTGTACGTTACGTGAATGCTAGCCTCCGACCGATAGTGCAACTACTCGTATATCGGCAGCATATTGGCGAGGCATTCGTTTTCATGGACGACAATTCGCGCCCCCATCGTGCACATCTTGTGAATGACTTCCTTCAGGGTAACGACATCGCTCGACTAGAGTGACCAGCATGTTCACCAGACATGAGCCCTATCGAACATGCCTGGGATAGATTGAAAGGGGTTGTTTATGGACGACGTGATCCACCAACCACTCTGAGGGATCTACGCCAAATCGTCGTTGAGGAGTGAGACAATCTGGACCAACAGTGCCTTGATGAACTAATGGATAGTATGCCACGACGAATACAGGCATGAATCAATGCCAGAGGGCGTGCTACTTGGTATTAGAGGTACCGGAGTGTACAGCAATCTGGACCACCAACTCTGAAGGTCTCACTGTATGGTGGTACAAAATGCAATGTGTGGTTTTCATGAGCAATAAAAAGGGCGGAAATGATGTTTATGTTGATCTCTATTCCAATTTTCTGTACAGGTTCCGGAACTGTCGGAACCGAGGTGATGCAAAAATGTTTTTAATGTGTGTATTAAGCCTTTTAAGGGAGCTGTCGATGCATTCCCACAGATACTTGATGACCAGAGTACGTCTAAAACGCCTTAGGCCTCATCGATAGATAACATTTGAGTTTGTTTGCTGATATCGCACATCGTTTGCTCTTGTGTAGATTATTATGAAGCCATTCTGTTTTAGTTTGTTTTATTGACAGTATGTTTTAAAGTGCTGTTTCATTTTTCATTGTAGAGTGACCGACACAATGTTGTTTTGTAGATGGAGGTTGTATAATTTTGGCTGGATAATCTCGCCTTCTGAAGGGAGGGATTGGTTTATAAATAAAGCTCAGACATAATAAGTGCATTATGTATAAACTAACAGAAGAAACCAAAGCATATGAATAATTGTATTAGTGTACAAGGAATGACTTCTGCAAAGACCTATGTTATCGCTTCGATGTAACAACTGCTGAAAAACATGTAAATTAGCTGTATGGTAATGGAAGAATAAAGTTGTACCATGTGTAACTACTGGTGCAAAACATGTAGGATGTGGTTATTATAGGTGCACCAAACTGAAAAATCCGAGACGAATTTTGTGAAGAAAGGGGGCGATGCTACACCCGAGGATAGCTTCTGTGGCAGACGCTACAACTTAGTCCAAGTTCTACCTTAGCAGCTCCCGGAAGGCGAACCGCCTGTGTCAATGACCAGTAGACTGCCAGCTACGGGGAAACGCTGAGCGGATTGGAGCAAACACGGAAGCTATTGCAGCAGGGGAGAACGACCAAGCGCACAGGTCTGCAAGCGAAGCGTAGTGACATCATGGATGGCCGAGATATACCGTTATACTAATGACAAAACAAAGTTCTTAAAGAAAGTTAGTTGCAACGCAAGACTAAGTGTTCAGGTGCCGAGACAGCAAAAAAAGAGCCTCTGAAAGGTGAAGTTGAGAAATTCTGACATCACTAGGAGAGTGTTACCGTGGGAAACCAGGACAAATGATGTCATATCTATCCTCACCGCCGCAGAGAAGTGCCAACGTAAATACCCAAACCTTCGTAATAAATGTCTCGTTACTGAGTGCTGGTTGCCGACTGTCCAGTGTGTTGCCTCAGTCCTTGTGTCAGTTGCAGCTATCCAGTATGAGTGGAGGCTATGGAGGTTGACCCTCGCCATCCTTAGCTGTCTACAGATGCCTATGGAACCACGAGACCGTCTGGAAGGACGCTGTTGCTGCCATCTGCACTGCCATCTTCCGAGGCCACACTAATGGGGCGTGGAAGCCGCCATTACCCTGCTGGGGACTTGACATGCGTGACCTGGACTCTGTCCGTCACCCACCTTCAAGAGGGGGAGCACTGTTGCTGCTTATCCGTTCCTGTGTCAGACATCAATGTTGCTGACTCCTGTTTCCTAAAAGGAGGCTGAGAGCCGACGCCTAAGACCTAGCGAGTACTTCAGGTGGACCTGGGACCTGACTCCTAAATGAAAATCTTCGACATCGACAAGTACACTTTAGAGATCAAGTCATAGAGCTGGGGGCGCCACTTCACACAACAGCCGCCACCCATCGTTTCTCTGTGCTGGCGGTGCAAATCTGTAAGGTGGCTATAATTTCGCATCTTACAAGCACCCATCCACGTACTTTGCCGTGACCTACAAACACAATTAGGTATTATGTGATAGGTTTTACATCGCATACATGAATATATAAAGGAGACGGACATTGTCACGTATGCCTTATAAATAATTGTTAACGCCTAGTGCATGAAAGGTGACAGAGTGTCTTTATTATCATATTAGTAGAGGTTGGAACGACAATGGAAATGAAACGGCAGGCGGAACTCAAGTCCTGGGTGGAAGGTTCACACAGGTGTGTTGGTCCCACTTAAACACAGGAAGTAGCAAGACGGACGTTGGAACACTTGAGGCTGGGGCACAATAGAGTCGGTTTGTAGCCGTAGCCGGACAGGAAGGATTATACTTCGGAACTTAAGAAAATCTTGGATGCAGATGAGAGGATCAAGGAAATCACTCAGAAGAGTACCATTGTACGAGTACTGGTTTTTGCTCGCAAACTTTCCGTGCTGGACGCAGCGTTCAGTAATTGAAAGCACTTCCTCCGCCCATACTTACGTTGAGACGTCATCGGAACTCCGTCCTTGTGACTGGGAATTCGCGTTTCTCGTCTGTAGAACACAGAGAGGAGTAGATAGTATTAGAATATATTAGTCAAATGGCTCTGAGTACTATGGGACTCAACATCTTAGGTCATAAGTCCCCTAGAACTTAGAACTACTTAAACCTAACTAACCTAAGGACATCACACACACCCATGCCCGAGGCAGGATTCGAACCTGCGACCGTAGCAGTCCCGCGGTTCCGGACTGCAGCGCCAGAACCGCTAGACCACCGCGGCCGGCTATATTAGTCAGAGGACCGCCTTCTGCCGTCCTAGTGTTTGAAAAAGTTTTTCGTGGCTGGAGTTCTTCCAGCGTCGCAGATGAGTACGAGAACCATCACTTCGCCGCACCGGACGCAGTACATACGGTGATATCGCAAATTGCTTCCGCTTATTAGGGCTATGAAAGCTAAACAGCTGTGATCACGTTAGTTTATTTCCACTGAAGTTCTAAGCCACCTTAGATCATCTTTGAAAGTAGTGTCTTCTAGCGTTTGGTACGTAGATTATGTCAGTCATTTCGCGTTATTGATACTAGACCGCGCAATCATAATAACAGGCAGTGCTGGGCAATTGATTAGTAATTTTACTTAGTAAATGTAAACTTTGTAATATAAAGGTTTTTTTTAATCTACAATAAATATATAAGCAGGAACGACGTTTATCATTTAGTAGGATTAGTTGCCTTCATCATTCGTTTATGTTTAGATTGTAATTCATAGAATTAAGATATACTAAGATCTGCTTCAGGGTGTAGTCAGACAGGGCCAAATCTTCGTTTTAGCATTTATTATTCTCCGTTGCACAAATTCATTTTACACCCGCCTGGAGTAGCATCTTGGAAGTCGAGAGGTTGCCGGCCGTCCGCTCCCAACAAGACGCTGCCCTATTGGCCCAGCTGTGGCGTGTCGCTTTAGAAGACAATCCTTATGTTACAACCCAATATACGTGTTATTGTCAATAATGATACTTCCTGGCAGATTAAAACTGTATACCGGACCCAGACTCGAACATGGAACCTTTTCGTTTTGCGGACAAGTGCTCTACCACCTGAGCTACCCAAGCACGCCTCACGACTCAACCTCACAGGTGTACTTCCACCAGTAAACCTGACAGGATGTGTCGTGAGTGGTACTTGGGAAGCTCAGTTCATAGAGCACTTGTCCGCAAAAGACAAAGGTCCCGAATTTGAGTCTCGGTCCGGCACACAGTTTTAATCTGCCAGGAAGTTTCATATCAGCGCACGATTCGGTGCAGAGCAAAAATTGCATTCTGCAAACGTACCCAAGCTGTGGCTAAACCATTGGCAGATCCCAGATGTACTGCGTTTATGCGTTTATCTGTGTTTGTGTTAGTTGTCCTCAGTGTCCTTTGTGTAGAGCTGTCCGTTCTGTAAGCAATTTTCAGTCCTTCTGTGAGCTGGTTTGTTGTTGTAGGTGTGTGTGTGTGCCGTTTGTCTATTGTTATCGATGCTTCTTTTTAATATTTGTTGTCCGTGTTTATGTTCTGAGTGCCTGTGGTTATGTATTGGTGTTGTGCATTGGGTGCGTTACTTATTTTTGTTTCAAATTGTTCGTTTATTTTGTCTGTCATGTTTGTTTTGTATCCATTTTCAACAGCTATTTATTTTATTATTTGAAAGTTATTTTTGCAGTTGTCTTCATTATGGGGAGTTTTATTCCATCTTTGTAAGATGTGTCAGAACCCAGTTTCCTTGTTGGTAATGGGAAGATCTGATTGTTGATGTATGTTTATGGGGAGTTTTATTCCATCTTTGTAAGATGTGTCAGAACCCAGTTTCCTTGTTGGTAATGGGAAGATTTGATTGTTGATGTATGGTTGTGCTGGTGTTTGTGGGATTTATGGATATGAAAAACTGGTGTTGATTATTGCGTCTGTGTATTGTGATGTCTAAGAAATTTAGCTTTTTGTCCTTTTCTAATTCTAAGGTGAATTTTACCTGTGGGTGATCTGTGTTTATATGATTGTGGAGTTGTTGTGTGGAGTCAGGTGTTTCTTCTACTCTTCTCTTTAATATATCTGTCAATGCTTACAGTAATATAAATACTATAATCTCAAAAACTTGTAAATATCGCAATGCACAAATTCTTTGCATATTGTTCAACAAATATTAAACAGGACACGCTGAAGATGGAGAAACTTCTCTGAACATGTGTGGGTAATAACATAAGAAAAATTGTGTTTGCTCAAGGCACAACTACATTTCCTTATTATGTATTAGGAAGAAAATGCTGACAAGGAAAGAGCTTCGACAACAAATTGGGCAAACTTCTTCGTTACACACAACGTCTCTATTGTACGTTTCCAGCTGGAGTTCGTTGAACATCTCAACACTCTCGCCTTACTTCACGATCCCATGACGAAATGTGACACTCTTTGCTGGATCTTCACTTACTCTTCATTTAATCACAGCTGGTAAGGTTCCCAAACTGATGAGCAATTCCCACTTTATTCGTGGATTAATTGTATTTCGTTAAAATTCTTCCAATAAATCTCAGCCTGGCATCTGCTTTTTTTACAGCTACTTTTATATGGTCACTCCAGTTTAGGTCGCTCTGGACAATTACTCCTATACGTTGAAAGATTACCGTCAAACATCGTTGCCTAGGGACGCCAGATGAAAGTTGATGTCGTTAAGCCCTGAATGAAAATTGCGCAACGGATAATTGGGGAGGGGAGCTTAAGAGCGCTACCTAGAGAACGTGCCCTTTCTGTACGATACTAGGCAAGGGGTTGGAGGGCTCACACGCTGATGTGTGGGTCCCTGCATTGAATATCTTTTATTTTTAATCAATTCCTTTAACTTGACTCATATGTGATTTTTAGGGTATGTTAAAGATTGATGACAATTGATTACCTATTTATTTTAAACATTATCACTCGACTTTACAGCGATTGCAGCAACTGTTCCAGTTTACAGATATTACAATTTTACAACTTATAGCTCGGATATATTATATACTAATCTGCACGTACATTTCTACGGGCAAGACGGAATTGCGTTGGCCAAATGTATGCCACCAAAGTCTCCCAATATTTTACATGGGATATCCACTATGTGAGGAGGATAACGGGCAAACTGGGGACCAGATACATTAACACAGGGGGTCAAATTTCCGAAATTAAACTATAACATTCATTTCCTTACACAATTCGAAGCTGGAAATAAAAGAATTAGTGCAAATATTCAAATACCTCTCTTCCACGCTTGAACATCGAGACAGACGCACTGAGGGCATTCTGCTCACTTACCCGTCTTCTATAACAGTCCCAGAATATTGCGGGCACCCGGAGGTCTTCCTGGGTCCCGGTGGAGGGGATGGTCGAACCACTTGTCCGTGACCAACCTCTCCACCCTAGATCTTGAGACACTGGAACGTCTTTGACTTTTACCTGCCTGTGCTGTCTCTCTGATCCCCTACCCAGGAGTAAGTTTGGCACTATTATACTACAGAACCACTTCCCAACTAAGATTTGGCCACGCATTAAGGAAAGGTGTGAAGAGGATTAGGAAGGTTCAAGAGCAGATTCACATTCACGTACAAGAAATGCATAGTACACGACACATATAAATTGTTGTCGTTGTTGTGGTCTTCAGTCCTGAGACTGGTTTGATGCAGATCTCCATGCTACTCTATCCTGTGCAAGCTTCTTCATCTCCCAGTACCTACTGCAGCCTACATCCTTCTGAATCTGCTTAGTGTATTCATCTCTTGGTTTCCCTTTACGATTTTTACCCTCCACGCTGCCCTCCAGTATTAAATTCGCGATCCTTTTGATGCCTCAGAACATGTCCTACCAACCGACCCCTTCTTCTAGTCAAGTTGTGCCACAAACTCCTCCCCAATTCTATTCAATACCTCCTCATTAGTTATGTGATCTACCCATCTAATCTTCAGCATTCTTCTGTAGCACCACATTTCGAAAGCTTCTATTCTCTTCTTGTCTAAACTATCTATCGTCCATGTTTCACTTCCATACATGGCTACATTCCATACAAATACTTTCAGAAATGACTTCCTGACACTTAAATCTATACTCGATGTTAACAAATTTCTCTTCTTCAGAAACGCTTTCCTTGCAATTGCTAGTCTACATTTTATATCCTCTCTACTTCGACCATCATCAGTTATTTTGCTCCCCAAATAGCAAAACTCCTTTACTACTTTAAGTGTTTCATTTCCTAATCTAATTCCCTCAGAATCACCCGACTTAATTCAACTACATTCCATTATCCTCGTTTTGCTTTTGTTGATGTTCATCTTATATCCTCCTTTCAAGACACTGTCCATTCCGTCCAACTGCTCTTCCAAGTCCTTTGCTGTCTCTGACAGAATGACAATGTCATCGGCGAACCTCAAAGTTTTTATTTCTTCTCCATGGATTTTAATACCTACTCCGAATTTTTCTTTTGTTTCTGCTTGCTGAATATACAGATTGAATAGCATCGGGGAGAGGCTACAACCCTGTCTCACTCCCTTCCCAACCACTGCTTCCCTTTCATGTCCCTCGACTCTTATAACTGCCATCTGCTTTCTGTACAAATTGTAAATAGCCTTTCACTCCCTGTATTTTACCCCTGCCGCCTTCAGAATTTGAAAGAGGGTATTCCAGTCAACATTGTCAAAACCTTTCTCTAAGTCTACAAATGCTAGTAACGTTGGTTTGCCTTTCCTTAATCTTTCTTCTAAGATAAGTCGTAGGGTCAGTATTGCCTCACGTGTTCCAACATTTCTACGGAATCCAAACTGATCTTCCCCGAGGTCGGCTTCTATCACTTTTTCCTATCGTCTGTAAAGAATTCGCGTTAGTATTTTGCAGCTGTGACTTATTAAACTGATAGTTCGGTGATTTTCACATCTGTCGACACCTGCTTTCTTTGGGATTGGAATTATTATATTCTTCTTGAAGTCTGAGTGTATTTCGCCTGTCTCATACATCTTGCTCACCAGATGGTAGAGTTTTGTCAGGACTGGCTCTCCCAAGGCTATCAGTAGTTCTAATGGAATGTTGTCTACTTCCGGGGCCTTGTTTCGACTCAGGTCTCTCAGTGCTCTGTCGAACTCTTCACGCAGTATCGTATCTCCCATTTCATCTTCATCTACATTCTCTTCCATTTCCAGAATAGTGTCCTCAAGAACTTCGCCCCTGTATAGACCCTCTATATACTCCTTGCACCTTTCTGCTTCCCCTTCTTTGCTTAGAACTGGGTTTCCATCTGAGCTCTTGATATTCATGCAAGTGGTTCTCTTTTCTCCAAAGGTCTCTTTAATATTCCCGTAGGCAGTATCTATCTTATCCCTCGTGAGATAAGCCTCTACATCCTTACGTTTGTCCTCTAGCCATCCCTGCTTAGCCATTCTGCACTTCCTGTCGATCTCATTTTTGAGACGTTTGTATTCCTTTTTGCCTGCTTCATTTACTGCATTTTTGTATTTTCTCCTTTCATCAATTAATTTCAGTATCTTTTCTGTTACCCATGGATTTCTACTAGCCCTCGTCTTTTTACCTACTTGATCCTCTGCTGCCTTCATTATTTCATCCCTCAAAGCTACCCATTCTTCTTCTACTATATTTCTTTCCCCCATTCCTGTCAATTGTTCCCTTGTGCTCTCCCTGAAATTCTGTACAACCTCTGGTCTTTCAGTTTATCCAGATCCCATCTCCTTAAATGCCCACCTTTTTGCAGTTTCTTCAGTTTTAGTCTACAGTTCATAACCAATAGATTGTGGTCAGATTCCACATGTGCCCCTGGAAATGTCTTTCAATTTAAAACCTGGTTCCTAAATCTCTGTCTTACCATTATATAATCTACCTTCTAGTATCTCCAGGGTTCTTCCACGTATACAACCTTCTTTCATGATTCTTGAACCAAGTGTTAGCTATGATTAAGTTATGCTCTGTGCAAAATTCTACCAGGCGGCTTCCTCTTTCATTTCTTAGCCCCAATCCATATTCACCTACTACGTTTCCTTCTCTTCCTTTTCCTACTGTCGAATTCCAGTCACTCATGACTATTAAATTTTCGTCTCCCTTCACTGCCTGAATAATTTCTTTTATCTCATCATACATTTCATCAATTTCTTCATCATCTGCAGAGCTAGATGGCATATAAACTTGCACTACTGTAGTAGGCGTGGGCTTCGTGTCTATCTTGGCCACAATAATGCGTTCACTATGCTGTTTGTAGTAGCTTACCCGTACTCATATTTTCCCATTCATTATTAAAGCTACTCCTGCATTACCCCTATTTTATTTTGTATTTATAACCTTGTATTCACCTGACCAAAAGTCTTGTTCCTCATGCCACCGAACTTCACTAATTGCCACTACATCTAACTTTAACCTATCCATTTCCCTTTTTAAATTTTCTAACCTACCTGCCCTATTAAGGGATCTGACATTCCACGCTCCGATCCGTAGAACACCAATTTTCACACATAAATACGTATTATGAAGCCTGACACATTTCTATCCACCCATCCACATGGGTTCTGTTGCACCCGCGGCCGGCCGCGTCGTACAATAAAATTGGCGGCGGAGCCGCCTCCGTTTGTATTTCACAGTGTGAGCGAGCAGCGCAACCTACTGCTTACGGAGCAGAAACGACTGTACCATTTCAACGTTGTTACTGTTGTTAGTCTTTCCAGAGGTTTATCATCAATAATGCTATTGAACAGTAGTGGGTCTCTTCGCGTATTTATGCACAAAAGA
The DNA here is from genome assembly GCF_023864275.1 of Schistocerca cancellata. Classification (NCBI taxonomy): domain Eukaryota; kingdom Metazoa; phylum Arthropoda; class Insecta; order Orthoptera; family Acrididae; genus Schistocerca; species Schistocerca cancellata. The sequence goes on along the minus strand of NC_064630.1, from coordinate 580,897,125 downwards.
GGTTAGGGGTGGCTCTGCTTTGTTAAAGAGGGCTTTAAAAAAGTTCATGTTTTTTGTTCCTTCTGTAAACAGATTTACTTATTTTTTTTAATTTTTGTCCATAATTTGCTTCTATACAAATAGTATTTGGTCTATAAAATTAAGTGAGGAAAGTTTTTCTTAAGAAATTGTAACATATATTCTCAACAGTACACCCACAGGATGGAGCAAGTAAAAGTGGCCCGGAGAACGGAGTTCCAGGGTACAAAGAAACACAGCAAAGGAAAGGAAACACAAAACTAACCTCACTACAGCAAATTTTGAAAGTGACCACCATTCATCTCGTGGCACTTTTGAGCCCTGGTCAGCAAGATGTTGAAGGCAGATCGAAGATGGACTGCTGGAACTGCTGCAATCTCTTCCGAAATGTTCTGCCCCAGTTCTTCAAGACTATGAAGATTGTTGCGGTACACCTTAGGCTTGAGGGCTCTCCACGCGAAGTAACTGCACACTGACCCATCAGGTGACCTGGGTGGCCACCTACGGCCGCGGCCTGAATACAGGCCCAGCTGGAGTATTTGTTTGCATGAATGATATGGTATGCCGGTCTCTTTTGACAGGCGTCGGATTGATTTGGTAGGTTTCTGAAGCATTTTCTGGTGAAATGTAGCCACATTTTTTGGTGCGCAGGAGCGTTTCGGAATGTTTTTTGACTTGTTCAAAAATGATCCTGCCTGATACCATTTTCGGACTAAGTGCAACGTGGTACTTTTTGCTGACACTTTAACACCATTAAACTTCTCAGCAAACAACTGTCCGCACCGTTTCCACGACTTTATTGTCACGTATAACTCTCCACAACGAACACCCGCTGCTCCACTGTGAGTGTCAAGTTTTCCTTTGCAAAGCTTCACTCACACTGACATAACCCACGCTACGCTCTGAACAGGTGTGGATCACGTGGCGGGTGTACACGTGGTGTGCACATCATGGGGTATGGTTACATGTATACATACACGTCGAAATGAAATAAAATTCTAATATAACGCACTGCCTCTTCGCTAAAAAAAAAAAAAAAAAAAAAAAAAAAAAAAAAAAAAAAAAAAAAAAAACAGCTCAGTCTTCTAATACACTGAAGAGACAAAGAAACTTCCTAATATCGTGTAGGCTCACGCGAGTACGCAGAAGTGCCGCAACACGACGTGGCATGGACTCGAATAATGGCTGAAGTAGTGCTGGAAGGAATCCTGCAGGGCTGTCCGTAAATCCGTAAGAGTACGAGAGTTGAAGATCTCTTCTGAACAGTACGTTGCACGCATCCCAGATATGCTCAATAATGTTCATTTCTGGGGAGTTTGGTGGCCAGCGGAAGTATTTAAACTCAGAAGAGCCACTCTGTAACAATTCTGGACATGTGGTGTGTCGCATTGTCCTGCTGGGCCGGCCGGTGTGAAATGCTGAAATATTCTAAACCCAAAGTTTTACCGGCTCCAAATTACGACTCCAGTGCTAACATTAAACTGCTATAGGTAGGTAATTACGCTGTTACAGGAGTGCTTACACATATTTAACTAACCATAACGCTAGTACACGAATCAAAATAGATGTTCCTCTTCTTTTTGTCACAAGCTTATCCATAATTAGAAACTAACACAACTGCACACAGAAAAAACAATAAACGGCAGCGCTTGCATTAAATTCAACGGCAAGTAAGAGCTGGACTGATTAATAAACCAACAACTGAGATGAAATAAGGCCAAAAATATACAGTATTTGTTCTTGGCTAAAGTAGGAAAGGGCGACAGCCTATAGTGAAATCGATAGCTTAAATCTATCGATGGCTTTGTTGATTATCGATAGTACCTACGTATCCGTTTTAGGTCTTGTGATTGAAAATCAAAATATTTTTCAATTTCACTACACGGCAACTAGATCATGTGTAATTTCATTTAGGTGATTTTTTTCGAGGGGGGGGGGGGGGGGGAGGAATCCTGTCCACCGGGCCCGGGCCCATCACCTTACGTCCTTGCTTTCAGCATTATCCCCTACATCATTTATAGATAGTCCCTATCACCCTTCCTTGGAGTAATACCGAAATTACGTTTACATCTGTCGATTTCGTCCCGTTTACAAAAACGTGTTGAGTTCCATTAGCTAGGAAGCCTTTTAATGCAGTAATATATCTGGTCTGACACTCGTTAAGCTCGTAGATTGTACAGTAGACGACAGTATGTAACTGTATCCGGAAGTCAAGTAACAAGGCATCAACCAGGGCGCCATCGTGTTTACACTATGGGTTTCATAGACGCACAGAAAGAGCTGTGCTTCACAAGACCTTTGTTTAGGATACCACGATGATTTTTTATTTGTCAGATTTTCGTTCCTCAAGAATGTCGTAATGAGAATATAAAATATACATCAGTCCACTACAGCCTGATGCATATATATATAGGCCTGTAGTTATGTACCTTTGTCCAACGACCTTTCTTGAAAATAGGAATGACCTGCGCTTTTTTTCCAATTGCTTGGGAACCTTGATTGCTCCGACTCTTAGAATAAACTGTTGATAATCTTTCCATATTTTTGGTCCACAGTCATGTAGTAACGTCCAAATGATATTACTGCCATTTGGCCTTACAACTTCTTTATTTTATATTACTGTCATGATTTCGACCTTAAGCCATTATCTAGTAAAACAATGTTGGGTATAATTAGACTCTGTTAAGTGAAGTCAACGTCAAGATCTACCGAACTGGGTATCCCTGCGTGTAGATAAGTTCATCAACGAAATATATGACAGACAGGTAGCAAACATGTTTTCCAGCCATAAAACAATGGAGCCACAGAATGAACACCAACAGTAGTTACATGTGCAGTGAACATATGGCTCCATTGTTTTGTGGCCGGAAAACACGTTTGTTACCTATCTGCCATACATTTCGTTGATGTTGTACTACCCGCTGGGACACCCAGTTCAATAGATCTTGACGATGACTTCACTTAATAAAGTCTAATTGTACCCAACATTGTTGCACTTGATAATGTCTTAAGGCTGAAATCGTGATAGTAATATAAAATAAAGACGGTGTTCAGTCAAATGGCGGGACATAGCGTTCAAACTGCACCTAGAAGGGAAGCAAGTTTTTTTGAATAATTTCTGTAAAGCTTACAGATACTTCAACCAGGTCAGGCGCCTTTCTGCTGGTGAGTGCTTTTAGTTGATTTCCTAATCCACCATCACTTATCACACATTTCGGTGTTCGTGCTGTTACTGAACGGAGGAACCGTATTACGATTTTCCGCAGTAAAACAGTTCCAGAAGACCGAATTCAGTATTTCGACCTCTCTGTCATCCTCAGTTTCGGTGCCAGGGTGATCACTGAGCGCCTAAATACAAATTTCGACCTACTTACTGACGTAACGTATGACGAAAATTTATTACGATTTTTGGTCACATCAATAGGTACAATTTTGCTTTCGAGTTCACTGAACTATTCTCGCGTTGCTCTCGTTACACTCATTTTGCTTCGTTCAGCTTCTTTTCGCCAATAAGACTTGGCCTTCTCTTAAATATCTGATGAGGCTGGTTGCGGACACAGGCCTTCAAACTACGGCTATGTGAGCATGTAAATGGGATGAGGGGACTGCTGCTCCCTTAGATCATTTCCCCCTATGCTCGGGAAGTCAACCCTTCATGGTCCGCAGCTCGTGGTCGTGCGGTAGCGTTCTCGCTTCCCACGCCCGGGTTCCCGGGTTCGATTCTCGGCGGGGTCAGGGATTTTCTCTGCCTCGTGATGACTGGGTGCTGTGTGCTGTCCTTAGGTTAGTTAGGTTTAAGTAGTTCTAAGTTATAGGGGACTGATGTCCATAGATGTTAAGTCCCATAGTGCTCAGAGCCATTTGAACCATTCAATCCTTCATGTTTCCTTACAAAAGGACCTTTCCCTCTCTACGTTGTCTTAATCAACTTCCTGTGGTTTGTCGTGCCTACCAGTGAATCCAATAACCGTGTCGGATTCGTTGTCGGCAGCAGGTACCGTCAGACGGAATTGGCGCCTTCACATGGCTGGAAAATTCATTGCAGTCGGTCAGGACGCAAGCCCTTCGACGTGGGTAAGAAATTGATAAGTATTTTGTGTTAAACATATTTTGTAATGTTTTAGGCTTCCTCGCCATTTTCGACACTCTTAGTTTTTCTGTTACTTTATCCTCCGAGGCTTAAATGACAGAAAATCCAATGAATTTTTTAACTCAAATCAGTAAACGGATCGAAGCCGTCTGTCCAGACACTCTATGGCCATAACGGCACTGAAACGGAGGACAATACAGAAAAGGCCAAAATACTAATCGTCTTTTCCCAAAACTGTTTTACAGAAGAAGATCGCACTGTAGCATCAACTTTAAATAGTCGATCGGATGACAAAATGGCTGATATCGCCAGTTGGATAGGACAGCAATTGAAATCGCTCAATAGAGAGAATGCCACTGGACCCGACGAAAACCGAACACCCGCCACAACGGGACCGTGGTATAGATTCATTCAAAATTAATTACCACACACACTATGAAGTTTATCTCACTGGGTGACACGACGATCAACTCGAGATTCGGTAGAACGTAGTCGGCCACTGATGGATTCACAACCACACCCACTCTTCCACTTCCTTGTACAATTGAAACCGACGTCCATGCTTGTCTTTCTTCAGGTCGACAAAGACGTTAAAATCACATGGTGAAATATCAGGCTGTATGGAGAATATTGGTGTTTCCCAACCAAACCACTGAAGCATATCCTTCGTCCGATTAGCAGTGTGGGGGTGGGCATTATAACGCAACAGGTTGATGGCTAATGGCTCTGAGCACTATGGGACTTAACATCTATGATCATCAGTCCCCTAGAACTTAGAACTACTTAAACCTAACTAACCTAAGGACATCACACAACACCCAGTCATCACGCAACAGGATGATTCCATGTGACAGCATTCTTGGGCGTTTTGACTTTACGGAAAGTTGCAGTTTCTGCAAAGTGTCTTCATAGCGCTACACATTGATTGTGGTTCCAAGCTACAGAAATTCAACAAGCAGAAGGCCCTATAGTCGAAGAAAATCATCATGACTTTACCGTAACTTGTGTGAACAGCTTTGGGTTTCTTTGGCAAGGGAAATGTGGGATGTTTCCATTGTTGTTTTGCTATTTGCCCTCGGGCTATCGGAATGGTGTCGGACAGAATCATCGTGTTGCACGATAACATCCGCCTCCACATTGCCAACCTGATGAAGGCTACGCTTCAGCGATTTTGTTGGGAAACACTGCAACATCTTTGGTATAATCTGGATCTTTCACTGCGTCATTTTCTCATCTTCGGCGGACTGAAGGAAAACATGCGTGGACGTCGGTTTTAATTGAAAGAGGAAGTGCAAGTACAATATTGAAGTGTGCTGTTTAGAAGTATGATGCAATGTTCCTTTGGACACGCATACATGTAAGGCGATCGCCCATGATAAGTGGAAATCCAGATTCGAGACCCTGTCGGGCACAAATTTGCGTTGTTGTCATTTCATTATAAAGCTGGCGGTTGTCCATATTCGCAATTGTGAATGCATTTCAGGAAGTGCAACAGTGGGTGCGGTTTTGAATCCGTCAGCGGCTGACCACGTTCTACGAAACAGGAACTGATTATCTCGTCTCCCAGTGGGATAAATCTCTTAATGCTTGTGGTGTTTACTTTTGAATGGAACCATTCCATGGCCCCATTGTGGCGAGTGTTCGGTTTTCATTTGACTGCCCCTCACACACAAAGTATGCAGAAGAACTCGCCCCTCTTTTAGCAGCAGGGTACCACAGGACTGAAGGAGCGAAGTGTTCCTAGTGCTCGGAAAAAATCCGATGTTATTTCCTTATTGAAGAAGAGTTGTTCAACAAACACACAAAACTATAGGCCTATATTCCGACGCCAGACTGTTGTAGAAATTTGGAACATGTTTTATGCTCTCGTAATATGGCATTTCTGAAGATCGAAAATCTCCTCTGTAGGAATCGAAATGGATTCCGAAGACAACAATTGTGTGAAACTCAGCACGCTCTGATCGTCCAGGAGACGTAGAAAGCAGTAGATACAGGCACCCAGATTGACGTCAAGTTCCTTGATTTTTTGAAGGTTTTCAATACAGTTCTTCTGCATAATAAATGAAATACCATACCAACTGTCCGATTGGACCGAAGAGTTTCTAGCAAACAGAACACGGAATGTCATTCTCAAGGGGGAGGAGTGTTCACACGTAAAAGTAGCTTCCGGCGTACCCCAAGGGAATGGTAAGTTCCATTACTTTTCACAATACATATAAATAACATAGTAGAAAACATTAGAAGTTCCACAAGGATTTTTGCGGATAATGCTGTTGTATATGGAGAAGTCGCAATGCTAGAAAATTGCTCTGAAATGCAGAAAAACTTGCAGAGGATCTACACTTGGTGCAGGAACTGGCAATTGATCATCAACAAATATAACATATTGCGTATACAAAGATAGACATTGCTTACAAATCACCTGTGTGACCCATTCTAAGTGTGTGGAAACGGTACCAAATAGGACTAACAGGGGATATTGAATGTATATAGAGAAGGGCAGAATAGTTGACCAGAGGTTTCTTTGAAAGTGACGCTGAAAAAACTGAACTGGCAGATTCTTGAAGATAGACGTAAACTATCCCGAAAAAGTCTGCTAACCAAGTTTCATGACTCTAGGAATATATTGCAATCCCGTATGTATCACTTACATAGGGACTGTGAGGACAAGATTAGAATAATTACAGCACGCAAAGAGGCATTCAAACAATCATTCTTCCTGCGCTCCATACTTGAACGGAAACCATAATAACTGGTACAAGAGGACGTACCCTCTGCCATGCACTTCACAATGGTTTGCAGAGTATGGCTGTAGACGCTGATGTAGAAAAACTCATTATTGTATGAACGATTGCAGAACGATCACTGGAAGCAGCTACTTCTATAAAATATGTAGGAGTATGTGTGAGCGATTTAAAGTGGAACAAAACTGCAGGAAATGCGATGCCAGATTGAGATTCATTGGGAGAATTTCCAGAAAATGTAGTCCATCAACTAGCTTAGAAAACCATCTTTCGACCAATACTTGAATATCGTTCATTAGTGTGGGATCTTTACCAGATAGGACTGATAGAGGAAATAGAGAAGATACAAAGAAGGGCACCACATTTGGTTAGAGGTACATTCACACTGAAGAACCAAAGAAACTGGTACACCTGCCTAATATTGTATAGGGCACCCGAAAGCACGCAGAAGTGCCGCAACACGACGTGCTATGGACTAGACTAATGTCTGAAGCAGTGCTAGAGGGAATTGACACCACGAATCCTGCAGGGCTGTCCATAAACCCGTAAGGGTATGGGGGGGGGGGGTGGAGATCTCTTCTGAATAGTAAGTTGCAAAGCAACCCAGATACGCTCAATAGGGTTCATGTGTGGGGAGTTTGGTGGCCAGTGGAAGTGTTTAAGCTCAAAAGAGTGTTCCTGGAGCCACTCTGTTGCAATTCTGGACGTGTGGGGTGTCTCATTATCCTGCTGGAACTGCCCAAGTCCGTCGGAATGCACAGTGGACATGAATGGATGCAGGTGATCAGACAGGATGCACCTGTCAGAGTCGCATCTAGACGTATCAGAGGTCCCATATCACTCCAACTGCACACTCCCCACACCATTACAGAACCTCCACCAGCTTGAACAGTCCCCTGCTGACATGAAGGGGCCATGGATCCATGAGGTCTCCATATCCGTGCACGTACAGCCGCTCAATACAACTTGAAACGAGACTCGTCCGTCCAGGCAACGTATTTCCAGTCATCAACAGTCCAATGTCGGTGTTGACAGGCTCAGGCCAGGCGTAAAGTTTGTGTCGTGCAGTCATCAAGGGTACACGAGTGGACCTTCGGCAACGAAAGCCTATAGCGATGACGTTCCGTTGAATTGTTCGTACGCTCACACTTGTTGATGGCCCAGCAATGAATTCTGCAGCAATTTGCGGATGAACGATTCTCTTCAGCCATCGGTGGACCCGTTTTTGCAGGATTTTTTCCCGGCCGCAGCGATGTTGGGGATTTGATGTATTACTGGATCCTGTTATTCACGGTACAATCGTGAAACGGTCGTACGGGAAAATCCCCACTTCATCACTACCTCGGAGATGCTGTGTCCCGTCGCTCGAGCACCGACTATAACACTACGTTCAAACTCAATTAAATCCTGATAACCTGCCACTGGAGCAGCAGTAGCCGATCTACCAACTGCTCCAGACACTTGTCTTATATAGGCGTTGCCGACCGCAGCGCCGTATTCTGCCTGTTTACATATCTCTGTATTTGAATACGCAAGCCTATACCAGTTTCATTGGCGCTTCAGTGAAGTAAGAGTGAAAAAGTCACTGACGTGATCAACCAACTCCTGTGGTAGAGAAGCGTTTTGCATCACAGTATGGTTTACTGTTTAAGTCCAAGAGCTTACGTTCCTACAAGAGTCAACAAATGTATTGCTTCCTCCTTCGTACATCTCACAAAAAGACAATTAAGGTAAATTCAGCTACACATCGCAAGGTAGCCTGTGGAGTATAAATGTATATGTAGATGATAAAGTTGGAGATTGATTTCCGTAAAAATATAAATGCCTTTAGTAACATGGTGTTTTTTTTTTTTTTTTTAGTGCGTTGGTGGTGGTTGTAGGTGTTACAACACTAATGAGCCCCAGCACACACTCCTCTAGATTCACGTCTGACCGGTATGCAAAATACATAACTCGATGACTATATGTTGACTATCTACTATCCACATAGTTTGAGAAGATCCCAATTCCTGATAATGGCACTTTTTTATCTTGAAATTGTGTTTTCTTCCTCTCTTCTCGACTTAAGGGTAGGGGGTTCTTGGATGTAAAAGAGAGGCTGGTTGTGTCTTGGTACACTCTTCTTGCTTTTACCTCTACTCAACCCTGTAATAGACGTTTATTATATTTTCTTATTTCATTTTTAAATGATGGCATTCACTTTTTATGTGCTGCAGTCTTTTTCTGAAACTACAAAAATTACTCCAGAAAAATTAAGGTTCTTCCAAATACAAAAACCTGCTCATGTGCTTAGGAACAAATATTCAGCTGGAATTTAAAAGTGTCTTAACTGGAAAAATCTGTATTTCATCATCTGTCTGTTACTTATTACTTTACTAGACACCAATAAAAACTAAGTGAAATCAAATTAAACAAAAGTATTATCAAAGTTATGTTACAAGTTAAAAACATTTCGAAACAGAAGCTATTGAAAACTTTTCGATTTTCAAAATAGCTAAAATTATTAAGACATCAAAGAAACTCAGTTCATTTCCGCATATCACAACGTTCCATGACAAAAGACCTTCTGCTCGACTGACAAAATTGTAGCTTAATGGTCCACATGTTCTGAAAAATCAAAATATATTCCAAATAGTTTTAATATATTATACAGCACTTAAAAGTGTTGAATGCAAAATCTATACAAAAGCTGCACAAAACACGGCCTCATATATACCGACACCAAAAACTGTATAAAATGGCAGAAACTGCTTATGGTAGTCTAATGTGCATTCCTTCGCGTGATTGTAAAATCAGTCGCCAGACTGAAGCACCAACCAACAACAGTATTTTTGCTAGATACACCGTTCTGTAGGTACAACACTCTCCCCCACTCATGCGCATGTACTGTATAATATGGTGTGTTCTTCCAGTCCTACTATGATAATTCTGCTGTGTGAAAAAATTGCCTGTAGGCGCAGGAAGCCATCATAAATCTTTGTCCACAGAAAAATGGTAAACAAATGTTGAGAATAAGTTGTGCAATAGGAGGAAGAGTCTACTTGTGAGAAAAGATGACAGGTGTCAGACAGGTATTCTGAAGCCATGTTCGTATTGTGCTGTAACTGTCGCCAAAATTTGCATGCACCATGATGTTGGGCAATCTTTCCATGCAGCTTTTAACGTCACCAATCGTTAATTGGTATTTCATTATTTTACTTGCAATTAATATGGAAGCCAATGTCGGGTTGTGATTTATTTTTATATTAAAATGAAAAGCAATGGTGGCAACGTTAAGACGCCTCTTTCATTAAATGACTGACTTAGTTCTGAACTTTCACGAAAGTTAATGCAATTTCTTCAGAAAGTGGCAACGGCTCACAGTTTTGGCTTGGAGAGCAAATCCTTTTGAGAAAATTTGTTACTGACCGTGAATTTAAATATGTTTCCTTGCATAAGTTAGTATTAAACTGTCGGACTTCATAACATTGAAATGATTGCAGGTTCTATCGTATTTCACAAGCAAAAGACTATGGCGCATGAAATGGCGCACGTAAACTATAATAACCAAAATAAATCCTTAAGTATTTAAGAAAACACGCAAAATTATGAATCTGTAAAGGAAGGGCAGGTTTGTTAATGAAATATGGCCAAACTTTAACAGTACATTTTAAGGAAATAAAGTCAACTTAAACCTAGCCAACACGCGTAATGCTTTAAACAAAAGATCCTCTACATGAAACGCGCGATATTGAAATGCACGCATACGGTATTCTCATTTCTAATAACAATTCCAGTTGCAAATAATTAACTAAAAGTCCAGGAAAGATTTCCTATGACCATTTCATCGAATCCGCAGAATTAATTTCGTAATACGTATCAAGCTAACTGAGAAAGACAAGCACAATGGCAGAGAAAAAAGCAAAAGAGCAGAGCAAAAAAAGAGCGGTGCCCTTGTTTCACTACCACTTATATTAATTGTATGATTATCTATATATTATCCGTAGGTTTCTGGCATAGTTACATTATTTTGGGTAAATTTCGTGTAAACGTTGGGGACGTTATAAAATGCCCCCTTAATTTTGAGATCACACTGTTTGGACTGTTGGAGATCAACATTTAACTAAAGTCACTTCATTTGTTGTTTATATGGTTCATGGGCATAAGTTCATGGTTTTACATGCCACATCTCTTCTTCCATTACAGAAAAAGAGCGATTATTTGAGTACATTTGCATTTACACTTTACTGTTGCTCTTGTTATTTGACTGAGGCCTATGTTCTAACTGGTACCCCGACTGTAATTACTCGTACACCTATTCAGGCGAGATCCCAAGGAAAACGGGGTAAAAAACCAAGGGCTCGACATACAGTCCTCAGATTATTTCTTCAATGAAAATTATTTAAATACACTCCTGGAAATGGAAAAAAGAACACATTGACACCGGTGTGTCAGACCCACCATACTTGCTCCGGACACTGCGAGAGGCTGTACAAGCAATGATCACACGCACGGCACAGCGGACACACCAGGAACCGCGGTGTTGGCCGTCGAATGGCGCTAGCTGCGCAGGGGTTTGTGCACCGCCGCCGCCAGTATCAGCCAGTTTGCCGTGGCATACGGAGCTTCATCGCAGTCTTTAACACTGGTAGCGTGCCGCGACAGCGTGGACGTGAACCGTATGTGCAGTTGACGGACTTTGAGCGAGGGCGTATAGTGGGCATGCGGGAGGCCGGGTGGACGTACCGCCGAATTGCTCAACACGTGGGGCGTGAGGTCTCCACAGTACATCGATGTTGTCGCCAGTGGTCGGCGGAAGGTGCACGTGCCCGTCGACCTGGGACCGGACCGCAGCGACGCACGGATGCACGCCAAGACCGTAGGATCCTACGCAGTGCCGTAGGGGACCGCACCGCCACTTCCCAGCAAATTAGGGACACTGTTGCTCCTGGGGTATCGGCGAGGACCATTCGCAACCGTCTCCATGAAGCTGGGCTACGGTCCCGCACACCGTTAGGCCGTCTTCCGCTCACGCCCCAACATCGTGCAGCCCGCCTCCAGTGGTGTCGCGACAGGCGTGAATGGAGGGACGAATGGAGACGTGTCGTCTTCAACGATGAGAGTCGCTTCTGCCTTGGTGCCAATGATGGTCGTATGCGTGTTTGGCGCCGTGCAGGTGAGCGCCACAATCAGGACTGCATACGACCGAGGCACACAGGGCCAACACCCGGCATCATGGTGTGGGGAGCGATCTCCTACACTGGCCGTACACCACTGGTGATCGTCGAGGGGACACTGAATAGTGCACGGTACATCCAAACCGTCATCGAACCCATCGTTCTACCATTCCTAGACCGGCAAGGGAACTTGCTGTTCCAACAGGACAATGCACGTCCGCATGTATCCCGTGCCACCAAACGTGCTCTAGAAGGTGTAAGTCAACTACCCTGGCCAGCAAGATCTCCGGATCTGTCCCCCATTGAGCATGTTTGGGACTGGATGAAGCGTCATCTCACGCGGTCTGCACGTCCAGCACGAACGCTGGTCCAACTGAGGCGCCAGGTGGAAATGGCATGGCAAGCCGTTCCACAGGACTACATCCAGCATCTCTACGATCGTCTCCATGGGAGAATAGCAGCCTGCATTGCTGCGAAAGGTGGATATACAGTACACTGTACTAGTGCCGACATTGTGCATGATCTGTTGCCTGTGTCTATGTGCCTGTGGTTCTGTCAGTGTGATCATGTGATGTATCTGACCCCAGGAATGTGTCAATAAAGTTTCCCCTTCCTGGGACAATGAATTCACGGTGTTCTTATTTCAATTTCCAGGAGTGTATTTGGATAGCAATGTACAATAATATTTTACATGTTACAAGACAGTACAAATATGGTAGAAATTCAAAGGGATTTTGTCATGTTATTTTGAAAACACATTAAATTCTAAAGTCCATAAAATGTTCGTGATAACAAATGTCAAACAGGATTATTACGTAAAATGTTCAGTTTTTAAACAATTCTTTCATGTATGAGTCTCTTATAATATAGTTTTTTTCATGTAAAGATCTCATTATGTGAATTTGTCATAAACATTCTTTCTTACAAATCCAAATCGTAAGTCTTTACAAAACTGAGTTCGATTAAGAATTTTTCACAATTTTACAACGTCGAATACAATGATTTGTAGAAGCGATGATAGATCTTGCGACCGATTGCACCAACGACTGTTCTTGCTGGTAGATGGTAGTCGATGCTAGGGCGCTCAGGTGTGAACAGGAACATGGGAAGACATGCCAGCATTTGCAGCTGGTTATTGCGTGCAAGTGGTTGTCTTGTTCTTCCGCAGAATGGGCATCTCGGGTATGCGGTACATGGAATACAATCGATTAAGCATTAACATACAAGAATACAATTACGCGTTTTGGCTGAAAGAGTGTTTATTAGTACATACGTTACTTAATATTGTTGTTTGGATGCATATAATGATTGTATATTGTGTTCGTGGTGATAGTTTACAGTTCGTTCTGTCCATATATTTCTTTTGTTTGCGTTTTGTTTGCCGCAGTGATGTTTTGCTATCGTTTCTTTCCGATTGCATCGTGATTGTTATTTGTTTGCATTGAGCATTGCAATTTATTTATTGGTACATTAAGCTGTCACTATCTGCGCTAAAACAGCCATCATAGGTTAGCGGTGACAAGTCTCCTACGTTCTGAAATGCTACTAATAACTGGGCGATCACGTGGCTCACATACCACCGCGACGATCCAGAGCTTCGCGCGGAACATTGTCGATGTGTGGTTTGCGTCGCACACTGTGTACACTCGGTTTGCAGCAGTGCGAGTTCCATAGAGAGGCTACTTGTGCCCTACCAATGAGTTTCTACACAAGATGCTGCACCTGCACATGTGATTGAACACTTCACCGGAGGTAAGCATCAACCTTATTTTGCAATTTGCAACACTAGCATGTTCACTTTTCTCACAGACTAGTTCCGTTGCACAGTTTTGTTTATTTGCACACAAAGTTCACGTCCTACGGCTTTCTCTCAAAGTCTTTAATAGCACTGACTGTGGCATTCGTTTTGTTACTCATTTGCAATTACATACAGTATTTTGATAAATTGCTCTGTTTTTGAAGCTACCGCATGCGTTTTTCTAACGTCCAAATTAGCTTGTATGTTCGCTGTGTTCGTTGGATACATCACTTTACACTGCTTGTTTAATATTTAGATTGGAACATGGGTGTACATGAACATTAATTATATCAGTTTTTGCAAATCTATCAAAATTCGCCATTATTTTGTGTGTTCTGCAGCCGTGCTTTACATGTATGCGTTTTGTTCGTACATGACATGCAGTTTATTTCTTCATTCCAAGGAAAACCCAGTTCAGTGGCCGTTCCCAATATTGTACGGTTCCGATAAGAAAGCACGCAAAAAATAACTTGAGAATGCAAAACTGATGTCAAAGGACATCAGTAAGTGCTACAATAAGAATATAGTTTAATTGCAAGATAGATGACCTGACCCCTTGCCTGCTGGCTAATGCTTTGACATAAGGCACCATCCTATAGAAAACATGCCCTTTAGCATTTGTTATTTCAAAGCTTTTATGTTGAGCTTGTGGGACCTGTATTTCTGACATGAAAAGCGCACAATTATTTACAACTAATCGCATATTTTGGAGCCAATGTATAAATGAATAACCCTAAAACTAACACGCTATCTACAAATTTTGTTTAGAAAACTACTGCTATTAATCTTTTATTAGGTGAGATATCTTTCTAAGACAGGTTTTGGCTTTACAAGTAAAATGGAGGTTTGGCAAAGTTATTTTTTTAGTGTTCTTTAAATGCTTTCAGCTTTTCTTTACAATATCCATATAATTTCTTTGAGACTTTTATTCTCACAGCTGACTCTACTATTATTTACGATGAGCGTTTGAAAAGTCCGTGCAAAAATAGAAACCGCTCAGGTTTTTGCGATAAACCTTTTTTATTTTTCGACATAAGTTTCCTTTTAGACTTATACACTCCGTCCAACGCTGTTCTAATTTGTTGATCCCTTCCGAATAATAGTAACTGTCCAAGTCTGCAAAATAGCTATTAGTTGCTGCAATCACCTCCTCGTCTGAATAAAATCTTTGTCCCACTAGCCATTTCTTCAAATTGGGGAACAAATAGTAGTCCGAGGGAGCCAAGTCTGGAGAATAGGGGGGATGTGAAACGAGTTGTAATCCTATTTCCATTAATTTTGCGACCACAATTGCTGAGGTGTGTGCTGGTGCATTGTCGTGATGGAAAAGGACATTTTTTCGGTCCAATCGCCGGTGTTTTTCTTGCAGCTCGGTTTTTCAAACGGTACATTAACGATGAATAATCGCACCTGTAATAGTTTTACCCTTTTCCAGATAGTCGATGAGGATTAACCCTTGCGAACCCCAAAAGACAGTCGCCATAACCTTTCCAGCCAAAGAAATGGTCTTCGCCTTTTTTGATGCAGATTCTCCGTTGGTAACCCATTGTTTAGAGTGTTCTTTGTTCTCAGGAGTATAGTAATGTATCCATGTTTCATCCACAGTGACGAAACACCGACCGAGCGAGGTGGCGCAGTGGGTAGCACACTGGACTCGCATTCGGGAGGACGACGGTTCAATCCCTCGTCCGGCCATCCTGATTTAGGTTTTCCGTGATTTCCCTAAATCGCTCCAGGCAAATGCCGGGATGGTTTCTCTGAAAGGGCACGGCCGACTTCCTTCCCCGTCCTTCCCTAATCCGATGAGACCAATGGTCTCGATGTTTAGTCTCTTCCTCCAAAACTCCCCAACCCCAACGAAACACCGCTCAAAGACCTGCAGATTCTTCCTGAACAGCTGCAAACCATCCTTGAACACTTCACACGATTCCGTTTTTGGTCAAGCATGAGCAATCACAGAACCCATCTTGCGGATAGCTTTCTCAAGTCCAAATGTTTATGCAAAATATCACGTACCCGTTCATTCGAGATACCCACGGCACTAGCAATCTCATGTACCTTAACTCTTCTGTCATCCATCACCATATCATGAATTTTATCAATGATTTCTGGAGTTGTGACCTCCACAGGGCGTCCAGAACGTTCAGCATCACTTGTGCCCATATGGCCACTCCGAAAATTTTGAAACCACTTATAAACTGTTCTAATCGAAGATGCAGAGTCACCGTAATGTATATCAAGCTTCTCTTTAGTCTCTTGAGTCGGTTTGCCTTTCATAAAGTAATGTTTAATCACCACACGAAATTCTTTTTCGTCCGTTTTTTGACAGTCACTCGACTTCCTTGTTTCACGCGAATGCCAAACACAAAGAAATAGACCAATATGGCTGAAACTTGGTGTGCGTTCTTTCCAAAGTTGCTACTAACTAAACACGACCTCGATACCCGCCGGTGGTGCCATCTGTCGGACTTTACACGGACTTTTCAACCGCTCCTCGTACATGAAAACAGAAATGAAATACTTACACAGACATATACAATACTAATGTTACATTTATGAAATAAATTTCTTGAGATGTTTACGTGGGTACAAAACGCCTATTTTTATTTGATGGGACATTTCTACTATTCCCCATTCCAGCATTTTCTCGATTTCTTTGTTTTATGGCATCTCTCTTAGACCAGGAAATCGAGTAGGTTGTGGGACAATACTTTTCATGAGACTTAACTTGCATGTGATATACGTTTCCTTTTATTATACCTGATTTTTCTGCAAAGACTTGTATATCTATACAAGGGACTGCATAGCTCATTTCTCTGCTGCTCACTTAAGTAATCTGATTCTAAAATCTTGCGTGGTAATATTGCCTCGGGTTCTTGCTTGTTGTTTAAACATTAACACACTTGGTTGCATCAGCCAGAGCAATTGAACTACCACCTGTCAGTGGAGGTTCAATACCTACAAACTTGATCTTCACTCGCTGCAGAATTTTCCATGGCGAGCTTTTATTTTGAGCAAATCCAGAATTGCGTTTTTTACATCAACTGTAATATAGCATTCGCCTGCCGAGAAGTCTACTTTTGTGACCTACTCTTGCAGAAATCCTACACCAATAATAAAGTTGGCTGGCATATTCCCAACCACCAGGAGCTTGCAGTAAAATGCTCCATTTACTGTCAATATATCCACCTGAGTCTGCCAACTAATATTCTTCGAACTGGCGCCTCTCTTTTTTTTATTTTGGGGTCATCAGTTTTTTGAATGATTTTATGCGGTCTGCCACGAATTCCTCTCCTGTGCCAGCCTCTACCTCTCTATGATTCTCACACTTTCCACCTATCCGCTCTCTCCTCTGCATTTAACAGCTGAATTCTAATTGCACTCTTAATGTTACCACCCTTGCTTTTAATGTCACCGAAGGTTCTTCTGACTTTTCTGTATGCTGAGTCAGTCATTCCGACAATCATTTCTCTATCGATTTCCTCATATTTTTTATGCAGCCATTTCGTCTTAGCTTCCCTGCACTTCTTATTTATTTCATTCCTCAGCGACTTGTATTTCTGTATTCCTGATTTTCCCTTAACATTTTTGTCCATCGTTCTTTTACCGATCAACTGAAGTATTTCTTCTGTTACCCATGGTATCTTCACAGTTACCTTCTTTGTGCCATTGTTTTTCTTTCCAACTTCTGTGATTGCCCCTTTTTGGAGATGTCCATTCCTTTTCAACTATACTGCCTACTGAGGTATTACTTATTGCTGTATCCATAGTCTTAGAGAAATTCAAGCGCATCTCGTCATTCCTTAGTAGTTCCGTATCCCACTTCATGTATTGATTCTTCCTGGCTAATCTCTTGAAGTACAGCCTACTCTTCATCACTGCTACATTGTGATTTGAGTCTATATCTGCTCTTGGGTATGCCTTATAATCCAGTATCTGATTTCGGGATCTCTGCCTGACCATGATGTACTCTAACTGAAACCGGTAATCTGTCAAACAGAAAAAATTGTGACCATAGACGGAAATTATAGGAAACTTATAACTGAAATCTTCCTGTGTCACTAGGTATTTTCCAAGCATACCTCATTCTCTTGTGATTTTTGAGCAGAGTATTCGCTATTACTAGCTGAAATTTATTACAGAACTCAATTAATATTTCTCATTTCTTGTCAGAAGCCCATATTCTCCTGTAACTTTTCCTTCCACTTCTTCCCCCACAACTGCATTCCAGTCCCCCATGACTATTAGATTTTCATCTCCCTTTATGTACTGTATTGCCCTTCCAATATCCTCACATACTTTCTCTATTTCTTCATCTTCGGCTAGCGACGTCGGCATGTATATCTGAACTGTCGTTCTTAGTATTGGTTTGCTGTCGATTTTGACAAGAACAACCTCATCACTTCACTGTAGCACTCTTTGCCATACCTTTCTATTCATAACGCATCTTACTCCCATTATAACATTTTCTGCTGCTGTTGATATTACTCTATACCCATCTGACCAGAAATCCTTGTTTTCTTTCGATTGCACTTCACTGATCCCTACTATATCTAGTTTTGCATTTTCCTTTTCAGATTTTCTAGCTTCCCTACCACATTCAAGCTCCTGACATTCCACACCCCGTCTCGTAGAATGATATCCTTTCGTTGATTATTCAGTCTTTTTCTCGTAGTCACCTCCCCCTTGACAGCCCCTCCCGGAGATCCAAATGGAGAACTATCGCGGAATCTTTTGCCAATGGAGAGATCATCATGACACTTTTTCAATTACAAGCCACATGTCCTGTGTATACACGTTATGTGTCTTTAATGCACTGGTTTCCATTGCCTTCTGCATCCTCATGCCATTGACTATTGTTGATTCTTCCGCCTTTACAGGCAGTTTCCCACCCCAAGGACAAGAGAGTGGCCAGAACCTCTGTCTGCTCCTTCGTCCTCTCTGACAAGGCCGTTGGCAAAATGAGGGGACTTACTATGCCGGAAGTCTTCGGCCGCCAATGCTGATTGTTAATCAAAATTTCAGCGGTGGCGCTATTATTGGTGCCTATCGCACCGATAATTCTACAATTCTGGACAGGTAATGTGGGAAGTGTGGCCTTCTCACAAACTGTAAGAAATAGCGTTCGCCGATGCATCAGCTTCAGATACAGCCTGTACTGTTGTATTGTTTTCTTCTATGCGGGAATTTTCCTCAGTGAACAGTTAATCACGTGTATCAGCACCGTTATCATAACGTATCAGATTCATCTGTTTTTGCGTCCCCTACACTATTCCCGACCACTATCCGAGGGCTCGATGTAATCGAAATCAGTGTGCTGGCAGGCTATTTGAAGATTGATCACTTCAATTAGCCTCACGGGTTGTTTCGTTCCCGCCAGTTCTCAGTATTATTACTGTTATTCGGATTACTTTGGTTTGGGTTGTTATTCTGCATCTAATGCTGTTGCCCTCTATTTTGTGGTGCAGTATTCGATAGACAATTCGCTTGTTCGTTGTTTGGCCGTGTTTATGGCATTATGTTGTTATCCTGATTATTCCTGTGGTTGTCGTTCCGATAACCGGAATTACACCGATTATCATACCTTCTTTTCTTTCCGAAGTGCTGTCGGTTGTCACTTTCCTGTTGTCCCCGCCTGAGGTCGGCAATTTCACGTCAACGCCTGTTAATTGGGTTTTAATTATTTTACTTGCAATTAATATGGAAGAGAATTTCGGAATGTGAACTGTTTTTACATTAAAATGAAAAGCAATGTTGGCAACGTGAAAAGAAACTGGCGCTTCTTTCCTTAAATGACTGACTTAATTCTGAACTTTCACTAAGTTATGTAACGGCCGACAGTTTTGGCTTGGACAGCAAATCTTCTGGTAAAATTTGTTAATGGCCATGAATTTAAATATGTTCCCTTGTGGAAATTAATATTAAACTGATTATCGTACTTTACAATATTGAAATGATTGCAGGTTCTATCGTATTTCACAACAAAAGACTACGGCACATGAAATTGCATGCCACTATAACAACCAAAAGAAATGCTTCCGTTTTTAAGAAAACACACAAAATTATTAATTTGAATTTGTAAAGGAAGGATAGATTTGTTAGTGAAATATGGTCAGATTTTAACAGTGTATTTTAAAGAAATAAAAGTCAACTTTACCCTAGTCAACACGCGTAATTCTTAAGACGAAAGATGCTCTATATGAAACGCGCGATATTGAAATGCACGCATATGGTATTCTCGTTTCTAATAACAGTTCCAGTTGCAAATAATTAACTAAAAGTCCAAGAAGGATTTCCTATGATCATTTCATCGAATCCTCAGAATTAATTGCGTAACATGTATCAAGCTAACCGGGCAAAAGCACAATGGCAAAAAGAAAAGAGCAGAAAAGCAGAACAAATAAAAGAGCGATGCCCATGTTTCATTGCTAGTTACACTAATTACACATTTTAAACTTTGTATGATTATCGATATATTACCCAGAGGTGTCTGGCATAGTTGCATTACTGCGGGTGAATTTCGTGTAAACGCTGGGTACGTTATAATCTTGATGGGTTGATGGGAGCTGTAAGAACAACCAACAGAAGCAAGACTGGGGACCTAATTTCGGCTCTGTTTTGTTAAGGTTCACTTCAGCCTTAACTACAGGACAGTGCTGAAACCACCAACGACCCAAGGAAATGACATAATTCCCTAGAAACAGCATGATATCCTAGCAAAGACAAGTTAGATACAAATGGCTAAAGTCACAGTACACGCAGTGTCATCTTTTTTTGTCTGATCTGGCAGTTCACTGTGTCTTTGTCAAACCATTAACCGTGGTAAATGCATGTATTCGCTGTGTGCCGCTTGTTGATAAGGATTGTATGAGTGTCGTATTGTGATTGTAATACGTGCTCTGTGCACTGGTTATTCTTTATCATCATCTATTGTGAGATATCCAAGTATGGACGTGAGTTTTCGGTTTGTATCAACTCAGAATGGAAGACACGAAGAAAGTTGTTAAAGGGCGATAAGGGGTATTTTGCCATGGCTTGTTAATCAAATGGAAATGAAATGTCAAGAGGAAGGAGTCAAATAAAAGCACGCTGGCGAGACTCAAATCAAATCATCCCGACTACCTGTTTTTATTAATCAAAAATGGTTCAAATGGCTCTGAGCACTATGGGACTTAATATCTCTGGTCATCAGTCCTCTAGAACTTAGAACTACTTAAACCTAACTAACGTAAGGACATCACACACATCCATGCCCGAGGCAGGATTTGAACCTGCGACCGTAGCAGTCGCGCGGTTCCGGACTGAGAGCCTAGAACCGCTAGACCACCGCGGCCAGCTTTTATTAATCGGTCATCAAGGTTTCAGTTATGACGTTATATGCTTAATAGGAATGTTTGATGCCGCAGGTGAGCCTGCTACACAGTCAACATCTTTTCATGTCTCCACTACAAGAGTTTCCAGCTTGTGCACTGTTGAGTCCCTCAACCATAGACTAATCTTTGTTCACTGCAGATGATGTCTCACTTTGACTTTCTGTATTTAACTGTTAAATAAATCATATGCTAACTCTAAAAATTCAGCTTGAACATCTAAACTCATTAATAAACTCAGTAACAAAAATATCATAAGAAATAATTCAATTGTCCTCCCCAGCATACTCATCAATACTCCATATGCAATGTAGTAAATTTGCACACAATCAGTGCTAGAAATACATGAGAATTTTGTAATGAAAGAAAAGTCTATACCGGATACCCCCAGGCTCCATAATGGTGCAACAATCCCCTCTTGCAGACACCAAATCATGCCTTTATGGCCTCTAGTTATTGAACCATAAAGGTACACAGGCACTGGTACACAATTACCACATCCTTTACTCTACTTTTTACATGAAAGTTAAAATTCTGTGAGGAAAGTGCCAACCTCATCAATCTACTATGCAGTAAATTGCTTTCTCTCGAAAAGGATAAAACACTGTGATCAGTGTAAATGATTGACTCTTCCCCCACTTGTAAGTAATTAAACTTTTTACATACTCATGTCCTTAATTCAATGGTTCCTTTCATCATGCATGCAACTATCATACCCAAGACAATAGGCAAAACGTCTACAACTAAATAAAATTGTTGGATTAAAAACTCCAAATGCTTTAATATAACAGCCTTTACTAGAGCTTCTTTGTTTGAATCAAACAATTTTTCTTTTTTTGGACATGCAGTGTCATCTCATTTCCAGATTAACTAACTTGAACACTAAATTAATATTCAACACTGCTTCTGATGCGAACTTCCTATAAAACTGACCATACAGAGGAATGCTTTCAATTGAGCTGTTAACTTACTAACAACATGTAAACTCTGTGGGTGAGGCTTTATCTGATGTGGGAATTGTTTACTTCTCACTTGTACTGCTGGCGACTATCATATAAGGTGGCTGCTAAGGGACAGACATGTCGGGTATGGAAGAAGAGAAAACAATTTAAATCCATTCATATGCAAATGGTCCATTTGTTGGAATGAAATCTACGTACTACAGGGAGGTTATATAACAAATTAACATACTAGAATGCCGACAGAAATATGTTGACACGATGGTCCTGCTGTCGTATCCGCCTCGGATATGAGGTTTGTTCAAAAAATTCAGGAACATTTGTAATTTCATGCCAGTGGTGTGTTGGAGCAAAATGTGGTTGGCGTCCCTGCACAAGCCCATATTTAATGTGTAACTCAGTTCCATACTGAGTAGAACGTTGTGTCACACAGTTTGCGAATTTCGAGATGGCAGAGTTAGAGGAGCAATGTACCTGCATTACATTTTGCATGAAACTCAAGAAAACCTTTACAGAGACATACCAAATGATGCAAGAAGCCTATGGTGATGAATGCTTAAGCTACACTCAGTGTTATGAATGGTTTGCACAGTTTAAAAATGGCCAGAAGGAAGTTAAAGATGACCCCATCCAGGAAGCCCTTCCGACATCTACCGAAGACGCTCATGTCAGGAACGTCAACGGAATTGTGCATACCATTCGAAGACTGACTGTCGAAGAGATCACAGTAGAATGTATCATCTCAATTGGATCATGCCATGAAATCCTGACACGGCTTCTTGGAAAGCATCATGTTGCCACAAACTTCATCCCAAGGCTCATGAGTCAAGATCAGAGAGATCTCCGAGACGCAGTCTGTTAAGAGCTTTTGGATTGCCCAAATAACAATCAGATGTTCCTTAAGAGAATCATAAATGGTGATGAGACATGAATTTATGGTCATCATGTTGAGATCAAGGTACAATCTTCACAATAGGTTCAGAAAGGTTCTCCCAGCTCAGAAAGAAAGAAAGAAAAGATAACGCCCATTAGGTCAGGTCAAATTTCAAAGCCTTTTATAGTTTTCTTTGACTGTAAAGAATTAGCTCATCATGAATTCATGCCACAGGGACAGACTGTTAATCTGTGGTACTATTGGGACATGTTGCAATGCCTGCAAGAAACTCTGAGAAGGAAGTGGCGAGACAGTTCTCCAGCCCTGGTCCCTGCGGACTTTTTTTATTTCCAAAGTTGAAACCCCTGTTGAAAGGACAAGGATTTGCAATGACAGGCGTGATTAAAGAAAATTCGCAGACAGTGCTCCGCACAATCCAGCAAGAGGCATACCAGGACTGCTTCCAGAAGTGGAAACAGCATTGGTAGGAGTGTATCAATTGTGTAGGAGAATACTTCGAAGGAGACCACGCACAATAAGTATAAAGTAACAGTACACAAATTTTGTGGACAAAGTTCCAGAATTTTTTGAACAGAGCTTGTATACCTCACCACTAATGTAGTCGGAATGGGAATGCATTAAAAGTTTACTCTCTCAGGATGGTGAAACACAACCCATACGTTAAATTGGACATACACATATAACTTATGTCACTATGTGGAGAACATGAAGTGCAATACTTTGTTCCAAGCATTAATAGATGGAGATCATGTTTACATAAAATTTACAAGAAAATGGTATTCAATATTCTGATCATTGTGGCACCAAATTGATTCATAGCGTGGATGTCCATCTGCCATAGTGGGCTGAATGCACGCTTAGTCACTGTTACAGAAAGGGCACAATAGTTATCTCTACACGTGCAAAGTGGTGCAGAGTTCCCATACTACAGGGACATACCCAATAAATCTTTTAACGAGCTCTGGAGGGTGCCACACTGCCATCCTGGATAATATTAATGTTCATGGTAATCGAGAAATGATGCCCAATACTGCACCTGGAATAATTGTCTGAGTAAAGTGGCAGCAGATGCCTGGTTATTTAAAAGAGATTGACCCAGTGGTTCTCCATGATAATGTAAGTAGCCTACAATGCTCATGCCATGTAGTCACACAAAGCTGGCTTACTGGTACATAGTCTTCTCTATGTTTGTACACCTATCTGGATCACCCATCAACAGTATCTGATGTGTCACTAGCTCAGATCCTTCCGGAAAGTGTCAGTCATGGTGTAAAGGCTTTTATCCACACTCTTTGTCCAGAAAAACTTGCCTGCCGCAAGGAGGTGGCCAGTCAGAAAACCCATTCTGTGCTTGGGTGCTTGCTGCACCCAAATGGTTTGGTGCATGCCCAAGACGTCTTCCATTGTTGCATTTGTGTTGTCTGCTTGAACAGGTGAGTGTTAGGAGCAAACACAGAGGATTGTGTCGAGTGTGTCACCACACAGATCCCCCTGCATCCTGAAAGAGGTAAATGACAGGTTGTAGGTGAAAGGGCTACTTCTGGCATCAGTCGGTGGATTGGGGTGTATGGCGACACAGCATTGGTGGAGCCAGGGTCGACAATGAAAGCTTGAAAGCTGGCTGATACAGGAGAGGGGACCAAACAGTGAGGTCATTGGTCCCATCAGATTAGGGAAGAATGGGGAAGGAAGTTGGCTGTGCCCTTTCGAAGAAACCATAACAGCATTTGCCTGATGCAACTGAGGGAAATCATGGAAAACCTAAATCAGGATGGCCAGACGCATGTTTGGACTGTTGTCCTCCCGAACGTGAGTCCAGTGTGCTAACCATTACACCACCTCGCTTGGTGATGATGGATGTCTGTAGCCCAGTGTTGTGACAGTGGAGGTGATGACATGTGTGGCGTTAGACACAGCAAATTTGGCACAGGGGCAGTGACTCACTTCAATGGCAATCGGGGCGAGGGGAAGCAGTGGCCTATGGTTGGTTGGTATGGACAGCATGGTGGCACAATGACAGGGTTGTGTGGGCAATGGGCTGGTGTGCTAGTGCCCAGGCAAGTCGTGTACAGGCAACAGCACACTGTGTGGTGCTGTAGCATGCAATGGCGTGCATTGGTGCCATTGTTAGCTGCTGTTGTCGCATCTTGCTGGAGGATCTAGCTACACAATGTTGTGGGGTTGCATGCCAGAGGGTGCAGATGGTGCTGCGGAGAGGGCAGTGCTGAAAGTGCGGAGGCAGTACAGTGTGCCATGAGTGGAACATCTGCCTGCAGGGCGAGGTGACTGGTGCTACAGGTAGCTCCTTCTGGCACAGGTGGCAGTGGGATGAACAGTAGGGAGGCCCAGTGCCTGGACTCGCAAGTGCTGGCCAAATACCCAAGTTTATGTGGAGCATGACATGTGAATATGTCTGCAGGCCTCAGTGTACAAATTATCTGCACTTGCCATGGTGTTGTGGGAGCATCAGGCATAACTGGACCATGCAGTAGTGCCTCTGCTCCACAAAAGTGGGAATGAAAGTAGTGGTAGACAAGGGTTGTGGCTCGACAAAATCACCCGGCACAGCAAGCCTCAGCCCATGGACAATCTCTGTAGCAGACGCCACCAAGTCATCCTTGTGGGCCACACACAAACCTAGAATAACCAGTGGCAGGGCAGCAAACATCTGACAGTAAGGGTGGCTTTTAACGTCCTATTAAATCTCTCCACTATGCTGTTGATGGCAGGGTAGTACCTTGTAGAGAAGTGAACTAAAGTGCTGTAAGCCTCAGCAAGTGTTTTGGATAGGCAGCATGTAAATTGCCACCTATGGTTTAAGTTATGTGGCGGGGGCAACTGAAATGTGAAACCCATCTGTCAGCAAAAGCCTTAGCAATGAGGTCCAATGAGATGTCTGGGACTGAGACAGCCTCTGGCCATCTAGAGTTCATTGGTACTTAATTTGATGACTGAAAGGTGCTCATGATGTTGATGTGACATATGGAAGAACCGATGTCCCCAGGAGAGAAAGCAGCATTCAGAGCGTGTACATGACACCCTACCTTGGTGAGATACGCATGGACCCATTTTATACCATCCTTCCTGAATCCTGGGCCAGAAGAAGCACACCTGCATGAGAGCCAGAGACACATGGATGGCAGGACATGACAAGTCTTAGAGGTAGTCAAAGGTTAGTTTGCAGAAGTCAAGGGGAAAGTAGGGATGGATATAGTCTGCCAAGCCATCTTGGTGTTTGGGGTCCGTAAGCAGGTCACACCAGATGTGGAAGTCAGTGCCTAGAATTTTGTGTGACTAGAGAATGAGGCCCATCTCTGGGTCATTTGGCAACTTGAGTGTCAGAGGACCGAACTTGGGCCAGGACCCTGTAGTTTAGAGTGGAGGTAAGGGACAGGAGCAGCTGAGGCAGTCAGTGATGAGATTATCAGTGTCTAGTATGTGCCACATATGTGTCGTGAATTCCGCCACATACTCTTGCTAGTGGGACTGTGGGGAGGGATATCTGGGCACCTTCCTTACAATAAAACCCTGTCATAAGAAGGCAGTTGTCGGTGTAGACAGTGAAGGGACTCCCTTCTATCGAGGGTCAGAAGTATATGACCGCCTCGTAAACAGCAAGGAGCTTGTGGTTTTATGTGGCCCACGTTCACTGTGGATCGGACAGCTTCGCTGAGCAGAGAGCCAGTGGCTGCTGGGTTTCCTCATCATGTTGCTGGAGGATAGCACCCGAGGCAGACTGGCTGCTGTCAGTGACAATGCAAGCAGGGCAGTAGGGTGGGGGTGGACCAGAAGGATGGCATCAGACAGGTCCCACTATGTGTGCTCAAAACTGCCCATCGTCTGGATGGTCTTCTCGGCAAACAGTTGGGAACCGACATCTGATATAGTGTGTCCCAGAAATTCGAACACCAGAGCATCAAAAACACATTTATCCGTGTTAATAATAATTATAACGCCCGGCTTATGGAGGCAGGGGAATACCTTCTCAAGGTGGCAGCAGTGCTCTATGAGGTCGCAAGAGTAGAGGAGGATGTCGTTTTAGGCACATAGTGTCCCCGGGCGCCATGGCAAACATGGTCTAGGAAGCGCTACCAAATTTGGGCAGCACTATAGAGGGTCCAGTTTTGTCGCTATGTAATGTACCGTTTCATGATGTGCTTCCCACTGGGGTGTTGGAAGGGTGGGCGAGGAGAGAGAATTCAGTGAGGAGATCAACAAATGGACCAGAATAGGATAGCTGTTTGATGGTGAAGTGGGCGGGTTATATAGGATTGGCAGAAGATGTGACAGCGGGATGTGCCATCGACAATTCGCCAGGTCAAGGCGCAGGCCGTAGTGGAAAATAAAATGAGCGCAAAGGATAGGAACTATGATGCTGGCAATGTGGGAAGTCCATGGGAAATCTCTACCGAGTCCTAAATTGATGGATCAATTGTGGGAGCAATAGGTGGTGATGACAGAGCCACTGGCTGCAGTGAAGAGTAGCAGGAAGGTGGGATGGAAAAGGACAATAGTTTGCTGGGAAAGATGGATAGGTCAGATCCGGCATTAACTAGGCCTGCCGTGGGAAGAGGAAGGGTCTTCATAGTCAAGTATGAACAGATGCTGTGAGATTAAGGAGCAACTGGGTGCACCCACGAACACAATGCTTGACAAGAAGTGACATTGCTGCCAAAACACTAATGGTACCAGCAGACACCTCTGCAGTCCTGAATGCCTTGGCAGTCGTCTGCTGGTTGGGAGGAGTTGTGCCTGCATGGCAGGTGCACTGGCAGCTGCCAGGTGGGGGACCATCAGGGATAAAGGCATCACGAAGGTCTTGTACACAGTGTACACAGCATTCACAGGCGTCATGTAGTTGTCAGGCCCAGTGCAGAGCTGGGAGGATAAGAGCATTCCAAGGTAGTGGACACTTTTGCCATCTCACTGATCATGTATCTCATTAAGCAAGCTGTCTCCACAGGTGGGTCATGGTGGAGGAGGAGGTATACATGCCTGCATATTCTGATAGTCCTACGAATGACTACTGCGGTGCTGGGCAACAGTCACTGCAAATGCCTGTGTGTGAAGGCTCTGGATGGTGGTGGTCTTGAGGATCGAGCATTTTGAACACCCTGTCCGCCAAATGGCAGCCGTGTCACTGTTCACATAATCATGCATGACCAGGGCCATGTGGTTTGTAGCATGCAGACGTATGAGCTAGTTCGGAAACATGAACTGTTGGGATTCAGCGAGGGTGCGGAGATGTTGCACAAGCTGTAAGAGTCACATGGCGTTGTATTCTTCTGACCAAAAGAGTACATGCATTTCAGATTACACTAACCACGATACCTACGTCCTCCAGCATACCAAAACTTTTGGGTTTTGGTAGGCGGGATACGCACCGTGGCAACTGTGGGCTTGAGTTGCACGACCATGAATGTAAATTTTGTGGAGTCACTGGTGACGGAGCAGCTCACAAAAATTGCTTTGGCAGACAAAAACCATAGTCGGGGGTTCTGGGCACTGAACGGTGGCAGGTGGCTCGAAGCAGTTTGCGCCTGTGTAATGTCCATATGAGCTTTGTGCTGTGATTGATAAAAGCCTCAAACAAGGCCATTTCTACTTGCATGTCAGAGAATGTGGGGTGGGGGAGGGGGGGGGCGATGGTTGGCAAGGGGCTAGGGCCATACACTTGTCAGGCATAGTACATTGGTGTAGGTGGTTGGCTGTGCCGTCATGTCCGTATTTAGTGCTCTGGCTAGAGAAACATTAAAATGAGGGTGCCGTGCTATACATTCTAATTGGTATAGTGGAGCACAGGCTTGATGTGGGAAAGGAGTATGTCATCAGTGGCAGTGTGATGCATGGACACTGGGGGGAGGGCGGCAGAGAAGGAGAGATGGTGATTGGTTGTGGTGCGTAGCCTAGGTTGGGGCGCTGAGCAGGAGAAGCAGCTTTGTCTGTGTTGGCTGAAGGTACCCAGCATGTGTCGGCAAGCAAGACATGCCGGGGCTGCGTCAAAACACGCCGTGTAAGAGTATGGAGCATGTTGCCAAATTTGAAATGCTCACGAGGGTCACCAGTATGGGAGCTAGTTTACTGCTCACTTGTATTGCTAGTGGCTATCAAATAAGCTGACTGCTAAGTGTTAGGCATGTCAGGTATAGGAGGAGGGAAAACAATTTATATGCATCTGTATGCAACTTGGTCATTTATTGGAATGAAATCAATCTACTATGGGGAGATTATACAACAAATTAACATCCTAGAATGACAACAGTATGTCATCAGGAGTTATACATATATGCAGGGGTGGCAAAGGTACACGATTGTCCAGCTATCTTGAGTGGTCCAGCTATCTTGAGTGGTCCAGATACATCTCACCTCTAATGCAGCTAAAATGGGAATACATAAAAAGTTCACTGTCTCAGGATACGGAAACGAAACCTGTATGTCACACGGGATATATACACTCCTGGAAATTGAAATAAGAACACCGTGAATTCGTTGTCCCAGGAAGGGGAAACTTTATTGACACATTCCTGGGGTCAGATACATCACATGATCACACTGACAGAACCACAGGCACATAGACACAGGCAACAGAGCATGCACAATGTCGGCACTAGTACAGTGTATATCCACCTATCGCAGCAATGCAGGCTGCTATTCTCCCATGGAGACGATCGTAGAGATGCTGGATGTAGTCCTGTGGAACGGCTTGCCATGCCATTTCCACCTGGCGCCTCAGTTGGACCAGCGTTCATGCTGGACGTGCAGACCGCGTGAGACGACGCTTCATCCAGTCCCAAACATGCTCAATGGGGGACAGATCCGGAGATCTTGCTGGCCAGGGTAGTTGACTTACACCTTCTAGAGCACGTTGGGTGGCACGAGATACATGCGGACGTGCATTGTCCTGTTGGAACAGCAAGTTCCCTTGCCGGTCTAGGAATGGTAGAACGATGGGTTCGATGACGGTTTGGATGTACCGTGCACTATTCAGTGTCCCCTCGACGATCACCAGTGGTGTACGGCCAGTGTAGGAGATCGCTCCCCACACCATGATGCCGGGTGTTGGCCCTGTGTGCCTCGGTCGTATGCAGTCCTGATTGTGGCGCTCACCTGCACGGCGCCAAACACGCATACGACCATCATTGGCACCAAGGCAGAAGCGACTCTCATCGTTGAAGACGACACGTCTCCATTCGTCCCTCCATTCACGCCTGTCGCGACACCACTGGAGGCGGGCTGCACGATGTTGGGGCGTGAGCGGAAGACGGCCTAACGGTGTGCGGGACCGTAGCCCAGCTTCATGGAGACGGTTGCGAATGGTCCTCGCCGATTCCCCAGGAGCAACAGTGTCCCTAATTTGCTGGGAAGTGGCGGTGCGGTCCCCTACGGCACTGCGTAGGATCCTACGGTCTTGGCGTGCATCCGTGCGTCGCTGCGGTCCGGTCCCAGGTCGACGGGCACGTGCACCTTCCGCCGACTATCCCTAATGCCATGCACATGTGCAGTGTAGGCTTCTAGCTGGTCCAAACTCTAATTTTGACCTCCAGGATCTATATATGGACTTGCCACTTTGAAGAATTGCCCATCACTGCATTCACAATTCAGGGCAGAGTTGGGGATGGAATCACATTTGAACCAGTCTAATGGGAGGGGGTTAAATTATAATTGGTACGCCACCCAGTAACAAAGGCTAACCAATGGCCAAAGTCTATTTTTCATTAAAGCGTCACTTAACTTCAAAAGATGGGCAATCACTGTTGGACACAGGAACTGAGTCCCATTGGATGATCGGCCTCCTCATCCTAAATACAAACATGCCCCCCTGTGAATGTGGGACACCTGGGTACTACCTGCATGATGCCTGGCAATAGAAAAGGAGCCCATTCACATGCAGATTGTGCACTTCAAGTTCCTGCCCCAGAGGATTTTTCTCCACTGCCTTCACCATTTGGTCCTTGAGACTGGATTCACATTTATCAGGCCACTTTTCTTAGTGCAATGTAGCTTCTAGTGGAGATTCAGCACACTGCCCCGTCTGAAGTGAGTCAGTCAACATCCACAGAGAAAACGCTAATAATATTTTTAAGCTCTTCCACAGCCAGACTGGTCGCTGGGATCTCTCCATATGGGAGCCACAGTGTGCTGTGAAGGTTTGGCCAGCAGCCTTGG
Source organism: Schistocerca cancellata (assembly GCF_023864275.1). Lineage (NCBI taxonomy): Eukaryota > Metazoa > Arthropoda > Insecta > Orthoptera > Acrididae > Schistocerca > Schistocerca cancellata. Next base: position 580,865,929 of record NC_064630.1, on the reverse strand, counting down.
TGTGCCACAGCCACCTCTGCTCCGGGGTATCACCTTTGCCACATGGATGCAGGTGGGTGCTGATATGCCACCAAAACCAACTGCAGAACAGACTGCACCTGTTCTAACCTCCCGGTTCTTACTATGTCCAACCCAGACTGCGGATGCCTCACCTTGTACCACCACAGCTCATCCACAGTGGCTGCCGATCCTCCACGACTGCCACAGACTGGCTCTCTACACCACCCCCACAACCTGTAGCTACAGCTTCTCCAACTTTGTCCACCAGGTATGGGGACCATGGCACCAACACTCCCAGCACTGCCATCACCATGCCGGGACACAGATTCAGCCGTTCATCCTTATCACCCTACCTTGCCTGCAAGAAACATCATGACTGAGGAACTCCAACCAACATCCAAGATAGTCCCCATCGTCCACTTTGGAGCCAGTATTAAGTTGGGCCGATTCTACCCCTGTATGCCATCTCAAAAGGGGGAGGATGCAGCATCCACCAAAGAAGGTGATAGGAATGCAGACAAGATTTGCCCGATCACACCACTGCACCTTCACATAACATCACACATGGTGACATCTGATGGCATCCAGGTGACAGAAATAGGGATGCACAGCAAGGCATGAGGAGATTCATGACCGCTCATTCAATGTTACTTCACTATGCTCTCGCCACATCGTATATATTCCAAACACTCTCTAAAGATTACTGCATTGACTGGATTACCACTTACTACTTACCTTGACTTAGTTCTGTGCATTGAACTCGCGCTTGTTCTACTGTTCTTGTGCCAGGATTCAAATAAACATGATATTACATCATGTCACAACACAACGTATATCACAAATGGCTTGTCTTCCTCTCAAAATTTCATTCAGTTTCGAAATATCTTTCTAGTTTAGACTTCTCTCTACAAAGTGCCTGTTTCTGCTGCTTTACCTCAATTTCTTATACAATATTGGAAAGATACTTCAACTCAACGTTCTTAGAAATATACAATTTGACAAAATAAAAATATTAATAGCTTGATCTACAAATTATGTTCCGATAGCAGTTTTTGTTGTGTTTGGCATGGCCCTGATTCGATTACCGGCTAGGTCAGATGATATTCTTCACTTGGGGACTGAATGTTGTTTTAATCATTTCTTAACATTAACTTAGACTGATTTGACATTTAAGAGTTGTGATGTGTGTTGTTCAGGTGAACAACTGATTTTTTAAAAATATTCTGTCTCAAAATTTTAGAACTCAATTAACTCACACTATACAATAAATGGCAGCACTACTGAAAATTTTTCTTAACCAAAACCTGAAAACAAGAGAAACACTGCATAGGTGATAGAAACACACGATGTTTTGGAATGACACACTTAAGATGTTTTGAGCACATTTTGGATTAATTTTAACTGAGCATACATGTAAAATCAGTAAGA